>NW_026126540.1:20975000-21637500 GCF_943737965.1 Phodopus roborovskii
AGCAAGTCGAGTTAGTTATTTTGTGGTGTCTAACCTCAGCAAGTGCAGGCTACTATCTTTAGCGGCTACACAAGGTAGTTTACAAAAACCAAGACTTCCTTCCCAGAGGCTGAGTAGTCTAAGGGGAAGATGCTGACTTCAGGAGACTGCTCAAGACCTGGTGTTGGCCCATAACACCCTCACAGTGTCTCACAGTGTGGAAGGGGCTGCAGAGGTCTCAAAGGTTTCCGCATATCAGCACTAATCCACTCACAAGGGTTCTGCCTCTATGATTTAATCACTCCCCTATACCCCACACCTAAAACCATCATTTGGAAGTTTGACTTCCAACACAAGAGTTTGGGGAAAAATAGGCATTAACCCTGTAGTAAATTTCAGTAAAATTTGCTAGAGCTTGGGCTTGGAAGCATACACCAGAAATTTAGCACTCAGGAGGCTAAGGACAGAGTATCACAAGTTCTTAGGGTAGCCAGAGCTACACATTAAGACCTGTCTATGAAAAGACCACCCACCAAAGTCATTTACTAAAATAAAACAAATAACAACCTCCAAAAAACTATGTTCTCATCACTGCACTGGATATATACTTAAAAATAACTCTGTCTATATAGGTCTTATGCCAAATTTCTAAAATTCTCTCTTAAGGTAGGACTGTGTCAGACTCACTTCTTTCTCAATATGGCATGTGTCACGCATATTACACGATAAGGTTTTAGTAATGACTGCTCTGGGTATTTTTAATAGAAAATATTTTTTCATGCAATATATTCTAATTTGACTTTCCCTTCTCCTCCCAAATCCCCCCCCCCACCAGATCCTCACCGATTCCACACCATACCTTCTTTCTCTTTGTGTCTTTAGAAAATAATGTATACAAAGGAAAGTAAATTTAGCACTGTCCCATAGACACTGGAACTATTCCTTTGCCTTTGGATGTCTAATCGGCTGCAGTTTGTTTGCAGAATTATAACGAATAACAATCTGGTTAGGAATGTCCTCCTTCTTCACCCCCCCCCCCCCAATATCTCTTCAGGGCAGCCCCGGCATCTGAGTACAGCAGACACTGGTGATTACAGCCAACCTGAGACAAAATGGCAGCCTAACCTAATATGACCTTTGTGAACTGAGAAAACAGGTGTCTTTGCAATCCAAAAATCTATTCGGTGCTTTGTTGCTTATTTTTAGCATTTAGTGTTTTAAAGGGAGCAGGGAAAGGAGAAGGGGAGGTTTTGTAGTTGCTTTTCCCGACTCTCTCCCTGAACCCCACTCTGTGAGAGTGTCAGTTCTCAGTCTATGGATCCCAAGAAGGATTGAGAGGTGTGGATGACACATAAGCGCACTTTTACATGCAGGGTGAAAATGCTTACTGTGTCTGGGTCTGAGTCAGCATGACAGCTTCTGCTGCAGTAGCTGGGGATTGTGTCCTGGAAGCCTAGGGACTCGGCAACCCTAACCTGCAGCTTCCAAGGGCTCAGATCCATGCACCTTAGGATACCAGAGGCTAGCAGAACAATAGTATTTGGCTTTCCCCTAAGTCACTGGCCTATCTAGTCTCACATTCGTGGCAGCCAGAGAAGTGTCAGGCATGGGTCCCATGTCATGGATTGGGCCTTAAATCTAATCAGATAATAGTTGGTTACTCTCACAACACTTGTGTCAAGATTGTAGCAGTGTATCATACAGACAGGTCACCATTGTAGATCAAAGGGTTTGTAACTAGGTTTATAGTTACTTTTCTCCTCTGGTAGCATGCACAGTATATTCCAGTACCATGAACACTAGTCATTAGGGATGAAGGCGCTAAGTAGGCTCTAGCATGCCTTCTCCATGTTTGATGAGATATGTGTGTGTTGTCCATAAGTTTGTGGAGAGTAACCAATGGTCTTGACAATTAGCTTCAGTTGTTTTGGAGATTCTATGGGTCCCTTTTAGCTAACAACTCAACTCAATTAGATGTAATCTGTTCCTGTCTATGAAGGTTTCACTTGGTGGTGAGAGAGATCTAGTAAGGACTTTGCATCCTCCAGTGGTTTGGTGATTCAATTTAGATTTCTTTCATAAATGTATATATTTAAAGGCAATTCTCCTGTATTAGATTTCCATTTGATCTCCTAAGTGGTCCTTAGTGTTGGCTGTTCCTCCCTATCTTCCCACTTTTACTACCCTATTCCCTCCCACTCTCCATTTAGTTCTCCTGTTTCAGTCTACCCTTGCCTCTCCATAACTATACATTCTCCTTCCCTCTCCTTGGGAGCTCCCCATTCCCTTAGTCTATACCCAACCTCTCTGCTTATGCAGCTTGTAGAACTAGGATGGTTTGAGGGCTTAGAAGCTAACATCCACATATATAAGAGCACATACCAAATCTGTCCTTTTGGATTTGGGTTACCCCACTTAGGATGGCTTTTTTCTAGCTACATCCATTTACCTGCAAAATCATGATTTTATTTTTTTATAACAGCTAAGTAATATTCCATTGTGTAAATGTACTACATTATCCATTCATCCTTTTATGGTCACCTAGACTATTTGCAATTTCTGGCTATTATGAATAAATTAATAAATCCCGATCTTAATGAACATGGGCGGACAAATGTCTGTAGTAGAATGTAAAATCCTTTGAGTATATACCCAAGAGTGGCATAGCTGGATCTATTTTCAGTTTCCCAAGAAACCACCACACTGATCTCCACAGTGACTATAAAAAGTATACATTTCTACCAGCAATGGATAAATGTCCCCCTTCCCCACATCCTTTCCACCACGAGTTTCCTTGATCTCGGCCATTTTGATTGTTGCAATATGAAATCTCAGCATAGTTTTGATTTGTATTTGCCTGAGGACTAAGGATGTTGAAAATTTCTGTGTTTCTATAAATTTATGTTTCATCTTTTGAGAATTTTCTGTTTAGTTCTGTTCCTTATTTTTTGAAAGACTCTACATTGTATTTTTTTTTTTTTTTTACTATTGAACAAACCATTCCCAACTTAAACATGACCAAATCTCCAGGTTAAAAATGTTTATCTCCATCCCTCTGGCAGATAGACCATGTTGACCACGATTCAGTACAAACTCTCAGTCCTGCCATTGCGTGAATCCTTCCTTACAGGCCCAGCTTGGTTCTCCTCCAGGGTCTTGGAGTTGTACCTGATTTTGTTACCGGTTTCCATCCGAATCCACTGAGGAATAGGATGATTTTGCTTTTGTTTCTTGGCCAGGAATCGCTTGATTCTGAAAGTCTTGTGAGAAGACATGGTGAGAATCTGAGTTAGCCATGTGCTGCACAAAGGCAGAGGAAGGGTGAAGAGGCCTGTTCCTTATTTTTTAATTGTGTTATTGGGTTTCTTTTTATTTTATAGGCATACTGCATTTATTCATAAAGATGGAACTATGTGACTCTCAAAGGTAAACACTACACACTTGCAGTTACAGAATAAAAAGCTGAAGGACAATAGATATAGTTTTGAAGAACATCATGGGACGTTGTCACTCTTGAGTATCCATCATCCTTCACAACAGTAACAGTTCAATTAGTACTACTCCTAACTGTCATGTAAGACCAACAATGATTACATGTGTGGCAGGTCCACATGACCTGAACTGCACATTAAAATCTGTTTGTTTCTAGCTTCCTAAGTCAAAGATTAAAAGGCAATAATTTCACTTAATTATACAAACTATACTGAAAGAAACCAAATTGGCTCAAATAAGTTAATATACACCGAACTAATGTTTAAGGTAGAAATTCAACCATTTGTTCAAGCCTAAGTGATTATATAATACATGGATTTTTTCAGTTTGCAATAGTTAAATTTTAAAACTGTCTTTCAATTTATTCTGAATTTCAGTGAGAGTAAAGCTTGCCTCTTACTAACATACAGTAACCTTCTAAGAAGCTCAAAGTGATAAACAACAACAACAACACTATACAATATAGCACTGTTAGAAGATATTATAGTAATATAGCTTTATGTAAACCGATCTGGGTCCAAATGGAAGGGCAAAAAGGTGCCCAAAGTGTCTATATATGTATGGATCCAACTTCTCCAAATTGTCATCCTCTACCTGATACTCCTTTATTCCCCTAAGGTAACCTTTCGTGGCATCAACAAAGTTGATGAAGAGCTTCTGGTCATATCTAAAGACACCTTTTGGGAAAAAAGGACTGACAAACTGGTCCAGCTCTTCCCAGTGGTGGAAAATATCAAATTCACTCAGTAAGTACCACTGAATCAGCTGTCTGAAGTCACTTATCCTGACAGGACTCGCTGCGCTAACAGAGCTAACAGATTCTTGTCCGGCACATTCAAACATGCCCCTAAAAACCCTTCTGGTGGAATGCCTGTCCTTGCAGTCAAACTTGGCCTTGTATGTATCTGAATTTGCATTTTTTTTCTACTTCCTTTTGTGTGACTAGGCTTTTCTCTCCCTCCCTCGCTCTGTGTAGAAAGGCCTCTGCAATTCTGGTTTTGTTTGGTTCAGTGCCTTGTGTAGAGAATACAAAGAATCACCATGAGCTGTTCTTGGCTTTTCAGCTGCTGCTTCTTTCAAAGGCCCAAATCTCTTACTGCCCTTTTGATCAAAGATATTCTTGGTGGTGTCTTTGAAATGTCGGAAAGTGGATTTCATTGAACCTGAGAACCTCTTCAGATTTTCCTTCAAAGCTTCTTTCGCCTGCTTGATTTTTTTATTTATGATGTCTCATAAACTCCTTGGTAGAATTCTTTGTAGCATCAAATGTTTCCTTAACTGTCCCCAGAAATGTCTCCTTAGCTTGCCCCCCAGCCCTGGGGTTTCCTCGGCTTCCTCTCTTCCTTGCTTTGGTCTCCAACTTTCCATTTTGATCCTTCGCCTCAATATACAGTTTTCTCCACAAGTCAGATTGCTGCTGCTCAAAGGTTAGCTTCTGCTCCAACTCCGCAAGTCTGTGCTGTAACGGCACGACTTCCTTCTCTTCAGTCTGCACACTGGGAGAATCTGTGTGGCCCTGAGCCTGGCAAGGGCCTAACTGCTCAAGTTCTGCCCACAGAGCCATGGCTGTGAGCACTCTCTCCCGGTCCCCTTTCAGCAACTTTGCTTCCTCTAACAGAGTCTCCCTTTCATTAAGGAAACTGTTTTCTGTGTTTCTACTTCAGCTGAAGAGCCTGGTTCTCCCTAACTAACTGAGTACTTGTGCCTTTATCTTCCAACAATCTGATCTGCTCCCTCAGGTGCTGTAACTTCCTGCAGGGAAGACAGGGCTTTCTCTTCCTTCTCCAGAGAGATTCTTAAACACCAGTTTTCTACAGCAAGACTCTTCTTCTGAGTTACAAAGGTAAACTCTGCTTCGGTAACAGTCCATCACCTCTCAAGGTTTTGTTTCAGCAACTTGGAATCTAGAAAAGACTCTTGTTGCTGCTGGCATTGGAAGAGATAGTCCTTCATATCAGTGAGCTCATTTCTGTGGATCTTTCTGACTAACTGCTGACTCTTCTGAATCTGAATTGTGCCATAGAAATGTCCAAATCCCATGCTGACAGCAATCACCAAAGCCAGGATAACACACTTGTTGAGACCACCACTAAACTGGCATTTACTTAGCTCCTTGGAGGGTTCGTCTTCTGGTTCAGCAAGTAGCGGCTCCTCAGACTCTGAGACAGAAACAGTCTTCTCAGGGCAGGGCTGGGCTCATGGCTGCTATCATCACTACCAGATTCCTCATCACTAGGCTGAGATGAAAAGGATTCTGGCTGGCAGTAGGTGTACTGGCTACTAGAGGAAGAACCCATGTCAAAGTCTTCGGAGCTGGGTGCTTCTTTTGTAATAACTTCCTGGTTCCCCATTTCTTCCAGCTTAGGTGGTTCAAGTGTAACAATATCAGAACCATCACTGGTAGTTCCGAAATACACATTGTCTTCGGGGGGAAGTTGCCTCCTCCACTCAATTGCTGACTTGGTTTCTCGCACTGATGACAACCTGGGCTCTTCCACCCACGCACGACATGCCGTTTGCGCTGCATTCTCCACCTCCAGGCCCCACATGAACTTGCAGTTCCTCTTGCTCTAATGAGGAACATTCTAGAGTCAGTTCACAGCTGCCACTGGCTGTGGCAAAATTCATGATCTCTATACCAGAACCCTCATGATTGATAACAGTCCAACCACAAGATGAGCCACTGTTGCTGGAATTTTCAGACATTATTCAGGTCTGAAGGCAGCACCTCCTCTGCCTGACTGCACCGGCTGTCACTGTGGTGGCATCTGTTATTGTATTTCTTTATGTCCTTTTTTTTTAGTTCTTTATATATTTTAGGTATCAACCATCTATCACATGTGTAATAGGTAAAGACCTTTCCACATTCTGTAGACTGCTGTTTTGTCCAAATGATGGTGTCCTTTGCCACATAGAAACTTCTTAATGTCATGAGGGGCCTGTGATATTGGTGTCCTGTTAGGAAAGTCTTTTCTTGTGCCTATAAGTTCAAGACTATTTCCCCTATTCTCTTCTACCAGACTCATGTTGAGGTCCTTGATCCATTTGGAGTTGAGTTTCATGTAATATGATAAATATGGCACTATTTGCACTGCTGGAGGTATCACTACCCCCAATCTCAAGTTGTACTACAGAACTAGAGTAGTAAAAATAGCATAGTACTACCAATAAACAAACATGTTGATCAATAGAATCTAATTGAAGATCAAGACAGAAAAGACTACACATCTATAGATACCTGATATTGGCAAAGAAACCAGAAATACACAATGAGAAAAAGGCAGCATCTTTGATAAATGCTGCTGGTCAAACTTGATGACTGAATATAACAGAGTTCAAATAGACCTAGGGGCCTAGTGAATCTTCTCAGTTTCAGGGTCTTTATAAAACTATTGAGTTTTTAATTTCTGAGGTTAATGAGATTCTCTATAGGACAAAATGTTTCATCTTCCATTTGAACAGTCTGTGTCTTCACAAAATTCTCTACAGGATAGAACACTCATCTCAGAGGAAATTACTATACAAGAAATTATAGCATAAGGTTCCTTGAATTGCTTTGGGGACTCCACAAAGAAGGTCTGTGGCACAGGCTGGACTAGTGTAGAAGATAAGACATATTCTTATTAGTGCCCAGGATATGACCAAATCTTGAGAAGTCATTAGGAAGAAGAGAAGATAGCTGTAGATTGAACTATAAAGATATTATTCAATCTTTTCTGAACCTTTAAAGGTTAACAATTCATGGAAAAGATACTGAACTAATGTTTATCAAAGGAAGTTTGTGTCTTTTACATCCAAGTCCAACTCTTAATCAATAAAATAAGATTGACATACTTAAACCAAGGACATAGAAAGGGGATTATGAGATTGGACGAAGATATCATGAGGGAAAGGGTAAATAGAGAGGGTAATGGAATACATGTGGTAGAAAAGTTGAAGGAGAAACTATATGGGGGATGGGAAAGATCCATCTAAAAGGAGACAGGTGGCATAGGACAGGTCTGTGGAGGAGGGGAATGGTTGGTGACAAACTATTATGACACACATTATGAAAGTGCCATAAGAAAACATGTTACCTTGTTTGCTAACCTAAAAAAATTAATTAAGAATACTGTTATAAAAATGTTTTTATAAAAGAGGAAAATCTACAGGAGCAGTTATTTTTTTTTTCTGGAACAATATATCTGATAGTATATCTGATTGAGAAATCTACGGTATTGCCATTGAAGCATTTTCTTCCTCAGCTTAGCAGTCAGGTAGGTAGGTGGGAGTAGGCTGGGAAGTTGAGTGACCTTCTCACTTTGACTATTTAAATTAGAACTTCATTCTTCAGAATTTTCTGCCTGGTTTAGTACTTGATTAGCATGATCCGCAAGAGATACTTTATGCACTATTTGTAAACCAGAAGCCATACTCCTGATTTGCTTGAAGGGTCATGAACATCCAAGGCCCTGGTGCAGCTTGCTCTTGGAGCCTAGCCACTTACTTGCTCTGCTGATGTGATGTGGTAGCCTGTAGGGATTCCAGTTCTTGTGACTTCTCGCCTTCTCAGACTCCAGACCTCCTTCATGTTTAACTTAGTGAAAGATGGCACCTTCTTCTCCAGAACATTTTATTATCCTTGGCATCTGGAGGTACTGAGACACTGATGTAGGCTCAAGCTCATTCTCATTCTTGCAATTGCCACGTCTTTGTTTCCTCCAACTGCTTGACCAGTTTATTTCAGGATGCTGCATGAGGCAGAAGAAACAGCCTTTCGAACTAACTGGTTTTCACAATTACATGATGTTAACTGCTTACAAGGAACATATGATTTACATTGCCCAGTAGGTCTAGTTCTTTCACTGTCTTCACCTCTCACAACATAGATCATCAGGGCATAATCCATTGGGAACATTGAATGTTCCACGTTAAGAAAATGTGGCATTCCTGGAATCTTAGATATTAATCATTCATGATGGTCTGGAGAACAGAATAAACTGTAACTCAATTATCATTGTAGATTCTAGCACCATTGAACAGTCACAGGTTGAGTTTTCAGGAAAGCTGACACCATGATACCTTGTACGAAATGTATTAGGAAGTGATTTTATCATCAAAAAGCTATAAAAGTGAAGGGAGCAAGCAGTATGTAAGTAAGCTGGGCTTTGATGGAGTCCCTATGAAGTTGTGTTAAATAGTGTTTCCCTCCGAATTGAAACGTTCCCTATAGTAGGAAGGAGATGGCTCATTGACTTGGGAGGTAAACAAAATGTCACATGTCTAGGGAAGTGTAAACTTGGAGCTTCTTGAAGGCCCTCGCTCAGCTTTATAGATGGGATAAACTGAGCTGCAGGTAAGAGGGATTCTCAGACTTTCCAGTCGTAAGTTGTGCATGGGGTCCCAGGATCACAGCTTCTGTCAGTTATCAGTCAAGTTGGGGGTGGGATTTTCAGTGATGCAGCTGCTTTTGAGTCTCACCCAGACTTCTGTTAGTAAACCTCCAAAAACTCACTGGTCCATGCAGTGCTTAATTTGGTCTGTTGAACAGGCGGGTTTCTAGGATGATATGAATTAGTAAACCATATGAAAGAAGAGATGGTTTACAAAGAAAATGACTGTCATGATAAAGTTGTACATACAGCTCAGGTTATCCAGATGGCTCCACACTGGATTTATTTGTAATCTTCAAGGAAAAGGTAAGTTTGGTAGTTAAGGTTTTGATCCTAAAGAAGTAGGTTCTAATGCTAGTGAAAGAATGGAATTGTTAGTAAGCTGAGAAAACTTCCTTATTCCAAGTCCTCACACAGGCTTCCAGCAGAAGACTGGCCCAGCTTAGAGGTGTGTCTTCCCCTTCAAACTAAGCAAAAAGCCCCCCACAGGTATGCTCTATTTTGGGGATTTAGTTAATTCCAGGTGTGGTCAAGTTTACAACCAAGAATAGCCGACACAATAAGAAACGGGAAGAGTTCATAAGAATGGGATTTTAAGAAACGAGAGATACACAAAGGAAAAAAAATGAAGCAATACATATTGTTTCTGTATTGAGAAAGAAAAAGAGAGAGAGGGAGAGAGAGAACAAACATAAAAGAGGGAGCCATCATTGGTTTGAAGAGAAAACTGAACCTAAAGAAAGGTCTAGAGACCTACAAGACTGCCTCCAACTAACAATTTGAGCAACCATGGAAAGGCTACCATAAATGCCCTTCCGGGATAGTGAAATCAACAACTAACTTATCCACCATCATCTAGTACCTGTTGGAAACAGAAGCAAACACCCATAACTAAACACTGAGTCAAACTAGAATCCAGATGCAGAGGGAGAGGACAAGACCAGGTTGCAGAAACACATAGAGACAGCTGACCTGAACAAGGAGGAGCTAACGGCCCCCAGACTGATAGCTGGGAATCCAGCATGGGACTGACTGACTCAGACCCCCTGAACATGGGTCTCAGCTAGAAGGTCTGAGCAGTCTAAGGGACCTCAGACAGTGGAACCAGGATGTATTCCTGGTGCACAAAAGGACCTTGCAGGTACATCCCCCATGGAGGGATACTGCCTTAACCTAGAGACAGGAGAGAAGTCCTAGTCCCTACTTCAAATGACTTGACAGATTTACATGCCCCACCTGGATGGCATACATGTGGAATTGGGGTGGGGGGATGGGAGGAGAGGTGGTCAGGGTTCATGTGATGGGGGAGAGAGGGTAAGAGAGAGGGAGGGAGGCAGAGGGAACTGGGATCAACATGTAAAATTAAAAAAATACATGGGAGGGGGAAGAAAAAGCGGGCTTTTCTTTGATTATGTGAAAAAATACTTTGGCATTTCTTGTAGAAATAATAAATTTCAAGAGCCACTTTGCAAATACTCAAAAAAAAAAAAAAAAAAAAAAAAAAAAAAAAAAAAAAAAAAGAAAAAAAGAAAAAAAGAAAAAGAAAAAAGAAAAAAAGAAAGATTACCTAGTGCAAAAATATCTTTGCTCCTAAAATTAACCCCTGGTAGCAATACATTCCAATTAAAACAGTTAAAATACATTACAATATTTTTAAGCTTTTCTAAGGATGTAATCTAACACAAAATATAGAACATAATATATATTCAGTCAATTATCGGTACTGATATCTGACCTGGAAGAAAAGTGTATGTCACTTTTGTTCTCTTCACATATACAGGTCCAAAGCTTAATTACTAACTTTTAAAAGGAAGTTATTCCTGTGATTTAGATAGCCTTAGATACTTCTAAGCCATAAGCAACGATGTGTAGAACTAGGTTGGAGACAGTGTGAGGAATGTGGCTTCTTTCATTCTCCAAGACAATGAAGGTCATGAAAATAAAGGGTTGCTGGATGTAGTGTCACATGCCTTTAATCCCAGCACTTGGGAGGCAGAGGTAGGTGGATCCGAGTTCAAGGCCAGCCTGGTCCACAGAATGAGTTTCAGGACAACCAGGCTACACAGAGAAACCCTTTTCGAAAAACCAAATAAATAAATAAATGGTCTTTTCCAAATCAGATCTCCTTTCTTGAGAAGGCCATATTAGGGACAGGTATGCAATTTAGCTGTGTGCTTGCCTAACACACAAAAGATCCTAAGTTCTAACCCTAGCACCATACAAAACCAGGCACAATACCACATACCCATCATCCAAGCACTCAGAAAGTGGAGGTGGAGGATCAGAAGATTAAGGTTATCCTTGCCTATATCCCAAGTTTAAGGACATTGTAGGCTACAGTGACAGCCCATCTGAAGACAAAAGCAAAAACAATGGAAGATGATTTTAGAATGAGAAAATACTAATGTAAAAAAGTTTACAATAAATTCCAAAAAGGCATGTACACATGTATGTGTGACTTGTGTTCATGTGTTTTACCACAAAATTCTTTAAAATTAAGTTGTTGAATTTAATTAGACACTAAAATAATGTGGAATTTATAGAACAAACAATTTAATTATTAATTCATCCATCTGCATATATTTATTATTCATAATCCTTTTTGGTAAGTATCAGTTACATCTGACTACATGACTTTTGTCTAGTTTTTATTTTCTTTTCTATATATCATATCTAAACTTTATTTACATCTATAACTTAAGCAAATTGTTTATAAATATTTTTCAAAGCTAGTTTCTTCCCAAATCAAGAAACAAAATTAAGCACTCACAGTTTCTTTTATTGTATGTGCTTTATTTGATCACATTCTACCAGATGGAAGGCCCAGACATATGTGATCCTAACTTGTGCCCATCTCATCTGCCCAAGGAGACAGCCAGAAGAAACTAGAAAGGGACATTGTTTCCAAGCTTGGCTTCCAGAGACTAGGGGACTTGGGTTTTCTTTAGTGCTGTTAGAACTTTAGCTCAGAGCAGAATCATTTTGAGTCCTGTTGGAGGATGAGCCATGATGAAGTCTTGAAGTCCAGTGTGAATTATGAACTACTAGGCTGCTGAAGCCCAAATGCAGAAAGCAGGAAGTGTGACGGTGTCTAGTCTCTAGTTCTTCAGGAGGTGTTAGGCAAGGCTGCTGTGTAGAGGGAATGAGAGGAGGTCAGAACGCAGAGGCCCAGCAAAGGACTGTGCAGACACATTCACTGTGTTTTCTAAAAAGATGTGTGATGCAGAACAAGGACGAAAGCCAGCCTGAACCACAGCATCAATCCCACATCCTGTCCCATCCATCCCAAATCAGCCCCCAGGTTTCTGCCTAACCATGGACTTTCCCCAAATGTCCCCATGAATGTGTGCAATCGACTAGAGGTCACACTTTTCAGACAAAGCTAATGAGCCACAGAGAAGTTTGTTACTGCTAGGCTGGTACTTGGGGGGGAGGCTGGCCTCAAAGGCTTTGTATAGTAGGCTCCAGATCCCACGAATCTACAGAGCCCAGTCCTGATTCCATTACCTTGAACGAGCTACTGCCTTTACAAGTGCCTTGCAAGGGGCATGAGCCCAGTCGTTCTAAGGACTTTTCTTCGCATGAAAGGTCGCTCTAGCACTCAGTGGGCTGAGGCTGAGGAGAACCGTGTGTGTCCCTGGCTCCCTCTCTAGTCACAGGCTCTTCAGACTTCATTTGCTCTGACCCTCTGGAAGCTTTGCCTTTTATGGCCTGATCCCTGAACCTGGCTTTCTGAGCCACCAAAGTCTTTCCAACATGACCTACCAGCCTGTCTTCCGCCATTAGAATCCAGAGCTTCATTCCAATGAATAGAGCTGCTAAGGGAAGAGCTCAGACGAGCTGAAGAGATTTCACAATAATGTAAGCAGTGTCACCCTGACTAAATCGATGCTTCATAATTATTGTTTGACATTATACTCCAACTCACAACCATAAGAATTACTAGCATTTTGTCTTTTAAGATGGTCAATAAGGGCAAACAACACTAGCACACAGGACAGTTTTTTTTTTTTTTTTTTTTTTTGTTTTGTTTTGTTTTGTTTTTTTAATAGCTGAGGGCCAACTCAATGTGATCTGACTGTGTTGCCCTCGGTGCATTCTACTGTAGAATAGGTACAGGAAAGAAAGCAGAAGATGATAGCCTAAGGAAGGGGCTCACTCAGCCCATACCAGCTCCATCATCACCCACCTTCACACACAGCTCCAGCATCTTCATCATGCCCACAATCAAAGATCTCCACCTGGTCACATTCAGCCAGGGTCTTTTCTGTCCCATTGCACAGGGCTACCTGAATGAGCACGGGCAAAGCTTCATCTACTACTGGTGGATACAACATGGCTATAGGTGTGTGCATGGCCGCTCCACAGCCCAGCTCTCGGCACACCACAGCCACATCCTTCATGTCCCAACCATCATCGCACACAGTGCCCCAGCGACCTTCCTGTTCCACCTCTACGCGTCCTTCACAGGGGTGGGGACCATTCACCAGACGCACTTTGGGTGGGGGTTCTGCAAACAGAATGGGTGAAATTACATTAAAAAAAAAAAACCACATACCTGTAAGCAGCTCCCATGTACACAAGTCTCTACAGCAGTGGGGGAGTGAGGCAGGGGTATAGTTATTGTTAATGTTAATTGTTGATTGACAGTATCTGGAATCACCAAAGAGAAAAGTCTTGAAGCATCACCTATCAGGAATTATCTGGGTTAGACTGGCTGGTGGCTGTGTTTGTGGGACACTATTGATTAGGTTAATTGAACTAGGAAGATTTGTCCACTGTAGGTTCTGGTTTTCCCTGGTCTTGGATCCATGACTGTATAAAAAGGAGAAGGTTGGCTGTGCACAAGCGTTCTTGGCTCTGGTGATCGTAGACGGTATAGGACCAGATGCTTCAAGCACTTCCTGCCTCAACTTCTCCACCATGACCCTTGAACTGCTAGCCACGGGAAACACTTTTCCTTTAAGTCACATTGGTCAGTTGTTTTTGTCACGGCAACAGGAAAAGGACCTGAGACGTTAAGGAGTTGCTAAAGGTGGGCTCTCAGAGCCTGGCTTTGCCATCTCACATCACCAGTGTCCCCATGAAGTGGGCCTGGGGAAGAACTTTTGCTTATGCTCTGAAACACAGAGATTTAGGGTTTGTTTTCAAAAAAAAAAAAAATCTTAAAGGCACAGAAGGATATAATTAAGTCTTCCCCAATGGTAGAGGCTGAGACCAAGAATGGAGAAAGGCCTGTTTTGTTTGTTTTGTAGCTTTTTTTAATGCTCCATACTTCATTGATGACTTTGTCCATCAAAGGCCTACGCTTTCTCTGCAGAGGGTAGACTTGGTATATTCACACAGCCTGTTAATCTCTAAATTCTGCTTATGTTGTTATTTTATTTGGTTTGTTAAGATGAGCATGTCACTGAATTTCCCAGACTGATCTTGACCTTCAAGCAATCCTCTTGCCTTTGATTTGTGTTACTGTCATGCCCAGGCTTCTTTAAATAAATGGAGAAGTTAGGAATTAGAAAGGGATTCTCCTCCCTCCCTCTCTCTCTCTCTCTCCCTGCCTCTCCCTCCTCTCTTCCCCCTCTCTCTGCCTCTCCCTCCTCTCTTCCCCCTCTTTCTCTCCTCTCTTCCCCCTCTCTTTGCCCTTCCTATGAAGCCCATTCTTGCCTTGAACTCACAGTGCTCTTCCTGCCTCAGACTCCCACAACTGTTGGGATTACAGCCATGCATCATTACATTCTTTGGATACAGGATCTTTTACATAGTCCAGAGGGGCCTTAAACTCAGGATCCTTCTTCTTTTCCTGAGATCTCCAGCTATAAGCTATACATATAGCTACAAGCTTAACATTGTCAGTGGCCAACTCTGCTTGTCTGTGAAAAAAGCTGGCGGAGGAACAAAGAGGAGAGAGCACATGGACCGCAAGCCACAGAAAATTATATCGACTACCGATTTCCTGTTAGCATCACTTTGGGGAGGAGGCAGGTCAACTCAGAGGGAATTTCTATCATTGGCAGCCAGCATACCCTGCCTTACAACTACTCAGATCTCATCTAGATCCATGAAAAAGGCAGATGCAGTATCAGTAATAACAAGGCAGGCAGACCAGGACAGTTATAGGCAAAAACAAGAATGCTCTTCTAAGCTACACATCACCTTCCATCCCAGCACTTAGGAGGCAGAGGCAGGAGAATCTCTGAGTCTGAGTCCAGCCTAGTTTACATAGTGAGATCTAGGCCAGTCAGGGTTGAATAGTGAGAGCCTGTCTAAAAGAAAAAACACATTTTTCAAAACTTGATAGAGTAATGAGACCAAACTCATATACGACTGTAGAGACTGAAGTCTAAGACTAAATGAAGAAAGTAGCTTAAATTAAAGACATATACTTCATATACTCCCAAAGCACAAACAAAAATGACATTTTTTTGTTGTTTTACAGAGAAAATATGCATAAGCTGACAGCATATAAGACCATCAACCAAGTTTCAGTGATTTCTCTGAGGTAAAAATTCTATAAGCCATATTTTAATAAATGCTAAATACAAGAACAAAGGAACATCTAAGAAATTAATAATAAAGAATTAATATAAAATGTATTTTAAAATTATATAAAAGTTCTTTTTATAAAATAACGCATATTCCACATATTGTAGGCAATAATCAAACGGAGACAACATATGTCAAAAATTTTTAAATGAGATAAAAGTGGTACTTGGAGGAAAACATTCTAAATACATTTGTTAGAAAACAAACAAGATGAAAGAGAAGTAAATGAATTAGAAAAATATTTTGGAATAATAAAATGATATTGACTTGGAAAGTAAAAAATAGAGAGGAAACCTGATTTTTTTTTTTAAAAAAAAAGAGCAATGCAATAGAAAGGCCTTTGGTAAATCTGGTGAGAAAAGGGGTCCATTCAGGCACATTAAAAATGAGGAGAGAACATAGTCACACACTGGAGACTAAACACCAGACATAGTGCTCATGAGTCTATGATAAATGTGAAAGTCTAGACTTTCCTATTTTGCTCATCGTTGGGGGGGGCAAAGACCATAAATTATTGTGTGGGGAGCTGAATGTGGCATGTGCGTGTGTACAGTGTATGTACACATGAGGAAGCCAGAGGAGGAAGCTTAGCTCCTTCCACTAAAGCTCCGTGCTTTCTTCGTTGGAAACAGGGTCTTCTACAGGACCCCCACCTTGGCATTTTTCAGCTAGTCCAGTAGTCAGCAACCCCCCACGGCGGTCCTATCTCCATTCCCTGGAACAGCCAGCCCATGTGAGCAGCAGGAAGGACCCAAACACAGGTGCTCAGACATGTCCAGTAAGGGATCTTACCACTCAGTCATTTCCCAGGCCTATAACAATAACACTATAATAAATATGTTTTAAAACAACAACAAAAAAAAAAAACTTGAAAAAGGCTAATTAACAAAAAAGATTTGACAGTGGAGGTAACAGTCTACCTGGCTCAGAATCTTTGGCTAGTTCAAGTAGTAGATCATTTAAATGTTGATATAAATTTCTGAACACAGAATTTGTGGAGCCTCCCTGAAACCATTCTTATGCTCTCTGCCTTGACCCTGCTGCACCCTCTTTTAGAGGTGAGTGTACAATAAAGAAAAGACAAACTGAGGGAATGCTGGAAATAGAAAAGCTAGGTAAATGATCAGGAACTACTACTCTCTCCATATCTCTTCAATATTGTACTTGAAGTTTTAGCTAGACAATAAGACAACAAAAGGAGATCAGGGGGATACAAATTTGAAAGGAAGAAGTCAAACTTTCACTATTTGCAGATGATATGATAGTTTACATAAGTGACCCGAAAAACTCTACCAAGGAACTCCTATGATAACACCTTCAGCAAAGTGACACTATACAAGATTAACTAAAAAAAAAAAAAAAATCAGTAGCCCTACCCTACTATATAGAGATGACAAAGGGGCTGAGAAAGGAATCAGAGAAACATCATCCTTTACATTAGCTAGAAACAACATACAATATCTTGGGATAACGCTAACCAACCAAGTGAAAGACCTGTATAGCAAGAACTTTGCGTCTTTCAAGAAATAAATTAAAGAAGATATCAGAAAATGGAAAGATATCCCATGCTCATGGATAGGTAGGATCAACATAGTAAAAATGTCAATCTTGCCAAAAGCAATCTATAGATTCAATGCAATCCCCATCAAAATCCCAGCACAATTCTTTACAGACCTTGAAAGAATAATACTCAACTTTATATGTAAAAACATAAGACCCAGGATAACCAAAATAACCCTGTACAATAAAGGAACTTCGGGGGCATCACAATCCCTGACTTCAAGTTCTACTACAGAGCTCTATTCCTGAAAACAGCATGGTGTTGGCATAAAAATAGACAGGTAGACCAACTGAATTGATCTGAAAACGCTGATGTTAACACACACACACACCTATGGACACCTGATTTTTGAAAAAGCAGCTAAAATTATACAATGGAAAAAAGAAAGCATCTTCAACAAATGGTGATGCACAACTGGATGCTGATGTGTAGAAGACTACAGATAGATCCATATCTATCACCATGCACATAACTTAAGTCTGATGGATCAAAGACCTCAACATAGATCCAACCACACTGAACCTCTTAGAAGGTAATGTGGGAAGTACCCTTGAATGAATTGGTGCAGGAGACCACTTCCTGAGCATAATATCAGTAGCACAGAAACTGAAATAGACAATTAATAAATGGGACCTCCTGAAACTGAGACACTTCTGAAAGGCAAAGAACACAGTCAACAAGACAAAACAGCAGCCCACAGAGTGGGAAAAGATCTTCACCAACCCCACATCTGACAGAGGGATGATTCCAAAAGTATAAAAGAACTCAAGAAGCTAGTCACCAAAACACCAAGTAATCCAATTAAAAAGTGGGGTACAGAACTCAATAGAGAATTCTCAATAGAGGAATCTAAAAAGGCTGAAAGACACTTAACAAAGTGCTCAACATCCTTAGCCATCACGAAAGTACAAATCAAAACAACTCTGAGATACCATCTTACTCCTGTCAGAATGGTAAAAATCAAAGACATCATTGACAGTTTATGCTGAAGAGGATGTGGAGAAAGGGGAACACTCCTCCACTGCTGGTGGGAGTGTAAACTTGTACAGCCATGTTGGAAATCAGTATGGCAGTTCCTCAGGAAAATCGGAATCAGTCTACCACAAGATCCAGCAATTCCACTCTTAGGCACATACCCAAAAGATGCACATTCATGCAAAAAATATATCTGTTCAACTATGTTCATAGCAGCATTATTTGTAATAAACAGAACCTGGAAGCAACCTAGATATTCCTCAATTGAAGAATGGATAAAGGAAATGTGGTACATTTACACAATGGAGTACATAGTGGTGGGGGGGGGCACAATGGAATCTAGAAATTCACAGGCAAATGGATGGAACTAGAAGAAACCATCCTGAGTGAGGTAACCCAGTCACAAAAAGACAAACATGGTATGTACTCACTCATATGTGGATTTTAGACATAAAGCAAAGAATCACTGGCCTACAAGCCTACAATCCACACTGCCAGAGAAGCTAGGAAACAAGGAGCGCCCTAAGAGAGACATACATGGTCTCCTGGAGAAAGGGAAAGGGACAAGATCGCCTGAGCAAATTGGGAGAGCGGGGGGGGGGGGGGGGGACAGAGGGGGAAAAGTTAGGAGAAAGAGAAGGGGAGAAGAGGAAGGAGAGGAGAACATGAAGGAGCAGGAAAATTGAGTCAGGGAAAGAATAGAAAAGAACAATAAAAGAGATTCCATAATAGAGGGAGCCATAGTAGGTTTAAAGAGAAATCTCACACTAGGGAAATGTGCATAGACCTACAAGAATGACCCCAACTAAGAAACTAAGCAATAGTGAAGATAATAATCAGGGAGATAACTCCCTGATAATGAGATTGATGACTACCTTATGTGCCATCCTAGAGCCCTCATCCAGTAGCGGATAGAAGCAGACACAGGCACCCATAGCTAAATACTGAGCCAAACTCCTGGAATCCAGTTGCAAAGAGGGAGAAGCAATGAACAAAGGGATCAAGACCAGGCTGGAGAAACCCACAGAAACAGCTGACCTGAACAAGGAGGAGCTCATGGACCCCAGACTGATTGCTGGGAAATCAGCATAGGACTGACCCAGACCCCCTGAACGTGGGTCCCAGTTAGGAGGCCTGGGAAGTCTATGGTACCTCTGACAATGGAACCAGGTTGTATCCCTAGTGCAGGAAAGGATTTCAGGAGCCCATTCTCCATAGAGAGATACTCCCTTAGCCTAGAGACATGGGGGAGAGCCTAGGCCCTACCCTAAATGATTTGACAGTCTTTGATGATCTCTCATGGAAGGCCTCACCCTCCCTGGGGAGTGGGTGGGAGATGGAATGGGGGGATCTCTGGGGGACAAGGGAGAATGCAAGGGAGAGGGAACTGGGATCGATATGTAAAATAAGAAAAAATATTAAATAAAAAAGAAGAACCCATTCTTATGAAGCTAACATATCCCTAGAAAAGAAAAAAAAAATAACCTCATGTATTAAGAGAATGCAAGGGGGCAAAGCACATAGCATGGTTGAAGTCCTGAGTTTGATGCCAGGCACTAAATAAATAAAATAAATAAACAGATGCAAACATTTGAAGTAAAATATTAACTAGTTATATGAAGCTACTGCCTATGATGACTAAGAAGGGCTTATTAGGGAAACTCAGTAATGTCCCATATTAGGAAATTCATTAATTCTCTCCAATGGATTAAAGGAAAAGATCCCGCAACCATCCAGACCTATTCACACAGTGGCAATGCCTTACAGAGCTTCTCAGTTTCATCTTTATGCCTGCTCATGGCTCTCTTTTTAAGCAACCTTGAACTTAACTTAAATTTTATTTCTTTGTATAAAATTATGTTGCTATGAAAATTAAGTGATACGATCTTAGTAAAAAAAATTTTAAATCAGGGAATCTGTTTTGTTTATGGGTTTTTTCTTTTGTTCTTAACTACAAAGGCTGGAGGGAGCTCTGTAGTCACACTGGGTGAGCCCCACTGAGCTCCAGGATGCAAGAGCATCCCCCCTTTTCCTGTGGACATCTGCTTTCTCTGTCCGTGCTTCACCTACCCCACCCCTTACACTGACCTGATCCCCGATTTTACACACATGTGATTCAATGAAGAGTAGACAGGAAGGAAAAGCACTGGGCAGCGCTGCTGTTGTTAAGCACAGCTGGGAGTAGAGAAGGTTCCCCCAACCGAGCTCGATGCCCCAAAGGATAGGCGTACAAGAAGGAAGAAAGCATGGCTTGGCATAATGCCCTCTAGAAGGAGACATTAAATTATCCTACCTGTGACGTTGAGTAGTACCACCTCACTGCGCATCATCCCCCAGCCATTGTCAGCCTCGCAGGAGTAGTTCCCAGAATGCCCTGCAGTCAGAGTGAGCTTAAAGGATGCTTTCCCTCCAGAAGGTGCTGAGGTGTTGCCCAGAGTGACATTTTCATGATAAAACCAGTACAGAATGGGAGGAGATGCTCTCTTGTCCTCACACTGAAGCTCCACCACATCCCCAATGAAAGGCAGCACCCCAGGAACGCTGATGGAGAGGAGAGGACGGAGCACTGGAACTGAGGGAGCACAGTAGAGCGTTGTCAGAGGGAGTGATGCAACTCACCGCCTGCCTCGTCTTCCCTCAAGCTCTCCTACTCCAGCCCCTGGCATTCTCTCCCCACATCTCACTGCTTGGCCTAACCCTCCAGGGCAGGATGCACTGATGAAGAATTCTGGAGAGCAAGCCTCTGATTATACCACACCATCTGCCTCGTATGTTCCATCCCCATGCTTTTTCAGCTCCTGGGCCACTCTACCACATTCGCCTCCACCATAAAAACAGAAGGCCTGTTGTGTTGGGACAGCTCCCAGCCTCTCCAAGCCTTCCCTGTGCCTTCGAACATCCCCAGCTGTGGGGAGTGCTTCTTACCTTTCACTGTGATATTCACTACTGCACTCTGGACAAGGCCATAGCTGTTGTCAGCAGTGCAGTAGTAACTCCCCGCGTGACTTTCCCTGACAGGAGCGATCTCCAGCTCTGCTCTCTGTGAACGCTGGCTTTTCCTCCCCACACTTTCCTCCGTGTCCTCTCTGTGCCAGGAGTATGTGATGAGTCCACTGCCTTTAGCCACAGAACAGACAAGGACCAGCGTCTGCCCCTCAACTGCCCAGCCCCCTGGAGACTGGATCTCCATGGAGACTTGAGACACAGGGATCCCTGTGAACAGAAGACAATTGTGAATGACTGGGTGGGGAAATTAAGGATGGGAGTAACGCGGTTAAATAAGGATCAGGAGGGATCCGGTATCACCTGCTGGTAATTACGGCTGGTGGATACAAGGAATTGAGAATCCACCCTGCTTTCCTGTACAGGACCACTCTGCAATCTGATGCTCAGTAATAGTCCCATTCCGCACTTCCTGCACTTTTCCCTCCACACTCTTGTGACCACACCCCGCAGCGCTCTGCCCTCTCTTGACTTCCTTGTGAACCCGAGGCAGCAGGAGAGGCTGGAATCTCATAAACGAGAAGGTTGTTACCTGAGTAGCAACTGAGTCCTGCCATTTAATAGCTGCAGTCTCTATTTTGGACCCTCAGGTTTTCTCAGTAGCTTTTGGATAATCATAGTAACCACACGGAGTTCTCAGGAGATTGACTGAGGTGCATCCATCAAGCAGTCTCTCTCATGCCAGCACCGTTCAGCATCACCAACTATGCTGCTGCCAGCCTCTGGCTGGATAGGAAGGTGCTGCAAAGTACTTAACAGTGGGTGCACTGGGGCCAGAGCGTCCACAGGAAATCCCAGGTCTGTATGCTGAGTTCCCTTAGGCAAGTCTCTGAACAGCTCTTTGCTTTGGGGTTCTTTGTCTGTAAAGTGGAGAGAGTCACAGTACCCACTTTACAGGCACAATTCATAAAACTAATTCCCAGGTCATTGTGAGGGCAAAATGCTCTGATGCTGATACTACAGCATCCTGCAGGTAGTAAATCTTCCTTTCTTCTGCAGCTATTTGTGAAAGTCAGAGAGCCTTGACCATCACGATAGCTTTAGCTAGGATCTGGAATATAGTAATTTGTTTTACAAGTGATTGGCTGTTACTGTCATTGCAAATACTATTATTTGTATTTTGGGCCATCTCCTAACTGGGGGAGGGTCGCTCCTCATAGACAGAGGCTATCCTCCATTGACCTCTCAGTTTGCCGAATAAAGTTACTATTGCTGCTTTTATGAAGGGGAGGACAAAATCGTTGGAAAATTAGTGCTCAAGAGCCCCAGTGAGTCATGGTAGCTTCCACCCTCAGGGATAAGGAGGAGCCTGCAGTCTGGCTGGTGCCCCTGCTCTCCATGCCTGACTTAGCCCCATTGCCCCAACCCAATGATGCTCACTCTCCACGTCTATATAGGACCGGTAACTCCGCCTCAAGACATTGCGAGATGCTGTCATTGCCTCACACCAGTAATTTCCCGAGTCTTCTTTCCATATTGCTGAGATTGTAAACTTTGCTGAGCTCCAACCCGACTGCAAAGTGTGGCCATCTTTGAAGAAGGAATATTGTAACTGGGTCGTTGCCCTATCTGAAGGGAGCCAGGTGTTGCAGGACAGGGTCACTGAACTCCCCTCTATGGGCTGCAGTGAGCTGGCTGTCAGCCCAGGGGCTGGAAACAGCTCTGGAGGGAAGAGTGAATAGGAAGAGATGATTTGTTAGTAGTGGTCTACGTGGTTGGTCCTCCAGAAGTGCCTAATGAGCAAGACACACATATCCATACTCCAGGACAGACAGCCCACCACCATTTACCATCCCTGGTTAGTGTCATATGCCCTGTACCCCGTCTTTCCTACACAGGCACTGCCCTTCCTAGACACATCCACTCAAGGAATGATCCCTTACCTTGGACATCAAGTCGCAAATGTCTTGATTTTTCTGTTGTGTCTATAAAGAGGAAAAGTTTCCTGTCTGCCGAACAGGAATAGGAGCCACTGTCACTGAATCTTGCATTCGTAATGGTATAGCTCGAGGCGCTGCTGTAAGTAGCTATGTGAGATCCATCCTTGAAGTACTTTAGTCTCTTTATGTTATGATTCTTTTCCCCAGTACAGCTTATTGTTACATGGTCTCCTTCATAAGCACGATGTGGCATGCTGATGCTCAACCAGTCTGCAAAGGAAGCAAGGAGGCTGAGAGTAACAACCCTGACCCTGCCTGGACACACCTGGGAAGGAAGAGGCTCTCCATATGTCTAGAGCTGGGAACCCACAGTGCCCAGGAACCTGCTGGCTCTGCTAACTTTCTGGCTCAGCAGAGTGAGCTCTACTTTGCTAAGTGAGCATTTTTTTTTCTAAACATGCATTTTGGATGTATATTAATGGATTTTTATGCTGTTTTCCTCAGCTCTCAACAACTGGACTAAATACAGATTTAAAATGAGTCTACTAGCTAAGAGAGATGGCACAGGTCTGGAATTAATGCTATTCACGAAGTTGAGGCAGGTATGTCACAGATTCAAAGCTACAGATTAACTTTAGGGTGAGCTTGGGTGATTTAGTAAGACTCTGGCTTGCGATAAACAATAAAAAGGGTTGGTATAAATAGCTTAGTGGCAGAGTCCCTTGAGCCCAGACCCTGGACTCAAGCCTCAGCATTCCTTTTATCCCCACTAGAAAACTCCAATTGTAGCTCCTTCCTTACACCTACTGACATGGACTCAGGTCCCCCATGGCAGCTGTCATTAACTCCCTCTGCTTGTCTCATACTTTGGAAACACTGTTTAGTAGCATGATAAACTCAAAGTCCTTCCCTTGCATGTCCTCTGTAGATGAAGCTAACAGGGCACTGAGACCCAAGCTCCAGAATCTCCAAGTCTCTGGAGTCTACTAAAATCTTTTTCAGAAGTGTCTGCAAATCATTGCCATGCTTAGCCCTGTAGGATCCCGGTAAAGAAGTGGAGCCATTGCTTTCCCAGTAGGACAGTGGTCATCAGGATTGATGAATAGCTTGGTGTTTTGGTCTGCCTACAGCAGGAGGAAAAAACTCAAAAGACTAGACCCTGCTCTGAACATTGGCCCCACATCACAAGACACTGTCCAGCATGAGGGAACAAAGTGTAGGGGGAAAGGTAAGTACAAAAGAGATGTTTAGACACCTGCATAGCTTGTTCTTCTGACTCCCAGGGGCCTGACTCAGGAGGGAAAAGATAAGGTTCTTAGTCCCTAGAGTGACACCTATAAGGAGGTAGATGAAAACACTAGGAACTTCCTAAAGCACATGTCACACCAGAGCATATATTCCAAAAGGATGTATTGTAAAGGCAATACTCTTTAATTAATAGTATTCCCTTCCTTCCTTCCTTGCTCCCCCTCTCTTTGGAGAGATTCTGGGGACCAAACTCAGGACCTTGCACACCCTACCCAGGCCAGCAGTCTAACACAGTAAGAAATCCCCAGTTCCCCGTCTCATCCTTCAAAATGTTCTGCTTATGTATGCATTTCTCTTTGTCCATGTCTCTGTATCTACATAACATGTTGGAAATGTTCATTCAGATGGTTTCAATAGGGCAAAGTGACCAACCAAACTCAAAGATAACTTCTGTGTACCTTTTACTGGCTTTGAAAGACAATGGAAACAGAGGCAGACGGCCGGGCAACAAAGGTTGATAAAGCAGGTAAATGGATGGAACTTGAAGAAACCATCCTGAGTGAGGTAATCCAGGCACAAAAAGAGGAACATGGTATGGATTTTATATATGGATTTTAGACATAGAGCAAAGGACTCATATATGGATTTTAGACATAGAGCAAAGGACCACTAGCCTATAATTCACACAACAGAGAAACTAGGATTCAAGGAGGAACCTAAGAGATTCATATAAGGTCCATCACAGAAGGGGAAAGGAACAAGATCTCATGAGCATATGGGGAGTTGGGGGGGGCAGTGAGTGGAGAGGGAGTTAGGAGAAAGAGAAGGGGAAGAGAGGAGACCATGTGGGACCAGGAAGATTGAGTTGGGGGACAAATAGACTACTAGAGAGAGAGAGAGAGAGAGAGAGAGAGAGAGAGAGAGAGAGAGAGAGAGAGACTATGATAGAGGGAGCCATTATAGGTTGGAAGAGAAAACTGACTCTAGAGAAATATCCAGAGACCTACAAGAATGACCCCAACTAACAATCTGAGCAACAGTGGAAAGGCTACCATAAATGCTCTTCCCTGATAATGAGATTGATAACTAACTTATTTGCCATCATAGAGCCCTAATCTAGTAGCTGATGGAACCTGAAGCAGAAACCCACAGCTAAACACTGAGCCGAACTCTTGGAATCCAGTTGCAGAGAGGGAGGAGCAATAAGAAAAGGAGTCAAGACCAGGCTACAGAAACCCACAGAGACAGCTGATCTCAACAAGGGAGACCTCATGGACCCCAGACTGATAGCTGGGAAACCAGCATTGGACTGACTCAGACCCCCTGAACATGGGTCTCAGAAGGCCTGGGCAGTCTAAGGGACCTCTGACAGTGGAACCAGGATGTATGCCTGGTGCACAAAAGGACTTTGGGAGCACATTCCCCATAGAGGGATACTCCCTTAGCCTAAAGACAGGAAGGAGGCCCCAGTCCCTACTCCAAATGACTTGACAGATTTTGATGATCCCTCCTGGAAGGCATCACCCTATATTCTTCTTTCTATGTGGTGAGGCAGTGAATATTTTCCTGTGAATATTTTAGTAATAAAATCAGTTTGATTAAGGAAATATTTGAGAAGATTTATGAGGCCAAAGGGATAGGAGGCAGAGAAAAACTGTAACAGATTTCCTGAGACTAACCTAAGGATTTAACTGCAAGACACTTGGGTTTGTGGTCTTGATTTCTGAGATTTTTTTTCCCCCTAGAGCTGTAGTTCCTCTAATCGACTACAATTATGAATATGTACACATTTTATCCTAATTCTGAGAGTTTACTGGATCCCACAAGGTTGCTCTAGAGATACCTCTACCTGCTAAGTAATTTAAAAACATTCTTGTTTAAAATTACAAACCTGGGTACACAAGCATCATGTCCTCTGCACATTGTAGAGTGAATGTGTTCTCAAAGGCTTAACCAAAGAAAAAAGTCTAATTTCCCAGACTACCATGAAACTAAGTGTTTTCTTAATTTCATTATATTAAAATTCCAATAAAAAAGGAAAAGCACATTAGACATTGGATTGTTTCAGTCCCAGTAGAGACCTAAGGGTATTCATGTTGTCTGCAGAGCACCTCCTCAGTCTCTTGCTGCTTCTCTGCTATAAATATATCATCAGTCACTGCTTCTGGTGAGGATGAGATTCCCCCCTCCCCCCATTGACTTCCCTGCATAGTTTCTCCCTTTCCTGTCTGAGGGGTCGGCAGCAAATGGGAAATAATTCATTGTCTTGAGAAGGTCAGGATGGTGTCTTCTACCCATCTATCACCAACTGGCGAACAACGGTGGCAGAGGCTTGGTACACCCTGCCACAGCTGATCAAGGGAGAGGAGAGTGAGGTACTTGATCCTTCTCTTCACCCCAGCGCTGGCTAAGGTCCCTGCAACCTTCTGCTGAAAGACTTCACCAGGCAGGACCTCCCATGCCCAAGAGAGTGAGGTCCCAGAGAGCTAAAAGAATGAAGAGTTGCTTACCAGACTGGACTCCGACAGGAGCTGTGAGGGAAAAAGAGTCAGAGAGGTTACACAGGACTACAGTCTTCACACTTTGGGCTATAGCCCTTTGAGGATTCCCAAGCACTTCCCCCTCTTTTTCTTCCTCCTTCCCTTTCCTCTTCCCTCCATCTTTCCCTCTATTTTCTCTCCATCTTTCTTTAATCCCTCCTCCCACTCACAAATGCCACTCCTAGGAAGCCATTCCCAGAAGACTCTGTTTTGCAGACAAAATTTCAAGAACTTCGTTTATTATCTTCTCTTCCATCTTCTTCATTTAAATATTTTTAGTTTATTAAATGAAAATATAATTACATCTTTTTCTCCCTTCCTTTCCCTTCCCCCAACTCCTCTTATATGTCCCCTGCTCTTTTTCAAATGTATGGCTTCTAATTGTCGTGTGTGTGTGTGTGTGTGTGTGTGTGTACAATTATATATAATACAACCTACTCAGCCCATATACTGTTACCTGTATGTATAGGATTTCAGGGATGACCAGTTTGAATTGGATAGCCAATCTGAGAGCTATCTTTAAACCATTCAGACTATTTTCTTAAGAGAAATCACCTACACAGGAGCATCTTAGATTCCAGGAAGGGCCACGAAAGAAACACAGAGGCTGCTCATATTTCACTGACAAGTCCTCCTTCTTCTGCATTCTAGACCTACCACTGTGTGTGGGACTGTGTAAGAGGCTCTTATTTATAGGCAAAGCCCATGATCCACTATGGCTAGCCAGGCTTGAGGTTTATGCAATGTCTAAGTTTATGAAGATAAGAGTTCAGCCAAAAATGGTAACTCTTGAAGTAAGAGTCTGAGCCTCGGGGTGTAAAACTTATGTAGACTGTGCATGGCATTCACTCTAACAGGAACTCTTTTGAAGCCCTTTCAATGAAAATCTACTGTTTTCCTAGAGGTAGAACACTAATAATAGAGACAAACCACCAGCCTTTAGTAAGGACACAGGAACACGTCTTTTCCTTTTTCTGGGACCCTTGCTTTGCTCAGTTCCCATTTGCATTATACCTGTCAGCACTGGATCAGAAGCAGAAACCCAGCTTTCCACACCCAGCAGAGAGACATATGCTCAGGAATCCTGACTGGGAATGCCCAAGCACGGGTGGTTCCACTTTGGCACCACCCCAGGTCTTTTTCAGCATCCTACTTACCAAGGGCCAGCAGCAGTGACCACAGCAGCATGAGGCTGGAGGCAAACAGCTCCCTTTGCGACAGGTGCAGCCCAAGTCCTTAGAGCAGACAAACTATGGATCTAGGACAGAGCCCTGGTTCAGCCGGGATCTTGTGAAATAGAGAAAAGGAAGTGGCAAAACTGTCTGTTAATCAGTCCATAGCCCAACTCAATGGGTGCTGCAAAAGCAAATGTCCTTCCTCTTTATCAAGTTGCTTAGATATGTGCGCACTGGTGTGTAGGATGCCTTCCTTTTACAGATACGCTTTTCCGTGCATTTGACTTCACAGAGACTACTGAGTTCTGGGCCCACTGAGACTCAACTCTGGTTCTACACAGTTTTCAAAACTAAATCTCCTTTACCACTCAAGAGGCAGTTCCTAATAGGTGGCACCATTGCCAGCCTTGCATTGACCCCTTTCCAGAGGTTGACCCAGACTAGGCAGCAGAGAAAAGAAATGGTGACAAGTTTTACATGTTATTGTGGGGCTGTATGCATGCTCTAGGGTCCCAGAAAGACCCATTCCTACATCGTCTCTGTTTGGGAGATCTTTTAGCCAGATCCAGCTAGGGAATGGGAAGCAGGGTGAGCACAACATGGCCACTTGTGGCTTTATCTCTGAACTGCAGTAGAGTGGTCTGAAGGGTCTTGACTCACACTTGAAAGATTTTTCTTACACTCTGAATAACATGGAACGACATAGGTGCATGTGTGGGGTAGGTGGTGAGGCAGAGGGGGATTGTATAACCAGCTGTGCTAGTCAGTTTCATGTCAACTGACACACACTACAGTCATCTGGGAAGAGGGACTCTTGACTGAGAAATGCTTCCATAAGAGTTGCTTATGGGCAAGTCAGTAGTAAATTTTCTTGAAATGATTAATGTGGGTGGCAGAGATCACTGGGAGCGTACCACCCCTGGGCAGGTAGTACTAGATTATTTAAGAAAACAGACTGGGTAAGCCTCAGAAACAAGCAATTAAGCAGTATTCCTCAGTGGCTTCTCCTTCAGTTCCTGCCTCCAGGTTCCTGTCCTGGCTTCCCTTCATGATGGATTGTTACATGGAACTGTAAGTTGAAATAAACTCTTTCCTTCCCAGGTTGCTTCTGGTCATGGAATTTCATCACGGCAATAGAAACTCTAAGACATTAGATCTTCACACAACAGCATGGGTGGTTGTAGGATTTTGAGATTAGCATAGACTGCATTTCCGCAGTGGTATACCCTACAGCTCTCTACAATATTTTTCTCTGTTTAAGAGTGGTACAACACTCAGGTAATGACTTTATTTTTTCAGTTAACATAACCAGCCCACAGTACAGCATGCAAAATCACAAAGTACAAATTCAAGGAAGGGGAGCCTTTACTAAGTCACAAAACTTTGGCAAATTAATACAGTACCCGTTAATACAATAAAATACTATTTTTTTGCTGGAGTTATATATTACCTTAGCACTAATTTGTGCTTCAAAAAATATCATGTAAGTACCAAATCCAAACACCGGTTTCCAAGAGGGCAAGTTATTTTATACAAATTAAAGGCATTTAAAATCATACAATTTCTCTTTTTAAAGTGAATTCCTCAGGTAGGTGGTTCCAGTTCACAGCAGTGGGCAACTGTGTGGACTTGAAGGTGGCTGGCTTTTGTTCTGGTTGGTCCACAGCCAAATAGTGTTCCAGTACCTGACAGACGCTAAGATTCTTCCTAAGGAGACTCAAGATCAACATCAGTTTCTTCTAAGTACTTAAACAGCAACCACGAACAAAGCCGTGAATCGTTCACATGAACACAAGCCTTTCCAGCCAGCTCCCTCAAGCCCTTCCACCTCAGACGATCGCTTTGATTTAGAAGTTCTCCCTCTTTTGTTTTGACCAAAAGCCACAGCCTTATCCCAGCTCAAAAAAAAAAAAATTATAAAATCTACCTAAAATAGCTGTATCTTTCAAATAACAAATACATATGATGTCAGCTTGGAGAGTCCTGGGGGCCCTGTAGCTGCACCAATTTCTGTTGTCATTTTTCCACAAATGCTGCTGCAGCCGCCATTGGTGTCCATATGCCTCCTCTTGCTGATGCTGTCAATTCTTCAATCTCGACATTTATGTATCACCATTCCATTGCTTCTCAGCCATTGTTAGCGTTGGAAGATATAGTGCTTGCCATGAGTCCTTAAAGGTAGCTGCTGAGGCTGACCTCTTTCACGGTGATGATGGTTTCCTGGGTCAAGACCGTTTCCTCTGGGCCCTGGGGGTGTGGCTTGTATGTGAGCCTCTCGTGTACTGAGACCATATTTGTAAATGAGATGTTGGTGGACTTGAGCTCCATAGTCTTCTTTACCGGATCAACCACAGAATGCTCCTGCACATATGTTTTCGTCCTCGCTGCACCTATAAGAGACTTTACAATGGAAGGCAAGCCCCACTCCGTACTGAGGAGTCTGTGGCTGGGCAGTTTCCCAGAGGGATCCACAAGTCTGTCCAACACTTCAACGCCGACCACACACGGGTTCATGGGGTTTGGGTATTTCTGCATTGCAGCCATGGTAACCATTTCCCATGGGTGGTCAAAGATGTAAATATTTGTGTTTTCCAATGGTTTTAAGCCACCCCTGTGAGAGGGTAATTTAACCTCTAAAGAGAGTATGACCCACAGGTTGAAAACTGCTTCTCTAAGTCTAAGGCTGTGGAATCAAGCTTGGAATATGTGACATTCCACAGTGAACAATTTCTGGCCCTATACTGGGCCTGGCTGTTCGCTTAAGTAGATGAAGAGAGAGATTCAGACACAAAAGGATCACTGTTCCAATGCATTCTTGCACTGGTAGGAACTCCTCTAGGACTAAAGAGCCAGGAAAACACATATATACAAACACAAAGGCTCTGATTCAATTCTAGAAATAGATGGCATGTAGAGTTATCAAGAAAGTAGAAGTCATTTCGAAATAGCAGTGTCCAAGTACCATTCCCACGAATGGAGATACCCAAGGCTCTAAATTGTGAGTCTTTCTGTTACCAGGGAGGGAAGATGGAAATATGTCGGCAAGTTGTTTCTGCCTGTAATACTCCAGTCAGCCAATCCAGCCAATCACAAAATAAAATAAAGGAAAGTCAGCTCACCAGGACAGAAACTTCTCTCCACCATGTTTGGCAGGACTATGGGTAGACATAGACACTAAGATTCCAGGAAATGGGCTCAGAAGATAGGTAGGAAAGTGTTTGTCTCACAAGCATGAGGATCTGAGTTCAGAACATTGGCACCCACTTCAAATGCTGAACGTGTCATTGTGAACCTGTAATTCCAGTACTGGGATGGGGGAGTGGAGACAAATGGGTCTCGAAAGCTTGCTGGCCTGCTAATCTAATCAGTCAATAAGCTCTGGTTTCAGTGAGAGACCTTTCTTTTTTGTTTGTTTGTTTTGTTTTTTGAAACAGGGTTTCTTTGTAGCTTTGGAGGCTGTCCTGGAACTCGCTCTGTAGACCAGGCTGGCCTCAAACTCACAGAAATCCACCTGCCTCTGCCTCACAAGTGCTGGGCGATTCTATTTTAATAACAATAATAACAACAGTCTCTCTCTCTTTCTCGCTCTCTCTCTCTCCAAGAAGCAAGGTAATGCATATTGCTAATTAGATACAATAACTTGCCCTGTCCTCTGCCATTAGCATTTGACTGGGTTCTATAATTAGGCTAGAGTTTAGGGCTTTAAGAATTAAGTGATAAGGCTCTCTCAGCCTCAAGCTCCATTTCTGTGAGTATGGGAGTCCTTATGAAAAGATTTTCAAAGTAAAGAAAGTGTCCAACTTTTGATATTTTTCACACATACATACAATGCATTTGATAAAATGCAAGCTTCCTTTTCCCTGCACTCCAATCCCTTCCCTACGTAACCCCCTACTATTTATTCCTGATGGGAGATGCCCTTGTGTATATATGTTTCTCTTACTGGTTGATGAATAAAACACTATGGCCAATAAGGCAGGAAGATAGGTGGGACTAGGAGAAGAGGAGAATTCTGGGAAAGGTAGGCAAACATAGCTGCCATGTGAGCCACCGAAGGAATTAGAGGTCCAGACCATTCTCTGGTAAGAAAAGACCATGTGGAAATACTTTGATTAGTAGTTATGGCTTAATTAAGACAGAGCTAGCCAGTAAGAAGCCCTAGTCATTGGCCAGCAGCTTTATAACTAATATAGCATCTGTGTGTTTATTTGGGGCTGAGAAGATGGCAGGACCTGCCAGACCAGAAAACACATGTTTACATATTCCCTCCAAACTTAATGTGTTCCTTTTTACTTTTAAACCCCTGGGTCCACTCAGTGCTGTGTATGCGTATAGGTGTAGGACCTGAGGGGTATAATCTTTGAAGAAAACAGATTCTCTCTCTTTTAATGGCTGTCAATTGCCAATTGCTCCTGAGCTACAGGTGGAACTTCATGACCACCTCCATGCTCCATGCATGGATTTTATCTGGCACGATCTAGTAATGCTGTCACAACTTCTATGTGTTCATATGTGCAATTACCCTATTGTTAGAAATTGTCAGAAAGTACTACTCTTACACTCTTCTGAGATGATTCCTGCACTGTAGGAGGAAAAAGTATGATGTAGATTAGGGCTAAGAACTCCACAGTCTCTTACTTTCTACACATTGACCTGCTGTAGGTTGTGGTGTTAATTGTCATCTACTACTAAAAGAAACTTCCTTCTTGAGGGTTGAGAAATGTGCTATAGGCATAATTATAAGTCGATGGGAGTTGATTTAATACTATTTCATTAATGAGATAATATTTATAGGTTTTCCCTTAGGGTCCATGACCGATCTAACCACATATGTGGATAAAAATTTTGTTTTGGAACTCACAAATGTTTAGACTGATAACTGATATAGTACTAGAAATTTTATTACAGCAATGTGTGTGTGTCAAGCACAACATTTCATGTTTCCAAGGGACTTGCGTGGATATCAGAAACAGAAAGATAAGGTGCACAAACTAATGACCTCAGTTGTCTGGAACCAATATGGAGTGTTGTGGACTTTCTTTTGGACTCATGTATTCTAGACTTGGATCTGAAACAAATAAGCTTTAAGGCTGAAATCTTCAGAGGCAGCCCCCAAGAAGGCCAACACTCTCTTAGTCAGAGAACACAGACATGCACAGTGCAGTGAGACACTCATTGCTACTTTAGGTAACATCACAGGAGGAGAGGGAAGTCTAGGTTTCTCCATGATGGATCAATGAGTGCCCCCTCTCTGTTAGAATGGTGTAGTCAGAGAAGGCTGAGGAGGAGCTTGCTGGCTGGTTACTTGGAGGCTGTGTGAGGAGCTGGGGGTTCCCACTCCTGCCCAATGGTAATGAAGTGGCTTTTCTCTGCCATTTGTTTCTTCTATTGCATGGCAACTTAATTTAGTGGCTATTTACACTGTAGTAAAAATTCATAATACAAAATTACAATTTTAACTATTTTTAGTGGATAGTTCTTTAGCATTGAGCACATTGATGCATTCATCACCACCATCCATCTCCAGAGTGTTACATTTTCCCTAAATGAAACACTATCAATTAAACATTAACTTTCCGTGGCTTCTCCTCCCAGGCCCTATAAACCACCAATAGTAGAGATTTCCATACAAATGGAATTGTACAGTGTTTGTTTTGTGTGTGTGTGCCTGGTTTATTTCACTTACCATAATATCTTGAGAATTCATCTGTATTGGCAGAAATGTCACAATTCTCTTCCCTTTTAAAGCTGAACAATGTTCTTTTGTGTGTATATATATACATATATGCCTCGTTTTGTCCATTCATGCATTGCTAGGTACATCAATTGCTTTTTCCCCCCCTAACGAGTAGTTATAGTGACTATCTTTCCATTGGTCATCTGTATCTTATTTGAAGCATTATCTACTCAATTACCTTTCTCACTGATAAACTTGGTTCCTTATGGAAAATAATTTAAATCTATTGCGGTTTAATAAAGATCGGGATAAACAAACAGGCTGAATAGATGTTTATTCAGGGAGAAATAACTTACAACCTAGATCGATGTACACCAGCAAGTTCCACAGGATGCTCTCCTCTCCACTCCTCTCCTGCCAGCAAGAGAGCATTCCCTTGCTCCTCCTCAGACCTCCTTCCACAGGTCACTTCCGCTCCTGGCTCCACCCCCCAATGGGCGTGGTCAGTGCCACAGAAGGAGACAAATTGAATATCCCACTACATAAATCCAATCAGAAAGTGGTTGGTTAAGTCCCATAACGTTTGTATCCTCTCTAGTCCAGTGACCGTATCTTTGCCCACCAGTCACTGTTGTACCTTGCACAAATCACAGCTGGATATCACTGATAATTATTCTTCTCTGCTGGTGGTATGTATAACATCTTCCAACACTATGTAAGCTAGCCACTAGGGATGAACTTTCAGGGTTAGTACTAGCTCAATTTTTCTCTGTTCTATGACTCAAATATATGATGTCTTCAGCAATTGATTATTACTGTCAAGTTCTGTTATTTCTTCCTCTTCTAATGCTTGGGGTGTCTATGGGACTCCAGTGGCTAACAGCTCCAGAAGAGACAACTCATTCCTGAAATATGGCATTTTGTTTGCTAGCCTATAAAGGTCCAGTGGGGATAGTGTATCCCTGTCAAAAGTTAACTCCATTTAAACTATTTTTACTTATTTTTTATTTTTAAAAGAAATTTATTTAACTTTTATTTTATGTTCATTGGTATCAGATGCCCTGGAACTGGAGTTTCAGACAGTTGTGAGCTGCCGTGTGGGTACTGGGAATTGAACCTGGGTCCTCTGCAAGAGCAGTCAGAGCTCTTAACCCTTGAGCCATCTTTCTAATCCCCTAAACTATTTTTATGTGTATATATTTTAGGAGGCATCTAAGGACCTATCAAGACCCTGGGGGAGAACTTACTATTATTTGGCTAAGTGGATGTAATGTTAAACTGACTTCTAATGACATCATTATACCCATAGGTCAGTGCATCTCTTAGCTCTCACCAGAGAGGCATCTTTAAGCAGGAGATAGTGATCAATACAGACTCACAACTGGTCAATATACAGAGAATAAGAGACTGTGAAATGTTTAAGTCTAAATGGGACATCTATATCACGCTCTTCCTTCCAAGACTCAGGAATCATTGTGAGAAGGGAGATGGAAGATGGAGAAGGAGGAGGAGGGGGAGGAGGGAAAAGAGGAGGAGAAGAGATGAAGTTGGTTGGGTAGGGAGGTGAGAGAGGGTCTGGGAGAAATTTGGAGAAGGACTGAATATGATCAAAGTACCGAGTATGAAATTTGCAAAGAATTACTAGAAATTAATTTTTATAATTGGGTTCTTTTTTATATTTTAAAGATTCATTAGATATTCTTAATACTAATGCTTCATATGTGTTTGGTAAATATTTCCCCCAAATTACCTTTTCATTTGATAAATTACACCTTTTGATGTAGAAAGCTTTAAATGCTTTGTATAGTCAAATATATTTTTCTTTTATTGTCTATGCTTTTGGTGTCAGAGCCAGGAAATTATTGTAAAATATAGTGTCATTGGCATTTTTCTTATGTTTTCTAAAAATTTAATAGTTCTAGATCTTTTATTTTTATCTTTGCACTATTTTGAACTATTAGTATTTGTATGAGATAATGTCTTTTTTTCTCTATGTGTTTAGATCCAGCTTTTCTAGCAACATTTTAAATTAAAATAGAATTATATTAGTTCTCCTCCCCCTTTTCCTGCCTTCAGCCCCTCCCAGCTACCCTCCCCAAAATCCTCCTATTCCCCTTCAAGTAAACAGCTTTTTTTCTGTGATTATATTTGTTACCTACATAGATATATAAGTATATGCACAAATACATGTATATATACAACTACTGAAATACTTTTTGTAGTTTGTATACACATTGTTTCAAGGCTCACCTTATTGGACAACCAATAAGGTGGCTCATTGGATGAGGCTAATTCTCTTTCTCCAAGAAGTCAATAGTTGCCCATAGCTTTTTACCTAGGGATGAGACCACATGAAACGTTCCCCTTTCATGTTAACAGTCCACTGATATTCTTCTGGTATGGTTTATGCAGCTGTTTCTAGGAGAGACTGTTTCACAGCAGACATCCTAGTGTTCTGACTACTCCCTTTCAGTGACATCCTCTGACTCACAGATGCAGAACTATGATGGAGATGAATGCACTGGGGCTAGGTTCCCCACAATCTGTTGATCTCTGCATTGTATCCAATCATGGCTTTCTGCAGCAGTCTCCATTTGCTGTAAAGAGAGATTTCTTTAATGAAGAGTGGTGGCTACACTTCTCTGTGGGTATAAGGATACAAGGGAATGTGCTAACAAAGTGGCAATAGTATATTCTTTCCACGACCTCACTAGTCCTCCTGGAACCTAGGTAGATTTCCAGGACCAGACATGATTTCCTTCCTATTGAGGTGGCCTTTATTTCAATTAGGCAGTTGGTGATTGCCACAGACATGTGACTTTTTTTAAACAGAGTATTGTTGGCATTTTAGTTGGATGTCATTGCAATTTCTGGATTCTATAATATTCCATCAAGCATTATGGCTGTTTTTAAGCCAGAATCACATTACTCTAATTACTACAGCTTTGTAGTAAATTTTTGGAATCTGAATATGTAAGACCTCTAATTCTGTTGTGTCTTAAGATTTTTGTCTATTTGGGCACTCTTGAGATTTCACATTAATTTGGGGGTGGGCATTTTTACATTTGCATAATCATCTTCGGGGTTGTATGAGAGTGTACCAAGCCTCTGGCTAATTTTATAAACTATGGACATCTTAACGATAATGAGTTTTCCAGTGTAAGCATGGGTGTCTTTCCACTCTTTTGTGTTTAATTTCTTTCACTGTTATTGTACAGTTTCCAATGTCTTTCATTTGCTTTCCCAGTTAAGTTTGTTCCTAAGCATGTGGTTCTTTTCAGTGCTATGGGAATTGCTTCTTAATTTCATCTCTGGATTGTTCATTTTAGTACATAGAAATAGAAGCTGCAGGCTTTTAATCATAGCCCTAGGGAGACTAGGGTAGGAAGAGTGACAGTTCAAGGCGAGCATGGGCCAACATATGAGACACAGCAAAATCTTTATTAAAATATGAAATTGTGTCACTAGTTAAAATGACTTCTTTTTTGTTTTCTTTATGATTTTTGTTCATATTTAGTTGAAGGTGCAATTGATCTTTTCAAAATGTCAACTCTCTGTTTCTTTGATCACAGACATTAATTTGTCAGTTTCTGCTGCTGCTTACTGTTATTTATTGTTCATGTTTCTCTACAAAGTTTGCATTTTGTACTTTTTCTCTTAATATCCTGCTTCCCTGATGTTCAGTCTTTTGTTATTTTCTTGTGACCCTTTTGCCTCTTCTCCGTTTCCCTCCTCTTCCCTTCCCTCTCCTTCCCCTCTTCCTCTTCTTCCCTTCCCCTTTTGCCCTGAGACAAGATCTTACTGTGCACTCTAGGCAGTCCCCAGCCTTGCAGTCTTCCTTCCTCCTTCAGCAGCATCTGTCTTCCTTTTGTGATGCAGGTGTTTTTGGCACAAATTCCCCCTCTTAGAACTTCTTTACTGTGGTTTTGAGACAGTGTCGTACTACTGTGGTTCCGCCTGGATTCAAAATGTGATCGTTTTGCCTTAGCCTGCCAAGGCTAGGATGACAGATTTACGTCACCATGTCCAGTTCAGAACTATTTTGTTGTTGCTTCCTACAGGATTTAATGTATTTTGTTTTCTATTCTGCTTAGCTCTAAGTTTTAAATTATTGGCCACTCGGGAGAATGTTGCTTGATTTCTGCACATTTGAAAGTTCTTTTCTACAATTCTCAAATTTTAGATCTTTGTGGTTCAAAGATATACTTGAAATGAGTTAGATCTCCTTAAATGTGTCTACTGCTGTTTGGCCTTACATTGCTCTACTCTGGAGAATATTTCAGTGCATAGTGTTAGAGTATAGTCTGCATCTGTCATTTCTTTGTTTATGTCTGGATACTGTTTTTATTGCTGATAGTAGGGTGCTGAAGTTCTGTATTTTATTTAGGTTTCTATTGCTGAGATAAAACACTTCTACCAAAAGCAACTGGGAGAGGAAAGGGTTTATTTCACATTATAGCTTACGAAGAAAAGTCAGGGTAAGAACTTGGGACAGATACCTGGAGACAGGAACCTGAGGGAGGCCACAGAAGAATACTATCTACTAGCTTGCTCCCCATGGCTGCTCAGTTTGCTTTCTTATACACTCCAGGACCACCTGGAGTGTTGCCCAGCGACAGCATAACCCACTGTGGAGTAGGCCCTTCTACATCAATCATCAGTCAAGAAAACACCCTCATAGGCTTGCCTACAGACCAATCAGATAGGACGTTTTCTCATTCAAGATTCCATTTTCTCAGAGGACCCAAGAGTGAGTCAAGCTGGAGATAAAGATGGGCCAGTACTTGCACTGTTACACCTGTGTCCTCCTTTATATCTAACATTTCTTGTGTGTACTTGAATACTCTTAACACTAAGTGATACATATTTATCATTGATGCTACATTCTCTACCCTTCATAGTTACATGATAACCTCTTCTCGCTCTTTTAATAAAGCACATGTAAAATATAAAGTCTGATTCATCATATATAAGTCTCCATGGAATCACTTTTTTTCATGCCTTCACCTTTATTTTATGTGTCTTTTCAAACAAAATTAGCCTCTTTAGAGGATATAGATTTGGCCATGTAGTTAATCCATTTAGCTGGTTTTGTTTCTTTGAGGACAGTTTCAGAACTTTTTACTGCCTTTTTTGTGCATAGTTTTTTGATAGCTTTGTGCAGCCTTTCTTCCTGTCTTCCTCTTCTGCCACTTGTCTCTGTGGTTTTGTGGCCTGGAGAAGTGCTAAGCTGTTTCCACTCTCATTTGTTTATCTGCTGTAATTACTTTGTTTTTACTGTGCAACTCACATTTGAAGATTTTGTAGTTGTAGTATATGTTTAATCTGGTCACAACTTAGCTTTGGCTTCATTCAAATATTATAGAATTTTCCACATACAAATCATTTTATGTGATATTTACATCTTTTTATATGTGTATTACTATACAACTTGTGTCTATAATTAATTATTGGACATTTTGACTTTTATGCTTCATACTAGAAATTAGAAAGTTTTACATACTGCCATTATGGTAAAGGTGAGTGTTCTGAATTTGGTCATGAATTTATCCCCCTGTCTCTATTAAACTCTCGTGTTTTGACAGATATTAACTGTCCCCTGACATGAAGGCATCTACAATTCTTATTTAATGTCATTGGTGTGCTTACTCATACTTTGTTGCCAGTCTTTTAATAGTTGCACATTTATTTTTTTATTTTTTAATTCATACTTACAGATTCTGGGGAAATTTCAATGAAATGCACAATGAAGTCCCATATACTTTCTGTCCAGCCCTCTGGATGCCAAATAGTATTTTACATGACTATAGTTCAAATCAAATCCAGGATACTGGTATAGATGTAACTATTTGACCCATGGCCTTCCATGTTCCACTCTAGAGGGCACAGGGATCTAGGAACTCCCCTCCAAGCCCCCTTTCCCTCCAGACACTGCTAGGAATTACCTACATGTCACTCACTGCTCTCAGAAAGAGCTGAGTCCCCCCTGCTCCTCCCTCCCACCACACATACATACACCATCTGGGATTCAGTGACAAGGACTGCAGGCACTTAGCATAGATCACACACTAACTAAGCCTTATGCCTCGTGATATAGGCTTTGCCCATCCCCTGGGAACTTTTAAGAATGGGTATGTTTGTTGAGACTGAAGCCTCTTCTTTCAGACCTCCACTGTACCACTCATATGTAAAGAAGATTCAGCTCAGCTCTTTTCTCTCCAACCTACTCCCCTATTTCCTATCCCTCCCTAAAAATCTAACCCTAACCCAGAGAAATTTCCTAAGACTTTTCTAGTTACACTTGCATTTATTTTTATTGTTTGTGTTTATCTGTATTAATGAATCAAGTACAGCTTTGTAGATTTGCATAGTTACAAATAGGAGTCTCAATCATATTGTTAGACTAAAGATCCAAGATCCCCAGTATTTACTTTTCCCTAATCTTACCACACCCTCCACACCCATCCCTTAGCCCCTAGCAGCTACTAAGTTGATTTCTATTTGTGTCATATGCCTTTTCACAAACATCATATAAATAGAGTCATATGGTAAGCATTTCCCTCATCCTATGTAATTTTCGTAAACTTGTCCATATCTATAGTTTGTCCATTTTCATTGTGGAACACTCCAGTTATTTAACCCACCGAGGGCATCTAAATGCTTTTCAGGTTTTAATTTGTTATGCATTGCTGGGAGAGGTCATTCTGTATGTTTCTCATACTGGTTAATAATAAAGCACTGTTGGCCAATAGGAAAGGAAGATAGGAGGGACTAGGAGACAAGGAGGAAATAGGAAGTAGTTAGGAGGAGCCAAGATGCAGGGTCTGGAGAGAGCTGGACGTCAGCCGCCTCCCCGGTAAGAGAAGGCCATGTGAAAATACATAGATCAACAGAAATGGGTTAATAATTAAGGCAGAGCTAGCCGATAAGAAAAAAGTAACAGGGCCAACAACATTGTATCAAATACAGAGTCTCTGTGTATTATTTGCATAGCACTGCTGAGCATTTGTGTGAAAGACGTTTAAATTTTCAATTCTTTGCTTAAGATGCAAGTAGGATACATCCCTTTTGCCTTTGTTTTACTTTTCCTTGGCTTTCTGGGGATAAATATCCCTGTGCGGCTCAGGCTAGCCTTAAACTCTTAAACCCTCCTGCTTCTGTCTGCACTCCACAGATTGCTCCAGCCTTGAAGACTGCTACATTGTTTTCCTGAATGTACCAGTTTACACCCCACTACCTGTACACAATCATTTGGTCATTCTCCTTTTCAATAATGTTTACTGTATACCTGTGTTTAAAGTTTAATTATTCTAGTGGGTGTTGTCTTAGGGTTTCTATTGCTGTGAAGAGACACCATGACCCCTGTAACTCTTACAAAGGAAAACATTTCATTGAGGTATCTTGCTTACAGTTCCAAAGTTGAGTCCATTACCTTCATGGTGGCATGCAGGCAACAGGAAGTGGTATGATTCACTGGGCAGTATCTTGAACATACATAAAACCTCAATGCTCACCCCACAGTGACACACATCCTCCAACAAGGCCATACATACTCCAACAAAGCCACACCCCCTAATAGTGCCGCCCCAAAAGTAAAATGTTTTAAATGACTATAAAGTCAAAGTTTTCAATTTTATTCTTTGTGGATTTTTTTATGGCCAAATATAAGAATTCTCTGCCTAGTGTAGATTCTGAAGACTTCATTCTTTGGATTACCTCTAAAACTTTTGTAATTTTGCCTTTTGTGTTTAAGCCCATGGTTCACTGAACTTAGCTTTATATAAGATACATAAAAGTTTTTCTTTCTTTCTTTCTTGTTGCTAAGTGAGAAAGCAATCCCCTAAACAAGTTTCCCGTGTTTAGGAACTCACAGAACTCAGCATACCCGGCATGCAATGGATGGGCCGCACCCTGGGGAAACCCCCTTAGTCATTCTGTCAGGTGCCAGATAAGTTCTTTTTTTTTTCTCTTAACTTTTAATTTTGTTTTTGCCTATGGATGTTTGATTACTTCATTTGTTTAAAAGACTATGTCTAATGATTGCACCATTTTATTTATTTATAGAATATTAATTGAGGGCTGGATTAATGACTTGAAATCAATCCTTAGGGAGCATACAGTGGAAGGAGAGAAACAACCCCTGTAGGTTGCTCTCTGACTTTCACACAAGGGACATGGTGAGATGGTGTACCCACACCACCTCACAATAAATATGTGAAAATTGTTAACTGGACATCTATGTGCCATTCCATTTCTGGGTTTTTTGTTCTATTCCACTAATTTGTGTTTTGTCCATCTTTCTGCTAGTGCTGTCTTTTTAGTGGAACTACAACACAACACCTAACACCGAGAATAGAATTTCCTTTCATTTTATTCCCTTTAAAACCTGCCTCTAGGGGCTGGAGAGATGGCTCAGCTCTTAAGAGCACTGGCTGTCCTTCCGGGGGACTCAGATTTAATTCCCATCACCCACATGGCTGCTCATAACTCTCTGTAGCTCTGGTTTCAGGAGACAAAGCACCATCTTCAATGGATAAAGCGCCATCTTCAGGCCTGTACAGGCACTACATGTATGTGGTGTACAGACATACATTCTCAAACACATAAAATAAAGATAATAAAGCCCCCCACCCCACATACACACCAGAAACAAAACAAACAAACAAGCAAAAAACTACCAAACACCCTCCTCTATTTTGGATCCTTTCCCCATGTATGCAAAATTTACAACAAACTTGATCTACAAAAATAACTTGAACTTGATTTCAGCAATAATATTGAGTGTGGTGTATAATAAGGCAACAAATTATTAGATGACATAATGTACCACACATTTCATAGAAATGGAAGCAAGGATTTAGAAAGTTTCCATCAGTAAGGAAATGATAAATATTTGTTCCCAGAGCTTAATAAGCTTTTCTAGATTCCCTCCATACCTCCCTTTGCTCAGTAATGGCTGACCACAGGAGACGTTCACCCATCACCTGACATTCTTTAGCACATCACTCAATATTCTTCCTTAGCAACTACCAACCATAGGCTGAAAAGGAAAAACTCTGACTCCTCCTTCCCTCTTTCATATTTCGACCTTATAACAATCCCAGCTAGACAGGCTCTTACACGAAAGGCTGGGTCTATTTACCTTCATTCTTCCTGGATAAAGCTTGTACTGTTGCTGAATTGTACATTCCCTTGTCTGTCTTTCTTTCTCACTGGGTGTGAACAGAGCTTAGTGCGACATTCTGAAGGCAGGTTTTTTCTTTTAATATTTATTTTAATTTTTATTTTACATATTGATCCCAGTTCCCTCTTCCTCCCTTCCTCCCTCTTCCCCTCTCTCCCCCCCTCACATGCATCCCAACCACCCTCTCCTCCCATCCCTCCCCATTCCACATGTAGGGTGATGCCATCCAGGAGGGGTCATGTAAATCTGTCAAGTCATTTGAAGTAGGGACTAGGACTTCTCTCCTGTCTCTAGGTTAAGGGAGTATCCCTCCATGGAGGATGTGCCCACAAGGTCCTTTTGTGCACCAGGGATACATCCTGGTTCCACTGTCTGAGGTCCCTTAGACTGCTCAGTCCTTCTGGCTGAGACCCATGTTCAGGGGGTCTGAGTCAGTCCCATGCTGTATTTCCAGCTATCAGTCTGGGGGCCATTAGCTCCTCCTTGTTCAGGTCAGCTGTCTCTATGTGTTTCTGCAACCTGGGCTTGTCCTCTCCCTCTGCATCTGGATTCTAGTTCGGCTCAGTGTTTAGTTGTGGGTGTTTGCTTCTGTTTCCAACAGGTACTAGATGAGGGCTCCATGATGGTGGATAAGTTAGCCACTGCTGCTGAGCTTGCCTCCTTGAGCTGAGACTTGAGGTATGCAGGCAGCAATATGCACCTGAAGCCATGAGTCATCCGTGCACGGTGCCACCCTGAAGTTCTCCAGGAAGAATAGGTAACCTGAGGAAGGACGGGCTCACCTCAGCTCAGGGTTTCCAACTGAAGATACATTCTGGAGGCCGATGACTTGCATAGCAGGTTCTCTTCCTACAGCCTGGCGTCCTTGGTCAGGATGTGAGAACCCAGTGTAAGAACTTCCTCCCGGCAGTCCCTGCCTGCTGGATCTTTGACCCCCTATCGCCAGGAGTCTGGGAGCAGTTCTGGTTGAACCCCCCCCCCACCCTTCCCTGGGAACTCCCTGGATTGGCCCGGATTCTAGCATCCTTCTGTGAACTGGCCCCAGTGAGAGTGCTCCTGGTACTCGGATACACACCTACACCCCCACAATGAGCCTGCCTTCCCCATATCCTGTGCCATTCCCTCGCACTGTTCCAACACTCTGGCTGAGCACCGGAACAGAGGGGATACCCAACAATGCTGCCATGTTTGGGGAATTATCTGGACCTTCTCTGAGCACGCTAGACCTGCTTATACATGCAGGACCATCTGAATTCCTGCCTGCCTGATCTCTGACCCTATGTCTGGCCCTCTGTTGGAGATCCACGCCCAGCTATAGATTCACATTCCACAAGGGACCAGCCTGAGTCCCTACCTGCCGAATCTTTGACCCCTTCACCCAACCTCTGTTGGAGCCTGACCTTTGAGCACCATCACAGTGCCCCACCGTGAGGAGAGACCTAGAAAGCGTGGACCACCCAGAGCTACAGACATCGAACTTCTGACCCAACTAGGTACACCAGGAGAGTAAGAGAGAGAGAGAGTTGTACAGTTAAGAGCACTTGATGCTCTTGCCAAAGACTCACAGCATGGCCAGCATTCTGGCTCTGTTTGTGGTAATGGCACTCTGTTCTTATCCAAAGCTGGAGTGCAAGAGAGCCATCTGGCACAAGGAGGGGAAAAGTATGGAGTTGGGTGAGGAACATACAGTGAATGGATTTGAAGTTAATTAGCTTATAAGGATTAGCTTCATTAAGGGGAAATTCTCATGCTAGTTTGGGTCTTTAACAAAGGTACCCAAAGGGTAAGGTCCCACCCTGGAATATTCCAACTCACTAAAATGCAAATTTCTTTGAAAGGAAAGAGCCTAAAAGTGGTACAGAAGGGGTTCCCTACACAAATAACTAACTGCTCTAGCAAGTGTATTCTCAGATCTAGCTGCTGGGTACACAGAGATCTTTGGTTTTAGGGAGCAGGTTAATGTCACATTGGCAGAAGAACTTTGCAGCATTGTCTATGGGCACTTGTTTTGTAGGCATAAAAGATCCAAGGTGAGAAGTGGGTCATGAAAGCTCATTCCAAAGCTTCAGAAAGCTACTGAGGTCAAACAATATATGGTAGGATCCTTTCTTACAAGAAGATCCTGGGATGCCATGGCATGAAACCATGCTGGAGGTCCTGGGACCATGGGATGTCAGTCAAGGAAAACTGTAGATACTGTGTGCATCTGACTCAAGAGAGAGGGCTAGCTAAACCCTTCAGAACACAGATGTTGGACATGATGATGCAAGACATCATGTTTGGCCTGACCCTTTTGTAATAAGCTCTGTGCCATTGAATGTTGGATCTCATGTTTCATTTTCACAAATGCCCATAATAAAGAGACTGCCTTGCATCCAGAAGAGACTTACTTTTCTTGTTGCTGGCACTGTGAAGACTTGAGGGATTTAATAATGGGAATGAATATATTTTGTATCACAGGATGGCCATGAACTCATGGAGGCCATAGGTACAATGTTTGTGATTGGGATATGAAATGTCCTCCATAATGATTGTGTTTAAAACACTTGGCCCCAGCTAAGCAGACTGTTTTGGAAGGTTGTGGAACCTTTCAGAGATAAAGCCTTACAGGAAGAAGTGAGTCACTGCACACAGACCTTAAGGTTTGGAAATCAGGCCCAACCTCCTATCTGCCCTCTGCTCCCTGACTACAGTTGCAGTGACCAAATGCCTCATGGTCCCACCTCTATTGCAGTTAAATAAGGATCAGGATAAACAAACAGGCCAATAGATGTTTATTCAGGGAGAAATAACTTACAACCTAGACAGATGAACACCAGCAGGCTCCACCCGATGCTCTCCTCTCCACTTCTCACCAGCAAGAGAGGGTTCCTGGTTCCTCCTCAGACCTCCTTCCACAGGTCACTTCTGCCCCTGGCTCCACCCCCCCAATGGGTGTGGTCAGTGCCACAGAAGGAGACAAAGGGAATATCCCACTACAATTCCCCTTTTAGTCTAAAGAAAAGGTTTAGGCTTGATACAAAACTATACAATAGATATCAATACTTTGTTTTAGAATGGATTTTCATTTATTGATACAATTTAAGGTAAATCTTGTGATATCTATATTTCTCATTTTGTTTAGGTATTGTGTTTATATAGGTCATTTAGAAATGTAATGTATAATTACAGATATTAGATAGTTACCTATGAGAGTCAAAACTTAAGAGTTAAGTTACTTAGGTTTTCAAGATGTATTTGAGATGGATAGGCATTCTTCAAACCTTTCAAAGACCTACAGAATATGGAATTTAAAATGGTTTAGGGTTTTTCTTGACAGTGAGACATAACTGCTCCTGGCAACACCACCTGCATCAGAAAGGAAGATGGACATTGAAGAAACTTGTTATGGAGTTTACTTCCAATATGGCAAGACTAGCCATTTGGACAAAATACTGCTCTTGTCTGGACTGTTTGACTTTATGTTGTATAAACTGGACGTGCAGGACCCACAGAAAAATGACTGCTGATTCAAAATGGACATTGCTACAGAGTTCCTGCTTCATGGAAGAGTCTGACAGACAGTTTGCAGAACACAGAGAAAAGTGACTGACAAACTGCCAATACAAGAAGACAGTTTAAAGTTTCCTGCTTTGCTGAAGAGTCTGCCAGACACACTATGGCCTATGGGCTGAAGATGGAAGATTACAGAAGAACTTCAGGTGACTGACAAGGCAAGATGTCTCTGTCATTTCTAGAGTTTATATATTATCCTTCTGTGGTCTTTGAGGGAGTTGAAGACAAATAGTTATGGTTATGGTTTTCCTTGGTTAGGATTAAAGATAAGTTACATAGACTTTAGACTCACAAATATAGGATAGATGATAGAATAGTTTCTTTTAATCTTGCTAAATGTTAACGGACTAAATATTGTTAACTGTGATTCTTATTTGATAACTGTTGTGTGATATATTCTGCTATGTTAAGGTTAAAACCCTTCTTTTTATTTAGACAGAAAAGAGGAGATGATGGGAGATGTCATTCTGCATATGTTTCTCATACTGGTTAATGAATAAAGCACTGTTGGCCAATAGGAAAGGAAGATAGGAGGGACCAGCAGACAAGGAGGAAAGAAGAAGTAGGAAGGAGGAGTCAACATGGAGAGTCTGGAGAGAACAGAACCGCCGTTCCTCCACTCTCTGTAAGACCACGTGGAAATACATAGAAATGGATTAATACTTAAGACAGAGCTAACCGATAAGAAACTAGTACTGGGCCAACAGCATTATATCAAATACAGAGTCTCTGTGTGTTAATTGGGGCTGGCGCGGCGGCGGGACAAGACCAGGCAGCGGGAGGAAAAACCTTACTCCTTACACACCTCCATGCCTAATCTGCCAGGGAGGACTGCATCCCTTCTTAAATTACAGGTCAAAATAAACTGGAGTCCTTTAAGAAACATCCTGTCAGGTATTCGATAACAATGACAAGAGAAGTAGCCAAGCTATTATTCTTTGATTTATCTCACCAACATTTTGGAGTTTTTAGTGTATGGGTTATGAATATTTTTAATACACTAACCCTTAAGCATTCCATTTGTTTGAAGTTACCTTTAACATCTTTTTTTTTTTTAAATTGTTCCACCCATTTGTTGGCCAGCTGATTGTGTGTGTGTGTGTGTGTGTGTGTGTGTGTGTGTGCTGGTCTCACATTGCTTGATCTTACTTATTAGTCCTTGGAACTGGCTAGCCCTAAGCATATTTTTCTGATGGATTCTTAGAGGCTCTGTGCAGACAGAGGCAGGGTGCATAGTTTTTCCTTCTTATTTGTGTTTCTTATTTTTTTCTTTGTCTTATTATGGTATTTGGAAACACATGTTATTGAAGAAGAGTGGTGTGCCAGACATCTTGGGTGTTAATACACTTCCATGTATCACAGGGCTTGTATATTTCAGTGCTTATATTTTACCTGCCTCTCTTTACTGGTTTATTGGAGCAATGCATTCTGGTAAGAAAGCTCTCCTACATTCTAAGAGACTGGAACTTTTGCTGGTCCTTCAGCCAGAGTTAGTGGCATAGCCTGAGGTCACTTAAGACAAGACTGCTATCCTACTGTGGGTTTCTCCTGTTTGTATAATGTGACTTAAAGAGAGTAACACAACAATTAACCTTACTTACCTTGGATTACACATATAATCAACTTTACAATATAAACCAGTACATAGCTGTAATCTTAAAATATGTACTCTCCCATGCCCCAGGCCCAAAGTAAAGCATGTGTATCATTTTTCTGAAAACATAAAAATAGACCTTGAAAGCAATCTTATAAAGTGAATAACCACCATAAATGTTACACACAACATATGGATATTGCTTAATAAACAGTGATGTTTGTGATACTCATTGTTATTTGTGTCAGTTGGACTCGATGACTTGATCTTTTAAAACTCTGATAAAGGCTTCTGTAAATTATCCCATTCCTTCCCCCCATGTGATGCTTTCTACGCTGTTCAATGAAGACAGAGCTAAGTCCTTCACCAGTGACAGACATAAAAGCAGATTCACAAGAAATCACAGATTCAGACCCACACAACAGACAGACAAGAGAAGGAAGACAAAGGGAGAGAGAAATAATGAATTCAGTTCTGGGCTCACTCTTGTTAAGTGACACCAAGGAGAAGTACTTGAATCTCTTTCCTTAATGAGACACTGATGTATCATTATTGGTGATGCAAGTTTATTATTAATGTGTTCAAACTGATGGCAGTTTATTTTCTCCTATAAACTTAAAAGGATTTGTCTAGTACAAAAGATCATTTAAAAATATTTATGGGATTACATTATACATGAATACTGACTAAAAGCTATATGAGCACATGAAAAATGTGCATAAGTATCTTGTAATATTGGTGCTCTGAGAACAGAATTTACACTGTTATGTATCTCATGATATGTTTTTATTGAAGCTGAATTTTTAAAATAAGCTGTACAGTGTTTGCTTGGGTGTTCTAAACTACATATTTTTATATTGAAAATAAGATTTTTATTTTATTATGTATTTTTAAAGATTTTATGTATTCATTATGTATACAGTGTTCTGCCTGCATGTATATCTGCATGCCAGAAAAGAGCACCAGATCTTATTACAGATGTTTGTGAGCCACCATGTGGCTGCTGGGAATTGAACTCAGGACTTCTGGAAGATCAGTCAGTGCTCTTAACCTCTGAGCCATCTCTCCAGGCCTCCATTATATTTTTTATTACCAGTTGGCATTGGCCATTTAAAGACTTGATCAATACTTTAAAATTATTTAACAATATGGTTGTACAATTACATGCCAGCATTCAAGCAATTGAACAAGAGTGGAGAAAAATCACATTGGTCCTTCTAACTCCTCCATGAATGTTCTATTTCACACGAAAGATCCAAACATTAGCACAGTAGCTCTACAAGATCCTGCCTACATTCTGGGCTTCTTTAAGTAATTCAATATAGAGGGTTGCAATTCTATTTGCCATCATCTTTATTTTTACTTAACATAGTATTGAACAATATATGAAGTATGTGTTTGTTTTGTCTTTTCTCTCCTCACTAGAATGCAAGTTACACAGAAGCAAAGACTGCTTGGATGATCTGTCATCTGTATTTTAGTGTCGAAGACCTGAAAACATTTAGCAGTGCCATTGTTTTGCACCTAACTTCGTGGATTTGCAAAGGAATCACAGTTCAAGCTTGGTCAGGCTCCTTATGTTGTTCCAGATGTAAGGACTCAGGCATTACGCCGGCCTGCCCCTGTCACCTGGCAGAATGCACTCAGGCAGTACTCTGGTCAGCCCAGGGTTCCATGAGTATTAGTCTGCACACAGGTGCAAAGGACCCCTTTAAAAGACAGACCCCACCCACTTACGATCTCTTTGTGCTCTTTCGCTCTTGCTCTTCTCACCTCTTTCTCTTCTCTCTTCTCTTCTGTTCCCGGTGTTTCCATGTCTCTTTTCCCTTCCCCCTCATTCCTCCTCCTAAATAAACTTCTCACTTAAGCTCTGTCTGCCTGGCGAGTTATCCTCCGCCTTAGTCACCTTCACCTACTATGCTCTCCCATGTGGCCCCTACCTTGGGACCCCCATGAGGGACACCACCCCCACCCCCTTCTCCAGCTTTATCCTATGACTGTAACAACTTTATCCTATAACCTATAACTTATAACTGTAACAAAAGAACAACACCAGATCCACCTGGAAAGCTGTGGTTTGAATGAGAGTGGCCCCATAGTCTCTTCTATTTGAACACTGTCCCCAGCTGGCGGGACTATTTGGGAAGAACTAGAAGGCGTGGCCTTGTTGGAGGAGGTGTGTCACCAGGAGGAGGCTTTGAAGTTTCAAACCGCTCACACCATTCTCAGTTAGCTCTCTCTGCCCCTGCTTGTTGATCCAGATGTGAGCTCTCAGCTACTGCTCCAGTGCCTGCCTGCCTGCCGCCAGCCATGATACTCATGAACTCTAATCCCCTGGAGCCACGAGGCCTCCGTTAAATGCTTTCTCTTAAAAGTTGTCTTGGTCATGGTGTTTTGTCACAGCAGTAGGAAAGTAACTGGGGTAGAAAGAAGAGAGCATCAAGCTGGGCAGTGGTGCACGCCTTTAATCCCAGCATCTGGGAGGCAGAGGCAGGCAGATCTCTGTGAGTTTTGTGAGTTTGAGGCCAGCCTAGTCCACAAAGCTACACAGAGAAACCCTGCCTTAAAAAAAAAAAAAGACAAAATGTAGGAAAGAGAGTTACCCAGCATACACAGCAAAGAGCAGGATCACATGCTCAGAGTGCCCAGGCTATATTCACAGATGTCAGAAGACTCGGATGAAATAATTTCCTTTTCTGTCTCCCACAGGAAGCAAACGTCTGGAAACAGGACCTGTTTAAAACAGTTACTGAATACAGTTGGCGAGGAGTCTCAGAAGGGAGAAGCCCAGTTCTAGCTGTGAGAGCTTTCCATCCACTTCTACTCACTTCCTCTTCACTGGAGCAGAAAAATGATCACTGTGAACTTAGAGCAGTTGATACATTTCCTTTCCAACTGTCTTCCAGGCAAAAAACATATTACCTAGGACAGGTCTGAGTAGCAGAATGGATATCGTTTCCAAGGATGAGTTTCCTAGAAAACTGCTCAGGAATTTATGATTGCTTTCTCTTCACAAGAAAATAATGTTTGAATGTTGGATACTGTACACAGCCTTTAAAAGTCTAAGTTACCTATATGTTTGAAATTCAACCTTAAATGGCATTGTTAGAAATTTTTTATAAGGTGCTGGAGAGATGGAGGTTAAGATAACTGACTGTTCTCCCAGAGGTTCTGAATGCAGTTCCCAGAAACCACATGGTGGCTCACAACCATCTTTGATGTGATCTGATGCCCTCTTCTGGTCTGCAGGTAAACCTGCAGACAGAATGCTGTATACATAATATAAATAAATAAATAAATAAATAAATAAATCATTAAGAAATTTAAAAATGTATTATGCAAAATTATCTGCAAAAGAATGCTCATCATTGAAGTATTAATTACACTGAAAATAACAAAATTATCAATTTAGAAAACAGATTACAATACATTCACAAAATGGAATGTTATATAGTTACACATGAAACAAAATTTTTAAATAATATTTGTATTAATTAATTTTGTAATGGGACCTGGGCACCTGGAATTAGTTTATTGGTAGTTTTCTTGTTGTGGATATTTGATAAGTGGTTGTTTGGATCCTTGTTTGATATGACCCAACTTGTTAGCTTGAGAACCAGTAGAAGTATACTTGGTATTCAGTCTTGGGGCCACTCTCTGTTTGTGGCTTGTGTATGGGGTATCAGGAGTGGTCTCATCCTAGCTAGACATAGATGCAACTCCTGAGCCTTGGATCTAACCCTCTGTATGCTTAGAAGATGAATTTTGTGGAGGGCTCTCTGTGTTCTGCTAGTGGCCGTTAGATAGCAGGGATGACTCTGGGCTGGACTTCATGCAGTGGTAGTGCTGTGTGGGGGAGTGGAGGCAGTGGCTGATAGGCAAGGGGCTGGGAAAATAGATCTGAGTGACCTCCTAGCGTTTTAATTGGTCTTCTCGTGTGCCAGGAGAGGAGGTAGAGGGGGTGTCTGTGCGGCTGGCAGGTGATACAATGGGCAACCTACCTGGGATTTTTATTGGTCTCCATGAGCAGTGTGTTGGATGATAGGCAGGTAGGTTGGAAAGTGGGTCTATCTATTTTGGTTTCTGGAACAGACACCATGCCTGAAAGATATATGGAAATAAAATTAAAATGAAAAAGTGGCATTCTCATAGGTCTGTTTACAAAAATGTCTCGAAAGTTTTCTATTTAAATATCAACATCAATTTGCACAAGTTAATCTAGAGAACATAAATAAAATTTATCACAGGAAGAAAACCAATTTGTTCCTAAAGAAAATGAATATGCTCCATGTTCAAATTAAGAAATGCATTATCTCCATCTTCATCATCATCATGCCTAGGCAGTAATGGTAAGACAATGTTCTTCTGATTAATAAAGAATCTAAAGAATATGGGAAACATTTCCAAAACTGTTACAATGTTACTTTTCTCATTGCTAGAGAATGGAGTCATAGATTCCACTCAGCTGGGGCTGCCTTGTCTGGGGCTGTCACTCAGAACCCTCCTAAGAACCTTTCAGCACCTCTCCTGCCCCTCACCTGCAGAGTGACTCCTCAAAACAACCCACAAGCTAAATAGGAGGAGTTTGGAATGTGTTCAGCATTAGCTCTAGGCTCAATTTCTGGCACCTAAATAAATAAATAAGACACAGGGAAACACTCTTTAAAAAAATTATTTTTATTTTATGTACCTTGGTGTTTTGCTATGGGTGTCTGGTCCCCTGGAACTAGAATTACAGAGAGTTGTGAACTGTTATGTGAGTGCTGGGAATTGAACCATGGTCCTCTAGAAAAGCAGTCAGTGCTTTTAACCACTAAGCCATCACTCCAGCCTGAAACACTCTAAATATAAGTGGGTAAATGAAAAATCATATAATAGACCTGCATTGGCATAATCCAAATCTCCAAACACGTAATTACTATAGACTATTAATCTGTATTTTAGACTTAGCAACTCAGTTTCCACAGAATCATGGCTGAACCCACACTATTGAACTAATTATTCACTCAGATGCACTGAAGACTCATTTATAAACTCAGAGATAAAGATTATTAACTTTAATTTAAAAGTTTCATTCTCTACATTTGTTTCTTAGGTCTCAAAACCATTGGTTAACCATAAACAATATTCTTTTATTATTAATACAGGAATTAGAAACCATTCTTTCATTCATTTAGTAATTCAAACATTTATTTATTGTTTACCTGTGTTTTGCTGGATCCAGTGGTAGAGGCTGATTCTTAAATGGCATACAAAACTATGTAAAATCCTTATTCCTAGAGTTACAGCTATTAAGAGCTGTGATACATGCCTCAAAGAAATTCATAAAATGCTATGAGCAGAAAAATGAGGTAGAGACATTTATATTTGGCTTTATGTAGTTATGATTCTTAATTGTGAGTGACAGAAACTCAAATTTAGGTTAAAAAAAAACAAGCACAAGTAGGACTATAATACTCTGGATTTTCTAGAAATCAGGGCCTGGAACAGGAGCTAAATTGTTGACAATTTATTTGGGAAGTATAAGCCCAACAAAGGCGAGGGGGAGGGAGTTAGAGAAGAATAGAGAGGAGGAGCTGTGATAGAAGGAGCTGTGATAGGAGGAGCTGTGATTGGAGGAGCTGGGATAGGAGGAGCTGGGATAGGAGGAGCTGGGATAGGAGGAGCTGTGATAGGAGGAGCTGGGATAGGAGGAGCTATGATTGGAGGAGCTGTGATAGGAGGAGCTGGGATAGGAGGAGCTGGGATTGGAGGAGCTGTGATAGGAGGAGCTGTGATAGGAGGAGCTGTGATAGAAGGAGCTGTGATAGGAGGAGCTGTGATTGGAGGAGCTGGGATAGGAGGAGCTGTGATTGGAGGAGCTGGGATAGGAGGAGCTGGGATAGGAGGAGCTGGGATAGGAGGAGCTGTGATAGGAGGAGCTGGGATAGGAGGAGCTATGATTGGAGGAGCTGTGATAGGAGGAGCTGGGATAGGAGGAGCTGGGATTGGAGGAGCTGGGATAGGAGGAGCTGTGATTGGAGGAACTGGGATAGGAGGAGCTGTGATTGGAGGAGCTGGGATAGGAGGAGCTGTGATGTGGAGTATCAAAGGGAACTGTGATGTAAAGCATTCTCTTGCTGCCGGGAAGAAAAACAAGGCCATCAAATAGATGAGTTGGCAAGACTTCCTGGGGATGTTTCAATGACATTATTCTTCAGAACAATCCATGTGACCTAGAAGGAATGAAGAGTCTATGTGATTCCACATGTCCTCAGCGTGCTGCATCCAAGCACTAAAATGTTTAAAGTGTTTAGGAGTGGAGTAAAGGACCTGCTACATAAGCTTGATGTGAGAAACGTGCAGGGGAAGAATGGCACTCTTGGGTGCTATTGTCTACGAGGATGGAAAGCAGTTTCTGTTGGTAGCAGGTGCTGGAGAAACATATGTTCGTTCTAGAACAGGGCAGTGATTCGCTGAGGCTGAAGAAAACTGGTAGTGACGTTATCTAAAGGTGTGTGGTGAAAACCGCTCATCAGAATGTGTGAAGGAAGTGAAGGCTTCAGAATGGAAATCTAATGGAAATCTTGGACACTCAGGGAAATTAATTTGTGCTCTTCTGATTTCTATTTGTTTGTTTAATATCCTATTCATTCAGGTAATCAACATAAACTTCTGGAGGTTCCGTGAGCTTCTGTAGATAATTAGGGCAAATGCTTCCTTCCCATCAGAGATCAGAGGGAGAAAGCTGGGTCACATTACTAAATTCCAAGCTCCTTGCCGGGAATGGAGCTGCAAAGATTTACCATAGCAAATGATTCTTTTGAGTGACTGCCGAGTCACTCTGTTGCGTCGTCCACTGTGCAGCTTTCTGACTTTTGCTGTGAATCGGGACCGGTGTTTACGTTTCTTTCTGTTCAGCTCAACATGCACTGCCCGACACATCTCTGCATACTATGGCATTTATTTTTCTCTTTGGGATATATTTCTAAAATTATATTGTCGGGGCTGAAGATGGCTTCAAGGCTGAGTGCTTACGGGTCTTGCAGAGGACCTGGGTTTGGTTTCCAGCACTCACATCAGATGACTCATAATCACCTCTGACACCACTTCCAAGGGATCTGACACCCTTTTCCTCATGGTCATCAAGCATGCAAGTAGAGCACAGATTTATGTATAGGGAAAATAGTCATTGTGGTAGTTTGAATGTAGTTGGCCCCCATAATCTCACAGGGTGTGATACTGTTAAGAGGTGTGGCTTTGTTGGAGTGGGTATGGCCTCATTGGAGGAAATGCATCACTTTGGAGGTGGGTTTTGAGGTTTCTTATGCTCAGGATACCACCCAGTCTCTCAGTTGACTTCCTGTTGCCTGCAAGATGTAGGATTCTCAGCTATTTCTCTAGCACTGTGTCTACCTGTATGCCTCTATGCTCTGCATCATAATGATAGTGGACCGAACCCCCAAAACTGTAAGTGAGACACCCCAATTAAATGTTTTCTTTATAAGAGTTGCCATGGTCATGGTGTCTCTTCACAGGAATAAATACACTCATACACATTACAAAAAAAAAAAAAAAAAAAAGAGTAATCTGTGTTGGCCCATACCTTTAATCCCAGCACTTAGGACAAGAGGCAGGTGGCTCTCTTGTGAATTCTTGTCTTAAAAAAAAAAAGACAGAACTGTAAGGAGTAAGGTTTTTCCTCCCGCCGCTGGTCTTGTCCTGCCGCAGCGCCAGCCCCAATTAACACATTGAGACTCTGTATTTGATATAATTCTGTTGGCCAGGTACTAGTTTCTTATTGGCTAGCTCTGTCTTAATTATTAACCCATTTCTATGTATTTCCATGTGGACTTACCAGCGAGAGGCAGCTGGCGGTTCTGCCTTCTCCAGTCTCTCCATGTTGACTTCTCCTTCCTACTTCCTCTTTCCTCTTTGTCTCCTATGCTCCTATCTTTCTTTCCTTTTGGCCAACAGTGCTTTATTCATTAACCAGTATGAGAAACATATATACATAATGGCATCTCTCATCACAAAACCCCAGCTCACTAGTTTTTACTGCCCATGCTAACTATCCTTACTTTGTACTAATATCACTGGAGACTCAGAGCGGCAAAAGCCTGGCAGTTTACTTCACAGCTTTGCAATGTGGGATTTCAGCTTTGAGTGAATGTGGAGAACAGCTTTTAAACCCTAAGGCCAGCAAAATTGCCACTCTTTTTGAGGAACCAGAGAGGTGCTCTTACCTGTCAGCTAGGTCTTATCTTTCTATTTGTTGCTTACATGTGTCTCTTTTCAGCAGCAACAACAACAAATCCATGACTTCACACCTCTACATTCTACATCCTAATTATCTTAAAGCTTATTAAGTGCATGACCTTGCAGGCAAGCATGAATTGTAACTCTAATTGTCTACTGTAAACTTTAGTTTGGGTATATGAGATGATGACTAGCAGTGTGTGTGTGTGTGTGTGTGTGTGTGTGTGTGTGTGTGTGTGTCTGTCTGTCTGTCTGTCTGTCTGTCTGTTAGGGGGATATTTAGACTAGCTGATGTTAAGGGGTCCAGCATTTATCTGTATTAGTACCTAAGCTGGCTTGAGGCACTTTTGAAAAATGAAGCATCAATTTTTATTTCTTACACTGAGAAAATATGACCCTCACTTCCAAAAGGAGAAAAGAGAGTCTATTCTGCAACCAAATATGAGTAATCATGGTTCAGAAACACAGGTTTAGGTTAATTTCAGTTCTATGCTCTAACCTTGTAACAGTTTCATGGAGATTTTATAGTAACAGAACAAAAGAGTTACAAATCAAGACACTTTCAAATACATTGGTAGAATCTTCAAGTAGGTGGGTTCTAGTAAAACTAGACTTGGATGCTGTCTGGCAATGCTCTTAGCCCATTGGATACTTGGAAACTAGGGATCTATTCCTACACACCAAAGAATTAACTTAATGGTCACAAGGGTGCTAGTTTGTGCACAGAAGAGGGCAATAAATGGGTGGTAAAGATGCTCCAAGATAATTTGCTTCTGGATTTGAAACATTCAAAGCTCTCTACATCACTGAAGTTTGCAGAAGGTTCTATGGAATATTCAATTCTTTCTAGGTACTTCCTTTTATATCACAATAGCTATATAAGATTTGCACAGTTTTGAGGTTACTATTTTAAAATGGTTGCTAAGATACTTAAATGAGTTTTTTGGATGATACCTGAGGGGCACCTGACAGAATTACAATCAATGAGGTGAAGTTTAGACCACAGCCATACAGAAAGATAGAAAGATAGGGTGTTTTTGCTGTTCCCAAAGACTGGGGAAAGGAATAAGGCCCTACCCAAGGTCACATATATGTAATTATTAGATTGAGTTAATTGCTACTTTAGAATAAAAATATCTAGATGTGAAAGGAATATACTCTCTGCCCGCAACCCTTGAGAAAGTGGTCATTGTGCTACGATTCTTGCGTCTCTGCTGGTGAAAGGCTCCAACCTCACTCTGGGCAGAGTCCCTGCCCCTTTCCATGTCCCCACAATTACCCTGCCTCTCATCTTGCCCAGAAAGAAAAGATTACACAGTGGATGCTCCAGAAAAGGGAGAACTTTTAGATAGTGCTGGAAGCGACAGCTGTGATGCTGAGAACCACTTTCCAGCAGAAGACGTTTAGCTTTGCATCATGCAACAAAATTTCTGTTTAATCAGTTAAGTCAGGAAAGGGATCTTTTTCACTGTGATGATTATGGCCTCTGACCTATGTGTAAATAGGAGGACCATAGCTCTGTCACATTGTTAGTCTTCTAAAAACCCTTTCAAAGCTGTAGAGATGCTGTGGAGGAAAGTCTAGGGCATTAATAATATTCACTGGAGAAAGAATGGAATTTTGTTAGCCATAGTATTGCTATGGAGATCTAGTTCCAGTCCTGGGTGAGTTCACTGATAAAGTAAATAACTTGTCTTTTTACTTGTCTTCTGTGAAAATCTAATTGACAGCAGTGGTAGGACAGAGATGCAGATCCACACTGCCACCCTCACCATCCTGAGAAGTCCCCTGGACTTTTAGGGGTTCTTAGCTCAGGATACACTAGGGGTTATAGCTTTGACACGGAAGCAAATTTCAGAACTAGCCAGTTTTGTGAAGCAGAGTTGGTGATTTTATAAGGGTATGTTAATGTAAGCTTAAAAATGGGGGTCAAAAGAAAGAGATACAGGCTTCCCTTTAAACCCTGTAGAGGAGCTTGGCTGAAAGTGAATGTGAGATAGGGTGAGAATGAGCGGGCCATGAGAATGTCCCCCACAGGCTTGGGTATTTGAATGCTTGGCCCCCACTTGGTGGTGCTCTCTGGGGAAGTATAGGAAGTACAGCCTTGCTGGAGAAATAATATCACTAGGGTGGCCTTTGAGACCATATAACCTTGCCCTACTTAAAGTTTTCTCTGTTTTGTGTTTGTGGTTAAAGATGTGATCTCTCAGCATCCATATCTTACCACCAAGGCTGCCACTTGCTGTCATGCCTCCAGCCTGACACAATGGACTCTTATGACTCTGGAACTGTATGTACAAATAAAGATTTTCCCTATTATTATGATCATGGTTTTATCACCACAACAAAAAGAGCAACCAATACAAGAGGGATGGGGGATAGAGTGGTCATCCCAGAGGAACCTTTGGAGAAATCCCATGAACAAAGGAAATATATAGCTTTTTATTTTCCAGGGCTGGTGGAAAGTTTTATGCTATGTGACTTGGTCTGGGATAGCCTACATGACAAGGGAATATGAAGGAGCCAGATAAGAAAGGACTATAAATTAGAAGTTATAAAACCACAGCACAGAATAGCTTCTGTTTTTTCATTATATTTTATATGCAAGTGTGTTTTATCTGAATATATGTCTATGCATTGGTGTCAGATCCTTCCTAATGCTCAGTCCCAGGAAGTGGTCTGATTTCTCCTGGCTGTGAGATTCGGTTTCTAAGAATGATTGCTGTCTTAAAGGGGCGGGGCATGCAGACATACATACCATCCTCCCCTCCATCCCCTCTCATTTGATGAGTGACTAGAGGAGTTGTCTCTGGAGATGCCTTGGTAAGAATTAAAATATGATGAAGTGAAACCAGAAGCTAGGTTTACACAAAGGGCTCAGTGAATGGAGTTTCTGATGAGATTCCTAGAAAGCTGTGTGTTCATGGCTAAGAAAGTAGGCTTTAAGAAATTGTTCATTGTGCAAGGATTCCAGAGTGAGGGATTTCTTTCTTCCTACTATGGGGATGTTTTGCTGCCAGGCAGCTGCACCTGAATCTCCTAACATTTTAATTATCAGCTGCCATCCCACAGCCTCTTGGACAGTGTCCTGCTAGCCACACAGTCTGCAGCCTGGCCCCATGGTCCTGGATCTGCTGCAGCCACCATATGTAGGTTGGAATTAAATCTCTATTGTTTTGTTCATCAATGAGACTCAGAAGTCAAAGGCTGGGGTGCCAACCTGCTAGTTCAGAGGGCTGAGCAGCAACTAGTTAACCTTGCTTTTGGGCAGGAGACACCATGAGAGACACAACTCTTCTCTTGTTCCAGAACCAAGAGAGCTCAAACTCTAGTCCCTGCCTCAAGTTCTAAGATCAGATGCTATTTCCAGAAAGAAGGTATCAGAAGTAGGTCAGATTAGAGGCTACTCAGTTGGCATCCATGGCTATGAAACTGATGGAAGAGATAGGTAAGAGAATAGAGGGTAGTGTGAAGTGGAAGGGGGCATACTGGAGGCTAACACAGGAAAGGCAACAGCATAGGAAGACCAGCTGCATTAGTGTGAAGTAGAAGGGGGCATACTGGAGGCTAACACAGGAAAGGCAACAGCATAGGAAGACCAGCTGCATTCTCCGAGCCGGCTTTGTTCATCCAAGGGAGTATGTTCAGAAAAGACCCAGCTGTGAGAAGTGTGTGTGTGTGTGTGGGGGGGTGGATACTATGTAAATGATTCCTAAGAGGTCACCAAGCCCACATCTATCTGTTCAGATCTTGGAGCTGAAGCACAGTCTCGGTCTAGTATCCTCCTTCAGTAACAGTTTTCTTTCCTGTAACTATGTGTCTCTTTAGGATTCACTATAAAGAGGCAGGAGAACCTGGAAATTCAGCTGTCTTCCAGACTCAGATCAATGCCTTGCAAACCTGGAGAGATTTAGAATTACTATGAAAAAAAAAAACAAAAAAACAAAAAAACCCAAAAAACCTCTAAGCACCTCTTTGAGGCATTATCTAGATTTGGTTAGTTAAGATGATAAGACTCATCCTAAATGTGGGTGATACCGTGTCATGAACTGGGGTACCCTAAAGAATGAGTAGGAGAAAAGAAGCTGAGCATAAGCATGGTATGCTCTGCTTGCTGACTGTGGATGTGATACAACCAGCTACGTGCATCAAGCTCCTGACACTGTTAGGTTCTCATCATATAACAGACTGAACCTTTGAGCTGTGAGCCAATATATATCTTCCTCCAGTAAACTGCTTCTCATCAATGCTTTGTCACAGACATAGTAAAAGTTAGTAATACAGTCATGGAAATAGATACTTTGTGCTTTCAACCCAGGAGTCCTTTGCCTTCTCCTGCACCTTTTTGGACCAAATGTCATAAGGGTTCATTTCTTTAACATGTGTTTCCATAAATAAGAGAAGGTCGTGTTAAGTGTAGTAGAAATTTCTGGAAGAAACTGAAGAGAAAAAAGCAGAAAAGGAGATTCCACAGCATGAAGGTTAACATGAAATAAGCCAGTTGGCAAAGGAAGACTGTAAACCTCTCCCATTGCCGCCTACATATAACAAAATAGGACGTGGATACCAAAAAGACCCTAGAACCCACACATGTGGGGAAAAGAGGATGCTACACGAGTGACCTGTCAAGGGACAGGAAGTTCATGGCTCAGGGCCTTTGAGTGTTGTTCTGTCCTTGCTTTCTAGTCCTACATCCATTCCCCCAAATGCCTTTTTCTTCCTTAATAGACCACATAGTTTGTTTTTTTTTTTTTGTTTGTTTGTTTGTTTTTTTTATTAATCCACAGATCAATTCTTTTTCTGGTGCAGAAGAATCTGGAAACCTGTATGTGCCATATGGATTCAGATCCACAACTATAGCAAAATTAAGTCTACAAATTGGTCAACCTGGGAGGTAAAGAATTATTGGAAATCACATAGAAACTGCAAATCCCAGTTGAATCCCACTGTTACACTGGGATTGATGGAGGAGACTTGGAAAGAATAGAAAGCAGACAGGCATCTCCAAAAGCAGAATTGCTTTGATCAGAACAACTGAAGGGCCTCGGTTTGTTTCTCCAAGGGAGTGGAGACTGTGCTTGTGTCAGTGTGTGCGCGTGTGTGTTGGGGATTCATTGGACAGAAAAAGGTTGCCATGGAAGAGTCTAAGTGCAAATCAGTTCCCCAGCAGACTTTAAGTGGTAGATATAACTCAAAGAGGTATATTGGTCTTCTTATCAGAAATGTCCCAGAGTCTAACAGCCCGCAGGGATTATCAGTGAGGTCAAGTTGCTGTTCAGAGCCACCTGAGGCTTTATGTCACTAACCGTACACCTACAGTGTCCATCAGGGTGTTCCAAGTTTGGTAATAAATTGGGAATTTACAAGAAATATCCTAGCATTAGTCCCAATTAGATAACAGAATAGTGACACCTGGTGGTCTATAGCAATGCCATCTTGAAAAGTGCAATACAGCCAACAGTAGTCAGTATTGAGACAAACCTGTGAGTGTGTGTGAAGCCCAAACAAGGGAAACAGAAACAAGAATGGAAAAAGATAGACCAGTTAAGGAGAGCATGGTGATTGTTTCTAAAGCACCCTCTTCAAGAACAAGTGCAGGGGTTTATTTGGAGAACTTATGCCTGCTCATATAGGAAACTACTTTAGAAGCAGGCACACTGCTCATTACTATTGGTTAAGGACTAGATTGTCAAGTGTTCCTCATTTAAGAACAGTTCAATAAAGAAGGACATATTGCTAGACATGTTCAGCTCAAGGTTAATGTAACAAATGTTCAAAAGGTTAAAATGGCAGAAAAGGATGATTTTGGGCATGCTCAGATTGTCATCATAAAGATAAGAGACAAGAATGCCTCTGGACACGCTCAGTTTGTATCAGTTTTGGAGGAAATAAAGACTTTAAAAGTACATTAATATAGACTTTTGCCTCAATTAGATTTTGAAAACCTTTGAAATTTTTCATTAGTTTTAGTGTGTGAATAGTCAATGGGGACAAAAATCATACTGTAACCCCTATCATTAGATGCATTCATTAAACTGACTAATTAAGAAATTAAAATTACCTAAGGATAGTGCCAGTGAGACTTATGTAGCATATCTGAGCATGACTTGGGCTAGGGAACACTACAGAACTTCTCAGATGCTCTTAATTTCAATATTTCCAATGCCCTGTATAACAACAGAACATAAAAAACAGAATTTAGAATTGTAAGGTTTTTTAAGATTAAAAAACATGTTTATGGGCTGGAGAGATGGCCCAGCCATTAAAGGTTAGGCCCACAACTAAAATGTGTGTGTGTGTGTGTGTGTGTGTGTGTGTGTGTGTGGTGTTGGCATGCACATTCGAGTGCAGGAGCCCTTGAAGAACAGAAGTGGGTATCAGACCCTCAGGTGTCTGTGAGATCTAAACTCAGGTCCTCTGCAAGAGCAGCAAGCACTCTCAACCACTGAATTCTCTCTCCAGCCCCAGGAAGTATTTTTAAACAGTGGTACTTTTATTGTTTAGTTAACTAAATACCCTAGATATTTTCAAATGCCTTTTAGTAAAGGTAACACATCATATTTGAGTCTTTTGGCCAATTGTCTAACATCTTTCTACTTAACTACAAAGCAAATTAATTCCATTTATGTATGCAGTGACTTAAGTGTTTCTTAATGAAAGTTATAAACTTTATGTTTTCAGACAGTAAGATACTCCATTTCATCTAAAATCACAGCTTTTGGACACACATCACCTTAACTGCTTAGTGGTTTTGTTTACCTAACTAAAGGAATTGATGGCTTTTCTATTTAAATCCGTGATTTAGATTCCTCCAACTTAATGGTGAGGAACCTATCCCGAGCAGCATCAATGTGAGTTTGGAGAGGACTGTACTGCTGCCATTCGCTAGACCAGCCCCTGTGATTACTCGGTTTCCTGCCAGAGCTAGGCAGTTCTGGCTCTGTGTGCAGGGTATTCCTCAGTGTGCCTGGGCTTTTGGCTTTTAGAGCAGCTGGTTGCCGCGCATATTGTCAATACTTTTATAAAGAGAGATGAGGTTTATGTTATTATTGGGGTTGGTTACTTGTGCTGTAACACTTAGATAAATCATTAAGGGAAAACTGAGAACCACAATTAAAGAGAAAAACAACATTTGTTACCAATTATTGGCATGAGATCAACAGACTGAAACTACAAGATGTTAAATAAAAAGCCACTACCTTCAAGAAATATACTAATATGGGGTGTTTCCTTAGAATATAGTGGAAGCATCATCATAATTGGGAATTTTTTAGAGACTCATGTACAAAATGTACATGAGAAATCAAATACTAACTCTCAAACCTCAAATATTTCACTTAAAAACCTCTCACAGTTCTTAATCACCCACTTACTACACAGAACCAGAATTTCTTAACCAATGTGTTAAATATTCCAATATGCCACATATTCTTAAATATATTGCAGTTATTCAAAACATTAAGAATATAAAAATCATTTCTAGACAGGTAAAAATATTAATGACACACATTTTTCTTACTTCTTACTCCTTTCTTATTTCTATTTCCCCTAACCAAAGATTTTTTACCATTAAAAATAATTTTAATGTTTGGATATATTTTAGATAATAGGAATTTGCTTAATTGCTAATTATTGAGATCTGGAGTAATGACAGCTTAGACTCTTCTTTTTGTTTTCACCTAAAAGATGTCTTACCTGGCTGTAGATCCTGCAATTCCCTCCTGCCAGGCAATTTATGCCCAGTGATGTAATCAGTGACGGAATAGTGACATTAACATTATAGGGGCAACCAACAACTTACTGGACCTGAGGATCACTCCACAGAAGCCAAGTCATGCCTGACACTGTGAGTCTGGTCAAAGGCCCAGGGCTAGGACCGGCACATGCCCATGGGGAGTGGCTATTGCAATTTTGTCAGTTTGTCTTGTTTATGTTTGCAGCATAAATTAGTGCTGCTTCCAGCTTTGATCAGAGAAGCTGTTTTTCCCCAGTGGGTGGTCGTTGGTGCAGAGAATGAGTGCCTGTTGAGTTTTTGGTCCTAAATGGTGTATGTATATTGCTGGGAAAGAATAATCTTGCTGTCATACAAGCAACACACAAACAAAGCAAAACTGTCCTCAGCAAGGCACCTTCGTTTTGAAAAATAGGTGTGCTAGAACCCAAACCATGCTACTGAGAAAACTCTGCCAAAACGGCCTCTAGCTTTTATCCCTGACAGATGTGGTGACTACATCTCATCCTAGTAGTGGGAGCTCAACCTTTCGACCTGACATAATTGGCTAACTGATGCAGGGGAGAAGGAAAGGCTCAGAAACATGGGCCCTTGTACTGTTTCTCAAAACTCCCCACCCTTCTTTATTGGACATTGAGTGTCTGTTACTGGGTTTATCATCTGTTCCTCAGAAGACTAACTGCCATTAAGTGATTGAATGGGCTTCCTTCCAAATTTTTTTCAGTGTTAATTTTTTAAGTTATTTCTCTTATTTTTGAGATTATAGTATAATCATAGCATTTACTCCCTCTTTTTCCTCCCTCCAAAACTTTCCCATAAGTCCCTCCCTGCTCTCTGTCGAAGTCATGGCTACCCCTTTTTATCCCCATTAATTGTTGCTGCATGCATACATGTATATGTACACACACACACACACACACACACACACACACACACACACACACACACACATATATATATATATATATATATATATATATGGCTGGCCATTAGTATTGGGTAGCCAACTGTGTGCTTTTTCTTGGCTATGATTATATCACCCACTCTCAGCATTCCTTATTTGCCCATAATTGTTTGCATGGGGCTGAGCTGACAATTGTCCTAGTTCAGCTCACTTCGGGTAGTCATGCTGGTGAGATCTTATGAATGACTATAGTTTCTGTTTTGGGTTACTATTGCTGCAATGAAACACCATGACAAAAGCAACTTGGGGAGGAAAGGGTCTATTTGGCTCACACTTCCACACTGTAACCCGTCACTGAAGGAAATCAGGACAGGAACTCAGGGCAGGAACCTGGAGGCAGGAGTTGATGTAGAGGCCGTGTAAGGTGCTGCTTACTATTTTGCTTCACATGGATTTCTCAGTCTGCTTCTTAGAACCCAGGACCACCAGCCCAGAGATGACACCACCTACAATGGCTGGGCCCTCCTCTATCAATCAGTAATTAAGGAAACGCTTTATAGGCTTGCCCACAGCCTGATCTTATAGAAGTATTTTCTTGATTGACATTACCTCCTCTCAGATGACTTTAGCTTATGTCAAGTAGATATGAAACTTTCTATCACACCTTTTGTCATTGAAGGAAGTTAGGACAGAAACTCAAACAGGGCAGGAACCTGTAGGCAGGAGCTGATATAGAAGTCATGGGTGGGTATTGCTTACCAGATTGTTCTCCATGGTTTGCTCAGCCTGTTTTCTTATAGAACCCAGGACCACATGCAGTGAAATGGTCACACCCAAAATGGGATTGGCTCTACCGCACCAATCACTAATTAAGAAAATGTCCTACACATGCTTATAGTCTCGTCTTATTGACTCATTTTCTCAGTTGAGACACCCTCCTTTCCAGTGACTCTAACTTATGTCAAGTTGTTGTAAAACTAGCAAACACAACTGATACCTGGGTTCCATTTAATTCTTGATTTCTTTTTTAATGTTTCATCACTTAATAGTGTGCTGCTTAATCTCCATGATTTGTGTATTTTCTAGAGATTTGTTTGCTGTTGTTTTATTGCATATGGCATTATGGTCAGATCAGATATAGAGTTATTTCAGTCTTTCTGAATTTTGTTTTGTTTTTGTTCTAAGGTGTTTTCTATTTTAGAGAAGCTTCCCTGTGCTGCTAAGTAGAATACATATTCTTTGGCATTTGGGTGGAATATTCTTATCTCTTAAGTCTCATTTAATGTATAATGTCATTTAATTTTGATGTTCCTGTGCTTATTCTTTGTCCCAGTGACCTATTATAGAAAGTGGAATATTGAAATAATCTACTATGGATGTTTGATGTTAATCTGTGTCTCTAATTCCAGTAGTACATTTTTTTTTATGAAATTGGGTACATCAGAGTTTAGTACACATATGACTAGGATAATAATATCTTCTTGGTTAACTGTTCCATCTATTGGAATTAAGTATCCTTCTTTGTCTCTTCTGATTAATTTTAGTGTGAAGTCTTTTTTGTCAGGTGTTAGGATATTGATGTCTACTCACTACCCAAGTTCCATTTGTTTATGTGCCTTGTCCTTCCCTTTTACTCTAAGACAGTGCCTATCTTTCTACAGTCCATTGGCTGTGTTCATTTCTTTCTTCAACCTGCAATATTGCTTTATGTATTTTCTTTTGGCTTTGTCTGTTGAGTATAAATCTATCTATGGTGTTTATACAATGGGAAGTTTGTCTTTCTCCTTCGGTTTTGAGAGTTTTGCTGGGTACATTAGTCTAGGTTGGCAGTAGTGGTCTTTTAGGATGTAAAATTGTTGCTCCAGCTCCCTGGATTTCAGTTTTCATTGAGAAATCGGCCGTTATTCTGTCAGATTTTCTTTTTTGTGTGGTTTACATTTTTTCTCTTACAGTTTTCAATATACTTCCTTTGTTCTGTATGCTTAGTGTTTCAGTTATTTCCATCACTCTTAGGCATCACGCAGATGTGAATTCTCTTTAAGTTCCTTGAGCTGTTCTTTGTGTCTTCTTTAAACTCCTTGACTTCTTCGATGAAATTTATGATTGTTTTTTAAGTTCTGGAGTTCATCTAGATAATTCTCATTGCCTCATGTAGTTACAAGCAAAACTAAGTTATTTTAATATGTATATGTAATGATAATAAAAGAAAAAGAAACCATGAATTTGAGAGGGAGTAGTTGGGAGGATAGAAGGGTTGAATGGAGAAGGGGAGAATATGAGATGGTTTTAGGGAGGAAAGGGAAGGGGGGAATAATATAATTATATTTTAGTTAAAATCAAAAAATAAGAAAAAAGAAATTAATTACTGTAAGGTTCTCCCCTCAGCCCACTTAAAATTGTCATCATCAAAAATACAAATAAAAGATCTTCTGGCATGGATGTTGGGAAAGGACACCCTTTGCACTGATACTCAGAACTGTACCAGTTCACATTCTGGTACTTTGGAAATCAGTCTGGAGGTTCCTTAAATCACTAGGAGTAGATCTACAATATGAACTAGCCATAGCACTCCCTAAAGATCTGTCTTAGTCTATTTTTTTTAAGTTTATTTGTTTTGTATGTATGTATGTCTGTAAGAGGGTGTTAGACACCCTGAAACTGGAATTACAGGCAGTTGTGAGCTGCCAAAAGGGTGTTGGGAGTTGAATCCAGGTCCTCTGGAAAAGCAGTCATTGCTCTTAACCACTGAGCCATCTCTTCATAGGGTTTCTATTGCTGCGATAAACACCATGACCAAAAGCAAATTAGGGAGGAGGGGACTTATTTCATCTTACAGCTTGAAGTTCATCATCCAGGGCATTCAGGCAGGAACTCAAAGCAGGGAGCTGGAGGGGTTCTGCTTCCTGACTGTTCCTCATCACTTGTTCAGACTGCTTTCTTATACTGTCTAGGACAACCCACCCCAGGATCGATCACACCACCCACAGTGAGCTGGGCCCTCCCACATCAATCATTAACCTAGAAAATGTATCATGCCCCATAGGTTTGACCACAGGACAGTCTGGTGGTGACATTTTCTCAGTTGAAGTCCCCTCTTCCCAAATGACTATAGCTTGTGTCACCTTGACAAAACAGCACCGACAGAGGACCTAAATCCTACTATAGTGATACATGTACTTCCATGTTCATTGTAGCTCTCTTCATGTCAGTTAGGGAATGGAATCAGCCTAGGCGTCCACCAACTGAAGAGTGGATATTGCTGTTACTGATATTATGTAGTACATAAACACAATGGAATTTTATTAAGCTATAAAGAAACTCGAAACTATGAAATTCTCAGGAAAATGGATGGAATTGAAAGATTATGCTGATCAAGGTAACGCAGTCACAGAAAGACAAATGTGCATATTTTCTCTCTTTAGATCCTGGCCTCATGTCTTTAATTTCATGTGTCTAACTTGAAGTACCTCCAGAAGCCAGGAAACTTGAGAGGGGACATTGAAAGGCAGGGGTGTGAATGGAGCAAGGCGGCCTTAGGAGGAGGTATGACGGTTCATAGGTAGAACGAGAGTAGAGAGGGGTGATATTAGAGATAGAAAGGCTCAAACAGGGAGAGAGATGGGAGGGGGCCTGAGAGAAGGGGCTCATACAAATGAAGGGGGGATGAGGAAACCACTCAGAAACTTGCTCTGAGAGTTTGACATCAGACAGCTGGCAAAACTTGCAGACAGTTGTAGGCCCAAGGTCACACAGATAGCCCTGGTTAAATTCACTGAGAAGCAGGGCAAAGGAAATGGTAATGAATATGTGAAAAGTGTATGTAAAAAAGAAGGCAGACTGGCCAGGGAAGGAAAGAAATAAGAGAAGCTGTGGGGAGAGAAACCAGAATGCATTGCATATGCCTATTAAACTGTCAAAGGACAAAATTGATGAATAAAATGCTATAAAAATGAAAACAACACGACATAACTGAATGTCCAATAATGTAAGACTGAGTTGATACAGCTACTTAGGTTGCTCACAATTGACCCGGATTTATAGAAAACCAGGAAATGGGCTGATAAAAACTAGAAATGGCTCAGAGGTTAAGAGCACAGGGTGCCCTTCTGAAGACCCTGAGTTCAGTTCCCAGCAACCAAATGGTAGCATGCAAGCATCTGTACTGAGATCTGGTTCCTTTTCTGGCAAGTTGTCATACATGCAGGCAGAACACTGTATGCATAATAAACAAGACTTTAAAAACTAGAAATAGAGGCAAATTTATGCAAATTCTGGATATCTGTGAGAAAGGGTTAAATGGAGGGAACCTGTTAAAATATTTAAGGAATTGAGACCAGAAATGCATCAGTTTGTACATTGGTTGAAAATTTTCTAATCACTCACAGGAAAGAGACTCAAGGGCTTTAAACCCCAGCAGTGGCCCTGTCAGTCTGGGCCACGGTGGCAGCTGAGCAATACACAGGACATGGAGGCTGTGGCCTCCACTGGACTCACATCAAAGCCACAGCAGTCTCCTTTCTGCAGGCACATGAGAGAGGGGTCCAGGCTCAAGGCAGACATGAGATGGTGGCCCGAGTAGAGTCCACAGAAGGAAGCCTGCTAGCCTGGCTGCCTAGGCTGCATCTACTGACTGACTGTGCCCTCCTGACCCCAAAACTGTCCCCAGTGTTTTTATGTCCCCACTGGGCTCTGCCTCAGCTTTTCTGGACTCACTGGGAACTTTCCCTAAAATGAAGCATTGTAGCTGAGAGGCTAAGAGCCTGCCTTTGCTGACCAGGAGACCCCAGTCCACTTCCCTTTAGCCACATCTCAGCCTCGTGAGCAAGAGATACTATAGCCCCTTGGGAGTGGTTTTGTTGGCTCGTATTTTCCCTGCTTTTTGCTGGCATGATCAGTTTTTATTTCTCCATTCATTAGGTAATGAGAATTTATATAATTTTATCTTGATTAACCCATATTCCTGTTCCTCTTTTCAGTGGGATTTCAACAGTGACAAATAGTTCCTATGGTTCCTCAGAGAAGCAACAAGAGGGAAGGCCAGCCCCTTCCCAGTGCCAGTCAGTCCTCTGTGTCCCAAAGCTGCTTCCCTGGACACCGCTGATCCAAACCTAGGCCTTGTGATGGACACTGACTGACTCTCGTGAGAAAAGCCCCTCACCTGAAGATTGCTGACTAAACTAAACGACTCAGCATAAGTCCATGAGAAAAGAGGAGAGAGGCACTATGGGGGATGGCGTGTCCTGCTGCATTGGGAAGCATCCCCACCGTGGCTGGCCCTCATTGGCCTGCGCTGCCATCCGTGGAGGACAATGTCCTGATGGGGAAATGAGGGTTCCTCTGGAGTCACATGTGCAGTTTCGTCTTGAGCGTTTCTTACCTGCCTTGGAATGGCTCACTGGGAAATCTCAGTCTTCCTCACTAAAGAGGGGTGGTTAGCTTTGACCCCTGTGAGCAAGAAGGCTGCCTGTTTTCCCTAAGCCCCACACCTCTTCTTGGCATCTTCAGCATCCCTGCTGCACATGGTCTAAGCGGAAGGAGACTGTCCTTTCCGTCAGAGCTTTAACTGGAACATGCTGCCTTCGCTCGGCAAAAGGGTGGAGATGCAGAGGTGGCACTAGTGTGTAGAAAAGCATTCATTCTTACTGTGGCTCTCACTTTCCTGAAATACTATGTCTCATCATCACCCCCTGCTGGGGAGCTCTTACTGACTCGCCCCTGTAGAAAAAGGACAGTTACAGGTGGGTTTATTAAAATCAGCGAGTCCATCTCAATGCAGCCTGAGGAATTCTTTTCAAGGAATTCTACTCGGGGATCAAGATGGGATTCTTGGCGTTACCACAGAAAATATTTTGGGATAAACAATTGTGAGGAGGAGTTGGAGCTTATTAAGAATAATTTTAATATAGATTTATGCATTGAGCTAGCGGGAAGAGAGGGAATTATGGGGGGGGGGGGAATAAGACGCAACCAAGAGTTTTGCTGCGGGGTCTTTAGGAAGCCATGTTTAAATATTTTAGCTGTAGCCATTGAACAATTTTGGTTGCTCTTAAGTTATATCTCAAAAGTTTGTCAAGAGACTCTTTTTCCTGCCTGTTTTGTAAATAAAAGAAATTCCAGGGTGGCTACCTTCTGGAGGTATTTGGATAGGATTGCAACAGGGCACAGGAGTTGCACAAGGCAGTTAAAACCTGTTTAATTTTTGTTTAGTTTATTTATTTTACTATAAATGAGGTTTCTGGTGATATATCTAGAAATTTGAAGATTTGACCTGGATAGGAGAAAGGCCATACTCAAAGGTAATTAATACTCAGAGTTTAATCATGGTTCATTGTTATTTGATCATTTTACCTGAAACATCACCATAAAGGGAAATAGTATTTCCATGTAGTTGTCCTTCACAGCAGATGTTAATTGTGCTGAAATTCTCAACTGTCAGCGTCAGGAGGGTTCAGCCAGAGTCTGAGCAAGGCCTTCTTTCCCTTCCTATGCTACCCTAATGTCCACTATCTTTCTATCTGAATTCTAATAACATTTTTTCAAGACATATCATAATAAAAGGCTTAACGCCAGCATATAAACAAGGATTCTTTGGTTGTTGTATTGAGACAGAGACTCACTATGTGGCCTAGGATTACCTGGAAAATTACCTTCAAATATGTGGCAATCCTCCTGCCTCACCTTTCCAAGTTCTGGGATTACAGGCATGCACCATCATGTATATCTAAACATAAGAATTTTAAGGTACACTCTTATTTGTAATCCTGTTTTTGTATCCTTTTGTTCATTCATATAGTATTCAGCCTTAACATTTGGTCAATATAATAATTTAACTGTATACTAATAAATATTATAACTGGTTAATTTTTATATTAATATTTTAATAAAAATCTTTGTCATTTGACCAATATAAGTAAGTTGTAAACAGTGTTATAAAACAAGTTTGGTAATGCTACTTCCATCCGACTATAAATGAAAGAATTGAGGCAGGCGAATAGGGACTGGTACAACAGAAGGGTCCAGGTACTAACATATGAAAGGTGGCAGCAGTGAATTGCCTGGAAACCCTTATCCTCCGGAACTCATTCACTCAATACAGCATGCACTTGAGCCATAAGAATTTGGAGAGGTGGGTGCTCTCCAATGACTAATAATGACTAATAAAAGATCTGCTCCTCAGCCCCATTTTGTCCTCCTGAAGGCAACCCACACCTCTAAGCTCCCCATAGCTTTACCTTACTTTCCTGTAACTATCCATGTGAAAACTTACTGCAGAGAGGCACAAGAACCTGGAAATCCCAGCAGCTGCCTTCCACACTGGAAGCATGCCTTTGCAGCATGCAATAATAGCATAATAAGAATGTCAATGCACTTCTGTATAGACTATGGTGGCATAGATACTGAAGCCTTATATCCTAAAGAGCAAATCAACACTCAACATCTTCGAGGTTGAGAAGAGATATTTTGAAGATAAAGTTTTATAGGATTTAATTTGGTTTATGTTATTGAGAGAGGCTAATATAAACTCTTGACATCTCTCATCTTTCTCAACTCACCACTACAAAATCCTTGATAACAGCTACTTACTTAAAACTACTGTTTTCCAAATAATCTTAGTTTGAGAAGAAACACCAAAGCCTGGAAAGGTAATATTTGCCTGGGGGCATATGTAGCACAGAAAAATAAACGATCCAGAGATTGATATTGGGGTTCAAGCTCCAAGCTGAAGATCAGAAAAGCAAAGCATCCAACCACTAGCTCTTACTTCTACCTCAGACTGGCTCTACCAAACCTCAAACTGTAACCACAAACTGATCTGCTCTCTTCAACATGGCTGGAGAATCCTGAGACTGAATGCCAGCTCTGAGAGCTCTGAGACCTTGCTCCTGTCTTATATACCTTCATAATGCTGGGATCAAAGGCATGCGATCCCAGGTGCTATTATCAAAGGCATGAGCTCTGTTTCTCTTCACTCTTGTGTAGGCCATGGTGGTCTTGAACTAATAGAGATCCATCTACCTCTTAATCCTGAGTCCTGGGATTAAAGTTAAACAGTGTCACCACAGGCATTTATGAAGTTGTGAAACAGGTTAATGTCATCAGTGTTAAGCCATCTTGCACATCTGGGTTTTATAAGAAAAGCCAAGACTTTATCAAATGACAAGGAATGGAATCAAGGAACAGCTTTAAGTAGAGTTTCCCGTGTACTTGTTTTTACCTTTCTCCTAATAAACAAACATCTCAGATATCCCTCAGAACATTTTGCATGTGTCCACTGGAATTTGGAGGAATGGACATGTCCTTGGCTCAAATCTTCACATAGCTACAGGAGAGTAGCTGTCTAGAACTGCAATGGGGAAATATGTATATTTTCCAAGTTCTCACACAGACCATCCTCCAATAATAGATTATCTATTTTTTAAATTATTAGTTCTTTAGAGTTTCATGTAATGCATTTAGATCATATTTACCCCCGAGGTCTTCCAAGATCTACCATCCTCCCTTCTCTACCCTCTCTAATTTGTGTCATTAAAAAAAAATGAAAATGAACCTGTGTTGCCCAAATATTAATGAATGTATGGTTTTCTAATGTAGTGTAAGCAACTTACCAGGGGCTACAGTCTTAGAGAATTCTCTATCTTCCTCTCCCAGAAATAAACAATTGCTCCATGGTTACAGGTGGGATCTTGTGCCTAACTTCCATCTCCATGATGTGTTGTGGTATGGTTTGGGCTTTCACAGGTCTTGTGCATGCTATTGCAACTGCTGTGAATTGTATGTGCAGCTGTCCTGCATCCAGAAGACCTGTGTTTCCTTGTAGTCATTCATTTCTGACTCATTCACCCCCTCATTCACAGTGATTCCTACGTCTTAGGAGATGAAGGTGTAAGGATGAGCACTTCCCAGTCTATTATTCACTACAGTTGATGGATTGCATTATATCTACTGCAGGTAGAAGCTTCTCAGATTATAATTGATATACATAATTATGACTTGATTGAATACCATGTCCAAATAGCAGAGCAACAGTAGGAGGTTCTCCCCTAGGACCTATAACCTGTCTAGCCCTAAGTTCTTGGTGCCAGGTGTAAATATCATATTGTGGAACAGGACTTAAAATTCAATCAGAAACTAGTTGGTTACTCACATGATTTTTTGTGACAACATTGTACCAGTGGGCATGTCTTGTCAGACCAGTCGGGATTGTAGTTTGTAGGGTATGATTGATTGCCAGAGACCTGCTTCAGTGGGGTTTAGATCCCAAAGAAGACATGTGGAATCATTGGGGTGGGGTGATGGACATGATCTGAGGATGAATTGAGATGTCTGTTAGCATATTTGTTGAAAAAAGAATGTACCTTTTGTAACTCAATAATGTAGCCACAGGCTAAAATGAAAGCAGAGTCAACGATTCAAGGATGGAAAAGAGCCATTAGGTTCATTGGAACATTTTTCCTGAGACAAGAGCAGTAAGTTCAGCAAGAATCTAAATGCCTATTGTTCTCAAAGGTTCAGTGACTCCATTCCACCAGGAGCTCTCCCACTGTAAGGGCCACATGTTCCTCCTGTCAGAGCTGAGGAGAAAGACTGCTTACCAAGCAAGAACTTTCCTCAAGCCCTTGTGGGAATGGAGGCCCTTATCCAAATTCCTGACCTTGGGGAAATGACTTCTTCTGGAGACTAGACCCTCCCCTATGATTAAGAGCAGTTTTCATTCCTCAAGGGGCATGGTGCAGAGTTTGCAGTGATCTGTTCTGTACTTGTGTTCTTTTGTGTCTTAGTCTTACTGAATGGGTCCGTTTCCCACATATGCTCCCAAAATGAAAAGTTCTGATGCCTTACTCTTTTCCCACTGGGCTGTACCAGTCCTATTTCTCTGTGTTTATTAATTAAACTCTTGCCCTTAATGACCTCAGGCTCTGGGTCTGGATTATAGGTGTTTCATCCTTGGGGTTAGGTGTGTCCAGTTAGTAAATCTCCAGTTTTCCTGTTCTTGGTGTAATCAGGAGGGCACACTGGGGATTCCTGTGTGCAGAGTTGTCATACTATGTAGTTTCATGGCGGTGGGGACTTTTTTCTAAGAATTATTTTGTTTGAAGATGCTGTAGTTTTACACATTTTCATCCTTTACAGCATGTACAAAGTTTCCCAAAGGCAAAGGTGCAATAGTGAGAATCATTAAAAATAAAAGGTGTTCTATTCTTTCCCTGTCTCAATCTCCCTGCTCCCCCATGCCTACCTCTCTCCTCCTCTTCTCCCCTTCTCTTTCTCCTAACTCCATCTCCCCTCCCTCCATGCTCCCAATTTGCTCTGGAGATCTTGTCCCTTTCTCCATCTCCAGGGAACCATGGATGTCTCTCTTAGGGTCCTCCTTGTTTCCTAGATTTTCTGGTGGTGTGAAGAGGAGAACAAGAAAAGAGATACCATATTAGAGGTAGCCATTATAGATTTAAGGTGAAATCTGGCACTAGGGCAATGCCCAGAGATCTATAAGGATGAACCCAAGTAGCCATCTAAGCAATAGTGGGGAGGCTACCTTAGATGTCCTTCTCTGATAGTGAGATTGATGATTATCTTCTATGCCATCCTAGAGCCTTCATCCAGTAGCTAAGGGAAACAGAAGCAGACACCCACAGCTAAACACTAGCCAAACTCCTGGAATCCAGTTACAGAGAGGGAGGAGTGATGAACAATGGGGTCAAGACCAAGCTGGAGAAACCCACAGAATCAGCTGACCTGAACAAGGAGAAGGTTATGAACCCCAGTCTGATAGCTGGGAAACCAGCATAGGACAGATCCAGATTCCCTGAATGTGGTGTTAGTTAGGAGGACTGGGCAGTCTATGGGGCCTCTGGTAGTGGATCAGTATTTATCCTTAGTATACAAATGGACTTTAGGAGCGCCTTCCACATAGAGGGACACTCTTGTAAGGAGTAAGGTTTTCTGCCCACTGCTGGTCTTGTCCCGCCATCGCTCCAGCCCCAAATAACACATTGAGACTCTGTATTTGATATAATGCTGTTGGCCAGTTGTTGGCCAGTTGTTTCTTATCGGCTAGCTCTGTCTTAAGTATTAACCCATTTCTGTTAATCTAAGTATTTACAAATGGTTTTACCTTACCGGGGAAAACCTCCATTCTTCCAGTCAAATTTAACCCTTCCTATTTCATTATTCCCTTTTAACCCTTTATACCAGCATGCTCTATCTCCCCTACCAAATGGCCCCTTAATAATGTCCTGCCATCTGTGAATGTTCAAAATGAAACACATATATCTGAAGATCAATGCTAGGATTCACAGATGAGAGAAAATATGATGCTTGTCTTCTGAATTAGGGTTTTTTCACTCAGAATGTTTGTTTCTAGCTCCACCCATTTGTCTGCAAGTCACATGATTTTATTTTTCTTAATAACTGAATAGTATTCCATTGTGTAAACATGCCAAATCATTATCTATCCATCAGTTGATGGATATCTAGGCTGCTTCCATTTCTTGGCTATGGCAAATAGAAGAGTAACAAACATAGAAGAGTGGGTATGTCTGGAATAGTGTATGGAATTCTTTGAGTAGCTACCCAAGAGTGTATAGCTGGATCATGTAGTAGACTTATTTTTGGCTGTTTGAGGAAATTCCACATTTTCACTGGGGCCACACCAGTCTGTACTTCCACCAGCCGTGAATAAGTGTTCCTCTTTCTTCACATCCAGGCCAGCATTTTTCATAATTACTACAGCCTGGGAGGCCAGCTCTCAGAACTGCACCAGGATAGCAGAAAGAATGCCTTCAGAGCAGTGGGACCTAGAAAAAAAATTCTTCTCTATCTGAGGGCTAGACCTTTCTCTCTGAGGGTAAATAAGGAAACACACATGCTTTCTGATGGTAACTTTCTCTTTTACTTCATCTTGAATAATCTCTCTTTCTTGACAATCTCTCTACACAGTTACAACTCTTTACATACAGTTACATATCTCTCTTTACATGCATATCTCTCCTACATAGTCATATATCTCTACACTCAGTTACATCTCTGTTCACACAGTTACATCTCTCTCCCCAACTACGTCTGCCTTCTACACAGCCACACATCTCTATACATAGTTACATCTCTTTTCTACATAGCTCCACATCTCTCTACACACATCTCTCTTCTAGATCACACACTCACTCTTACATTCACACACATTCTCTCATTCATTCATTCATTCATTCATAAGTTCACTCACTCACTCACTAATCTCCTATATCTCCCATTTTCCTCTCTATCATTCTTCTTACATCTCTCACACATTCAGCTACATCTCCATTTTAACACACACACACACTCTTCTCCAGCCAAACTCTAGACAATTATATGTTACATTTTCGGGGTCTGACCAGTCTCATAACACATGATAAGTCACACAGTTTCTCTCAGGCTAGGGAGGTGGTGCTAACCAGCCTGTGAGTAAAGTTTGACCATGCATATAGCTCTTAGAGGTCAGGGTTCCTAGACAGACAGTGACATTGAAATTAAGAACTGAAACAGTAAACAGTTAGTTGGCCAAACCTTGAAGTTAGGAGTATGTGCAGAAAGGCCATTGCTGGGAAAGTTATGTCTACTAAAATTGCTCCGTGCCTGACTTTGATTCAGCAATAAACACCCCGGAACTTGACCTTTTGTATTCATCTCCAGGGGCAACCAGTTTGCTTTGAATTTGTTCTGAAGTCTAAAATTAGCTGTCTTTGTGACTGAGAATGCTATTCCTTTCCTATATCAGTCTGAGTAAGGAAAAAATATCAATGTTATTTATATTCATCAGAATTATACAGTTAAGCAGAAATCATCTTCCTGACCATTCACAGCTATATGTGTGCCCAGTAGATGAAATATTTTCACAATATGTAAACAATGGGAAAAATACTCATAGCTGTTATTAGGGAAGGTATGTATGCACATGAGAAAAATTACAGACATAAGAAACCAGTCATTTATAGTCAGTGACACCATAGTCTTTGCCAAGTGGGGTTGCCCACCAGATAGTTATTCATCTGGTAGGTCAACCTGTTAAATACTAAATACTAGTTGTCACCTGCTGTATACTACCATGGCCTCCAACACATAATTTTTTTAACTTTAGTCATTTTGATGACAGTGAAATAAAATCTCAAAGAAGCTTTCATCTGCATTTCCCTGATGGCTAAAAAATGTTGAACATTTTTCTTTTCAAAATTAACTTTTTATTGATTTTTTTGTGGATTTCACATCATGTATCTAGATCCCACTCTCATCTCCCTGTCCCATCCTCTCCACCCTCTACCCTTGCAACCCATCCCCACCCCAGGATAAAACAAGATAACATTTAAAAGAAAAGTTCCTTTGCAGAAACTATAGTATTTATGACACAGTGAGTCATGTAGTTCTGTAGTTCATATATTGTCACTTATAAGTGTTCATTGCATTGAGCTTTTGGTCTGATTTGAGGTTTTTGGGTTTTGCTACATTATCAATACTGGGCCTTCACCGGGGGTTCATCTTGGATAGCATGTTGTTGTCCTGTGTCATGGAGACCCTGTAACTTTGGATCTGTAGGACCAGCCCTTTCACATTCTCCAGGAGATCATAGATGGGGTGGATGATGGGATGGGCCAACTCATAGCTCTGGTTTGGCATCTGGGTGGTTGCTGGGTTGGTCATCCTGCTAGCTCTCCTTCATCCTCAATGCCAGGGTGAGCTCTCCAGTACTGCCTTGGCTAGCTCAACCTATGCAGTAAGCAGCAAGGGGTGAGGTGGATCCTTCTGCTCTCATATCCTCAGGGTTAACTCACCCACACCTACACCACCAGGGCCAGATCTACTGTGTTGCCTAGTTGAGGTGTAGGGGCCGCTCTGCCTAGTGCTGCAGCTGGTAAGAGGCAGGGCCAGCTCTCTCACTCTGGTGATCTCAGGGAACCTACAGTAGATCTCAAGGGGCATGGGGGCCTTCCCTCTCTTGTCTATACCACCATATGGTAGGTAAGAGGCAGGGCCTGGTCTCTCACACTCAATGTTCTGGGGGCCAGCTCCTCCCACACCTCCTTCAATGGGGTCAGCTACTGTGTTGCCCAGACAAAGGGCCCACTCTCCCTAGTTCTGTATCTGGTCAGGGGCAGGATTAGCTCTCTCTTCTGCCACAGATGACAAGGGGCAAGGAGGTGGTCATCTTCCCCTCTTGCTCACCACCACATGGCAGACAAGGAGTGCAGGGCCAACTTTCCCATTCTCATGACCTCAGGGCAGGCTCACCTTGCTCTCACCAGCAGGGTCAGCACTGCTATGGTGCCCAGGTGAGGGTCTGCTCTCCTGAGTGCTGTATGCAGCAAGGGATGAGGGGGCATCTCTCTCTTGCCCACACTGCACGACAGAAGAGAAGGGGCTAGCCCTGCCACACTTATGCCCTTGGGGTTCTACTGAGCTGCCCAGGTGAGGTGCAGGGCCTGAGTTACTGAGCTGTGGGGCCAGCTCACTGGTTCTCTTGACCTCAGGGCCAGCTCTCCCACCAACCACAGGTGGTGAGGGGTCGGGGAGAGGGGGGCATATCCCTCTTGTTCACACCACCATATAGCAGATGAGGGGCAGGACCACATCTCCCACAGTCAGAAAAAGGTTGAGCATTTGTAAAAAAAAAAAAAACTCTCTCAGCCATATTTGTATTTCATCTTTTGAGAATTCTGTTTAGTTCTATGCCCCATTTTTTTTTTTTTTTGGACTGGGTTGTTTATTTTCTTCTTGTTTAACTTTTTGAATTCTAGACACTGACCATCTACCAGATGTGCTGTTGCTAATTATTCCCAATTCTATAGGCTGCTTCTTCACTTGAGTAATAGTATCCTTCACTGTAGACATTTCTGTTTTCATGGGGTCCCATTTATTAATCATTAGCTTCAATTCTCCTGCAATTGGGGCTCTGTTCAAAAAGTCCTTTTCTAGGCTAATGAGTTCAAGTGTAATCCCCACCTTGCAGGATCAGGTATTGGGCCTTAGGTGAGGTCCTTGATCAAGGTGAGTTGACTTTCGTGTGAGGTAAGAGATGAAGATTGAAATGTGTCCTCCCGCATGAAGCCTTCCAGTCTGAGCAACACCATTTATCAAAGATACTGTCTTTTATTTAATGTCTACTATTCTATTGGTGCCTCATCAAAATCACATTAAATGAAGAGACAAATAAATTCCACTAAACTCAGGAATGAGACAACGCTGTTTACTCTCTCCTTATCTATTCAATATAGTCCTTGGAGTTTTAGCTAGATCAATAGGCAACTGAATGAGATCATTGTGGACAGAAATTGGAAGTTAAGGAGTTAAAGTCTCTTGAATTGTAGGTGAAATGATATTACACATAAGTGACTTAAAAATTTCCACCAGAAAACTCCTACAGCTGATAAACATTTAAAGCAAAGTAACTGGATACAAAATTAACTCAGAAAAATCAGTAGCCCTCCAGCATATACAAATGGACTGAGAAAGAAATCAGGGAACTAACAGCTTTTACAATAGCCTCAAATAATATAAATATCTTGGGGTATCTCTAAACAAGCAAGTGAAAGACTTTTATAATGAAATTCAAGACACTGAAGAAAAAAATTGAAGAATAGATCAGAAGATGGAAAGATCTCCCATGCTCATGGATTAGTAGGCTTAATACAGTAAAAGTGGCCATCCTACCAAAACCTACAAATTCAACATAATCCCCATCAAAATTCCAATGCAATTCTTTATAGATCTTGAAAGACAAATTTCAGCTTTCTATAGAAATACACCCATACATTGCCACACACATACACACACCACCACCACCAACAACAACAACAACAAAACCAAGATAGGTAATCCTGAATACTAAAAGAACTGCTGGAGACTTCACTGTTCTCTACTTCAAATTGTTATACAGAGCTATAATAATAAAAACAGCATGGTATTGATATTAAAAACAGACAGGCTGATCAATGGAATCAGATGAAGATCCAGACATAAATCCACATATCTACAGATATCTGATTTTTGAAAAAGAATCCACAAATACACACTGAAAATAATAAAGCATCTTCTACAAATGGTACTGGTCAATCTAAATGGCTGCATCCAAATCCAAATAGATACCTACTTATCACCCTGCATAAAATTCAACTCCAAATGGATCAAAGACCTCATCATGAGGCCAGATAAATTGAATCTAATATTTTTTTTAAAAAAAAAGTATATAAAAGTCTAGAAATCATTGGCATAGGAAAAGTTTTCTGAGTTGAGCACTAGTAGCAGAGGCACTAATAACACCAATTAATAAATGGAATTTCATAAGGCCAAAAAACTTCTGTACAGCAAAGGACACCATCATTCAAAGCTGCAGCCTACAGAAAAGGGGGGGGGGACTTACCTACTACACATCCAATAGAGGGCTAATAGATCCACACACCAAAATAAACAAGTAAATGAATGAATAAATAAATAAATACACTGTCTTTCTCCAGTGTGTATTTTGGCTACTTTGTCAAAAAGCACCTGTAAATAGGTATGTGGATGTATGTCTGTCCTTGACCAATATGCTTCACAGCTTCTCTCTTGGTCTGTCTCTCATTTGTATAGAAGAGGGCTGCAGATTTTGTGTGTTGATTTTGTGCCCTGCTACTTTGCTGAAAGTTTGTATCAGCTGCAAAAATTTCTTTGTAGAGTTTTTAGAATCTTTTATGTATAAAATCATATCACCTGCAAATAAAGATGCTTTTATTTCTTTTTTTCCTATTTGTATTTTCTTGTCATCTTCCACTTGTCTTAATGCCATAGCTAAGACTTTAAATACTATGTTGAATATCCTTGGAGAAACGCTTGGAGTTTCTGTTTAGTTTGATGTTAGCTGTAGGTTTGCTGTATGTTTCCTTTATAATATTTAGGCATGTTCCTTGTATCCCTAATCTTTCCAGGACTTTTATCATAAAGGAATGTTGCATTTTGTCAAAGTCCTTCTCTGCATCTGATGAGACAATCTTATAAATTTTTTTGTCTTTTAGTTTGTTTATGTTATTGGTCACATTTATTGATTTATGTATGCTGACCTGTCCCTGCATCTCTGGGACAAAGTCTACTTGATCATGGTGAATTGTCTTTTTTATGTACTCTTGGATTCAGTTTGCAAATATTTTATTAAGAACTTTTGGATCTATATTTATAGAGATACTGACTATAATTCTTTTTTTTTTTTTTTTTTTTTTTGTAAGTCTGTGTGGGTTTAGCTATCAGGGTAACTATGGTCTCATTAAAAAAATTACAAAATGTTCTTTCAGTTTCCATTTTGTAGAATAATTTGAGGAGTAGTGGAATTAATTCTCTGAGGCTCTGGTGTAATTCTATGCTGACTCCATCTAGCCCTGGGCTTTTCTGGTTGGGAGACTTTTAATTAACTGATTCTATCTCAGTAGAGGTTATGGGTCTATTTAATTTGCTTATTTGATCTTGATTTAACTTTGCTAGGTTATAAATCCCATTTCTTCCAGGCTTTCCAGTTTCATGAGTATAGACTTTTAGAGTGTCCTCATGATTCTCTGAATTTTGTCAGTGTCTATTGTTATGTCCTCTTTTCATCTCTAACTTCATTCATTTGATCTGGTCTCTCTCTTAGATAAACTGGCCAAAGAAAAGGTACGAATTAATAAAACTGGAGATGTAAAAGGAGGTATTACCAGACACCAATGAAATGCTTAAAAAGCAGTAGGACACATCTTAAAATTTCACCTTCCATCAAACTGAAAAAAAAAATTAAAGAAATGGATGAATTTCAAAATTCTCATGACCCAAGAAAATTTAACCAAGATGAAATAAACAGCTTAAATAGACCAATAACTAAAACCAGGTGGTGAAAACTGATTTCATTAATGAGGAGAGGTGAGCAGAAGCCCCGGCACATGGAAAAGCAAGTGGAAACATGTGCTTGCTAGGAATTTACAGGCATCAGTCATATTCAAAACAAGAAGCATACTATGAACAAAGAGAGAAGACACTGGAATAGCAGCTTCAAAGGCGCTGGTGATGTGGGGAGAAGAAAAGATGGAGATGCAGCAGGCTGGAGGAAGCAAACGAGACAGGGCAGTTATGACTACTGACCTCCCCTGCACTGAGGGAGTAAAATGCCATGAAAGATATTATTAAGTCCCCTCTTCCCCCGCCTCGCAAAGAGTCCCAGAATTGCTGATAAATCACCTCCTCGTCCTATTGCAACTTCTGTGAATCAAAGGGCTGAACAAAAGGACAGTCCACCCACTTAGGCCACGTGCAGCTGGGATGCTGTAGACACCAAGAAGAGGTGTGGGGCTTAGGGAAAACAGGCAGCCTTCTTGCTCACAGGGGTCAAAGCTAACCAATCATCCGCTCTCTAGTGAGGAAGACTGGGATTTCCCAGTGAGCCATTCCAAGGCAGGTAAGAAACACTCAAGACGAAACTGCACATGTGACTCCAGAGGAACCCTCATTTCCCCATCAGGACATTGTCCTCCACGGATGGCAGCGCAGGCCAATGAGGGCCAGCCACGGTGGGGATGCTTCCCAATGCAGCAGGACACGCCATCCCCCATAGTGCCTCTCTCCTCTTTTCTCATGGACTTATGCTGAGTCGTTTAGTTTAGTCAGCAATCTTCAGGTGAGGGGCTTTTCTCACGAGAGTCAGTCAGTGTCCATCACAAGGCCTAGGTTTGGATCAGCGGTGTCCAGGGAAGCAGCTTTGGGACACAGAGGACTGACTGGCACTGGGAAGGGGCTGGCCTTCCCTCTTGTTGCTTCTCTGAGGAACCATAGGAACTATTTGTCACTGTTGAAATCCCACTGAAAAGAGGAACAGGAATATGGGTTAATCAAGATCAAATTATATAAATTCTCATTACCTAATGAATGGAGAAATAAAAACTGATCATGCCAGCAAAAAGCAGGGAAGATACGAGCCAACAAAACCACTCCCAAGGGGCTATAGTATCTCTTGCTCACGAGGCTGAGATGTGGCTAAAGGGAAGTGGACTGGGGTCTCCTGGTCAGCAAAGGCAGGCTCTTAGCCTCTCAGCTACAATGCTTCATTTTAGGGAAAGTTCCCAGTGAGTCCAGAAAAGCTGAGGCAGAGCCCAGTGGGGACATAAAAACACTGGGGACAGTTTTGGGGTCAGGAGGGCACAGTCAGTCAGTAGATGCAGCCTAGGCAGCCAGGCTAGCAGGCTTCCTTCTGTGGACTCTACTCGGGCCACCATCTCATGTCTGCCTTGAGCCTGGACCCCTCTCTCATGTGCCTGCAGAAAGGAGACTGCCGTGGCTTTGATGTGAGTCCAGTGGAGGCCACAGCCTCCATGTCCTGTGTATTGCTCAGCTGCCACCGTGGCCCAGACTGACAGGGCCACTGCTGGGGTTTAAAGCCCTTGAGTCTCTTTCTTGGGAGTGATTTGGATGATTTTTGGTTTTGTTTTGTTTTTCAAAAACAGACTTACTTTTGATTATTAAAAAAAAAATAACAAAATCATTAACTGGAGCTGGAAATAGTCATTTTGACTGAGGCAATACAGACCCAGAAAGACAAAAAGCTATATGTTCTCTCACATATGTGAATGCTAGCTTTGACTCTTTAAATATATGTGTTTAAATTGGATTGCTTATAGAAATCATAAAGCCACAGCCATGGATGGCAGCATACATTTTAAGGGCAAGGGGATAGAATGTAGGTGATATGAATGTAGAAAGGTGAATAATGAAATAAGAAGGATTATATGGTGTGGAGGATGGGAGCTAAAATAGAGGAGGAGGAATGGTAATTGGCTTACTAACTCTGAAGACCTTTGAAATTGCCATATGGAAATCTAGACGTTTCCTAAAATATGTACATATATAACAGGGATTTAAATGCAGTTAGCTTGCAATGGGAAAGAGAAAAGTACCTCCTCCAGACACCATAGACTATCAAATAAAAAACTCAGTGACAAGTATGGGTTACATCTTTTCCAGTTCTTGGTCAATGGATTCCCATAGACAGCCATCCCAAACATTACAGACTATTGCCATTGGTCTTGATTATTTTCCAGAACTTAATGGGACCCTTGTTGCTGAAGATGCCATATACTTGAGTTATAGGACTCAGAAATCAAGCTTTATCCCTTCTAGCTAGGTTCCATAGTGCTGGGAACTTTTATGCACATTACCAAGGGAGAAAAGTCATCATCAGCCTTCCCAACAGTGGACTCAGCTCCAGCAGTAACAATGAGTGGAAATGTGCTATGTGCCAACTCTTATGGACATAACTAAGCACTTTTTTTCTTAGTCCAAGCACAGATTCTGATCAGATTTAAGGCCTGTTACACAAGACATAGTTCAGGCTGAGAATCCATGGTCATGTAGGTCATAGGCCCTCAGAGAGCACCTAATAGTATAGTTCTGGTAAGTGGGTTTCTATTGCTGTGATAAAACACTGCAACCAAAAGCAACCTGTGAAGGAAAGAGTTTATTTCAGCTTCAGTTCCTCCTTACAGCCCATCACCGAGGGACATCAGGGCAGGAACCTGTGCAGGGCCTGATACAGAGGCCAAGGAATGGGTGATGCTCACTGGCTTGCCCCTCATCACTTGCTCAGTCTGTTTTCTTATACCACCCAGGACCACCCATCCAGAGCTGCATACCTCCTCCCCGCTGGAACAGGTCCACTCATATCAACCATCAATCAAGACAGTGCGCCACAGGCCAGTCTGATGGGGGCGTTTTCTCCTTTGAGCTTCACTCTGCTAAAATGGCTGTGAAGTTGACATGAAAACATCAGCCAGCACAGTGGACATGGTAAAAACTGCCTCCTGAGTTCTTGCCTATATACCCATAGATCAGTGATGCTAATTAATACAGAGCTTCACAACTGGGCAACATGCAGAGAATAGAAGGCTATGTAGTGCTCTGGTTTAAATGTGAGATCTATAGTATGCCCATATCCCCAAGCCTCGGGAATCATTATGGCATAGGGATGCAGGAAAGTTTGAACTTGGGTCCTCTGGAAGCAGCTGGTGCTCATAACTGCTGAGCCATCTCTCCAGTCCACGGCTCACCGGTGAGTAGCACATATTGCTCTTCCAGCACCCACAGTGGGTGGCTCACACCATCTGTCACCAGCTCTGGAGGGACCCCTTGCTTCTATGGGCAAAATACACTGATGTGCACATGCTTCCCTTCCCCCATAACTATAAATAAATAAATAAATAAATAAATAAATAAATAAATAAGAAAGCAAGGATCATAACTGTACAGAGTCATAAGGTATCATTTTGTTGGAGGGGAGGAAAGATTATAAGAGTCAGTAATAGAATTGTGCAGTGAAACAGTATTGGCTGGATATGACAGGAATATCGCATACATAAACTCACAGCATCTGTGACATCATGAATAAAGTCTGCACAGTGTCAAACCAGCTGAAATCTCATTGTGGGTGGAGAAGGGGCTCATGAAGTTCTAAGCTTAGCCAGTTTTACTCGGTAGAGTATTCTCTGAGAGGTTACCTAGGTTCCAATAGATGGTCCTACACCCATGCATACAGACAGCAAGCACTAAGTGGATTCAGTGGACTCAGAAACAGATCACAGGGATTTTAGAGGTAAAAGTGGTTGGGGAAATGGGAGGAGAGGGAGTGGGGGGGAGATCTGATTAAAAACATTATGCGCATGTATGTAATTCTCAAATGATGAAAAATAATGTAAGTAATAACATGTTTATTAGTAGGCCACAGATAGACAACCTATTTCCCCCCTCTCTCTCTCTTCCTTCCTCCCTCTCTCCCTCCCTCTCTCCTTCCCTCTCTCTCCCTACCTCTCTCCCTCTGTCTTCCTCTCTCTCTCTCCCTCCCTCTCTCCTTCCCTCTCTCTTCCTCCCTCTCTCCTTCCCTCTCTCTCCCTCCCTCTCTCCTTCTGTCTTCCTCTCTCTCTCCCTCCCTCTCTCCTTCCCTCTCTCTTCCTTCCTCTCTTCTTCCCTCTCCCTCTCTCCCTTTCTTTGAGATAGGGTCTCACTATGTATCCAGACTGGACTGATTCTTCTCCAGCCTCTGGAATGCTAGTATTACAGGCATGGGCCACAACATTCTGTTCCAGCATTCTCTAATGGGTCCCCACGGCCCAGTAATAGTCGGCCTTTGTCCCTTCCAATTCTCCCACGCTGAAACCAGAGCGTATGCTCTAAAATGCTATTGTGGAATTTTTCCTGGAGAGACATAAATTCATGTTTTACCCCAGACAGGGCACCAGCCAACGGATCCAAGTAACAATCCCACCCAAATCCAACCTGCTGAGGCAGCAAGCTGATTTGGCATGGGTAGCCCCCAAAATAGCTATACCACTGAAAAGTCATACTCCAGCAGGATGGCCACATCTTTACAGCTTGTGGACAGTGTCTTCCCCTCTCAGTTAACTTTCCTCCTGCTATAAAAGCGACTACCTTCGGAGACCATTTGCAGCTGGGGCAGAATTGCATCCACTGGGATGGAGACACCGGAGGAGGTAGTGGCTGTGACCTCAGGTGAGGCCCTATCCATCTTCCCTGTTCCGCCTCTTAGGGAATGTATACAGACTGATCTTGTTAAGGGCCTCTTGTGGGTGATTCTGGCTGCTCTGATTAGAATGGTAATGAGCTGTTGTGCTTGAGGGAAGAATTCCACAACAGATGCATAAGACCGTTAGTAGCAGCTTGTGTCCTATGAAATAATGTCCCTGCTGACTGACAAGCTTGTTCTCCTTTCCCCGTGTTCTTGACGGTTGTTAATAAGGTATTTTATTGAGAAACTATTTTGTCTTTTTGTTCCTCCTCATCTTCTTTTACTTAATTTCAATGTGAAATACATTCCTCAATCACAAGTCTATGTTCTCCAGGGTAAACTGTTGTTTGTGTCAGGGTCCTAAGGGATGGAAGAGAATGCAGAGCATTTTACTTAGTCTGACCACCCCTGCCACCCTGCCACCCCAGCTGCCTACCTGTTGTTCTGTAAATGGACAGCTGTGCTTTTGTTTGCACGTGCTCAGCCACGCTTTTCTCATAATGACACCCCATACACTCACTTCTTAAGCCTTGATCAAGTGTCACCACCTCTGTGATGGCTTCTTTGAATAGCCCCAAGAAGAAGCAGTCATTTTCTACTTTGTGCCCCCAAAATTCTACTTCCCTCTCTCGCGACAGGTTTTATGTGCTGCTGCGATTATCATAGAGTTACTCTTTCGGTATTCCGAGCCAGCCCCCCTACCCCCCCTCACAGGGCCACGCCCTCCATTCAGCGCACTGTCTATCACTCACAGCTGCTGACACTGTTTCTGCAGAGAGCGATTGCTAGGATATGGACCTGCACCTCTAGAGCAGACCCCAAAGCCTACATGGTGTGACGCCCTGCAGGGCTCTCTGAGACAGAGTAAAGAAACAGTGTGTGCTATGACTCCATAGCTTCCCAGGCTCTTTGTCGCATATGCTGTGTTGAACCAAATCATGTGATGTGAAATTCCTGCCACTCCCAAAGGGTTATGATGTTAGACCTTTCCTGTGTTCTTGGGATGACTTTCTCAGGAAGGTTCTCCAAAGGCTCCTTTGGCCTCCTCCCACCACGCCCTCTCAGTGCGGGGGGTGGGGGGCCCTCAACCTCACTCACAATAGAATTCCTCTCCAAGTTTTAAAGGGAAACCTCTCCTTCCCTTTAAGGCCCTGCCACATTTAGATCCCCATATTGTACTGTCTAATGTCCTCCCTCTCACCTCAAGGCCCCATCACGGCTCCAAAGTCTCCTCTTTTTAATAAACTTCACATCTGAAGGGAACCCTGAACTATGGGTCAGCTTCCTATCCTAAGCCGACTCACGCTATTCTCTTCTTTTATTATATTTAAAACAAGTAAACAAAGAAATACAATATTAAGAGTAAACCCTACAGTTATCCAAGTCTCATGTCAAGTGACCTAAGATATCCATCATCAGGGAAAATTTCCTGTACTAGAAAGAGTGAGGGTTGTGTCCATGCGTGACTCTGTATGTCCACTAAGTTAGTCTAATAGCTCTTAAAGGGTAGGTAAGGAAGACGGAGGGATATGCGGCTCAGTTTGCTTCCATCATAATTTAGACCGGAAGAACATCTTAGTTCAGCAAAGGATATCTGTCCATCACTACAGGGACCTGTGGCCATCCAAGTTCCAAGTTGGGCACAGCCAGCAAAGCCTAGAAGGGCAGACTGTGTATTAGACCTTCTTCTGTTCAGCACCTGGGAAAACTGGTTGAAGGTAGAAAAGCCCACCGTAACAGTGGAGACAAATGCATTCATGGATCATGGGATAGCCCTTTAAGGGTGTGTTTACATTTATTATTTGGCCTCTGGCCCCTATGCTTCATTTGGAAGTCAAGTCATTCAAGTTGACTGACTTGCCTCACAGACTTCACCTTTGGAGGCTAATTATGGTCTAGACTCCTAAAGAAAGAGGGCCATACTTTGTCACCTACCTTCTCTTAGGAGAGCTCACTTACACAGAGGAGAGAATGAAACCGTGACAGGTTGAAGGAGGCTTTCAGTACAATGAAGGCATGACAATAGCACACCCTTTCATCAGGATCTTAGCCACTCTCGGCCACCTCCCTTCCTCTAGACATGCTGAACTCAGCATATCTATCTCCATCATCCCTGAACTCAGCATATCTCTCTTCCACCCCCCTGGGCTCATTGGCTTTGGGTCATTTGATAAAGCTCCTGCTGCACTCAGGACAGCTCTCTTCCTTCCCCTAGCATTCAAACCAAACTGGGTGCCTGAGACCTGCATCCAATCTCACTCAGCACACCGTCTTCAGCTGCCGGGCTCATGGCTCTACTGTTCACCTTGACGCTCGGTGAGTGTCTCTGCTTCTGTTTGTCTAGACTTCAGGGCTTTCTGGAAACTTCACCAGGAGGGTAGTCTCTGATCCTAATTCAGGTATCTTTCAAGAAAGGCTTCCTATATATGGTAACTTGTTCTAAAGTTTAGAAAGCCCCTAAATACATATTTGAAGTTTGCCGTAATAGCCATACTTTTTTCTGTTTCCCTATATTTGTACAACCTTACATACATTTCCATGTACATGCATTCCCCTAAATGTACTATTACTAAGGGAGATGACTGGATGTTGGGTAGCAGTCAGATAAAGTAAGGGAGAAGTACACCTGTGGGGATTTTCTTGAGTAACTCACACTTACCCCTTGAGAGTATTGTCTTCGTAATAAAACTCCGCCCACCTCCTTTCCTCAGCTCCTTTTTAAAAAGGTGTTCGTTAAAAAAAAAAAAAAAGAAAGAAACAAGAAAGTGAAGCTGCAGAACAATCATCATCATTTGTCTATTAGTCTAGTGTCCTATGAAAAGTGTTCAATATGTTTCTCTAATTTTCCCAAGGTCAGTCTAGATCAGAGGTTCTCATTCTTTGATGTAGAACAGCTGATGGGAGATGTCATTACTCGTTACAAACAGCCCTTTCACAGGGGTCACCTATGGCCATCAAAAAACACAGATATTTACAATATGACTCATAATAATAGCAAAATTACAGATATGAAGTAGCAGCGAAGATAACTGTATGGTCACCATAACATGAGGAACTGTATTAAAGGGTGGCACCATTAGGAAGCTTGAGAACCACTGTTCTAGACATTGGATAACCTGGAATTTGGGTACAAAAAAACATGTATTTCAGCCATGATTCTTAATTGAATTTGTGGGTTACCATGCTTCTCTGAAGTTGGCTGTCTGATCTATGAAGTAAAGATGTTGCATTTTCCAGACATTTTAAAGAGGATTTTGTGCGTTGCACATATATTTAACAGAGGAAAACATTGTGTTTTTGGACAACCTTATTTTGGGACTGTTTTATTGATCTGAAGCTGGTCAATTAGTCTAGAGCAGTTGGTCAGTGAGCACTGGGGAGTCTCCTGTCTCTGCCTATCCACTGCTAGGACTACAAGCTCATGTCCTACTAGAAGCCTTTTAGTAATGTAATTAATATGTGATCTGCCACCCTAGTAAGTCACATCCATGTTTAGTGTCTTGATTACTTGAGAATATCAGCAAAGCCCATGCTGTCGTTTTAGTTCCAGACTTATATGTCCAGTGAAGGGGCCTGGCCATATCTTAAACATCTCTATATCCCAGCAGAAGCCAACAACTAGTCCTGCCTCTTGTGGATTACTGGTGAGCCCCCCCCCCAAGGCTCACCAGAAGGCCTTCACAAAGGCCTTCAGATCTCTGCCGCATGCACTTATCCCTCCTGTCAACGGTGTGCAGAAGCCCCAAGCCATTCACTTCTGCTCCCTTGTGTCCACTCACTTTCCTTCTAACGTCCTTCTGTTTTGTGTGAGAGGTTATGCAATGTATACACATAGTGTATCTGAGTCTTATGCATTGTAATACACAAGACCTCAGTCACTGACTGAAGATTAAGAATAAGAGGCTCCTCCAGGCATGGTGGCACATGTTAAGGTCCAAGCAATGTCCCCATAAAAGGCCACAAGTCACATATGCAATTAGCAAAAGCACTTTATTAATCCAACATATTGGGGTGGGTCATGGCAACAATGAGAGAGGCCGGGAAGCTCCTTTTAAGCAAGACTAGAGAAATCCCAAGGAGGGGAGGTCAGTCTGGGGGCTGATTGGTGGGTTTAAACAAATAGTTTACTGGCTGCTATAGGATTGGTTGGTGTCTTAGTAACCAGTTAGGGTCTTTTCAGCTGCAGGGTGGGAGAAACTATTTTTAGTTCTCTTAAGCTTGCACAGGCTGTGGGGCGCCCTCTGCTTGGTTGCCCCTGGGTTGCAGCTTTCCCAAGAACTGCTTGCTCAGCTCCAGCCAGTTCCAGTAAACTGATACTAAGGCCTGGTCCCTGGCAGGGGTCATCAGAAACCTGTCATGGCCCTGGTCTGACCCCCTTGCCCTCTCAGTACATACATTTAATCCCAGCACTTGGAAGACAAAGGCAGACCAGTCTCTGAGTTCAAGACCAGCCTGGTCTACAAAGTGAAGTCTAGGACAGCCAGAGCTACAAAAAAAAAAACCCTGTCTTAAAAAAAGAAAAGGAAGAAAAAAGAGAGAGAGAGAGTAAGGAAAGAAAACAGGAGAGAGAGAGAGAGAGAGAGAGAGAGAGAGAGAGAGAGAGAGAGAGAGAGAGAGAGAGAGAAAGAGAGAAAGAGAGAAGAGGTTTTGGGAAGCTATTTCTAGATAGAAGTTTTGAAGATTGATCACTGAGCTGTTTGTTTGAAACTCTATATCGGTCCAAAGACACTTTTGTTCTTTCAGAAAAATCCTATGGCATATGTGGTGGGCAAATTACATAATTGAAAATGCTTAGCTTCAAGGGCAGCTGAGTGTTACGGGGTTTCACGGTGTGAAGAAGGTGACAGAATGTCCAACCACACACAATTCATGTAGGGGGAAAATCACTCATATTCCAAAGATATGCTGGGTATAAAGAGTTGCTCCTGGCCCATTCATTGATCTAAGTTAAGTTTAGATGAACCACAGTTTACAAGCTGCAAATGACTTTAACACCGTTAAATGGAGAAGGAAAATAAAAATAAAAAAATCATTTCACAATGCATAAAAATGACCTGAAATTTAAAATGATGTCCATAAGCAAAGGTCCCCAATGTTAATCTGCATTGCGGGGCAAAGCTGAGTAGTTGTAACTGAGCATGCAGACTCCAAAATCAAAAATCCTTGCTACTGGCTCCATACAAAGGAGTTTGCCTCCTCCCATCTAAATGAGCACCAGTGAACATAGCCAATCATTTCTCACTGCCTTGCCCATGGTATCTTTGCCTTCTGCACCAGTGACTGCTTGGTGGCTTCCAGTGCTCTTTTCTGTGGACCAAAACACTACATCACCACACTCCTACTTGAGGCAGCCACAGTTAATCAGAGTAAATGACAGTAGCATGGCCCGGCCCGACAGGCAAAGGACACCTAAGTCAGTTAATTCACTAGAACTGGCCTCGATGGCTCCCATGGTGTCCTTTGAGGCTGGTGTCAGGAGAAGAAGGCCATGACAGGGCTGCCCTTGGAGCAAGGGCCTTCTAAACATGGGTAATCTGAACAAAGACTTGGAAATCAACTCTCTGATCTTACCTTTTTACTTACTTTCCTCAGCCATCTCAGCCATTTACATTGGATCCTGCCTCTCAGGTAAGGATTTTTTTTTTTTTCTGTCTGAGATTTTTGGTTTGGTTTGGTTTGGTTTGGTTTGGTTTGTCTGTTGAGTTCTCAAGAGAGAAGTTCTACATTTAGGACTGAAAAAAAATCTGTAGATTCCTGGGCTGTGAAGAGATTCAAACCAAGCCAACCAACCATCCTTTCTTGTCTGCACCAACCCATCGGCCTTGTGTGGATGGATTTCCACCTCCAGAGTCTAAATGGGTTTAGGAGGACTTTCTTGCCAAGGGTTTTCTGTGGATGTTCATGCAACCTCCGAACAGGACAGATACATCCTCACACCAGACCCTTTTGTGGCCTTGCCCAGGAGAGAGAGATTCCTTTTCTCCTTCTGGGTCCTGCAGTTCACGCTTGCTTCAGCCTGATTGGCAGCTTTGAAGTATGTGTGCTTCCCCTGTGCAGTGTGTGGCTCGACCAGCAAAAGGGAGACTGGAGTTCAGCCCTCACTAGCTGCCCCCTGACGGAGCCTGTATAGTGGTTAGAGTGTCCAGGGCTGAGAAGGGGAAGTGGAAGCGGAGGAACCACAGACTATGCTCTCAGTTTCTCTTCCACTACCCCTCCACACTCTCTTTTGCTGGAGATCGGAATGCAAAGCTAGCCACACTAGTTAACCATAGAAGCCAGCCAGCGGTGGCACAACCTTTAATCCCAGCACTTGGGAGTCAGAGGCAGACAGAGCTCTCTTAGTTCAAGGCTACCCTGAGATACACAAAACTGATCCATTCTGAAAGAGAAACAGAGCTCACACAAATGTGATCCCACCAGTTGGGATCAACTCCTTTAATCCCAGTGCTAGAGAGGAATGCAAAGCAGAAGAGACAGGTGCTCAGGGCAGTCTGAGCAGTCTGGAAATACAATCTGAGGACAGGCTAGCCCTTTCGGTCTGAACATTGGTGGAAGTGAGAACTCTCTGTGGTTGACCACCTTACTTCTCTGGTCTTCAGCTTTAACCTCAGCATCTGTTTTTATTATTTGTGCTACATCATACATTATTATAGTGAGACCCTCTGCCACATAGGTGCCACCTGATGTGTTGGGGTCCTGGTCCTGGATTCCTGTACAGGTGCTGACATCTACCTGCTCTCTTTGCATTCTCCTCACACCAAGGATTAACTCCGGTCTGTGTGTGTGTGTGTGTGTGTGTGTGTGTGTGTGTGTGTGTGCTCTGCTAGAACACCCCCCCAAGAGTTCAGTTTCCCTCTCTGCCCCTCCCCTCAAGCTGAATTTCCTCAAGTTGATGATCACCAGTCAATTCTTTTCTATTTGTCCTTCATGATCTCTTGGCTTACGTCATCTATTTTGGAAACTGCTCTCTACACTTCTACTCCATTAAAAAAATTGTTAGAACAAGAATTTTACTATCCAAAATGAAGTAAGTTAGCCCACACATGATCCTGATAGCACGTTTTTCCTGATCTACAAGATAATGCCAACCCAGACTCTAATCTTAGATCCAATGACCCAAAAATTACCTACACGTGACTCTCTTGATTTAAATCTGTTCCAACACACACAAACTTGAAACTCAAATGCACAATGGGAACTTTCTTAGTTTTTTTTTTTTTTGACAATTCCATACATGTGAACAATGTACCTTGAAAATAGCCATTCTCAACTTCTCCCTCCTACTTCCCAGACACCCTCAACATCCCTCTTCTTCCTTCATGCCCTCTACTTAGAACAGAAACAAACAAACAAAAGTCAAAGCCGCACTGAGTTCATTCGTTGCTGCCTATTAGACTCCTCAGAATGTACGGAGGCTGCTAAATTCCTCCCTCTTTCCTTGGCCTCTAGTCAAACCATCAGGGCTTAAGCCTTTGAAGCTCTGACTCTTCCCTTACCAATTTCTTGGGAGCTAGGTTTTTTACAGGGATGATGCTGTAGGAAACAGCATGGGAGGGAAAGAGAAAGGAGGAGGAGGGTGTAGAAGAGGAAGGGGAATGTGGAGGAAAGCAGGAGAGGTGAGGGGAGAGCAGAAAGAAGAAAAGTATCCCCACTATCTCAATCTGGCTACCACAAGAGAAAATCACGAAATGCCAGAGCCCAGCTCCACAGGACAGATGTGTGAAGTCTGTGAGAAATGAGGAGTCTGATCACTGGTTGTCTTCCAAACTGATGGCCCCGACTAACTCAGGCTGTCTTTATTCATCCAAGTCCTAATGCATTCAAGTATGAGTAGTTTCAAATAATTTCTCTTTAATCATTTTACAAGACTCTTTAACATTTTAGTTTCTCTTCTTTCCCACTCCCTGGATGCCATTGACCTTTATCTCATGTCATTATATAGCAAACCAAATATTTTGTATCTACCTGGGTACATCTTATTCATATTGTGCCCTAGCCAGGAGCAAACATGTGGTTACAAAGTAAGAAATTTAAACCCTGTGATTAGTTCTTAACAATATGAAATCAGTTGAGTATATTGGATGCCTAGAGTATCATTATCATTTTTCAGGTGTATACCAGTTTCTGAGTAATCTGTGTGTCACTATTATTATATAGATTGCAGTCATAATCTTATTCTTTATAAGTTCTCATAATAGTAATGATTAATATCAAACTCTTTAAACTTCCATCCTTCTTGACAATTTCTGCACATGTTTTTCTTTTACGAGAACTGGGAGTTTAGAGTCCTTTGTTGATACTTTGATATTTAAAAAGTCTAAGTCGTGTCCTGGTGCCAGACAGATGTCTGACATTTCATGTCCTATATCTTTTTCCTTCTATGTTCCTATAAGGTTTTTGATGCCATCTTTTAAGAAAGTGTTTTCTTGATTCTTAAGTTCTTTGGAGTATATCTTTCTCTTTTTGGAATTAAATAAGCAATAATCATTAACCTTAGTGAGTTCCTCCTGCTTATTCAGAATGACTACAGAGGCAGCCAGAGGCAACAGGAGAAACTGGTTTCTGTAGCATATCAGAAATTTTTCTGTAGAGGCTTTTGTTCCCAGTAAACTCAGACCTAATTATGACTAGCAAAACAAAACTAAAAATTATCATAGGATTAAGCAAGAAAAAGTTAGAGAAGCCTGAAGCACATGAGCTCCTTAAAATAAATACAGGAGTTTACAGTATTGTTTCCATAGGTCCTTGCCTATTGCAGAATAATAAGGACGGGGAAAGCAGGCTGAAGAGATGATGTTTATTCCAGAGAAATAACTTACAACAGAGACAGACGAACACCAACAGGTTCCCATCCCAAGGATGCCTCCAGATGTTCTCTGTCTCCATCCAGCAAGTGAGAGAGCGCTTCAGGGTCCCCTCCCTCAGACCTAGTTCCCCCAGGTCATGTCCACACCTGTTCCCACCCCCAATGGGCATGGCCAGTGCAACAGGTATGGACAGAGTGAATATCTCACTACAATTCTCCTTTTAGTCTAAAGAAAAGATTTAGGCTTGATACAAAACTATATACAAAAACAGTGAATAACAAGTATGTTAAGAAAAGGAAAATAAAAAACATACAAACTTAAGACCTACATATCTAGTCCTAGGGTGAAGGCATAACAGAGTTTACAATAGAGTTGTCCTAAGCTGGAAAGCTTAAGCCTAGTACCTAATATACCTAACTAGGAAGAGAAAATAATAATTGTGATAGTCTAATCTTCAATCTCATCAAGACCTGAGAAGGAAGATAACGATACTAGGGTAGGTGGGAAGTGTGGATGGGCAACTTCCAAATGGTGCAGTGAGGACAGAACAGCAGGCTACCTGGACAGTCACCCAGAGTCTCACAGCAACGTTGGTGCAACCAGTTTTGGTTAATGCCTAGAGTGTCTGACAGAACACTACAGAAGTAGGGAGGTAGAAAGGTTGTCTTACCCTGACTTGGCAAGGTTCAGCAGTCTTCTGTGTTTGTCTCCTGCAAGCACAGTAGGACAGCACATCCAAATCAGTGGTCGCGGTGGGGGCAGTTCTTTACCCAAGAGGCCATTCATTAGCCAAGGAGACTCTGGAAGGAACGACATCAGTGCCCAACATATTTTTGGGAAATGTGCAGTGCTGTCAGGAGCAATAGTGTCTCATGTCAACGGAGTACTAATATTAAAACATTTAAATGCCAAGTTCTGTAGGTCTGTGAAGTGTTTGAAGATTAAGCGTCTATGTTTGACTAATTTCATAGGTATAGGAAACATGGGTGAAGATAATCTGTAATACTCAGGAACAGAGCTATAAACTGGTTGAAACTTCCCTGGATAAAGCAGGGACAAATACTTAAGCAATATACCTATGTACATATAACATGTACATCTCTAAAACAGAGATAGAGTAGAAATGTCTTGACCAGAGGTAGAGCTGTATAATGTAGCATGATGAAATGTCCTAAATTGTATCAATATACAAAATGTCTTGAACATAAGTAAAAGTATACATACAGAGGGACAGGGCTGTAGTGGAGTGACTGACGCTAAACTACAGCGCAAACTTGCAGCAGCTGCAGGAGCAGTAGCGCAGTTATCTGCACTGCTGGAGCCACTTGAGGGAGGATAAGTCTCGGGGCACACCGCATAGTGCCCACAGCGGCTTTGGGGGGTGGCTGCCCAGAGCACTGTGCACAGTAGCTCGGGTGGCATCAGAGGCTCGGGGAAGGAAGCTCGGACTCGCAGCAGCTGCAGCCCTCAAGTCGACGCAGAAGCCTGTGAGCACTTAGAGCATGGAACTGCAGAACATGGGGGCAGTGGAGTGTTGGTCAGGGAATGAAGCAGCACGGCCGGTGTGCCACCACCTGGGTGAGACCTGATCCCCCAGATCCGTGGAAATCTAAACCCCACTTCTGACACCAGATAGCATGGAATAATAAGGATCGGAAAAACCGGTTAGGCTGAATAGATGTTTATATAACTTACGACAGAGACAGATGAACGCCAGCAGGTTCCAGTCCCAAGGATGCCTCCAGATGCTCCCTGTCTCTGTCCAGCAAGCAAGAGAGCCCTCCAGGGTCCCCTCCCTCAGACCTAGTTCCCCCAGGTCATGTCTGCGCCTGACCCCACCCCCAGTGGGCGTGATCAGTGCAATAGGTGCGGACAGAGTGAATATCTCACTACACTTGCCAAATGGATGGGGTTCTACAAAGGGCTTTGCCTTCTAAGAGCTCCATTTGTAATATTCATGCACCATTCCCAGGGGTGACAGTGTGGCTTCTGCCAATGAAAAATAGAAGAATCACAAAAATATCGTCTTTACCCTTTTGTTCTGGGCTGGGGCCCATAGTGATGAGGAAACACATTTACGGATCCTCTCATTCTGATCACTAGAGGGTCTAAAATCTCTGCCAAGTCTTCAGCCAGCTTCTTTGTCTCGATCATCAGCCTAATAAGGATATCAGTATATCTGCATCTTGAAATGGCATCTCTTGGTTGAGTACCATTAAGATCATAAACATATCCTGAAGTTCCTTTACCTCTCCTATCCTGACTCCAGTTTCTCCATGCTGCCTGTCAAAGGTGTGGGCCCCACAGTGACTGCATATACTCCAAGCACACCCTTGCTTCTCTGAGGCCTCCTAATATCTCATCTCTTTGCAGAGGCTCCACCCAAAGTGCGGCTAGTACGAGGTCCTCACCGCTGCGAAGGGCGAGTGGAGGTAGAACGAAATGGCCAGTGGGGGACTGTGTGTGATGATGACTGGGACCTGAATGATGTGGCTGTGGTATGCCGGGAGCTGAATTGTGGAGCAGCCAAAAAAACCCCAAGTGGTACATTATATAAGCCAGCAGCGCCCACAAAGCAAAAAGTTCTTATTCAAAGCGTCAGCTGCAGTGGGATGGAAGACACGCTGACTGAATGTGAGCAAGATGAGGAAGTTTTTGATTGCCTACATGAAGAAGATGCCGGGGCACAGTGTGAGAGTAAGTATAGGGTACTCAAGGACCATCTTCCTGTAGCCCATAGCCCGTGTGACCATTCTGTTAGTCTTTATTTCCTCATGGACTGTCACACAGTGCTGCAGTGAATGATGGCAACATCATCCTTTACATTGCACACTTTCTTGACTGTGAGAGGGACTTGGATAAAATAATACCCACAATTATTATCCTTATTGCTTCTTTCTTAGTTTCCACTTAGCTATGAGGTCTGATTTCTCTTATTCACACAAATGCAAACAGATCCATCACCACTGAACATTTATTCAGTGCCTGTGTCTGGAGCTGGGGCAGAGTTATGGGAGAGCACATGGGAAATCATATGTGCTCTTGTGAACATTTCAATTCTCAGGTTGTCTGTTGGCTTAGTTGGAGAGACAGGAGGTGCTGGTAGGAAGCCAAAGCAATCTCAGAGGCAGATGAACACAGACATACAAATGTACAACCAGTGCACTTACGGGGCTAAATGGACACAATGTAGCGTGTTCATTCACTGTTCTGTGTAATCAGCATCCTATGAATGAACAGTTTTGTGTGCTTTCTCCAGAGACTGTGACATCACTGCAAGGCTGGCTCCGCCCCTTCTTTTTGTCTCCTTTTTGAAGGATTTATCATTTTAAAAAAGGTGAACCCCTCCCCCCCGTGTTAAGGTCTCCTATTTTTTAAGAAAGTCGGGGTTTGGAAGCATTAGTCTGGAATACTTGATTTATTCCAACATCAAGCCAAAATATTTTGACATTTCATGTTAATACGTGTATTTATTAATATTTAAATCTACATATTAATATAATTTTAGCTGCCTCTTGTGAGGAGCAGTAAGAAATTGAATATGGAAATAATATGAGGAACTAAAACGCTATAGAAATGATTATGATTTACCTAGGGACTGAGCAACCATCACTTCATTCCCTTGCCACCATCCATTACGGAGTGCTTACTACTCTAGTAGTCTTGTGCTGACGGCCAAGAACTGAGCCGTGTGTCATCGGACTCCCTTCTCTGAGACGACCTTGTTCTGGCATGGAACAGACACTGTTCCTCCCTTTCTTTCCAGACCCAGACAATGATGTCCCTTTCACCCCGGAGAATGTGCGACTGGTGGATGGCCCAGGGCACTGCCAGGGCCGAGTGGAGGTGTTACACCAGGGGCAGTGGAGCAGTGTGTGCAAAGCAGGCTGGAACTTGCGGGCCTCGAAGGTGGCTTGCAGGCAGCTGGGATGTGGGCGGGCACTACTGACCCACAGAGGCTGCAACAAGATGGCTCAGGGCAAAGGACCCATCTGGATGAGCCAGATGTCATGTTCTGGACAAGAAGCAACCCTCAGGGACTGCCCTTTTAAGCCCTTGGAGAACAACTGTACCCACAGTGAGGACGCATGGATGGAATGCGAAGGTAAGGGAAGATAATGACCCTGCATCCAGAGATGAGGTCTATTCACTTACGTGGAAATCCGGGAAAACGATATTTGCAAAACCGCTCATTCACTAAAAGGCAAGTGTGTAGGTTGGCCAATTCTCTTAAGGATAATTCCCTTTGTAGAGGAAAACAAAAATTGTGCATTGCAGAATCATACTATGAATAACGATACTAAATGCTGTAACTAGGGTATGTCTGCTGAGCTCTTTGGTTTGTAACAACCACTAGAAATTCCTTTATACATATTATGCACCTATAAATAATATGCATTAATGAATACAGTATATATGTGTGTGAAAATATTCTAGTTAGAGAAACAGACCTGGACACAGGATTTGAAAATGGTAAGAGACTTAGGGAAGGAGAACCACATAAAGAGTTTCAAACTTACTTGTAGGGTTTTGGTAACCATGCACATAATCTTATTTTTTTCTCTCTCTCTTTTCCTTTCATCTCTTATGCTATCACCTCCCTCCTTCAACCTGCAGATCCCTTTGAGTTGAAGCTAGTAGGAGGAGACAGCCCCTGCTCTGGGAGGTTGGAGGTGCTACACAAGGGTACATGGGGCTCTGTCTGTGACGATGGCTGGGGAGAGAAGGAAGACCAAGTGGTATGCAAGCAGCTGGGCTGTGGGATGTCCCTCTTTGCCTCCTTCAAAGCCAGAAAAAGCTATGGACCCGGGGCTGGCCGCATCTGGCTGGATGATGTTGTATGTTCGGGGGAAGAGCAGTCCCTGGAGTCCTGCCGGCACAGGCTGTGGGGGTATCATGACTGTACCCACAAGGAAGATGTGGCAGTAATATGCTCAGGTAAGCCTACTGACCTACTAAGGTTGCACTTCCAAGAGACGAAGGAGGAAGACAGGCAGCCGCCCTCTAGTGGTCAGGGTAATTCCACCAGGGCTGTATGTGCACTATAGTTTATCTGTGCCTCCAGGGTAGAGACCAAGGCTTCTAGAAGTAGTTTTGTTTTCTTTGGAGTGAGAGAGGAGTTGGGGATGGGCAAGGATATGTATTTTAAAAATACAATTATGAAACTTAAGAATAAGAGGAGATGATCAATGTCTTTATGTTAAGCATGAAAAAAGTAAGTCAAGAAAACAGTTTTCCAAACCACAAAAACAGCTTTTAAATCCTACATCAGAACTACATTAATTAGTCTTCGCTTTCGGTCCCAGGTTAGTTCTATGAGGTGACCCCAGTCTTCAAGTCCTAAATTTGAGCTAACTGTAAAAGGTGTCTTGACCTCACTCTGCTAAGCTTCCTAACCCTTATTTCCAGTGTGTATGTGGGAGCACCAGGTGGCTGTCAGGGAGTTTTTGTTTGTTTTTTGAGAATGTCTGTGTCTTGCAAAAGGCTATAGGATCCCAGCTCTAACTATTGGCCTCCTGGCAGGAGCCAAGGAAAGGAAGTTCAAGTGCAATCCCTGACTCTAGCTCAAGGGCTGAAATCCAGCTATGGAATTAGGATGGAGAGGTGATGGTGTGGAACTCTTTGCTTTAAGTAACTAACTCTAAAGTGAGCTGATCACTGATTTTAATCAAGAAAGTCTGGGGGAACAGTTAATGCCCAGAAAACATTGAACTATGTACTCTCTGAAAATTGCTTTACTCTGACATTCAGACAAAAAGACTCTTGTCCCATTTACCTCAAAAATATTTGGGAGTGTATAAGGATAATCAACCATCTTTTTCTCTGAATCTTGTATCCATGGATTCAGAACTATCTGAAAAACAAAGCTACACCTGTAATGAAAACCCAGACTTACCTTATTGTATTGCATTCAGTGTTATAAGTAATCTAGAAATGATTTAAAGCACATAAAAGGATGCACTTAGGTTGTATGCAAACTTTTGTATACTTTATGGGAGACTTCTGCACCTGTGGATTTTGGCATCCTTGGGGAGGCTGGCACCAATTGTCTGTCACTGCAGAAGGCCTGAACTGTTTGTGACTCACAAGAGACATAACTGTTGTACCTTTGGAGCACAGCTCCAGTTTGTGACCTCTCTCCTATCATTGCGGGATACATGTGTGGGTTAACCTTTTCCTGTTCTAGCCCTTGATCCTCTTTCCTAGGCCATTTTAGCTTGAGGGGAACGAATGTTTCCAGACCTGTTATCACCCTTGATGCATTTTCCTCTTTACAGAAAATATCCCGGACCTTGATGTGTAATCTGGATCCCTTCCTGACCTGGATCCCTGCTGCTTGTTCAGTTAGGCCCTGATTCTCCAAGCGGTTATAACTGGCCATGGATGTTAGCCACTTTTCCCTGAGTCTGAACAACGTGCTCCTAACTATCACAGGGGTACACTCCTCCACAATCATCTCAAGATACAAGCAGCTGTGTTCCCTTGCTGAAGAAGTGTTTCCAGTTGCCCTATGCCTTACTTTCTTTTCCCAGACTACCTACAACTCCTGGGCCTCACATGTGACCTGTTGTACAGGCCATGATTAAGGCACAACCCGTCTGTAACCAACGTTGAGGATGTGGCAGCAAAAGGAGGTCTTGAAAGGGAATATGAGTGGACGGTACTTTAGAGATGGGGAGAGAACAGACTTTTCCGAATGCTTTTAAAATTGTATAGCAAGTAAAGTGATCATAATAATAATATTTCACTACTCTGCTATCTCTCAGAGAAAGTAGCAGAATGGTTTCCGTAGCCCTCAAATGTTGAGTTCTAGATGTCTACCCAAACCCATATGTTTGAAGTTTGGCGTCTGATGCAGCAGTATTCTGAGGGATCTGACTGCACCACCACGTGATACTGATCCCTGGGCCCTTATGAGCGGATTAATCACTGGTGAATCCCACTGGGAGGTGGTAGAAGCTTCAGGAGTTGGGATCTAGTTGGAGAAAGATGGCCGCTGGGATGTACATTTGGAAGGGGATATTTTCTTCACAGCTGATCCCCTTCCCTTGTTCAAGGACTGACTCTATATCTTAGATATTGTGAATTATACTTCAATAAACATGAGTATGCAAGTATTTCTTGATATGCTGATTTTATTTTCTTGGTGTTGCATTTTTAAATATGTATGGCCATCTCATACTCATGAAGATATCTTCACAAACTCTTTGAGCAGTACAGTCCTGTGTTCCTAGGTCCTGTAGGTAGCTCCAGCTGTCCTGAGGGTTAATTAGCACTTTCCAGGGGTTGGAAATTGTGACACAAAGTAGATTGGCTTCTCCAGGTAAGTGTATTTCTAACAAGTTATTTTGAACCTAGGAGTGGACATTTCGCACATATGACAAAGAACAGAAAATCAAAAGAAACCCTTCTGTGGAGACATGCAGGCAATTACAAAAGACATGCATGGACAGAAACACATGAGACCAAATCTGGGATCCAGTGGCATTCCTGACTTTATGTAACAAACTGGTCAGTAATTTAAAAAAAAAAAATAACTGAGTTGTCTGGTATTGGTTTTAGTACTTCTAACCAAGAACCCCAAGCAGTTTACTCATTTCAGATTAATGAAATGATGATCCATGCACATTCGCTGAGGTTGACCAGATAAGCCAGTTGTTAGTAAGGCAGATATTGCATTACATTTATACAACCAAATTCACAGATACAATAGCATGAGGACACGTGCCTATAACAGGAGTACCACTCCAAGACATTGACCACTAGTGCCCTGGTTTGCCTGCTGAATGCTTAAAAACTAACATTCACAGATACAAGAAAATGTAACTGATGGGAGATGTCATTCTGTAAATATGTTTCTCATACTGGTTAATGAATAAAGCACTGTTGGCCAATAGGAAAGCAAGATAGGTGGGACTAGGAAACAAGGAGGAGAGAGGAAGTAGTAAGGAGTCAACATGGAGAGACTGAGGAGACCAGAGGCCGGCCCCACTCCCCAGTAAGATGAGACCACATGGAACTACTTAGATTAATAGAAATGGGTTAATACTTAAGACAGAGCTAGCCAATAAGAAACTAGTGCCTGGCCAACAGAATTATATCTATTACAGCATCTCTGTGTGTTATTTGGGGCTGACATGGCGGTGGGACCGGCAGAGGAAAAACTACTCCTTACATGTAACAGTATTTGCTTTTTTGTGTGGGGGTGGGTTGGGTTACATTACTCAGGATGAGTTTCCTAGCTTCATCCATTTTCTGCTAAACTTATATTTTTAATACATGAATAATATTCCATTGTGTGTTTGTACCACAGTTTTATTATTCATCAGTTGATGGATGTCCACACTGCTAAGAGTTTCTGGCTATTTTAAATAGAATAGCAGTGAACGTGGTGATCAAGTATCTCTACAGAAGTATGTAGAGTCCTTTGGGTGTAGCTGGATCTTAAGCTAGATCTCTTACCAATTTCCTGAGCAAACACCAAACTGATCTCCACAATGACAGCAACTGTACAAGTTTGCACTCCTACTAGCAATGGATAAGTGTTCTCTTTTCCCCATAGCCTCACCAGTACGGGTTGCCTTTTGTTTTCTTGATCTTGACCATTCTGGTTTATATAAGATGAAATTTTGAAGTAGTTTTTATTTGCATATACCGGGTGACTAAGGGTGGGGAACATTTCTTTAGGTATTTATCAGCCATTTGTGTTCAACCTTTGAGAGCTCTGCTAAGTTCTGTGCCCCATTTTTTTTAAACTGGCTTGTTTGACTTCTTTATTCCAAGTATTTTTAGTTCTTTATACATTTCATATACTAACCCTCTACTGGGTGTCTAATTGGTGAAGATCTTTACCATCCTGTGGCCTGCAGCTTTGTCTGAACAATGATGTCCTTTGCCATATAAAAGTTTAACTTCATGAGGTCCCATCTATTAATTGTTGATCTTATGAAGGGGTGTTGGATTTTTGTCAAAGGTCTCTTCTGCATCTAATGAGATGATCATGCAGTTTTTTGTTATTCTGTCTCTTTATATGGTGGGTTACATTTATTGATTTAATATGTTGAACCATGACTTAACTGCATGTCTGAGATGAAACCTACTTGATCATGGTAGATCTTTTTAATGTGCTCTTAGATAAAGTTTGCAAGAATTATATTGAAAATTTTTATATCTGTTCATATGGGATAGTGATCTATAATTTCTTTTTTTGTGGGTGGGTCTTTGTGTGCTTCAGGTATCAAGGTAACTGTGGCCTCATAAAAAAGAATTAGGAAATGTTCCTTCAGTTTCTGTTTTGTGGAATATTTTTAGGAGTCAATTCTTCTGTGAAGGTCTGGTAGAATTCTGCACTGAATCCATCTGGTCCAAGGCTTCATTATTTTTATATTTGAATTTTTTAAATTACTGATTCTGTTTCACTAGTGTTATTGATGTTTTTAAGTTATTTATCTGATCTTTATTTAACTTTATATCAAGGAAGTCATTCATTTCTTTTAGGTTTCCAGTTTGGTGGAATACAGATTTTTAAAGTATGTCCTCGTGATTCTTTGGATTTCCTCAGTGTCTGCTGTCATGCATGCCTTTTCATCTCTAATTTTATTAATTTGGATCTCCTCTCCCTGACTGTTAATTAATTTGGCTAAGAATTTGTCAGTCTTATTGATTTTCTCAAAGAACCAACTCTTTGTTGATTTTTTGTATTGTTTTTGTTTGTTTGTTTGCTTCTATTGTACCAATTTCAGCCCTGAGTTTGTGTGTGTGTGTGTGTGTGTGTGTGTGTGTGTGTGTGTGTGTGTGTGTTATTTTGTGGTGTTATTTCTTCTCCTTTGTTCTAGTGCTTTCAGGTGTACTATTAAGTTACTAGCATGAGATCTCTCCAATTTTTATTGTTTATGTAGACACTTAGTGCTATGAACTTGCCTCTTAGAACGGCCTTCATTATGTCCAATAGGCTTGGGTGTGTTGTTGTCATTTTCATTCAGTTCTAAGGCTTTTACTTTCTTTCTTGGTCTTGACCCATTTTTCACTCAGTAGTAAGTTACTCTGTTTCCTAGCCTCTGTAAGCTTGTTACTCTGTTTCCAAGCCTCTGTTGTAGTTGATAGTCATGGTGGTGGGAGTGGATACAGGGTGTTATTTCAATGTTCTTGTATCTATTGAGATTTGCTTTGTGTGTAATTATGGGGTCAATTTTGGGAAAAGTTCCATGAGGTACTGAGAAGATGGTGTATTATTTTATGTTTGGGTGAAATATTCTGTAAATATCTGCTAGGTCCATTTTATTTATGACATTAACTCCAGAATTTCTCTGTTTAGTTTTGTTTTTTTTTTTTTTTTTTTTTTTTTTTGGATGACCTGTCTATTTGTGTGGGGGTTATTATTTAAGCTAGAGTAGTGCTTCTTTTATGCATTAGTGCATAATAAATGTTTAGAATTTCTGTTTCCTCATGGTGGAGTTTCTCTTTGATGAGTATGTACTGTCCTTCCTATCTCTTCTGATTAGTTTTGGTTTGAAATCTTTTTTTTTTTTTTTTCAGATATTAAAATGGCTCCATCTGCTTGCTTCTTGGGTCTATTTTCTTGAAATACCTTTTCCCATCCTTTTACTCTGAAGTGATTCTGTTCTTAATAGTAAAGTGTGTTTCTTGGAAGCAGCATATAGATGGATCCTGTTTTCTTATCAAATCTTTTTTGCATGTGTCTTTTTATTGGAGAATTTAGTTTATTAATACTGAGAGTTATCAAAGAGTGGTGTTTAATGCTTCCTGATAATTTGTTGTTATTGTGTGGACTCCTCCCATCCTTTGATTTTTCTGGTCTGAATTATTTATTCCTTGTGTTTTCTTGAGTACGGTCAACCTCTTCAGGCTGTACCTTTCCTTCTGGTGCCTTCTATAGTGCTGGATTAGTAGACAGATCTTGTGTAGAGTTGGTTTTATCTTGGAATATTTTTTTCCCCAATCAATTATGACTGATAGTTTTCCTGTGTATAATAGTTTGGGCTTGCAGCCATGGTCTCTCAGAACTAGTAGAACAACCTGTTCAAGACCTTCTGGGTTTCAGAGTCCCTACTGAGAAATGAGGTGCTATTCTAATGTGCCTGCCTTTATATGGTATTTGGTCTTTTTTCCTTGAAGCTTTTTATATCCTTTCTTCATTCTTTTCATCTAGTGGTTTATTATGTGTTATGAGAAATTTCTCTGTGTTTCTTCAACTCTGATAAGCACATCCTTCTTTACTTTGTGCATTGTTTTCGTCTATGCTTTTTTAAAAAATGTTTTCTGTTTCTCTGACTCAAGTTTTCCCTCCTTCTTCTAGCCTCATTTTTCATAAATTTGACCCTTTTATAGTATCTCTGTTTTCCCAGATGTTTTGTTTCTGTTTGTTTCTGGATCTTTCTTTCTTTCTTTTACTTATTTATTTATTATTATTTTTGATTTAACATTTTCTTTGATCATTTCTTCTACCTTTCTTCAGCACCTGAGATTCTCTCTTGCATGTATTGTACTCTGTTGGTGAAACTTACCTCTGAAGTTGTTGTTCAGCATCCTAAAATTTTCAATTCCAGTGTTATTTCAGTTTGAGCTTTATTTTGTATGTGTGATTCTATTTCTTTGTTAAATCCCACTTTCCTGTCTTTGTTTTCCCTATTTCTTTCAACTCTGAGTTTTCACAGGCTTCGTTAAGAGACTTTATTAAAATCCTCTCTAAGGTCTTCAGACATATTCATAATTGTTAGTTTGAAGTCCATGTCTTGTGATTTGGCTGTATGGCATTATTCATGGCCTACTGTAAACAGGGTTACTGGTTTTGGCATACGGTTTTACTGTCTTAGCTGTTCATGTTTGGGTTTTCATGCCGGAATCTAGGAAACTGGAGTTATAAGCATGGAGGTGATTTTAGGTGTTGATATCTGGTCTTGTCTTTGTTGGTAAGTTTCTATATTTTGATTGCTGTAGCCCTCACTGGAGCCTAAGATGATGTGGTGTCTGTGGTTCTGAAGTTCAGTGTATACCAGAGAACCATAAGATGAGCTAGGAGAAAAGGCTAAAAAGAGCTACAGGAATGAGCTAGGCAGATCCAGTTCTCCCCAAGAGGTAAGGTCCTCAGAGATTTGGAGTATGGTGGGAACAAGGGCTTATGCAAGCAGGCTGCAGTGGGACAAAGAATATGTCTGGAGAGACAGGGATAAAGGGCTAGGGTGCCTTGGGTCTGCACCTAAGGCAGAATCTGAAGTGAATGGATGGAGTTTGAATGGGAGGAAGGGCCCCTCTGAGTCGACTGCTGCAGAGCGAGTGTGAGATGACGGAGACAAGAAGGATAGTGAAATTTGCTTCTGTGGGTCTCAGCCTTGTATGGCGACTGGGAACACCTGGTAGCAAGTGTGTCTAGCTATCTGTGGCTGACACAAAGAATGGAGATGGGCTAAAGAGAAGTCTGAGAAGGGCCACCAAAAAGAGCTAGGCCGAGTCTGCACCTAGAGACAGGTTCTCTTTTGTAATTTCTTAGTGCTGTCAGGCCAATTCTTGGTCAGGAAGTAGAGTTTTTAAATTATTTAAATTACATATTATAATGTCATTTTTATTTAATGGTAATGTGATGTTTTTAACTAAACTTAAAACTAACATTAACACATATATTTGATACGACATCCTAACTGGATGAAGGACCAAGTCATCTCTGCCTTAAACATCTTATGCCAAACAATAAATGAAAAAGGAATTTAGAAATGGAGGTGATGAAAATGTCATTGGGGAAAGAGAAAAATGAGTGGGAAGGTAGTAGTACTCCACTCTAAATAAAGAGTATACAAGAAAAAAGTTACAGACACCATAATCAAAGATTACTTTGAGAAACAATAAATAAGATTTACTTGAGAAGAATTAATTACAGTAATCATATTTAATTTAAAAATATTCTATTATCTGAAAACGTCAAACAATATATGTTTATCTTATTCATCCTCCCTTTAATTCCTCCCATTTCCACTCCCATTCCCCTACCCCCAACTCTCAAACTCTGTTATTTTATATTTAAATTTTGTTTCAGAATTTCCTTTGTGAATACCATATTCACATCATTTCTACCCCTTCTTCTACCCCCTCCAGCCCCCCATGCCTTCCCCTTCTAACTCCCTCTCAAACTCATGACCTCTTTTTCTTTAATTGTGATATGTAGTACAATTAATACATATAATATATAATGAGTTAATATTAAACTGATTAATAAAATAGTTTTTATTGTGTTAAGCATGTTTATATTTAATTCAATCATATATATTTTACAATTAATGTATATAATATATATACCTTACTGAGTGTATTTGGTGTCACCGATGCATATATTCATGTTCAGTACTGATCACTTGTGTCTTAGTTAGGGTTTCTATCGATGTTTTAAGACACCATGACAAAAGAAACTTGGAGAGAAAAGGATTCACCTCATCTTACAGATTCTAGTCCATCATCCAAGGAGGACAGGGCAGGAACTCAAGGCAGGCACCTAGAGGCGGGAACTGATGCAGAGGTCATTGGGGGGGGGGTGCTGCTCACTGGTTTGCCCCTCAGGACGTGCTCAGCCTGCTTTTTTAGATATCCAAGGGTCATCTGCCCTGGGGTAGCACTACCTGCTTTGAGATAGATCCACCCATGTCAGTCACTAATTAAGAAAATGTCAAACAGGCTTGCCTACAGGTTGGACTTAGAGACACAATTTCACAATCATGGTTCTCTCTTTGTGTCAAGTGATCAAAACACTGCTTATCAAAGAGTTCATCCCTGAAGAAACATGATGCCCCTTGCTCCACAGCAGTTTATGACCTGTACCTCTTCATGTACCGTCAGATTCCCTTTCTTAGCTTCTCACTGGCCATGTACTTTAGAGTCCAAACCTTAGCCATACTTACTTGGGTTTTATTATTCCCTTACAGTGTTGCCTTTACTCCCTTTCTCTTACATCTATGTCCCACAACAGAGACTCATTTGGCAGCTTCCTCTTCCCTAATATCTTGTTAATGGAAGCATGGACTTAGCCATCTACACAGGCTACCTCTGATGCATTTGTTTTGTTTTTTACAGTAAGACAAACTTCTGGTTTGAATAGGAGTAGTCAGGAAGATGAAGGCTGCTCATCTGTGACTTGTCTCATGGAAAGAGATTCCCCATGTTATTTTACAGGATGAGACTCAAGCCCAGACACGGATGGGTCAGTGGTGGGAGGGACCACACCTTGACCAGGACTGCTTAGATGAGCACATCACTGGCCCTCTATTTAAACTTCAATCTCATTTTGAGGCCCTAAAGATAAACTAGGGAGGTCATTGTATCTCTTGTCCCTCCTAAAATTGTCTCACTGAATAAATACCCATTTTCTGGGTTTTTTTTTGTTTTTGTTAGTTTGTTATTTGTTTGTTTTTGGTGTTTATTTGGCTGTGTTAAGTGACTTATTGAGGGTGAGTGGCTGCAGCTGAATAGTATTTTCTAAGCAAGAATGGGCCAGAGCAAAACCCTGTCCCCAGATCCCTGAGAGACAATAGAATAGGAACTCTCTCCTGTCTCCTAGAACTGTAGCAGAAGGAAAGATCTCCAACCTCAAAGGAATAAAGACATGGTTTATTCTGGAGTGAAAATGAGTGATCATGGCCCAGGAGCACAGATTCAGGTTTTTTCCCAAAATAATATGTTCCAAAGAGGTATCAATTTCATTAACTTTTTATAGAACAAAGAAAATCATAAAACATACTTTTTTGATACATTGGTACATGTACATGTTCAAATATGTAGGTACATGAAGTAGGCAGGATATAGCAGGACAGGGAAGCCTGACAGAATTATTAGGTATTTGGATGATGGAAGCTAGGTGTCTATTCATAAATTCCCAAAGGGTTTACATAATGCTGACAAAAGTGGTTAGTTCATGTATAGAGGAGAGAAATAGGTGGTTTATTAATGGAGACAAAGATGCTCCAAAATAACTTGGCCCTGGACTTGGCAACATTCCAACCTCTCTACATCACTGAAGCTGTAGTCAATCAGCCTTTGTAGACACAGCTTCCTTCCAAAATTTTCCATTCACACCTCTGGGTGCAGACTGTGACCCATGTTTCATAACACACACACACACACACACACACACACACACTATTCTACAACCATTACTAAGATTGTATTTATGTCAGATTACCGTTGTCAAAAATCATTACATTGTATACTTATGATGACTTCATTCTAGTTCATCCTAATTGTACTCCAATGGGCAGATATTTTTAAATGTGTTTAAGTCTATAGGACAGTGTGAAAATATATTATAATCAAAATTTGAAAGGAGTTGGAGCAGGACAAGCAAGAAAAGGGATGTGAAACAATGTTGCAAAAGTCCCTCTCTCCCAGACTTCCGGTTTCTGCATTTCAAGGGCTAGTAGTTTTTGTTTTGGGCCTTAAAAGTTTAAATTTGGCAGACATCTTCACATGTGTTTCCCCAGCAGTAATCAAAGCTGCCGGCACAAGCATCTGGTGTCCAGCAATTTCCCTGGACATTTAGCTGGGTTGCCAATGCCAGTATCTTTTTCTTGAAGTTGAGTGTATCCATCTCCACTCACTTCTTTCCCAATCCTTATCTTTGGAACTGGTTGATCTCCAGGCTTAGATGGACTTCTCAGTCCTCCCCAACAACTCAGCCTTCATGGATTGCCTGGCTATCCTTAATCTTAGATGATTAAAGATTCAAGGAATGTTGAAAAATAAAATAGTTCATTCCCCTTTAATCCATAATGTGAATCACACACACGCTTCGGGCAACAAAGGACTGGTGACAGAATGGGAGGAATTGCACAGACCCTGACTGGGATAAGGAGAGGAATGATTTCGGATGTCACAGAAATCAGTCAGTGATAATGCTGAGCTTCTCCCAGTACGCAGACACTAACTGGTGCACACTCAATTCCTGCATTTTACTTCCAACCTCTCCCAGTTTATAATTTCCTATGACTTTTTAAAAGCGCTTCATGTTCGTTTGTTGGGACATTGGAAATGTAAAACTGGGAGTGATATCTATGCAAATAGCTGGTATATCAGCATATGCAACAACTACAAACAGTGACCATAACCTGGGAATAACCAGTCACTGAATCAGACACCGTTGAGGGTGAGACTCAGGTGAAGCTCTGAGGAAAGAAGGGTGTATCTGACCAGACACTTAAGTAGACATCCTTAACCAAAGATGACGATGTGCTGTGGGACTAAAGCTCAGTGAGACTCAAAGCCAGAACCATCTCCTGGAAATCCCCCACATATGTGAGTTCTTAAAGAAAAGAAAGCCCTCATCTCCCAATGCACAAAATTCTCCAGATCATGAAGCTGAACGGAACCATACGAAGGAGCACCTTCATCTTTTCAGCTTCTTGGAGGAGGAACCGAGATTGACCACTGAAGAACTTTACTCTCTACTTTTATTTCTGTAAGCTCGTGCTGAGGTTACCTTCCGATCCTGACTTCCTCAAACCACAAAGTCACCTGTTGACTCCCATGTGAGTAGCTTGGTTTTGCTTTCTGCTTTTCTTTTGTTGAGAGGCATCTTCAAGTTATCGTCCCCAGCCTGGCCCTCATGCTACCTTGGCTCCTGCTGTTTATCTGTGGTGAGTTGGACAACTGATTTTGAGTCTGGGATTGGGGATCGCAGTTCGTGAAAGGGTGTCAAGAATTAAGGGACTAGGTTTCTTCGGCCTGGGGATGCTCCTGTTTTCATAGCCTCTATCTCTGTCTCGCTCTCACACACACAGATAGACGAGTTGAGCATGCACATGCGTACACACACACACACACACACACACACACACACACACCAAATTCATCTCTCAGTTCTTTTTCTTCTACCTCCTTTTATTCAGTGTCAAACTTTAGTATTTCTCCTCACCCCTCCTCATTCCACTGTACTTACAGTTAACTTTCTCTGTGGTCAGCAAGCTTGTTTTCCCATCGTTGATAGGCCTACTCCCTACAGGACTCAGATGCTGCAGCTCAAAACCACACCTTAGGGAGCTCTTGCGTCTCTTACCCTACTGCACAGACAGCTGACACAACCCCATGTGCTTTAACTGTGTCCAGACAGGTGAGCGATATGGTAAACAAAGGTTTGTCTGACTACTTACTACAGGTGATCTTCAGATCTGCTGGAGCACCTCATATACACATCTATAGCCCTGTTTTTCCACTCATTATTCCATAGCTTCTCATTTCTTCTCTAACATGATCCTTTTTGGTCCCGTTTTATAATTTTGATTAATACTTTATTCAAAAAGTAAAAACAGCTGGAAGAAAGGTCTCCATACTTCTACTACCATGCCTACCAGCTACCTATGTTGACTCAAAGATGGGAGTCTCTGCTTACACAAGATCCTCCTCCTGCCTTAAATCCCCCCCCCCCACTCCAACTTATTCCCGTCAATGCACAGGCTTGCTTGGAAATCATTTTTTCCATTCACACACCATTTCCTTCCCCCTTCCCTCTGCTCTCAATGACTGTCTCACTTTGATTTGCTTCCCTGATTCCTTGCCTTTTAAGACTTCACTTTTAGTGAGACTGGCCTTTCTGAAGCTCCTGAGACTCTTTTTCCCAGGCGTGTAGTTACATTGCCTGAAGTACAGACAAAACAGAGAACACCTCTATCTCTTCAAAGGCGCCTTCACACTCTCAGTCTTATCCCATGAGCTCCTCTCTCGTTCTTGACCCAGGTGACTGTTCAGTTATTCCAGGCCTCTTTTTGTGAACTCGCTTTAATCAACCTTTTTTCCCCAACACTCCTTGGAAATTGTTCTTGCTAACATCATCCACCACCTCCACATTGCCTCAGCCAGGGGTCATTTCCATGTCCCACTTCCTCAGCCTCTCAGAGGCAGATACGGTGGATCACTGCTTCTGCGGGACACTTTCAACTTGCTATGTTCGTCTGTTTTCTTTCTGCTTCACACCTGCTGCTCTTAGCCTCTGCTGAACTGAATCTGTCCTCATCATGTTGACAGCTTTGAAGTGGAGACCTAGACTTCATCTATCTTTTTCTCCGTATTTACACAGCTTTGTCACTTAATGTGCCATGTTGTCTAAGCTTAAACTCATCTCATCAGCTTTAACTTATTCTAAAATAGTAGCCAATGGCTACTCAGGTATCTACCAGGCATCTTAAAAAGCTTGATTTCTACATCTGTCACCACTATGCTAAATTTACCCATTTTTTTCCCCATAACTTTTCTGTTTCAATAAATGTCATCACCATTTTTCTGGTCCCTCTGGTCAAAACTTTAGAAATAGTACTTAATCTCTTTCACCCTATCTCCATCTCCTTCTCTCCCCTCTCCCTCCCTGCCTTTCTCTATCCCTCTCTTCCTCTCTCCATCTACACCTTCTCTCCTGCTTCTCTCTCTCCCTTCCCCCCTCTTTCCCTCTCTCCCCCCTCTTCTCCCTCCTCTCCTCTCCTCTCTCTCAGTCCCTCTCTCTCTCTTGGTTGCTACTCTGTGTCCGGACTGTCTGAAGCTTCAAAACAACGTATCTTTCTGCTTTACTTTTCATTTGAGCACTACTTTCTGGAATAATGTTCTGTTTTATGAAAAACTTTAAAATTAAAATGTAATTACATCACTTCCCTTTCCTTGTCCTCCCTCTAGCCCTCACACATTAATAACCTTTTTTGATTATTATTGTTCCATATATGTACATAAATACATAACTACAATCTGTTGAGTCAAGTGTAGCTTGTGTGTATACAATTCCAGGGCCGATCACTTCCAGGGCCTCAGCCCTGGAAGAGGCTATTCCTGCACACACTCAGCAATCACTATTTGCCTGTATTTCTTTGTCTGGGGTTGGGGACCCGTGACATTTTCCCTTTCTGCATTAGCATGTGTACTGATACTGTCATTGTTCTGCTCTTCTTTAGGCAGCCATATTGCTGAGATGCCATGGTCTCTGTTATTCCTTGGATACACAATTTCACAGCAAAGTATCTGGAACTCTGCTCTTACAATCTTTTTGCCTCCTCTCCTGCAAGCTCTCTAAGCGTTTGGTGCCAGAGTTGTCTTCCACTTTAGTGTAGATTCCTTGGCAGTCAAGTATTCAAACATATTTCTTTATGAACTAATGCAAACATGATTGTTCCGTTTGCTCCCTCTGATTGCTTGCTACTATATGCGGAAGTAATTATTCAAATAAGCATTTAACCAAGTATGCATTTTAAACCCAGTGTAATAAAAATAATGCATAATTATAAGACAATCTTGATTAGTTCTTAAAGAAATTTTAGGCAGTACTCCCAGCACTCTGTGCACACTCACTTGTCTCTATAAATCACCATCTCAATCTCACAGAAAAGGAATATTAATCTCACACTTCCCAGAACCTCCTGTCTTGTAAGAGGAAGAGAGAATATCTGTATCTCTAAGACCTAGTGACAAAACCTGCACTTTCCCCAGAATGTCTTATTCTTAACAATAATACCATCAAAAGGAGAGAATATTTGAAGAACTCCAATTCCTCTTTCTCTGAACCTCTGATGGAAAGTTGGTAGCTTCTGGGGCCCCATGCCTTGAGATGGACATCCTTTATTCCTTTATTCCTCTTATTTGACTTTTGTTACACCTGGCAGTGGGCCCAGAGATGAAACGTAAGCTTTTTAAGAGGAGGAGGGAATAGAGATAAGGGCAGAGGAACAAAGGGACAGGCAGTTAAGAGTGAGACTATCTTCCCACCATCACAGAGACAAGACAGAAAGGACCGTGTGTGTGTGTGTGTGTGTGTGTGTGTGTGTGTGTGTGTGTGTGTGTGTGTGTGTTTTCTGGATGATATAGAATATGGGGAGAGAAATAAGGAACAAAGAAAGGAATTAGGGGCAGAAGAGGTGGGGAAGATGGCAGAAGAAGGGGAAGAAGGTGGAGCTGTGGGGAGGCACACGGAAGGAGAGGGTCTGTAGGGATTGCCCTTTGGAGAAATTTGGCTGTATCTGTGAACTTGCTGCTCCGGTTCAGCCCGCATGGTTTCCTTTCCAGCTCCACTCTGTGAACCTGCTGGTGAGTTATGCTTCCCAGTCTTCCTCGAAGTCTAGAGAGTACCTTGTCCCCTCAATCAGCACACAAGGCCTGTGGATGACTGAAGAGCCATGCCTCTGCAAGACACAAACTTCAGAGACTTCTGGGAGCAGGCTGTGACCTGTGTCTGTCCAGCCGGGTGAGCTGGTCTGGAGCCACCTCTGGGCTCCAGCAGTGGCAGAAAGCATCAGAGATTTACTTAGAAGGAGTTTGTTCTTCAGAGGCCCCAGGTCCCCTCTGTGCTCTTTAGCTGGGGGATGCACCACCAGTGGCTGAAAAGATGAAGTCACAGAGTCACAGCACAGCACTATCATTAGTCCCCAGTCAAGGCAGACTCCAGCAACACTGCTGCCTCCTGCCATTTGTAGCTCCACTCTAGTTGTAGCTGCTCTCTCTCTCTCTCTCTCTCTCTCTCTCCCTGCCTGCCCGCCTCCCTCTTTCCCTCCCTCCCCCTCTCTTTCTCTGTGTGTGTCTGTCAGTCAGTTGTCTGTCTCTGGCATATGCAAATTTAATTGACTTTCTTACCAGAAGAAATTTTCTCTGTGAAGTTTATGCAAATCTACCAGGTCTAAACTGATCTCCTGCACACAAACTATGAGCCACAAGGTTAAAAAAAAAAAAAAAAAGATTGCCTGGTGCACCCAGCAATGTGGTATCATAGGTTCCCCATCTGGTCTTCCGGGTCCCTGGCTGGTATCCAAATTTAACTCATGTGTGCTAATACTACATGTGCTGTGTGCTTGGTTTCCCCTTTTCCTGTAAGCCCAGGTACTCAGTCACAGCCTACAGGGAAATACAAATCCACATCAATGACAAGGAAATAGTTGGTTTACATGTTTTTAAGAAAACCTCTGATGCTTGAGAATTATCTGAAACAAGCCTTGAATTATAAAGCAAAACCCCAAACTCTTGCAATGAGGTCTGTCTGGTTCCTTGCTCCTTGTTTTGCTGATCCTGGCAGGAGAGAGGCCTGTAGGTGCCTTACACCTTTCTTTCTCAACCTGGTTTCAAATGCTGGGAAGTTTATCTGAGGACTGTAGATGGCCACAAAGAGAAGATGCAGGGTTATTCCATACTTGGAGCAAATGCTAACTGTGGGTGTAACTGATATCTAAAAGGATGCTTCAAAAAGCCTTCATGTAAGAAGGGTTTGAGGTCATGAACTAGGTATCACCAGGGACCCACAGGGCTTGGTATTTTTCATCTGGTGAAAAGAGAAATAGTTTCTCTTAGGAAAACTTATGAATGTCTCCTAAATTGAGAGGCTCTAAGGGTTAATTAAGCGAATGCCCATGGAGACTGTGGCATTTCATGGGCTGATGGGAAGATGAAGGGAGAGCGCAGCTTCAATCATCTTTACATATTCAGAAATGAGTTCCTAAAACTCCAAAGTACCTATCCCTAAGACTTATGGCAGGGATTAAATTTTTATTTCATCTCATGGATTCTGCAGAGGTTTTTATAGGAGTTCTGAACCCAGGGATCTCGGTTGTGTGGATGATGGGCTCAGGGAATTTCCAAGCAAGTGTCCTCCCTTTTCCCCATCAGGAACTGTAACATGCAGTCAGGGAGAGTCAACAGAGAACTGCACCCCCTTCTTGTTGCCATGGTGTTGCTTCCATAACAACAGATTCCCCTGTTGTGTGTGTCTTTGAAAGTAATGTCTGAGATGTCAGGAAAAGGGAAACCTTTTTTCCTTATCAATATGATGTATAACTAAGGTAAAAAAGTGAGCTCAGTTTTAGCCCAATGGTAGAACACTTGCCCACACACATAACACTCTACTGCCTTGATTTCGGTACTATCAAAAGGAGGAGGAGGGGAAGAAAATGTTGTTCTTGAACAACAACAAAAGCAGGAGGAAGAGAGGAAGGAAAGAAAGAAGGGAGGGAGGAAAAAGAGAGAGAGACAGAGAGTTTACTAGACCACCAAGCTTCATCAATATACTTCAATATACTTGCTCTGAATTATGCCAGAAACTTAAAAAAAAAAAAAGAATAATGAGATCTAAGCCACAAGTAAAGATTGCCTTCTAGGAGCTGGTGCCATTGAACAGGGTTAGGGTATACAGAAGGAGCAGGATGGTTCACACCCAAGAGAAACGCATGGCTATGAGGTGGTGGGAGATGTATGTTCTTGAGGCTGAGAACAGAAAAGATGCCTAATCAGGAACACTGCCCTGGAGTTTGTGTTCATGTCTTTTCTCTAGAGCTATTTCTACACCCTGTGCTACAAGTCAGTCCTTCCCATCCCCCAGAGGGTCACTCTGTGACCCTGACCTGCAAGACCCTGGTCCTCACACAGAGCCCACGTATCCAGCTCCAGTTCTGCTTCCTCAAGGATGGCAAGGTCCTTGGGTCAAGCTGCAGCCCCTCCCCAAAGCTTCAGATCCGCCCCATGTGGAAGAAAGACCCAGAATCTTACTGGTGCTCGGCAGCAGCGACAACTCACAATATCAAAAAGTGGAGCCAGGCAGCCCAGATACATGTGCAGCGTGAGTATCTGTGCTTGCTCTTCTAGAGTCAGAGGCTGGGTAGAAAAGATGTCTCCCACGCTCCTTCCTGAGAAGGCAGACACTGGGAGGAGCTGCCAACTGCCCTGGTGAGGCAGCAAGAAAAGGCTTCGTGGGGGAAGTGTGTGGAGTGGGCTATTGGACAAGAGCTTATGGGAGACTCTACAACAGAAAAATGATGTTTTAGTATATCCTCTACCATGTGATTCCATGTCAGGGTCATCAAAAGCAAATGTCTAGTACCTACAAAGGGGTAAACAGCCTCAAACATTCAACATGAGTAAGCCAAAATCAACCCCAACCTGTAAAAACTTGGAACAGCTCACACACAGCAAATCTTATTCTAGTACCTTGTGCATGCAGTGTAACTGACCTCTGGTACTGCCGAAGGCGACCATAGTCACACATTCACAAATGGAAATTAGATGTAAGAGAAATTAAGTCATTTGATCAAACACACTCTTAATAGCCTGGCAGTTTGATTTATAACTTGAACTTGAAATCACTATAACGTAGTAGAAATTGTGTTATCCTAGGGTGGGAGATGACATCACATTCTCTACAGTAGTGGTCGAGTGCTTTTCCTACCCTGTGACTATCAGCCAAATCTAAGATGATTCCAAGTCAGCAGTACACCAGCCTCAGTGAAAGCTATTAAAATCACAGACTTTGCCAGCAGCCTTTGCTCTCAGGGTCACCACACATACTCCTCTCTGAAATTCTTCCTGCTCAGGGTCCTCTCCATTATCTTGTGTTCCCACAGGAATCCCTGTCTCTGATGTGAACTTAGAGACATGGCCCCCAGGGGGATGGGTGATGGAAGGAAACAAACTGGTCCTCATTTGCTCTGTTGCTAATGCCACTGGAAACATAACATACTTCTGGTACAGAGGGATCCTGGGTTCAAACCTGGAAACAAAGACACAGCATTCACTGACGGCAGAGTTTGAGATCATCAAAATGAAGGAAAGTGATGCTGAACAATACTACTGTGCAGCTGACAATGGCTATGGCCCTGTTCTCAGCGATCTGATGACTATCACTGTCAGAGGTAAATGACACACACGGCTCTTGTGTCTCAGCTAGCAATTGCACACTAAGCTGCATACTCCCCTGTGTTGCCATTGGTGACTTCAGTGGGGTTGAGTCTCGAGAGAATAGGCAGGAATGATGGGTCTGTTGCCTCATGAAGGCACCTTTCTCTAATTGTTCACTGTTGATCAGTTCCAGTGTCTCGCCCTGTCCTTACCTTTGGGGACTCTGGGACCCAGGCTGTGCTTGGGGACCTGCTGGAGCTTCACTGTGAGGCCCTGAGAGGCTCTCCCCCAATCTTCTACCAGTTTTACCATGAGAATGTCACTCTGGGGAACAGCTCAGCCCCCTCTGGAGGAGGAGCATCCTTCATTTTGTCCCTGACTGCAGAACATTCTGGAAACTACTCCTGTGGAGCCAGCAATGGCCAGGGTGTTCAGCGCAGCGAGGTGGTGACTCTCAACCTAACAGGTATTGGTCATACTCTAACTCTCAAGGTCAGTGTCTCTTTCTCAGCATCCTAGGAGAGCATCAGCATTTCCAGTCGTGTGTGTCAAAGGCAGGGTTTCTGTAAGTGATACTGTCATGGGTGATGTACATGAGAGGTGTGGAGAACGGAGTTTGAATGCCTATCTTCTTCCATCAGTGTGAGAAGTGAGGTTCTCTAGATAAACAAGATACCCTTCCCCATCAGGAGCAGCTTTGGAACACAATCCACACACAAGATGTCTGTTTTCCAAACTGAACCCCTTCCTTACCGGAGTTCATGCGCAGGTCTGTTCTCAGTGCCCACAGAGTATGGAAGCAGGCGTCTCACCCCAGGAGTCACTGAGTGGCTGCTTGGCTGTCTTGGCTGTCTTGGCCCCATCGCCTTGGCCCTAATATTTTGCTACTGGATCAAGAGAAAAATAGGTTAGTAACTTAATAAATTCATACTTTGCTACTATCACCTTTTTTTCCCTGAAACAGATTGCATTTGTGGAATGCATCCTGCAGAGTAAGTGCATGCCCTCGCTGCCTTGCCTGTGAGCCTTCTCATAAACTTTCAAAGCCTGCTAAAGCACTATTTTTAGCAAAGCTCTTTAGTTTCACCAGCTGATATCTTGTTCTTCTGTGATTTAATTTTTAGATAAAATGTAACTAGTTTTTAAACTAGAGAAGAGGAACACTTAACTACTCACTCTGGCTAACTCCAGTCCAGATGTCAGTGTAGCCATCTTACCCAGGGCATTGTCATATACTTTCCCTTCTAGGGGAAATACAATTCACATCCCTCTGGGTTCTGATCATTCCTGGACCTTTCTCACCTTGTAGATGAAACAATTTTTTTCTCCTGAAAGTCTCACCTGGTAACATAGCCAACAATTGCTCTCCATTTTGGATTTTAAGTTATTTACCTCCTTCTGAGTTTATCACAACCCATAGTTTCACAGGTGTTTATGTTTCTCCTGGGGCTCCTAAGACTCCATTGAGCATGGTCATTGAAGATGGTCAACAGAGGATGGTGTGAGGCAATTCAAATCTCATTTGAACTCCAAGGTTTTCCAACATCTTTGAACACCTCCTCCAAGCTATAACTTGGCCATGGCAATGCCTGGCTCTGGGTCTCTGGGCAGGATAAGATTCAACAGGATGGTTGCAAAATCCAAAGCAAAGGATGTAGCAGACAGAAAATCCCAAATCCTGTTTCTGGTAATTACTGGCTTTGGGAAGTTGTTGACTTCCAACTTTGGGAAGTTGACTTAGTGCTTCTGGACCTGAATTGCCTTAGTTGTGACATCAAGACTATAATTGTCTACCAGAAGTCTGCTGGGGACATAGTGCCATCCCAACTGAGCACCACCACTGCAGAAGGGCAGTGAAAGTAGGGCTCCACTGATGCATGCTCTCATCCTTCTGCCTTGCAGGAAGACAATCGGATGATCCACTCAGGTGAGGGCCCACTTTCTCTATGTGCTGATGATGCTGAAAACTTACTTTTAAAAAGTTATTTATTTCATTTTTACTATAGTATAATTACATCACTTTCCCCCTTCCCTTTCCTCCTTCCAAATACTCTCATATACCCTTCCCTACTCTTTTTCAAATTCTTGGCATCATTTTTCTTTTGATTGTTGTTATATAGATATATGAATATATACATATATATGTATGTATAGATAGATAGATATAGATATAGATGTATTTCTAAACCTAAATACAACCTGCTTAGTCTGTGTATTGCCTGTATGCTTGTTTCCAGGGCCAAGCATTTGGTACTGGATGACCAACTGCTATGCTGCTCCCAAGGGAAGAGCATCCCTTTGTTGCCTGTGGTCCCTCATGTATAGTCTTTCCCTGACCACTTCAGCACGTCTGTTTTTGTCATCTTTGTTTAGACAGTCATGTTGGTGGGACTTTATGGGTGCAGCTTCTGACATTACTGGGGGACACACTCTCACAAGAAACTTTCTGACCCTCTGACTCTTCCATTCTTTCCACCCCTTCTTCTAAAATGTTCCCCAAGCCTTTGGTGAGAGAGTTTTTTGTAGATGAATCCACTGGGAATAGACTTCCCAACACTGCATGTTGATTGGTTGTGGACTCGGTCTGTTGCAGAGAGAAGGTTCTTTGTTGCTGGATGAATTCACCTGCGGGTATAAAGGCAAATATGTAAAATGTAGTTAGGAATTATGCTGGCTTAGTAAAGTAGTGGTTGTATGTTCTCCTCTAAGGTTGACGACTTCACTAGCCCTGAGTACTGCTAGCCACTACTGGACCCGTAGGGTTATCATGACACACTGATTCTTGTGGTTCGTAGGTGTCATCCCTGGATAAGACAGTTGGTTGGTCATTTCCCTCCTCAAGAAACTTGCATGGCCCCTGCTGGTGCCGTAAAAACTCACTTCTAAAACAATGGTGTCCTCTCTCCTGAGCTGCTTCCCTGTTTGGCTGCACCTACAACTCCCTCCCAAGTTCCTCCATGGTCAACGCTAATTACTTTAAATTATTTTTCCATTTTCTCTATTGCTTCCTTCTAATGTCTCTGCAGTTACAGTCTCTTAATTTCTTTTGGTCTCTGGCTTATTCATGCAGTCATCTTACTTCCAGCAGAGAGGTTTGAATAAAGGGAAAGATCCTGAGACTCTAAAAGTACTTTAGGGCAAGTAAAATATATATGCTACACAAGCCTCTGAAATGCAAGACAGAGAGTAAGAGATGCACTGGAAATGTTGTTGGCGAGGTTCGTTAGAAGCTTAGAGGAGAAACCATTTCTAAAATGCTTGCGGGTTCCAAACTGAGCTTGCGTATCCTCCACACCAATGATAAACACTCATTGCACATCCCCAGCGGTGTAGCATGCACATGACCATTTTCTCCTCTTCCGTCCTCACGTTGCTTACTCTGGCCAACTATCTATTTTTTCTAAGATGAACCACTATTTCTTTACTAAATCCCCTGCTCTGTTCCAAGGAATGAGCAGTTAGACTCCCTGAAGGACAGACAAACAAGGACAGGGACCATGACTTGATAATAAAAAGGATGAACTTCCAAGACACTGGCCTCTTCCCCATCCTCCTGACCTGGAGACAAAAGTCTGACATCTTCAAACAAAGGCCTTGCAGATTTGTCTCCTGACAATAGGTCCCTAATGATAGACCGGCTCAAGTTCAAGGTGTTATCAGGACACACTTACACAAGAGTTGTAGGCCAATCAGACATCCAGCCTTTCTTCACCTGAGTAACCCCAGATAAGGGGAAACATGATCCTTCAATAGCTTTAAAAAAAAAAAAGAACAGCCCTCAAGGAGAAGTTAGACCAGCTTCTTAAGTCCCCCTCTGCTTTGCTGAGGGCCTTTCTCATTGTACCTGCTAGATTTGTGTGCTTCCTCACCCCTAGTAAAAAGCCTTTCTTCAACCGTTGATTCTGTCTCCCGCCATCTGCAGTGTTCATAATTCCTCTGCTGTTACCTGTTGCACTCGAGGCCTTTCCTGCCTTTGAATTCTTTAACTGAAGAGAAAATGAACCTGATCAAGATCCCTAGATGATAACAGTTACATTTGTGGATGATATCATATTGAACCTGTGCCCCTGGGACACATGCTCCAGGGCATCGTCAAAGCCCCATCCTGCCCACCAATAAGGCTTCAGCTTATACCACATAGCTGTACCTTCCAGCTGTTAATTTCCCCATGAATTAGTGTCTTGTACAGGACCCTTTCCTTTGCATTTTACAGTCTCTCACAGTCACACCCAGAGCATCTGGGCTGGTATGTGTTTTGTGCTTGCAGGAGCCCTCCTAGGCCTGAGCTCCAAGAATCCACCTACCTTAACTCACCTGACCCAAGGCATCTACAGTCCGTGTATGAGAACGGTGAGGCTTCCCAATGACCTGAGTCAACATGGCACATGCTGGAAAGAGAGGCTGTGCAGGGTGTTGTCTGCTTGCCAAAGTCAATTACGCTGCAACCTAGTTCCTCCATAAATGGATGATTCAGCTGCCTTTGAGTTTGTGATGGGTGGGCGTTGAGTAAGTGAAAAAGCAGGAAGAAAGTGTTGCTTCAATATGGCTCCTTTCTTGTTTCAGTGAATGTTGTAAGAGGTGATGAAATTTACTCACTGGTGTACCATACCCAGCAGGACCTGGAACCGGCAGCGGGTGAGACAAGGGACGGGATGAATTTTTCTCTGACTTTTGTCTGTCCCAGAACCAAGAGTTCAGTCTGCTTGGCAATGTGACAGTGTTTGTCCTTAGAGCTGACTGTAGGTATCACTATAGTTACTTTGTTCTGGAAGCTGTGTCAAGTAGAGCCCACTGCTACTGTTAGGCTGGCCTAGTTAGTGCATGTTTCTCATGGCTGGGTTTTAATGGCAACCCAACGATGTCAGCTTCCGCCGAGTGGCCTACACAGCCCTCACAGCTATTCAACATGGCTGCTGCTCTCATCCCAGCCTTTACATGGTAGGCCCAGAAAAGGAGAGAGGTATCGAAGTGTCTCCAGTGCCAGAAGGACCTACATACCCACCCGCCCCAGGCTGCCCATTCTCCTGGGGACACTGAGATAAATATCCATGTGCTAGAAAGGAAGATGGGAAATGGTGCTGGAGCTCAGCCTGTGGAAAACAGGACAGAGAAGAAGTAAGCTTTACTAATGGGAGGTTGTAAAAGACCAAACATACGCAGACCCTCACAGCTTCCTCCTTCCTCTACAGCTCAGTACGTGATGACACACGGGACAAGTGAGGTAAGCAGGGTCTTGACTGTTCTCTGTGTGCTTTCTCTGTTCCCCTGAAGACTGTCTTAGTATCCTCCATCGTATTGCTACTTAGGAGGAGGAAAAAAATACCACAGTTCCTTATTTACCAGCACAGTAGAGATAAAAAGCATTTAGTTATAACAATAATCACCAAATAAGGGAGTTTTGGAGGCTTATGGGTATATTTCCTTGAGTAATGTGCTGATGAAGAGTTCAGTTATTTATACTTATTTTAAAAGTTCTATTTATTTGAAAATCTCTACTCTAAAAGACTGTTGAACTGTACAGCCATCAACTAGTGTTATATAGCTAGTAATATGAAGCGAACTAAATTAATACTGAAAAAAAAAAACATTGCCTTTAAAAGCTGGCCGTGTGAAACATGTACAAGGCCACCCTCACAATTGGCACAAACATGATTTGTATTATGAAAAATTTACAATTTATAACCCCTGGATAATTCATGATATCTGTGATGGGGGCTAGAGAGATGGCAACAGTTAAGAGCCTTGCTACTCTTATGGAGGACCAGAGTTCAATTCCCAGCACCCACATTGGGCAGCTCACAACCATCTCTCCAGCTCCAGGGAACCCAATTCCTTCTTATGTCCCCCATGGGCACCTACATTCATGTATACATAACCACACACAGACAACACATATACTTCTGAATTCCCACAAGTATCGCAGGTGCTTTGCAGTTTTGTCCTGCATAGGGTGGTCTCAGGGCAGAACTCAAGTCCTCAGAAAACCTGAGAGCATGCTCAGTTTTCTTCATTCCGGTGTCTCTGAACAAGGACTGCTCATAGTGTTGTTCGGCAGGAGCTCCTCTGGAAGCTTCAGGAGTGACAGGCTCCTTTGACAATCCTGGCAGAAGGCCACGGGCTTCCAAGGGGCTCCTTTTAAGACATTGTGGTTGCACATGACAAAATGCATCCAGGCTGACCAGGAAGAGCCCCAGGTGAAGACATGTTTTTCTGTCTTCTCTTCTTTGGTCCTTCCAGGCCTTCTCTGAAATCTACTCCAGTCCAAGGAAGATAGATACCACATACAAGGACTACGAAGATGCTATGTAAAAGTATGTGAACAGCACCTCTGAAGGGCTGTGGAAAAAGTCAAAGGCTTGATGCTGGGAAGGGCTAGCTTGCCGGTACACCTTCCCATATGCTGCCCTTCATGAGATGGTTCCTTCACTTACCCAGTGTGAAGTTGGTACAATAAGTCCTGAAGAAAGTACCCAGGAAAATCACCTCAGGCCCAGAAGCTGCAAGGATTTGCTGACAGCATCTGACTGTTGTTGCCTATTCCTGTTGGGGCATGACCAATTGCAGCCTAAATTTGTTTGCAAGAGGAAAATGGTGTCATGAAAGCAACTGAGGCTTGGAGCAGAGTGACTCAGAGTGCACAAAGCCAACTCCAGTGAACTTTGCAGGTCTGCTGTGTTGAGAGGGCTTTTCTTCCTCTGTACATATATCCTGTCTCCACCTAGAATACCTGACTCTGTGCTTTGAGTCGCTGTCATCAATTGAGAATTAAAGCACAGTTGCAAAAATTTTACTGTGACTCCATGATTATAATAGTCATTGAAAATTTCACCAAGTTCTAAGTTTTGAACTTGGTGCAGCATTTAGAATAACCTTTATCAATATATAAATGCAGCGTTTCTTCTTGAATTATCAAACTTCTTGAAACCATGGTCATTTGGCCTAAAGCCTGTCTTAATTTTAAATCAATCACGTATTCACATTTATATATTAAAACAATTTAGAAATAAAGTCTTTGCTATGAGATACCACCAATGATAACCACTGTAAAAACATAGCCTGTATTTCTCCAGGTAGTTTCTGTTTGTGCACAAACACTTACTCGTGCATATAAATACTAGATAATTAAAAGCATAGCTACTCAAGTAGCTGAAACATGTGCAGGACTGTATGTATATCTATCATACTACTTCAAAACTTGTGGAATGTTTTGTTCTATATTTATATCATTATAGATGCATTTTCCTTTTACATGGAGGTAAATCTATATAACCTAAAACTGATTTTTTTTATCATTTTAACTTTTTTTTTTTGAAACAAGACCTTGCTATGTAGATTAAATTTACCTTGATTTTGAGATTCTCCTGCTTCTGTCTCCTAAGTACTGGGTCTATGGGCATGTGCCACCACACTCTACTCACTTAACAGTTCAAAATGTGTGGTTCAGGGACAGCATCTACTCTCACATTTTAAAACCTTTCACCACTGGTGGGCATTAAAGTTGTTCCAAAATTTCATATGATAAATGTGATGTCCATTAAATGTCTTCACATTTACACCCTCCTGTGAAATTTCTTCCCAGTAAATCTATACAAATCTATACACCCCCAACAATATAAGAAGAAATCAATGTGTGGGGAAAAGATATAGTCAATTTATTTTTAAGTTATTTATTCCATTGATCATCTGTATAAAAATTCAAGTGTTAGTGGTCATTCTATTAGCTTACTATGTTTAATCTTTGCCTTTTTCATTTTTCTTCTGTTTTTCAGACATACAAAACTTGTCTTTTTAAATAAACTTTAAAAAAAAACAGTAAAAGTCTTGTAAGAGTAAATCAGAGGGACTGAGTGAGAATTTACCTCAGAGGTAGAGCATGTGTCAGCATCCCAGTGTGATCCCCAAGTCCACAAAACAAAAACAAGCCTGGCATTGGTGGCGCCCATCTTTAATCCCAGCACTCAGGAGGCAGAGGCAGGTGGGTCTCTGTGAGTTCAAGGCCAGCCTGGTCTACAGAGCTACTTCCAGCTACAGGCTCCAAAGCAATGCAGAGAAACTCTTTCTCCAAAAACCAAACAACAAAACAAAACAAAAACAAGCAAAAAACAGGGAACCAAAATGCTTGCACATCTCCCTTATTTATAGTAACACAGTATTTTTCAAGGTCACTATGTACAATATTACTTTTAAATGTTAGACATTTGAATGCAGGCTGAATTTTTTTAAAGGTTTTTATCTGCTAGTACGGATTTCAGTGAGGCAGGAAGAACCACACTTAATTTCTGCATCATATTGAAAAAAAAAGTATTCACTGGGAAGTGACCTTTAATCCCAGCACTCAGGAGGCAGAAGCAGAGTTCAAGTTCAGCCTGCTCTACTGAGCAAGTTCCAGGACAGCCAGGGCCCCACAGAGAAACCCTGTCTTTATTTACATTTATTACGTTTACTTGAGACATGTCCAGTCTCAAGTAATCACTCCAGGAGTCTCATGAGACTCAAGAAGTAAAAATTCCTAAGTCTCAGAAAGTTCCTGAAACCAACAAGATTCACAAACATCCTCCCCAAGATTATGGAAGCATAAACTGCTGGAGGATAAGACACTCAGACTGATAGAGCTGCCTAGAGGAAACATTCTGACATGTCAAACTGTCTGTAACTCAAAGAGCTCTAGGGTGGAAGATTTCATGAGTCATCGCCAATGCTTGGATGGGTTTTTCTGTGATGCAGCTGCCTTGGAGTCATCAATGCTTCTGTAAGTAGCCCCTCATTCATACTCGTGTAAGCAACCCAGTTATTGCTTCACCAAGATGAACTTTGATGGGATCACTTCTTTGGTTGGTTATTGGTGCCATATTTGGAAGTATGTTGCCCCAAGAAGTCACACAACAAACATCCATATAATGTCCATATGACACTGTCTCACAGTACACCATTCACCCCAGCTCATACATGAAGTTTGAGTTAGGGATTGATCACTCAAAGGCCATTCACAGCATTTGATCAGTTATGAGCCTTTGCATTTACTGCTTTGCACCGCAAAAAGAAGCTTTTCTGGCCTAGGCTAAGAGCTATGCTAGTCTATTGATATAAATATTAAATAGTTAGAAGGCAGTTTGATAATATGTACATTTAGCAAAACAAAGATAATTTCCCCACTCACCAGGGCTTGTGACTTCCCCAGTGCTGGAACCCAGATTCACAATAAACAGTGTGAGTTTCCTCCTGTGGAGCAGGTCTTAAAAGCCAGAATGTCTTTGGTTGTCCACATAATAGCCATGCAATTGTTGAACCAGTGGGCACATCTTGCCTAGGAGATTCTTATTGTAACATTCTGGGTGCAATGCTAGGTGAGACCATTGATGGCTTTTGCCTTGTAGCATCTTGCTTGACACCTTCAGGCACCGTGAAAGCTAGCCAGCAGGCAGGAAGCATCCAGTTCAGCTTCAGCTTGATGTATTTTGTCCTAAACCAAAGTGTGTGCTGTCTTCTGCAGTAGGGTCTTATCATCTAGTCCTGGTGGGAAACCAACAGCAATGACCCTAGCCTGTATTATACAAGGAGCTTCTGGGACCCCCTTAAACAATGACTCATAGGCGTAGGAGTCACAGAGTTCCTTGTGCTCACAGATTAACATTAGCACTCAGGGTTGTTCCTTCAAGGGAAGGAATGCACAATCTGTTACCCAGAAGGCTGGGAGTGATCTTTGTGCTTTCTGTGAGGCCAGAGCCCACACTGACCCCTCCCCCAGACTCTTAGTATAAGCGTTTTATATACATTTGTATTTAAGTTAGAAACAATCTTTTTTTACATATCAATCCCAGTTCCCTCTCCCTCCTACCTTCCCATGCCACCCCCATTGATCCTCATCCCATCCCCTATCTATTGCCCAGGGAGGGTGAGGCTTTCCATGGGGAAATCATCAAAGTCATTTGGGGCAGGGTCTAGGCCCTCCCCCGTGTATCTAGGCTGAGAGAGTGTCCCTCCATAGGGAATGGGCTCCCAAAGTCCATTCATACACGAGGGATAAATATTGGTTCTACTGCCAGAAGCTCCATAGACTGCCCAGGCCTCCTAACTGACACCCACATTCAGGGTGCCTGGTTCAGTCCTATATTGGTTCCCCAGCTGTCAGAATGGGGTCTGCGAGCTCCCACTTGCTCAGGTCAGCTGTTTCTGTGGGTTTCCCCAGCATGGTCTTGACCCCTTTGCTCATCACTCAAGGGGTGTTAAGCATGTTTTTGTTTTTTGTTTTTTGTTTCCAGTCAATTTATAGAACCTACCTTTATGGAAGGCATCACATGTACTGCACAAAGAGTTTCAATGTAATCGTGGATCCCTTAGTTACTCAAGAAGATTTTTGTTAATGATCACCGTGAAAGTTTTCACCAAATTACACTGTGCTTAATTATGCCTAAAAGAAACCACTTGGGGTCAGACTCCCGAAGTTTGGACCAACACAGACTACTTAGTCATGTTGATCCAAACTACCTTCTTGCCTCCTATGGATCATCACTCTGCTGGCCATAGAGTGAGAAAAGAATTCTGCAGGAAGGTGTCCCATACCTGGCACTTGGATTTTTATTCTCATAACCCATGGATTCCACCCATGTAGGGTAGCTCCATTCAAATGTTTGGGGTTTTTTTGGGGGGGTTGTTTTTTGTTTTGTTTTGTTGTGTTTTGTTTTTTGTCATTTAGTATCCAATTTAAAAATTATCTAGGATAATCCTTAACAATAATCTACAATCATTTGTCCTTATACCCACAGAGAAGTGTAGTCTTTATCTCTCTGATCCCTCTGTCTTAGTTAGGGTTTCTCTTGCTGTGAGGAGACACCATGACCATGGTGTCATACAAAGAAAATATTAAATTGTGGTGGCTCGCTTACAGTTCAAAAGCTCAGTCCATTATCATCATGGTAGGACATGACAGCTTGCAGTCAGATGTGGTGCTGGAAAGGTTACTGCTACGTGTTGGCTATGAAGGCAGCAGGAAGTAGACTAAAACAGTGGATGTGGCTTTAGCATATATGAGACCTCAAAGCCTACCTCCACAGTAGCATACTTCCTCCAACAAAGTCACACCTGCCAATAGTGCCACTCCCTTTGGGGTCCTTTTCTTTCAAAGCACCACACTCCACTCCCTGGCCCCCAAAGTCTTGTAGTCATATCATAATACAAAAATGCATTCAGTCCAACTTCAAAAGGCCCATGGTCTATAACAGTCTCAAACTTATTTAAAAGTCTAAAGTTCATAGTCTCTTCTGAGAATCATTCAATCTCTTCATTCTAATCCCCTATAAAATCAAAATCAAAGAGCAGACAGATCACATACTTCCAACATATAATACCATTCTAAAACATAGGGAAGGGAACATAGTGAGAAAATACTAGACCAAAGCAAGACCAAAAGCCAGCTGGGCAAACTCCAAACTCTACATCTCCATGTCTAATGTCAAATTGTTCTTCAGATCTCCAATTCCTTTCAGCTCCTGGACTGCAACACACTCCTTTCCCTAGGCCTGTTTCCATTCCCTGTTATCAGGTAACCCACAACTCAGGCATCTCTAGTATCTTGGGGTCTCTGATCCTGGCTTTGCCTTCATAGCTTCATGCAATGGCCTCTGTAGGCCTCCACTCAGAGACACCCCTGATACATGCCTGGCTTCACTGACTTTTCTTAGTCTTTGAGGGCAAATTCCATAGCCCCTTTCTTCTACCCTTGACTCCAGAACCATGTGGCCAAAGGTGCCAAGTTCTGCTGCTTAGTGGGGCTAAAGTATCACCCACTTGTTTAACTGCATCTTTACCAGCTTTCTGCTTTCCATAGTGAGACTAGGCTGACCTCAGACTCAGAGATCCACCAGCCTCTGCCTTCCTGCTGGGATTAAAGGCGTGTGCCATCACATCTAGCTCTGAGCTTTTCTTTAATTCCTTTTCACAAGTTGGAAACTTAGCTAGGAGAAATCTTGCCCTGAGGTCACCGCTTCCTTTATTTTGTTTCTTAGTTCGTTTATCTCTATTCCACTTCCTGGCACCCCTTTTCTCAATCAGTAAATTGTGTATTTTTATTTGCTCAGTTTGCTCCTTTTCATTATATAACATCATTGGGGTTACCACTAATAATCACTTGGCAGAGTCAATACTACGCTATTTTGAGATTCCTTCTGCCAATGGAATTGATCCAAAACTATCCGTTTTAGCCTCAAGCAGACTCTTTAGACAAGGGAAAAAAGCAGCCACGTTTTCACCAAAATATCACAACAATATCTAGACAAAATACTAAAATTCTTCCCCCCTGAAACTTCCTAAGCCAGCCATTACCCTCAAGTTCAAATAACTTTTAGCCCCACTGTCTCCCATGCTCCTACTGGTATGACCCAGTAAGCAGCACTTTAATCATTCAACTGCTTTTTCTAATGTACAGTCCCAAGGCTCGTATTCCTTCAAACAAAGACATGCTCAGATCTATCACAGCAATACCGCAGTCCCCAATACTGAATTTTGTCTTAGTTAGGGTTTCTATTGCTGGGAAGAGACACCATGAGCATGGCAACTCTTATAGAGAAAGCATTAAATTATGGTGGCTCGCTTACAGGTCAGAGGTTCAATCCATTTCAGAGGTTCAATCCATTATCATCATGATGGGACATGACATGACACAAACAGACATGCTGCTGGATAGGTTGCTGATACATGTTGATATGCAAGCAACAGGAAGTAAACTGAAACACTGGATGTAGCTTGAGCATATATGAGACCTCACAGCCCACCTCCACAGTGGCATATTTCCTCCAACAAGGCTATACCTAATCCAATCCAACAAGACCACACCTAATTCAACAAGGTCACACCTCCTAATAGTGCCACTCCCTTTGGGGACCATTTCCTTTCAAACTACCATGCCCTCATCAAGGAAACCTCTCTTTGCAACAGATGGAGACCACTACAGAAATTCACAACCAATCAAAATGCAGAGTTATGGAACCCAGTCCCAATGAATATATCTACAAAACATCTCCACACTTAAGGCTCAGAGAACACTGTAGAAGAGGGGGGCCTGAAAGATAGTAAGAACAAGAGGATGTAACAATTAGTGAAAAAAGAGTCCATGAATTTGAAGAAGAGTTGGAAAGGGTGCATGGGAAGGTTTGGAGGGAAGGAAGGGTGGGGAGAAATGTAACTGTTACAATCTTAAAAGAAAAGTAAGTATTCCAGTGTCAGAATCAAGTTGCATCCATTACTAATAAAAGAACACCTTTATACTTTAAAAAAAAAAAAGTGTACAAGGGCTCTAAATAAAGTTTTCAATAGAAAAAATAACAGTAAACCAAGAAATACTTTTTAAAGTGTTCATCATCCTTAGCAATTAGGGAAATGAAAATCAAAACAGCTTTGACAATTCATCTTACATAAGAATAATTAATATCAACAAAACAACTAATAACAAATGCTGTCGAGGTTGTAGGAAAAGGAGAACCCTTATTCACTCTTGATAAGAATACAAACTAATACAGCCACTCTGGAATTCAGTATTAAGAAACCTCACAAAAACAAACAAAGTGACCCTTGGCTTGTTCCCAAAACTCAACATCTTGCTTAGCCATGTTCATTGCTGTCAAAATAGCTAGGAAATGTAAACAACCTAAATTATCCTTCAATGGAGGAATCGATAACAAAAATGTGATACATGTACACAATAGGCTACTGCTCAGTTGTAAAGAAAAATGAAACCCTGTGATTTTCAGGTAAATGGATGGTCCTACAAAAGATTATATTGGGTGAGGTAACCCATAAGTTCTCTCTCACCTGCAGTTCCTAACTCCAAATCTTTAGAAGTGAGTATACAACATGGAGTACCATCAGAAACCTGGAAAGTATTCAGGGCTCTGGTGTGGGTGCAAAATAGGAGGGAAAAAGCAGGATGCAGAGGGTGTGATGCAGAAAATGGAGATACAGATGAAGAAATGGGGACAAATAACATCAATGTTGTTTATTAAAGCCTCACGGAATCTTATTATGTTATATTTACCTAAAATTATGCACAATATATAGACTAACAAAAACTCCAGTACCAAGCATGAGAATTCTCCTTTAAAATGGTTGGTCAGAGTAGTCTTCCCAGCAATATAGATTATGAGTAACTTCTAGACAACATAGATTATGTCTGTTGCCTTTGTTTACTCTCAGGGGTTGAACTAGCCCCTCTTTCTGACGACTGCACACTTGATACACAAGACTTAGATTATCGGATCTAACCTGAAAGCTTCCTTCATACAGTCTAGCCTCCATAACACCATAAAATATTATGTAAGCCACCAAGGGATGGAAGTAATTAATATCCCACCAAGCTGTGATCCCTATGAGCCACAACATTGTCCAGCATGACAAGATATCCATAAAGGTACTGCAATTGGCACTCATGTGTTGTGGGTAGCCAACAGCTGTCTAGTTGGATATAAGACTCACTTAACAAGAGGAAAATCATGCCTGGTACTGGGAACCTAGCCAACTTTTCATATGTAGTGAGGTCATAGATCTTAGAAGACGATCTACTATTGCCACTTTACTAGAACAGCCTAATCCCCAACTACATTCTGTATCTTCTCTTTATACCCACAGAGAACTGTAGCTCTCATCCTTCATCATAGACGCTTCTCTTAGTAGCAAATGGAGAGCATCACAGAAAGCCACAACAGAACACAGTGCGGAGATGAATGGATAGTGGGGAATTCAGGCACAGTGGATGCATCTATACTACAATTCCTGCATCTGTGGCTCAGGGAACATCACAGACAAGGGCATGGGAAGATTGTAAGAGCCAGAGTACCAGGAAGTCTTCTGTGAAACAGTCTCTCCTAGAAATGGCTGCAAAAGCAAGATCTGAACAGTGGCAATATCAATAGACAGCTGATGTGGGATGGGAACATCTCACAGGGTCACACTCCTGGACAAGGAGCTTCAGGAAACTGAAAGTCAAGTATTCATGACTTGCTTTCTCCTTTCCTTTTCCTGGATATTCTCACCCAGGTGGCAATGTGCAATGGCTTTTTTATTATTATTATTCTTTGGGAATTTCACATCATGAACCCCACTCACTCTTATTTCTCATTCCACCTCCCTTATAACCTCCCCCAAGAAGCAAGAAAAGTTTTTTGGTTTTTGTTTTTTGTTTTTTAAGTCCAATGTCTTAGCAGGGATTTCTATTGCTGTGAAAAGACACCATGGCCATGGCAACTCTTATAAAGGAAAACATGTAGTGGGCTAGCTTACAGAGGTTTACTTCATTATCATCACGGCAGGACACGGCTGCATGATGAGAAGCGTGGTGCTGGAGCAGGAGCTAAGTATTCTGCATTTTGATCTGTAGGCAGCAGAAGGATATTGTGTACCATTCTGGGCATAACTTGAGCTGAGATCTCAAAGCCCACACACACTCTTCCTCCAACAAGGCCACACCTCCTAATAGTGCCACTTCTTATAGGGCAAGCTTTCAAACCATGAGTCTATGGGGGCCATTCCTACTCAAACCACCACATCCAATTTGTGCTATCAATACACTCATTGAAGCATGGTCAAACTTTCAGTGGCCTGCCTCATAAGTAGAACTGAGTTGCTCCCCTCCCAAATCCCTGCCAGAAGGCATCAATTGTGGGGAGCCTACATCAGCATCCTTATCACACTTTGCTAAGAGTAGTTTCCTGTTTAGGCTGTTACCTTTTTTTTTTTTTTTTTTTTTTTTTTTTTTTTTTGATGGGTAGGATGTGGTGGAGGAAGGAGTTGTCACAGAAGCCTTCCATGTCCCTCTTTCTCAACTGTGTGTCTGCAGCCATCAATATCACTGCAAAAGTATCTTCCTTGTTCTTTACAGTTAGTGGGATCGTGGGTCATGGGCTTCCACACTGCAGACCCTAGCTGCAGTAGGGCCACTGATGCAGACATGATCCTCTACAGCAACATGGATCCAGACATCACCTTGGTCTTGAGTAGCAGCACGGGCCACTCTGATCACTATGGCTGAGAGTGGCAGCATGGTCCATGGGCATCAACATGGCTTCAGGCAGCATCCCAGACCATGAACATATGAATCTCCATCTGTGGTAACAGACTCTGGTTATAGCAGGACTTTGGCCCCAAACATGGCCCTTGGCAGCATCAGGGATCCAGACATTGCCAGGGGCTGAGGTGACAGCGCAGGCCACTCACGTCAGCCTGGACCTCACCACCTTGTGGTCTCCAGCTCCACCCCTCTTCACAAAACACCCCGCTTCTCTTTCTCTTTAATCTCTCTACTAAATACCTGCTTATCGTAGTGGTGACCCCTTGCCTGCGCCACAAGGCAGTGGGTGGGCCTTGCTGTCTTCTACCTGTGCTGTATGAGACAGAGGGGCGGCCTCTGTGGTGTCTTTTTAAGCCCTGGACGTTCTCCTCCAGCGTCCTACTTCAAGATTTCTCCAGATCTCTACATAGAGCTATTGCATAAGACTCAAGATGATTGCCAGGCAGTGGTGGCAGATGCCTTTAATCCCAGCACTAGGGAATCAGAGGCAGGTGGATCTCTAAGTTTGAGGCCAGCCTAATCTACAGAATGAGTGCCAGGACAGCCAAGGAGAGCCAGGGCTACACAGAGAAACCCTGTTTAAAAAAAAAACTAAAAACAAAAAACTCAAGATGGCTATGCCTATGCAGTGACTCCTCCTCTTGGTCTGTTTCTTGTTTTATGTGGTTCTCTGATGAAATAGTCTGATCCAGCAAACTCTGAGAAAGTTGTTTCTAGGCCCAAAATTAAAGCATTCAATTTTCTTCCCCTTGTTCTTCAGTGTTCAGTGATCCTCAGAAAGATTCCTTCTGACTACAGGACACATACCAAGTTCACCAATACATCCTCCCCAAAACATCCTTCATCAGACACAAGGCTAAGATGCACCACCCTGAACCCATCCTCCCGTAGCAAGGCATGAGAAAAGGAATCTTAGAAAACAATTGGCTGAAAGAGTATGTTCACCAGTCTCCTCCACATTCCTCAAGCACAGAGGAATTCACAAATCACAAAACAGTTCCTTAGAACTTAATTAAAACCACATATACCCAGTTGGTGTCAAAATTTAGAGTTGCATAATGGTCAAATCATAATATCTAATGAAAATTTGATGTTGCAATGATACATTACACTTGAATCAGAAAAGTTGAAAACTATGAAACAAATACTTAAATATTTGGTCAAAAAACCTGAGTTCCAGGAGCTAGAAAAGGGAAGCTGAGAGAATCAAGGTGGATTTATCAAGCAGGCCAAAGGTTTATAATCTCCTTTCCCAATTCTCTCTTCCCTTTTATGTCTATTATTCCTTTATTCTGTACCTAACATAAGTTAGTAAGCCAGCTTAGTGCTGCTTGGTCTTTCACTATGTGCTGGCTAGTTATTGTGTCAACTGGATATAAGATAGAGCCATCTGAAAGGATGGAACTTCAATTATGAACATGCTTCCAAAAGACTGGTCTATAGGCAAGCCTATGGGACTTTAAACAAAAAACAAAACTGGTGATTGATGGAGGAGAGCCAAGCCTATTGTGGGTGGTGCCATCTCTGGGCTGGTGGCCATGGGTGCTATAAGGAAGCAGGCTGAGCAAGCCATGGAACGAGCCTGTAAGCAGACCTCTTCGGCATCAGCTCCTGCCTCCACATTCCTACCCAATTTGAGTTTCTGCCCTGGCTTCCTTTAATGAACTATGATTGGGGACATGTAAGCCAAATAGGCTCCAAGGTGCTTTTGGTCATGGTGTTTCATCACAGTGGCAGGTAAGCAACAACAACACACCACATCACTTTTTTCCTCCTTACTTTTACTAAATATACATAACCAATAAAATTAATTGTCTACTTCAAGGCAGAAACATCCAGCTACATATAAAAGCAAGCCTGTCAGGATGGCAGCAGGAAAAGAAATGACAGCAGATTTTTTTCAACACTATCTTTAAAAATAGACTTACTTGGAATAATGTATTTCAAGCCCTGAGAAAAAACAGCTACCAACCCAGACTATTACACCCAGAAAAGTTATGTATTATAATTGAGAAGAGAGTATTTTTTTAATCATGGAAAAGGTAGGCTAACATAATTGAAGATCACTAAACTAGCTCCACAGAGAATAATGGAAGGAATTCTTCAAACTAAAGAGAAAAAGAATGCATCCAAGAAAGGAGAAAAAAGAACGGACTTTGAGAGAGCAATAGTTAAGTGGATGAGGGTTGGGGAAATAAACACCAAACACTCCAAACACAGGCTTCTCAGTAACAACCTTGAATAGTAGTAATCTCAATCCTCCAACTAAAAGACAGACTAACACATTAAATTAAAAACAGGGTCCATCTGATTGTTGCTGTCAAAAACAGATACCACCTTAGGGTGAAAGGGTGGGGAGAAAATGTATTTCAGGGAAATGGAACAAGCCGGTGACATAATTCTACAATTGGGCAGATTGCAAACCAAAGCTAGTCAGCCAAGATTAAAGACAACAAGACACTTTATACCGAGTAAGGAAAGAACTCACCAACAAGATATTGCATTTCTAAACATAAACAGTACATGTTTGCCATTTTCCCAGGATCTGAGGCTGGATCCTTGACATGGTCAGCTCATGCCAACCACACATATTCACTCAGGATTTCACACACTTGGGGCTTCTTATGGTCCCCTTGAAACATCAAATTTAGGAGCACTCAATTTCATTAAACTACTATTTATAAAACCTTAGATTAATTCCAACACAGGGATAGTGGATGATTTTAATATTGTACTCTCACCAACAGAAAGATTATTCCAGCACAAAAAGAGAAAAACATCTTGCTAAATGGCACCCTGGGTTAAATGGATCCCAGACATATACATATAGAGCATTTCATCAGGACACTGAGAGCATACATTCTTCTCTGTATCCCATGAAGATTTCTCTAAAACAGATCATATAGTAGAACACAAAGTAAGTCTCAAAATGTTATTAAAAAAAACTAAAATCACTTATCTTCTATCTGGCCACTATGGAATAAAACTAGAACTCAACAGTAAAAGAAACTACAGGAACCATGAAACCTGATGGAGATTAAACAACCCACTATTAGACAAAGAACCAGTCACAGAAGTAATCAAGAAGGAAATTTAAAAATTCCAAGACTGAGATAAACATTCAATGGAGGCTATATCAAAACCTATGGGATACAATGAAAGCAGTTCTAAGGGAGAAGTTTATTGCTATAAATGTTAGGGACTTGGAAAATTGAGAATAAACCGAACCCCCAGGTAGTTTATGAAAACAAACACTTAAGATGAGAGGAGAAATGACTGAAATAGAATTACAGGTGAAATGGGAGAGATTATAACTGTTCCAATGAAATTCAAAAAATCATAAAAACTTATCTTAAAAACTTATGATTCATATTTTGAAAAATCAAAAATAAATGTTTCTAGACACATAAGACCTATGAAAGTTAAGCTAAGATGATGCAAGCCATTTTATACAAACCCACGACAAGCGATGAGACTGAGGCCATAGTAAAAATGCATCAACTAAACACTGTCCAGGTCCAGATGGCATACTAAGGGGCTCTATCAGACCTTTAAAGATTGAACATCAATCCTCCTCAAATCATTCCATAAAATATAAAAGAAATAATGGTTCTGAGCTCCACTTACAAAGCTCATATTACCCTGATAACAAAATTGGACACACACACACACACACAATAAATCAATTTCCCTATAAACAAAGACATCAAGAAATCACAATAGAATATTTTCTGAATTCAAGAACACATCAGTGGAAATACCATAATTAAGTTGGTTTCATCCCAGAAATTTAGGGATGATTCAACATACACAGATCAATGAATGTAACAAATCGCATAAATTAACTCAAGGACAGAAATCCCTTTCCAGCATTCCTTTATGATAGAAACTCTGAAGAGACTAGCCATGTGCGGTACTGACCTCAACATAGCAAGTGCTATGTAAGAAAAACACTGTTCCCAACGTCATGAAAAATGGAGCCTCCCGGGACTGACCTAGGCCCTTTGTAAATCTGTGACAACTTGGTCTTCTCGTGGGACACCTAGCAGTGAGAGTAGGGGATGGCTCTGACTCTGTTGTCTGATTTTGGGATACATTCCTCCTGCCAGATTGCCTCATCCAACCTTGGTAGAGGAGGTGGTGCCTGGTCTCGCTGCAACTTGATATACTGTGACTGTCTGATATCCATGGTAGGACTCCAGTTGCTTGAGAAATAAGAGCAAAATTTGACAAGTGGGGTCTCCTGAATTTTAAAGTCTTCTCTACAGTAAAACCAAACATAAATAAATAAATAAATAAATAAATAAATAAATGACATCTCCTAAGAAAAAAGCCACTTTAAAAAATGTGTTCAATTTGTGTTCATCGGCTGCTCCTGAGCCTGGGGCCTGCCCTTGTGTGGTTGATACCCAGTGCCACTCGGTTGAAGAACACAGACGCTTCCCTCGGCTTCTTCTCCCGGCAGCTATTATTTGTGAATAGCTACTTGGCTGGTGGTGGGACTCTGCACTTGCTCACCCTCCTCCCTGCTGAGATTCCATCAGGCTTACGCTTGTACAGGTTTTGTGAACATTGTCACAATCTCTACAAGCCAATGGGCATTGGCTCTGTGGTGTCTGGAAAATGCCCTTACCTTAAAATACTTAACCACTTCCCACTCGTACAGTCTTTCTCCTTTCTGTCCTTCACAGGTCTAAGCCTCATGGGAAGGAATGTGATAAAGACATTCTATTTGGGGCTGAGTGGTTCAAAGTTTCTCATTCTCTGCATGTTGTCCAGTTGTAGGTTTCTGTGTTAATTACTGTCTATTGCAAGAAGAAGCTTCTCTGATGAGCATTCAGCAATGCACTGGTCTACAGCCTACCATATGTCATTAGGAGTCATTTTATTGCTATATTCATTTATCAGAATAATAGTATCAGGTTCTCGACCTCATTAACAGTGTCAGGTATGGCTTCCATCTCAAGGAGTGAGCCTTAACCCCCTCAAAAAGTGGTTGGTTACTCCCCTAACATTTGTATCTAAAAATTTAATTATTATTATATAATTGTTAATATGTATTATTACTCCCAAGATTGAATATTCCTTGTGAAAAAAAATTCCAAAGATATTACATTCCAAATAAACTAAAACCCTAAATCAAAATAATCTAAACCTCTGGTTTCTTATTCTTGATAAATCTCAGATCAGCAGTGCTCTGGGTATTGATGGAGATAAAGCTCTGTGAACAGAATCTCCACAGACCATAAAAGAAATAAACTCACCCACAAAGGCAAACTAGCTAATTCTTTGTCTAGTATCAGCAAGATGCCAGTTGGTGCCAGTTGACGCAGACCCTTGTCAAGTCCAGTGTGGAACACTTCGCAGCACAAGGTCAGTATTGACAATGGGCATTCCTTGACACGGAGGGAATGAGTCACTTTGTGACTTCCTTCTTCACTGAATCTATCCAAAGCCTCTTGATTTCACTTCCTCTTTAAGGGAAGTGCTTTCCACACCTGGTCAAAGACCTCTTACTTGGTGCTAAACAAACAGAGCATCAGTGTAGCCTCTGCATGGGCTCATATTTGCCCTCACTAGCTTGTCTCCTGGGAAGTATTTTCACCATGCTTTGTTCCAGTTAGGAAATCTATCCCATCACTTTTCTTGAAATGAAACTGGGGTATATGTGAGAGTCTAGTGAGAGTCAGTTCTTCCAATGTACTACTCCCAAATAACCCGATGCGTGTGCCCTTTTGAAATCTGCAGCTTTATTAGACACATTCCTGTAGGACATGGACAAGACCTGCTGGACAGTTCTGATGTAACTCTAGTTTTCAATGTCTCTCGGTAAGTTCACCCTTGAGCAAGAGGATGCCTTGTGAATTTGAGTGTAGTCCCTCCAGTTTGCTCCTTGGACACAATGCAGGATGAAATCTGGGGTGTTGATGCAAGGGAACCTCTGAAGTGGCAGCAGTGTGGAACCAGATCCTGTTTGATGCTTTGTGACATACAGCAAATTTTAGAGCCCCAAAATAGTATCCCAATCCACCAAGTTCCTACAAAAGTGAAGAGACTTCGGAGGGAGATCCTATGTGCTTCAACCATCACAACTGTGACTGCCTGGGAAAGGGGCTCTAGTGTCCCTGGGTCTGTGTTGAGCAGCTTCACACCCTCAAAGACTCTTGCAGCCATTCCTTGCAGTCAGAGGTAAACATTGCTGCATTTCTCCACTCATTTCTATCAATAAATGTGGTCCTTCTTTTGTAGGAGCAGCTAGCAAGCTTTGTGCAAAAATATAACCTGGTATCATCCTCTATGATCACAAACCACATCCCTTAAGGCTCCAAGCCCTTGATGCAAACTCAGAAGTTATATTTACAAAGCCCAACATCATCTGTCCAATCTAGAAAATGTCATACCATGTTACTAAAACCCAAGGCTGAGAGCCAGAGGACCTGGCACCCCAATGGCCTTTCCTTGTAAACATGGCTCCTGGGGATGCACTCATTTGTATTTCTCTTAAATGTAATCCTATGTGCCAATTGTTTGTGTCTCTGAGAGTTTCCTTTCTAATTCTAGGCCCCTGCCAGTTCCAGGGAAACTCAGTCTGCAGACCCCAGCTTGTATCAAGAGGTAAGAGCAGACAGCTAAGTTGAGCCTGCTTAATTTTTTTTTTTCTCCAGATTTTCTCCAAAATTTTGCTTTGCTCATTTCAGTATGAAACGAGTTCAACTTGAAATGAAAGGGGCCAGGAAAGAGATAGAAGCATTTTGTTTTGCACCACAAAGACAGATTTGTACTCAACACTGTGGAAAGAAATGTGCTCAGTATACACTGTTAACAGTTTCTTTAGTCTGAGTTAACACCGCCTCCAGCCCCAACCCACCCCAGAGTCTAGATGGTGCTTGAGAACTGTAAACTTCAACATCCTTGAGGGTTTCCAAACCCAGCTGCACAGAGACTGTATGTAATAGGGAGAAATGTGAGAGAGAGGCCCTAACACTATGGATCTGAGCCTACAGGGCTGGCTACTTGAGGGGGTAAGACAAGCTCTGAAATGGTTGGCTGCCTTTACTTCCCTTTTGCTGGCCACAGATGAAATACATTTTCACGTATTTCACAGATGAAGTATTTTCAGGGTGTTAGTCCACACCATCTTACATCACCAGCTCTCTGAACAGAAAGCAACCTAAAGGTTTGATTTCTTCTCTGCCTGTGGAAGTTTATAGTGACAGGCACCATGAGGTCTGGTACATCGGTTGCAGAAGAAAATACAGATTGGAGCACAAAGAAAATGAGTGTCCATTCAACACAAGTCTTTCACTAATTTGTGCAAAGTACAAGTGGTGGTTTGGTTAGGATTATCAGATTTAACCAACAAAGATACAACACTTCATTTTACATTTGAATTCTAGTAACTGATTACATTTTTAGCACTAGTATATTCCAAATGTTATATGGATGTAGTTACAGTAAGAATTATCTGTTACATAAAATTGAAACATAACTAGCACTGATGGTTCTATTCAGAAGCCCCATTTTCAATGTCAAACCTTCTGCTAGGTGCTAGGCCTGTAATGTAAACAAGACAAAGCCTCTGCTTAACTAGGAATCCATGTGCTAATTTGGCCTTAGGTGGTCAGTAAGATTCAGAATGTTATTCTCTAAGCCTCTCTTTCCAACCACATAAAACAACTGTTAGAATTATCAGCAAGCTCACCTTTGACTGTTAAGCCAGATTGCATTGATTTATGTGTAGAGTTAGTCTGACTTCAGCACACAACATGTCAAAGCTGTCCATATTCATCTGAGCCTTCCTTGGGTTGATGTCCGCACTAGCCATGGAGAAGTCAACCATGAACCTTTCGCTTCTACAAAGGCCTCATTGAACAGCCACAGCTTTCCGTTCAGCAATTAGATTGCCAAGGATTGTCTACTTTTATGTCTACATATTCATCCCAACAAAGGTGATGTTACAGTTATAGGAAAAAGCTTGAGGGGGCTCCCACATGGGTGACTAAGGCACAGGGAATAACACACCAGGCAGACAGAGCTTGAGTGAGGAGTTTCTTTAGAAAAGGGAGTGATGGGGGGAGGGAAAAGACATAAAGGCACCAGGAACAGAGGAGAAGAGAGAAGAGAGAGTAGAGAGAGAGAGAGAGGAGAGCTGGAAAGAGAACAAAGAGCAAAGAAAGAGGGAGCAAGGAGCAAAGAGAGTGGGCAGGGTCTGACTTTTAAAGGGGTCCTTTACACCTGCCTGCAGAACAGTACTCATGGAACCCTTGTAGGTGATGCTACCCTCAAAGGGGCAAAATTGATTCTTGGGAAAGCAAAATAACCCTTGCTGTTTTTAAATGACTAAAAGATGCCTTGAGATGTATACAAATATGTGGTGTTAGATTTTCATGGAGGAAGGGGTCAGGGAGGAAAAAATTGATATCTGAGAAGAATAACCGTGCCAAAAAGAAAAAAAAAAAGATGACATACACTGATCCAGGGTTTTCCAAGGCCTATTTAACAGTCCTCAACAAAACAAAGTTTGTAAGGCAGACACCAGCCCCTACATGCTACTCAGGAGAAATGAAAACAGGAAGAGTATACAGAAATAGCTGTGAGTTATGATAAGCAAGCTGAAGAAAATTCATAGGAACCGGCGCAGAATTGTTAAATGCAATTTCAGACAGGTTTGTAAAATGTAAGATACCTTCAGAGTCCTCCTGCCCTTGTTCCATAGACTTTAAGTCGGTTTTTGCACAAGATAAGAAAGGTCTTGTGTTTCAAAATGGTTCTACTTTGTTCCAAACCCGTTTCTTCAGAAGTTGAGCCAGTTTTAATGATCTGGGTGTGCAGCAGGGGATCTCCTGTAGGTGAAGGTCAAGTTCACAATACCAAGGTAGCTTGAACGGCAGCCAGGAGTGGTGGCACACATTCACAATCCTATCACTTGAAGACAAGGTAGAGGATCTAAATTCCAGCCTGCACCATATAGCAAAGCCCTGTCTCAAACAAATAAAACCATGAAAATGTGAGGGACAAGAGAACTCTCTTCTGAGAAGGTCCAACATCTGCCCAATCCCAGGAAACAACTCTCCCAGATTCCCAGCTAAAGGGAAAAAATCTCCCTGTTCTTCAATAGGAAATAACTGTGAATTTCCTACAAGCAGGCAAATCTGAACAAATATTCCCAACAGCCCTTCTGGGGTCCACGGCTTATTAAATCCTCACTGCCATCTTGGGCACTCAATCAAGAAGTTCCATCCCAGTCCCATGATGGAGCCCAGGGAATCTTATTATTGCGTATGTGCTGCACGGTGTGGGTGTAACTGTGCGTTACTTGTGCACACTTGTTACTGCAGCACACTTGTGGAGGGAGAGGACAGTTTTGTGGACTCGGTTCTCTCCTCCCTCCCACCTTTGTGTGAAGCTGGGGCTTGAACCCAGGTCGCCAGGCTTGTGCGGCAAGCTATTTTATTTACTTAGCCATCTCACTTGCCCCAGTTATCAAAGTTTTCAGTTTTTCACCTCTAAAATTTCTTCTAGATTTTTCTGTTTTTTATGACCTTGAAACTTTTGAGAATGACAGGCCACTTACATTGCAAAATGTCCCCAGTTTGGGTTTATCTAGTGTTTCCTTAAAAGTCAGATTCAGGTTGTGCAACTTTAACAGCAATATTGCAAAAGTGAGATTCTGCATTGAGTTGCATCCTCCTAGATGGAACATGCTTTGAACTTGTGTCTTCATTGGATTGTTCTTTGGCCACTGATAAAGTTGATTATATTTATTTAATTCTACCTTAAAGTTTCTCATTTGGGAAAACTTAACAGTTGACTCAGTCAATAAAGGGCTTGTCATGCAAGCATGCAGACCTGAGCTGTCCCCAGAAGCCAAGTGTAGTGGGACACTTTTATAATCTCAGGGCTGAGGAGACAGAGGCAGGATCTTATTGGCCAGCCAGCCTAACTTGCTGGCTAAGCTCAAGACTAATGAGAGACCCTGTCTAAAAAGACAAGGTGAACAGAACCTGAGGAATGACCCTAACCTTGAACTCTGGCCTCCACAGGCACGCACATGTACCCATTCCCACACACGTGCAAATATATACAATAAATTGTAGGGAAGTAATGTGCGATGCTCCTAGTCCCTCTCAATGTGCTCATTTCCTAATGTATACCCTTATAGACTTGTTTTCTCATTCAGTTCTTTTTGCATATGTTTGCATATATAATTTGCACCTATAATTTGTTTATGCGTAATTGTTGCATACAGTTTGCATCTATAATTTGCATGTGTTTGCACTTATAATTAATTCAGTCTATCTAAATATTTACACAGAAAATGAGGGTTATTATAACACTTGCTTTGGAAATGTGAATTTGTGCCCATGTAAATGACAAGTTAAAAGAAGAAAAGTATAACAAACTTGTGTTTGCACATATTAGATTTTGTTTTCTAAAAGCCTACAACTCTCAAAGAATTATTTTTTAAAAAAAAATCACAGAATTATATCTGGTATATAATAGTATTTATACTAAAAATGTATATTACACAAATATATTTATGCATTCTTATACATAAATAAATACATAGTAAGTAAATTAGAGCAGGGGCAAATGCTACATCTAAAAAGGCAATTGACTTCTGGAAGAGGGATTTTTCACTCACTTTTGGCAAGTATTGGAGCTGTTTGCATCTTTTGTGACAGTGTTGTATGTGTTCATACAACATACATTAATACAGATTAGAGAAGCTTTTAAAAAGAAAAATAAGATTCAGGTGTGGTAGTACGCTCCTTTCATCTCAGCATGCAGGAGGCAGAGGCAGGTTCTCTCTGTGTTCAAGGCCAGCCTTATCTACATAGTGAGTTTCAGGACAGCCAGGTCTGCACAGAGAAATCTTGTCTCAAAACACCAAAAGAGAGAGACAAAGAGAGAAGCTGAACACAGAAAACACCCAGTCAAACAAGACGGTACACAAAATATAAACATGTATGGAGACATGCACTTGTGTACACACACATACACACACACACACACACACACACACACACACACACACACACACACACCTTCCTTTGAGGTCTACCAACTATTTCAGTTCATTTTGTATGTACTTCATCTGATGCTGCCCTTTTGGCTTCAAGCCACTCTGTGTGATGGTTCATCTCATTATCAACTAGACTGGACTTAGAATCACCTGGGAGACACACCTCTAGACTCATCTGGTACAGTGCTGTCAGAAAACATTTACTGGTAGAAAACTCACCCTGAATGTGAGCCTCACCATTCCATAGTCTAGGTTCCTAGGCTAAAAACCGATTCAGGAAAGCAGCTGAACACCAGCACTCTTGTCTGCTTCCAGAATGCTGACACGGTATGACATCACATCCCCTCACCACGCTTTCAGTTCTACGGAAGGCTGTTTCCTTTCAAACCATGAACCGAAAGCAGCCCTCTCTTCTTTAAGTTGCATCTGTCAGTGTTTTATGACATCAACCTTAAAAAAAAAACTCCAAAGTTGTGGTCCTCCTGATGCTTATAGATATACAAGAAAATGTTAGATCTTTTGCAAAATAGACCCATATTTGCTGATTCTTGACTCCATTATCCAAAAACCATACAGCCATGTTTATTAGGTCCCTATCTTGGATGCATAAGCCTGTGTGCACGTCTGTCTCCCTGATGAAATATTTGAGTTTTGTGTTCCAATAAACTCTTGATTTTCTTGTATGATTTTTTTACTAAGGCATAATTTTTACTATGGCATATGTCACAACAAAACTGATACTATTCAAAACTGTAAATTCATGCAAATATATCTCAATTAAGTCCAGCACCATAGAGCTCATTCTAGTCTTTTCTATAGAGGAACCCACTTCTTCAATATAAATGTGGCTCCTACTGCTGATTTTGTTTGATTGTTCCAGCTGTTTTACATAATAGAGCTCTCATCGCTTTTATTGTCCCATTCTCTGTGAAGGTAGATCTTTACCATCCACATTCAGGCTCCCCCTGCATGGATACCACTTTACCCTTTGGCAGGCTTTGGCACCCATGGCACCAGGCTGATGACTATATCCTGTCCTGCCCAGCTTGTTGGCTCTGTAAATGATTGTCTTGTTAAAAGAAGGAATGGAAAGGGGCAAAGAAGGCAAAATAATTACACTTTGAGCAGGAGAATAAAAAATAGTGCCATTGCCGTGGGGTAGTTTCTCTTGGATTTGCATTATGGGATACATTCTTGTATATCGGTTCTCTTCAGAACAGACCTGAAATTTTCCATCTTGAATTAGAATATAGAATAGCTGGGCTCATCTGCAGATAACCCTCACGAAATCCGGTCTAGTAGCACCCCCTACTGCCCAGAGGGAGTATTTCGTGAGGCTCTCAGGGCTCACTAGCCTTTAGAAGCTCCTCCCCTCCCTAAAGTTACCTAAGATGTAAACCATCAACTGGGGTAAAACTCAGCAGTGGAACAGCTGTCTATAAGTTAAGTTAACCAAGGAACTCCCTGGGGATTTATCTGCCTTTGACAACCCAAGCTCCTACAAGTAATGCAAATAAACTCACTGGTCCACAAGCTGGACTGGGATAAACATTCTATTCTCTCTTTGGTTTTACCAGTGCCTCCTCTATTTTGAAAGGAAAATCACACAGTTATACGTCAGTTATACCTTAGGAAAGTCTTTTCTTTTTAATTTCGTGCAAGGACAGAGGAACTACATCTATTTCAAGCAGGAAAAATAATCAGCCAGCCTTCTCTCAGAATCCCAGGGCTATATACAGAAAGTGAAGACTAAGCAACTGAAAATGATGGTCCAGAAGCCGCTGGCTTGGTGTGACATTAACTGTCAGTAGGTTCTGCATTAGAGAAATCCATTGTGGACTGGGTTTCAAGTGGGAGTGGCTTTTAGCCCACAGTGGGTTCCCAAGTCATGGTGATGGCATAGGAGACTGATGTGGCTCTCACAGGTAAAATGCTACAAAAGAAGACACAGTCCGTATGATGTGGTTCTTCATGATGTGGGTACCCCTAGACTTCAACAGCTTCCAGTTACTTTGTAATAAAGAAAGGAAACATGTGTAAAACAGTTGGTGAAAACAACCCCTGGCCTTTGAATAAGCACATGGGCAGATTTCAAAATTTCAGGGCCACTTACTTGAAAAAGAGTATGAGTGTGTGAGGTTATTAAATGCCTGAGGAGTATCTCTAGGACCCGACACAAGTCTGTTCTCTTAGAAACATGTTTACCAGCATGTCAGAGACTTTATATGAATGTGCCACTGTCTCCCACAACGAAGCTCTTTGAGTTTATTGGTTTGAATATATATTTTAAGTAATGTATATTTGAAATGATTTTGACATTTCAAACAAGCTTTTCAACATCTTCAAAAAATATTTGGAAAGAAAAAAGGAGGGAGGGAAGAAGGGAGAGAGAGAAAGAAAGAAAAATGTTCAACCATTATTATGCATTTCTAAATAGTGGTTACTTGGAAATTTTGTCTCAAGCACTACACTGAGCTCTGGGAATCTTGTAAAGAAAGGGAGGAGGGATTGTACCAGACAGGGTGGGTCATGATGGGAGAGCCCACGGAGACAGCTGACCTAAGCTCACAGGAGCTTATGGACGCTGGACCAACAGTCAGGGAGCCTGAATGGGACTGGCCTAGGTCCTCTGCACGAGTGTTACAGCCATGTAGCTTGATCTCTTATTAAGGTTTCTAACAGTGAGAGCAGGACCTCTCCCTGGAGCTTAGCTGGTTTTTGGTAACCTGTTTCCCAAGCTGGATTACCTGGCCCCACCTCAATGTAAGTGGAGGCCTGAGCCTAGGAACCCATTTAAACACTTGTTTCTACATTTGCTTATGTACTGGGGTATAGCAATGCACATTCAGAGATCGGAGGTCCACTTGTGGAATCGACTGGTTTTCTCCTTCCAATATGGATGTTTCCTCAGGGGACTGAACTCAGAGCAGCAAAAGCCTTTACTTGCTGAGCCATCTCGTCTTCCCTAGGAGAACCCTCTCACTCTTTTAAAAACTAAGAATTATATGAGTGAATGTATAATTCATATAGGTGTGCATGCGTGAGCTCCTAGCTATACTCGCATGTCCTGGTGCAGAATCCATAAAAGAACCAAGAAGTGTCCTCTTCGAGGAAGATTCTCCCCCTCAGCCAGATGCTGCGTTTTCTAGGCCAGACTATCAGCCAGCAAGCCTCAGTCATCCTCGGGGGGGTCTCTGTCCTCCACAGAGCAAAAGTTTGTTATTAGGGCCCTGGGGTCTGAACTCTAGTCTCATGATCTCATGTTGGAGTAACTACCATCTTACCTCTGAGCCATCTCTGCAGTCCAGGACACACTTGAAAGGGGAAGGGTGCAGGGCCAGGGTCCTGGCTTCCCAACTTGGATCCCCCACCCCACACTTTTAAATATTTTTACATTTTGTATGTCTGCCCACTGGTGAGTCAGTGCTGACTCAGCCTCTGCGGCCAGGGAAAGGGGATCGGTGTGGAAAGGGATCGGTGTCTTGCTCTGCCGCTCTCTTATTCCCTTCAGATAGGGTCGGCCACTAACCCTGGGGTTGAGCTACTAAGCCCCGGTGATCCTGTCTCCACCCGACCCTCACTCCATGGTGCTACAGTTACAGGCACCAAGACAACGCTTTGCTTTTTATATGGTGCTGGGGGTTCAAATTCAGATCCTAATGCTCTTACACCTGAACCTTTTTCCTCCCTCTCCTATTTACATATATTCATTCCTGAGTGTATGTGTGGACCTGCACATGGAGGTCAATGGGCACCTTGCAAGAAGACAGTTGGTTCTTCCCTTCTAGCACATGGGTCCAGGTCGACAACATTGGTAGCAAGTGCACTTACCCCCGGTGGCCTCCTTCTCACTTTTTTGAAACACTGATTTCCTATCACAGAACAGCCTAGAACTCCTGGTCACCACAGGCTTACTGCCACTCTCACCAGCCATTGTGACAGGGCTGTGGACTCATCTCAGACTCGCAACCCCAGGAGCATCTCAGGCCTGGCTTGCCCCTAGTGATGTCTGTGGCTCCTTCTCCAGGTCACATCCCTACCCTCTACTTGGCCTTCCTTCTCTCAGAATTCATTTCCTTCGGCGCCCACCCCAAAACCAGTGTAGGCTTAAATGAGGCCTTTGAGGGGACCGGGTATGGAGATCCACAGCTCAGAAGGCTCTGAGTGGGGACCCTCCTCAGCCATGGGTTGATGCAGTGGCACTCCAGGAAGTGACCAGGAACACTGAGTGTCCTAGCCCTCCTGGGACTTCTGGATCTCTGCAGTCAGGGGAAGGCTCCTGGGGCTCTACTGCTGCCAGCTGTGGGCAGGGATTGAGTAGGCTGCCACTAAAGCAACTCGACCAGGGAAAGGGCTTGGGGAAGCCGGGTTGAGTGGGGGGTGGGTGGCGGAGAAGGGCTCTGGGAGCTGATGCTGATGATGGGGCTGGGGAGGATTGAGGGGGATTCTGAGGGGAGGTCATTCAGCTGGGCAGACCCTCCTCACACAGGCTGTAGGAGCTGCAGGAGAGATGGAGGAAGGAAGGCAGGAAGGGGAGAGGGAGGTAGAAAAGAAAGCTAGCAGGCCATGGGATCCTAAGGATCCCTCTAAAATCTCATAATACCGCCCACAGACCAGTCCAGCCGAATTTCATTCCCCGCCGCCAGAGGGCGCCCAACTTACTCGGGCGGACAGGGACCAGGGCGTGAGGGCTGCAGGGCTTGCGCGTGGGGAGGCGTCTCGGGGCTGCAATCTGCAGACAGATGACTGAGCTGGGCTCTCGTCAGAACCTGGCCCGGCTGCACGCAGGGGAGAGGGAATCCGACAGAGGCAAGTCCAACGGAGCGGATGCACCTGTGGAGCCTCTGCATCAGGAAGGCAAAACTACCCAGAGCAAGGAGCCAGGGTCGGAGTCAGGCCTTCCTGACAGGCTCCTCTCCTGGGACAAGGAGGAAAAATGAGGCCAGGGTGTAACCACCTGCCTCCTCCTTTCCTCTCTCTCTCTCTCTCTCTCTCTCTCTCTCTCTCTCTCTCTCTCTCTCTCTCTGTGTGTGTGTGTGTGTGTGTGTGTGTGTGTGTGTGTGTGTTTTCTTCCCTCCCTTTCCTTCCTTCCCTTCTTCCTCCACCCTTTCCTCCTCCCTCCCCTCCCAGGCGGGGAGAGGTGGGGGATCCCAAGAAGAGGGAGGCGGCTGTGTCACACAACCAGGCCAGAACCCAGGATCCTTGCACCCTGCTACCCTCCCCACTCTGGCTGAGCACTGTGCTCACCTCGGGTGAAAAGGTGGTGGGTGTCGTGGGCAGACAGGGCTTCCCCTAGCCCGCAGCCAAGGGGCAGGTGAGACCCCATGCGACAGCTCTGAACATGACATCGAGAAGGTTACTATCTGAGGGCAGAGAGACAGGAGAATGAAGCATGGGGGCCCCGTGCCCCACGCGACTTTGGAGGTCTCTCTTTCCACTCAGGCCTAGACCCAAGGCCTAGGGGTGGATTCAGGCTTAACTCTGGGGAGCACAGAGTGTTGGATCATCTGAGAAATGGTGGCAGGAAGACTTGCTTGGTGAACATGTCCTTCAAAGCCTGGGCCATAACACGAATTCCTCTTTAGGGACTGATTCCTTACCAGGACAAGACCAGCTTCCATTCACCTGACCCTTACTCTCTGGGTCTCAACTACAAATTCTGTTTTGGAAGTGTGTTTGGGGCTGGGGGATTTAAAGAGGGAACATAGACCCGAGAGGCAGACTTTAGGGCCTCTCTCTGTCACTTCCCAGCATCCTTGGTAGTTTCTCTCCAGTTCACTCTAGCCCCCTCCTCCACCTCCAGCTCCGGCCCCTCGGGGCCCATACCCCTCCTCTGCAGTGTCTGTGGGACAGCAGATGACAGAAAGGGTGGGCCACAAGGAATGCCCAGATTTAAATCTGGTCTTCAAACATCTAACGAACTACAACTCCCTCACGTGCGCCCAGTAACTCGGGTTCTTAGCTAATTCCAGATGTAGTGAGGTTGGCAACGGAGACTCACAGTTGGGTTATGTGTGTGTAGTGCTTGTATTCTTTCACTGAAGAGCCATCTGCACCAGCTGGTGTAACTGCGGGTGGCTGCGCAGACACTGAACGGCCCCCTGGCACCAGTTGGCACTGTCACATTTCCATTACGGATAAAAGAATCCACCTCAAATGGTTTCTGGAGGAAGGTTCATTGTTGTGTTTTAATTTGCGTTTTTATTATTTTTAAATGTGTAGGGGTGGGGTTCCCACTTATGGGTGCCCCCAGAAAGGCCAACAGCTCCTGGGAACTAACATTACAGGTGGCTGTGAGCCTCCCAACAGGAGTGCTAGGAACTAAGTGTGGGTGGGGTGGTGCTCAGTACAGTCATCTCCAGAGAGTGCAGGCATATCTACACTGGGATTGTTGTTCTTCCTCCATCAGCCCTCATGGGGGCGCTTCCACCCAGACACAATTGTTAGGACAGAAAGAAAGGGAAGGGATGCAAAAGCATCAGAATGTGAGGCAATCACCATTTCTTCAATTCACTGTTGCCTTCAGGTCATTCCAGAGCAGGCCCTCCTGTGCCCTGCATTCAGGTAATGGTGGTGATATCTCAGACACTCCTGGCTTTTTGTTAGTGCAGCAAAAACTTTCAGTACATAATAAACAGCTCAGGTATCAGATGCACTGTGCTCAAGCAATCAGTGGCTGCCATGACTCAATTCTAGCCAAGAGCTTTCAAAAAAACAATTCATACATATTAACATATACACAAATATAGTTATTTGAAGGCAGTGAGTGGCTTTGCTTCATGACTCTCAACTCTAATTGTCATGTAAAGCTTGCTAAAGATTTCACATGTTTTGTTTAACCATGTCATTCTTAGGCCTTTTTAATTAACAACAACAACAATAATGATGATGATGATGATGATGATGTATTCTTAAAGCCAAGAACAAAACTAACTGAACTGTAGCTTACTCAAGGATGCACACACATGCGGAAACATCATTGGCTGCTCTGTGGTTGAGTCAGAACAAAGCAACAGATGTTTCTGGTACCCATAAGCTGGTAAGTGTTGAGTTTCATCCTTGGTAAAACAAGAGCATCGACCTAGCATTCTTGAAAGCATCACCCCAATAGATGGTACAAAGTGCCACTTCACAGTTTGATAGCTAGTCTTGACTGTTGATTTGATGGAGTTTTATTTAAGCATCTCTGGTCATGTCTGCTAGGGTGTGTCCATAGAAGATTAGACCATGGAGTCCTGGTGTAACAAATGGTGGACTCAACTTATAAATTCAAAATTTGAAGATATGGGAGGTTTGGGATCTCCCAGTCTGCTGTTAGAAGTTTGCCACTAGACACCTGTCCCTGAGGGCTATGTCTTGCTCTGGCCCCTTCCTGTTGCCTCCTCACTCTGCTTTTTGTCCTTCACAAGATAACTCCTCTAACCACATGTTCCTGTCTCCACGATATTGTACCCAAGTAGGCAAGTGGAGACTTGGCTCTCTGAAACTGAGCCAAAGAAAGATATTTTCTCCTTTAAGTTGTTTCTGTCAGATATTTGGTCATAACTCCACAAAAGAAACTGAGGGAAAACCTCAGTTAGTAGCAATAAAAAAAAAATTTACTAAAATAGATAGTTTGCTGAGGATGGAATAACAATGAATGAATATAATTCTGTTTTGGGCTAAATGGATTGATAACAGTATACTCTGGGTCAAGGTATGAACACAAATATCTGGGTGACAGCTTCACTGGTTGCTTTCTTGGTAAATTGAAAGCTGAACTCAGCAGTGAACTGAGACAGAGAAAGTTAAGATAGTGTACCGGCTAGTTGTGTGTCAACTTGACACAAGTTAGAATCATCAGAGAGGAGGGAACCTCAATTGAGAAAATGCCTCTCTAAGATGGGATTATCGACAGGATGGTAGGACACTTTCTTAATTACTGATCCATGAGGGAAGGCCTCATTCCATTGGGTTGTTGGTCATAGGTTCTACAAGAGTGTAGACTGAGCAAGCCATGAGGAGCAAGGCAGTCATCAGCATCCTCCATGCTCTCTGCCTCAGCTCCTGCCTCCGGGTTCCTGCCTTGTTTGAATTTCCTGACTTCCTTCAATGGTGAACAGTGATATGGAAGTGTAAGACAAATAAACCCTTTCCTCCCCAATTGTTTTTTGGTCATGGTGCTTCATCTCAGCAATAGAAACCCTAACTAAGACAGATGATGCTGGGCGTTGGTGCCACACACCTTTAATCCCATCACTCGGGAGGCAAAGGTAGGCAGATCTCTGTGAGTTGAGGCCAGCCTGGTCTACAGAGTGAGTGCCAAGACAGGCTCCAAAACAATACAGAGAAACCCTGCCTCAACAAACCTAAAAAAGACAGATGATGGCTTTCATTTGCATACTGTGGAGAAAGGATTCCAAAACTGGTAAAGAACTCGAATATACCTTAACTACTTCCCAAAAGGACATTCCTTTCCATGAAACATTTTAGTAATAAAATTTATTACTGAAAATATAATGACATGAATGTTAACATATGAAAAGCAAACCAGAAGGAGGTCAGAGCAAAGCAAAGAAGCCGCTGCTGAAATGAAGTAAGGCCAAGCAAGGAGGCACTCGGAGCACTGTGACAAAGAACCTGGATCGTACGAGCCACATAACAAAGAGGCATATCTTTTTTATTAAATGTTTAAGTTTATTTTACATACCAACCACAGTTTCCCCTCCTTTCTCTCCTCCTGTACCCTCCCTGCAACCTCTTTTCTACACCACCACCACTACCCCCATCCACTCCTCTGAAAAAGTGGGGCCTCCCATGGGAGTCAACAAAACCTGGGACGTCAAGTTAAGGCAGGACCTAGCTCCTTCCCCTTCGTCAAGGCTCAGTGAGGCATCCCTCCATAGGTAATAGGCTCCAAAGAGCCAGCTCATGCACCAAGAACAGATCCTGGTCCCACTGCTAGGGGCCCCACAAACAGACCAAGCTATACAACTGTCACCCACATGCAGAGGGGCTAGGGTGGTGCTATGCAGGCACCCTAGCTGTCGGTCCAGAGTTCATGAGCTCCCAGGGGCTTGGGTCAGCTGTCTCTGTTGGTTTCCCCATCGTGATCTTGATCCCTCCTTGCTCATATAATCCCTCCTCCCCCTATTCAATTGGACTCCTGGAGCTTGGCCCAGTGCTCAGGGGATATCTCAGTGTATCTCTGCCAAGCAGGTCCTATGACAAACTGAAGGTCAGGCTTGTATCTTTAAGCTGATGCATGGCTACTCCATTCTCTTTAGTGCCAGTTATAACTGTAACAGGCCCCCCAGAACTTAGTAGACCCTCAGACCTAAACACAACTGACTCCAAAATGGAAGTACCATTCGGGCCATAAAATTTAGCACATAGAGAGCACCACCTGCCAAAATGAAAATGAAAACCTAATCCATCAAAGTCCATAGTTCTGGGAAAGTCTCTAAATGTACTAACCTTGCTTTTTGGTTTCATAGTTCTGCTTCTGGCTAAAATTCTTATTAACGGAACTATGTCATCTAAGGATGTAGTTTTGTGCTTAAAAGCTCACCCTGAGAAAGGCTTGGGGTTACCCTGGGACCCCGAACACTCAAGCTCACTAATAATGACTTCCTATTGGCTCAAACCTGTGTCTGAGTAGTCTTCCCTGGCAGATACCCCTACTGCATTTCTGGAAATCCCACAGGGGTTTCAGAGCCCATTGGAGCAAGGAAGACTACTATGGTCAGGACTCCTAGGGGGTGTGCAACCTCAGGTGTCCCTGGGCTCCAGGGCTCCCTTTGGTCAATTGCTGCCAACACTTCAGAGAAGTATAACACCTCATCTCAAAAGGGAACAAATTAGAAAGCTGCCTGATCTGTCACCTCCAGAGGTGAGTCTGGTTAAGACACCTTCTGGACCCATAAGAGGTCAGACATGGCTGCTGATGGATGCAGAGCCAAGGATATGTGTGAGCTGTCACAGGACCCCCGCCCCATTTGTTCGGGTGTGTGACTGTGTGCTGGCCCACCCCTGGTTGTCTTACTATGTGTCTTTCTGTGTGTTTCTGTTGGCTCTCTTTCCCTGTATTGCACAATGGCTTTCTCTGGAATGAGAATCCCCTGGTTTAAGACCCCTATGCCCTCTCAGGGACCTGAATACTCCTGGTTCTGCCAGGTCACCCAGAGAAACCAAAAACAGTCTCCACCTGTCCTACCCCTGGACTGCCTGCTTGTTTGCCACGTGACTCCTGCTCACAGTCCTGGGGTTGTCCTGTCCCTGTGTGGAGGTAGGGAGTGGCCAGGCCTCTCATCCAGGGCCTGGATGCACACAGGGAAGAGAAAACAGTTCCCACGGTGCACAGTCCTCTGCTCTCCACCTGCCCTAAGCAGACCCAGGGAAGGGAAAGAGGGAGTTCCATCCTTCCTATCTTATGGCTTATGTCACTTTTTCAAGCAATGATCCATATCACTGAAAACCTCAAAAAGCCACTATTCTTTGTAAAAGGTAGGGAAAGTATCCACCACTGTGGGAAGCTGTCTTTTCCAGGCTGAGAGGGGGAGTGTGGACCAAGAAGGGCTAGTTAAGGGAGTTAAGAGACAAGACAGAGACACAGGAATATTGTCAGGAGGTCATTCCGTCCATACTGAATGCTGAATGCCCTGAGTTTATTCTTCAACATACTTACACGTATCCAACCAAAAGTGGGGACAATGGCAGAAGACTTCTATTATCATGTATAAGGGGCAAAGAGACTTACTTTCCCTTAATCCTCCAGGTGTTTGGTAGCCATACCTGCCATCTGGCTTTCAGGTCAGTAGTAAACACACCTGAGCCCAAGTCTGTTGTTATTTCGATAAAGACATCTGCTTTCAAGGCCAAAACATTGTGCAGCTGCCAAGCTATAGACTTATAGGTATAAGGACAGTTTTGAACTCTCTGACCTTTAGTCACTATGGAATGGAGCCATCTTTATGGGCCCCAACACACCACACCCAAGTCAAGAGCGCAAAAGCCACAATGATGCCAAATGGACTGTCTCTGAACTGTAGACCCATTGAAACTGGAATTTCATCAGGTCCCAGGCCCTTCCACTAGGGTCATGGACCAACACCCACCACTCTCGGGCCTGGACCTAGGAACAGAGAAAGACAGTTAGAGAAATGATAGCCAGCTTGACTACAGACCAGCAAGCCATATTACATTTTGACCTTTGCTCACTGATGCCCACTTTAGGTGTTTGCTTATACTGGCAAAAGGAAAGATGTGGGACTTCTATCTTCTGAGATGGAAACTGAGTTTATAATCTGTGTATGCTCTGCAGTTGGGCCCACTAGGTGCCTAGAACAAGGGAGTTTCCATTGCAAAATTTGGGATTGCAAAACAGAGGCTTCCTGGAAATGCATAGATGAACACAAATAAATAGAAAGAAAGCCCCCTCCCAAGGAATGTACAATAGTAAAATGTAATCAAATGGCCATAAAATTATATGTCTGGAAATTCCTTTAAAAGAAATTCTGGCCACCAATGACTAGTTCATCTTGAGACCCATACCATGAAAGGGAACCCACCTTGACACTGCAGAGAAGGTCAGGACCCAGAGGCCAGATAGCCCAGAGATCTAAATTAGAACCAAAGATGACTGGGGGAGGGGAATCAATGAAATAGTTCCTAACAATATTCTTCTATACTGATAGATTGGTGCCCAGCCCAATTGTCATCAGAAGCTTCATCCAGCAACTGATGGGAATAAATGCAAAGACCACAGCCAAACATTAGGTAGAGCTTGGGGAATCCCACAGAGGAAGGATTGTAGGAGCCAGAGGGGTCAAGGACACCATAAAAAAAAACCCACAGAGTCAACTAACCTGGGCCATAGGAGCTCACAGAGACTGAACCAACCACCAGTGAGCCTGCAAGGGACTGATCTAAGCACTCGGCAAATATGTTACAGCTATATAGCTTGGTCTTCTTGTGGGACTCCTAACAGAGGGAGCAGGGGCTGACTCTGACTCTGTTACCTGCTTTTAGGTCCCTTTCCTCCTACTGGGTTGCTTGTCCAGCCTTAATAGAAGAGGTGGTACCTAGTCTTGTTGCATCTTGATATGCAGTGGCTGGTTGACACCCATAGGAGGTCTGCCCGTTCTGAAGAGACATGGAAAAGGAACGGATTGGGGTAGTGAAGAGGGGAGGTGGGGGAGGGAGGACTGTAGGGGGAGGAGAAACTATGGTCAGGATATAAAAACAAAAAACAAAGAGAATAAATGAATGCAAAGCAAAACAGACCTGTCCTTTGGAAAGCAGGGCGAACCTAGGGGATCAGACTGGATAGTCTGGATAGATTTACTATCCAGAAGAAACCACTTTCCCAGAACCCCATACACTTGGGTCCTAACAATCTCCTACCCATGTGAAGACACCAACAAATTCTCCCCTCCAAAGCACGTAACACAGCCAGAGTCCCAGCTCCCGATGTCCAGGAAGCTGAGGAATCCCCATTGTGTTCTTTTGTTACAGTTATATGAATAAAACTGGAGAAGGGGGGTCTCAAGTGAGTGGGGTGCCAAGGTAAGGGGTCCTGTGGGAGAGCATAGCAGGTTCCATAGCAGGGGAGGGTGGCCGAGGTGGAGGGAGTAACAAGCCAGGCAGATAGAGCTTGAATGAGGAGTTTATTTAGAAAGGGAAGTGAGGGGGAAGGGAAGAGACATAGAGGCCCCGGGAACAGAAGAGGAGAGAGACTAAGACAGAGACAGAGACAGCGAGACAGAGAGAGACAAAGACAGACAGAGACAGAGAGCAGAGCTGGAAGACAAAAGAGAGAGCAAAAAAGAGCGTACGTGGGCAGGGGTCTGACTTTTAAAGGGGTCCTTCACACCTGCCGGCAAACTAGTACTCATGGGACCCTGGGGTGACCAGGGTACTGCCTGAGTGCATTCTGCCAGGTGACAGGGGCAGGCCAGCGTAGTGCCTGAATCCTTACACCCATCCTTATTTTCCACTCTTGACAACGTCCACTGCTTATTAATCATTCCCAGACAGAAACTGGCCAGAATCGGTTGTTAAGATTGGACCCCCAGGCCCGCACTACATTGGGCTAGGAACTAACCAGAGTGTCAGCCCACTAACTAACAAAACTGATTGTGACTAGGGGCATCCCAAGTTAACATAAAGAGAGTAAAACTTATCTAAGGTCCAGAACCTTTGACCTAGACACTCCTCCTCATTCTGATGCCTGCTCTCCTGCCTGGTGGGTTAACACATCCTGACAGCAGGCCAGGAGACTGACTACTTGGTGGGCCTGTACTAATGGCTTGAAGAAATGTGCCTCTTCTGGTGTTTTCCAAACTGAGAAACCCCTCTTATTCCCCTTAGTATACATTGTGCTCTGGGCATAGCTGTATAATGGGGAAGAAGGGACAGTACATTTTAGTGTGGACCCTGGATCACCCTGATTGGAGCAGGCATATCTGGCTCAACAGCCATGGGCACATCAGCCTTTACCATAGAAAACAAAAACTTCAAGAAACTAGGTAGACAGGTTGATCAGGATCTATCAAACCACAGATTCCCTTGCAGAGATGGTCCTACAAAATCAGAGAGGCTTTATTTATTGTCATAAGATAAGAGGGACTATATATGGCTTTGGGGGAAACCTGTTGTTGATATGCCAATTGTTAGGAGTAATTTTTTTAAAATTCTTGCCATGGTTGGGGAAAACCTCTAAAAAAGAGAGAGACAAAGACAAGCATCAGATACTTGGTACCAGTCTCTGTTCTCTTGGCTCCCCTGGTGAACCCCTCTGCTATCAGCACTGGCTGGGTCTCTAATTCTCATTCTGATGGAGTTAACAGCAGGGCCCTGCATCTTAAACTATAAGGCCAATTACCAGTAAGAGTCCATGATTTGACTCATTCACTAAGACCAGTGGGGAAGGTAACTGGCCCCTAGACCTTAATAAGCCTCCATACCTTAGCACAACTGACTCCATGATGGAAGTGCCATTCAGGCCTTGAAGCTTAGCACATAGACAGCACTGTCAGCCAAAACAAAAAAGGAAGACCTAGTCCATCAAAGTCCATAATTCCAAGAAAGTCTCTATATGTACTAACCTTGCTTTTTGGCCTCTGTAGTTCTGCTTCTGGCTAACTGTTGTTATTAACTGAAGTATTTTAACTCGGGGTGTGGTTTTGTTCTCAAAAACTCATCTTGAGAAAGGCTTGAGGCTACAGGATCTGGAATACCCAGTGCCGTTGCAGGCTAGCTAATAATGACTTTCTATTTGCTTAAATCTGTTTCTGAGCAGTTTCCTCTGGTAGATACCCCCACAACACAGTGTTCACCAGGCTTTATTGTAGACAACTGAAATCACTCTAGCTCATTTATGAAGAGACAGATTTAGTGCAGGATATCAAGAGGAAAATTAGAGAGTTTGGCACCAAACTTGGCCTCCAAGTACACGTCCGAAGAGCATAGGGAGCTAGCAAGATGTCTAGCTTACAGCTCCTGTTGTCATTGGTAATGTTCTTAGATCAAAAGGCTGCTGTAGCTATCATAAACCTAAGAGCTTATGGGCCAAGACAGAAACTCAAAAGGAATCCACTCATCACTCTACCCAGCTTCCTGGAGACCCACAAGATATTACACCAAGCCTGCACCTGAGTCTTGAGGTGGTCTTTTCAGTGGAGCAAGAAATCACTCTTAAAAGGAAGTTAAGCTATTTTTTTAAATAGACACTTTTCTGTATTTGCCACAAAATTCTTTTTAAATTGTGTGTTTGTGAGTTTGTGCGTGTATACGTGCGTGTGTGTGTGTGTGTGTGTGTGTGTGTGTGTGTGTGTGTACTTATGGTGTAATTAGTAAAAACTGAAGACAGGAGGTGTGTCAAAATGGAGTCTGGATTCTGTATTTATTCTTGTCTTCTGTAGTTCTCAGCCTATTGATGGCCCCTTTCTACTTCCGGTCACTATACAAATGCTGCCTTAGCTGTGAGGCCTTCTGTTCCCACTCATCTGTGTTAGCATCATGCGCCAGTCTCTACCAAGCCCTCTCTGTCTCCATATTTCTCTGAGCACGTCTCACTCTCTGACATTATTTTATGTTGATTGTTCTTGCACACTGATATGTCCCCAGTGTATCTTCCAGAGGCAAATACATGCCAGGCTCTAAGGTAACAACAGTGAGCTTGGAGGCTGTGTAAGGTAGTGAGTGTGTGACTCTCTAGTTTTAGTGCCATCCCATTCGTATTTTGTAAGACAACAAATGTTTATTGAGTAAAGGCTCTATCCTCAGACCTTTCCAAAGTCACATGGTAAAAGAGATGATTATGTGCAGAGATAACATCCATATAGTGTGGAGGCAGCATTAGCCTATGTGTTATTACAGGTCTAACGGATGATCCCAGAGATGGTGGGGCTTCCCCAAACAGTGTCTGTTGCTCCCAGGCTAGAGGGACACCAGGCTCCTTCTATCCTACAATGCTACCATCTTCAGGCTCCCAAATTCTCTGAGAAAGCAGAGGCAGTATGGAAAGTGACTGGGGATGGGGGTCAGCCCTGGGATGTGATGTGCATTCATACCTCTAATATTCTGTCAGCCATCACACTTCCCTGCCTAATCCAGGGGTAGGAGATGATCTAGTAATGGCCCAGGAAGCAAAGGCTGCAGGTCTGGGCAGCATCCTAGGCAGTCGCTACTACCTTTAGCCAAGGGAAATTTTCAGGGACATTTTCCAGGAGCTTATCAGTCACAGAGAAAGTATTCCCACGTAGAACCCAGAAAATCTGAATCCAAATTCAGACCACACCAAACTATGTGACCCTAGTGGTTCGAGCTCTCTGACCTACATTCCAGCTCTGGCAAATTGGAATTGCTAAAGAATTCAATTAACTTGAATTCAGAAACTTGTACAGAATGTATGTAATCTTATGTGCAATACACAGAACACAGAAACATTTAACAAATGTAATAATTAGGAAGAAGTGGGGGGGAGAAGACAAAAGGGAACAGAAAAAAGAAAAGAAATGAAACTATAAACATAGGCACAATGAAGGTAGGCTAGAGACTGCAATGAAAGGCTTTGAGCAGGAATAGACACTGTCTAGAGAGCAAGTGTTCAGGAAATCAGAACATTTTAGTGGTGTGCTTGCATAATAAAATTAGCTTTCCTGGAAATCACTTAGTCCAAAAAGGTTAGAAACAAAGAGACACTAAGCCTGTGCTTAGAAGCTGTGTCTTGGAAATAAAGGGAGCTTCTGGCCTCTTAAAGCTACACGGTCAGCTAGCGGTACAGAGGCCTGTCTGGGGGCTTTAGAGAGGTGGCTCTAGCTAGCTGTGATAGGGAGGGCTGGCTGCTGTCATTGCCATCTCGATTAGGGGAAACAAGGCCAGAGGTGTGCTAGACAAAAGGTCATGATATTCAATTCGAAGGAAGCTCAGAGAAAACCACTGATGTTTGGGCGGGGAAAGAGGAAGTCCAGGATGACTCCCAGGTTTGTGTTTTGGGCAGCCAGGGACCAAGGATACATACCTCGGATGGATAGTGCAGAGAGGACCCACCAGCCCTTTGGCTGCTTTGCAGTCTTCCACCATTGCTCTTCCTCTCACACTGTATTCACCAATGTCTAATGTTCTAAGTACGCTCCCAAGGCAATTCGTAGAAACCCTAGACCATCACTTTGTGATATGATCCTCTCTTTTCCTTTTAAAATGTGTGTGTGTGCTTTGGCAACTCTTCGCAGTCACTTTCTAATCAAACCAGTTTATTTGTGTGACCTCCACAACCTTTGCACACATCATCCTCCTTCGGCTCACAGGAGCTCCATCCCAGTTTCTTGCTGGAAGGCTAATTAGATTGCTAAACAACAAAGCACAAGCCTGAGATAAGATGTAAGAACATCCCCACCCAAATGTTAGTTCAAAAACCACAGAAAGAGGAACTCCAAGATAAATATAGCATCCATGCTTATGCAAAAGTACATTGGGTCATTGGACTTCCCAGAGACATGGAAAAATAACACCCCAAATATTTACATGAGCTGTGGGGAAGAAGAAAGCCTTAAGCCAATGGCATCTATTTTTTTTTTTTTTTTTTCTGACTAAATACTAGCATTTCCATTAGAAAAAGAAGTCAGCTCATCTGCATAGAGAGAGCCCTTTTCTAGTAACTCAGCTACCCAAAAAAACCAGAGTTCTATCCAGAAAGCTGCCCAGGAACTTCAAAAAACAAAATAGAATTACCTGAAGACTGGCGGGTGTGAAAAAACAAGATCCCTGTTCAAAAGTCAAGACAAAAGAAGCAAAAAGCAGAAGCGACAAAACTCTGCTTTGACATTTTTTTATTGGCTACTTAATGTCAAACACTACATTTTTAAAACTGTGTATTTCATTTGTAAACTATGTATATATTTGAACAATGCTTACTAATGACTAAGAAAGGGCTGAGGGGTAAAACAACCCTGAACACTTTCCTTTCCCTTTCCTCCTAAATTATCAGTGTGATTGTTTAGCTAACACAGGAAAGGGTAAGAAAGCATTTCTTCCCGGCAGCACTTCTCAGAATAGTCTTGTCTTCATTATGAAAAGAAAGTAAGTTCCATTTCCAGAGGAAAGTGCGGCCTCTTGGGGCTGTCAACCCTTTGTGAATACACCAACTTTCAACTTGCCTTGACTCCCCCAAGCCCCCGTGTAAGGCGGGCCTATCTGGACATCTGTATTCAGAGGGCATTTGTATTAGTTCTTTTTTCACTGGTGATGACACACCGGAAATGAACTACTTACGGGATGAGGGGGCCATCTATTTCAGTTCACAGTTTTAGGAGACACAGTTCTCTGTGGCCTTTGAGGTATGACAGTGGGAGGAGCTCCCAGCTATGGCTGGCCTAGAATGCAGTGGGTAGACCAGGCTGGAATCCAGCTCAAAGAGATCGGTCTGTTTCTGCCTCCGGAGTGCTGGCATTAAGGGTATGTGTCACTATATCCAGCCATCCAGTAGGTTCTGATAAATATTCTTGTATTGCTCACAAACGATTAGCTAAGTCTCACCCCTGCCCAGTAGCAGTCTGCTTGTCTCCTCCCACCTTACCTCCATTTCCTGGGAACCCTGCCATACCTTGGTGCAAAATAAGTTTTCCTTCTTCCCATGGACCTTCTCATACCTCCCTTCCAGGCCATTTCCATTCCTTTGTGTCAGTCACCCATACCCAGAAACATTTTTTACCTAGGGTCTCCAAGGGCCACACCGAACTGGGAATCACATAGGTGGCCTTCACCCTCCTGTCCTCCACTATTACCTCTCCAGAGTCACACTACCCATCCCGTCCTCCATTACCATTTAACCCATCACCACTTTCCACCCTGTAACAACATGCTTGCAGGTTCCCCCTCTTCCTGCCTGAACTCATTCGCTGGAGATGCCAACTCTTTCATCCTGTCCCTCCAGACTACTCTTTGTCTTACTGAAACCTACTTGCAGGAACTCCTTCTCCACCACACCTCACTCCTGAGGGAACCTGCCTCTAGAAACGGACAGGGCCTTCTTAGAGTCATCCTCAGTTCCCTCTCAACATTTCCTCCTAGGCCATCGCTGTTCATCTCTATCATCGACTTACCTGCAGAAGCACTCAATACCAGGGATTCCACATCCACCACACATTCCTAAGATCCAGAGAAGGCACTAGAAACAAAGGAAGAGAACATTCACACACCAGGCAGTGTGGCATCCCAGCAAAGGCAGGCAGATCTCTGTGAGTTCACAGTCAGTCTGGTCTACATAGTGAATTCCAGGACATCCAGAGCTACATAGTGAGAAGACCTACTGCTAGTCCTTCACAAACTATGAGGTGGGATGAGAGAGAGAGGCAGAGAGAGAGAGAACTATAGGCCAATTAGACTGATTGATAACCGTAGACTCAAAAATACTCAATAAAATACATACATCAAAAAGATTATCTACCATGACCAAGTCAGCTTTATCCATAAGATACAGAGATTGTTCTACATAGGCAAGTCAGTAAATGCAATAAACCACATAAATGGACTCAAAGACAAAAATCACAGATCATCTCAATAGATGCAGGAAAAGTTTTTGACAAAACCCAACATGCCTTCATGATAAAAGTCCTAGAACATAGGAGTAGAGGGATCATACAAACAACAAAAGCTATGTATGAGAAACCAACAGCCAACATCATCCTAAATGTAGATAAACATGAAGCAATCTCACTGAAGTGAGGAGAGACAGGGATGTCCACTTCCCTACTCCTTTCTAATATTATGCTAGAAGTACTAACTGGAGCAATAAGGCAAGAGAAGGAAATTAAAGGGATACAAACAGGGAAAGAAGTCAAACCATCCCTATTTGCAGATGACATGATATTATACATTAGAGATCCCAAAAATCCTACCAGAAAATTTATAAAAGCAATAAACAAATTGAGCAATGTGGCAGCATACAGAATCAACTTACAAAAATTAATAGCTTTTTACACACCAATAGCAAACATATAGAGAAGGAGATCATAGGCACACTTCAATTCACAATAGCTCAAAGAAAATAAAGTATCTAAGAATAAACCTAGCCAAGTTTAAACCCCATAAGGAAAACAAAGACACCAGACAATGGAAAGACATCCCAAGCTCATGGAATGGTAGAATTAACATTGTGAAAATGACTATTTAACCAAAAGCTATTTCAAGGCAATCCAAATTAAAATCCCATCTCGTTCTTCACATAGAATAGCAGACCTCAGACAGCCAAAACAATGCTTACAAAAAAAAAAAAACAAGGCCACAAAGGCCACAGGGATTACCTTCACAAATACTAGGATTTATTACAAAACCAAAGTAATAAAAAAAAAATATAGTACTGGCACAAAAACAGACATATAGACAACAGGACAAAATCAAAGTCATAAAGATGAGTACATGCAACTTCAGCCACTTAATATTTGACAAAGAAGCCAAAAACACAAGCCAAAGAAAAGAAAACATCTTCAACAAATGGTGCTGGGAAAATTGCATGTCCACATGTAGAAAAATGAAATTAGACCTTGCATAAACACTAACAGCAAATGGATTAAAGACTTAAACATGAAGACCGAAACTGCTAGAAGAAAACATAAGCAGTGTCCTACGTGATATATAGGTGTTGGAAAGGACTTCCTAAATGGAACTCCATTTGATCAATAATAAAGGCCAACAAATGACATTTGGGCCTTCATGAAACTAAGAAGGATCTGTACAGTTAAAGAAACAAATCAACTGGGTGAAGAGGAAGCCCACAAAATGGGAATCTTTGCCATCTACACATCTGAATCTGACAGAGGATTAATATCCAGAATATGTAAATAACTCAAAAAAAAGATTAAAAGTTGACACATTCAAAAAAATGAAACTGACACATAGAGTTCTCAAAAGGAAAAAAAATGGTTTAAAAATATCTCAAAAGTTGTTCATCTTGACTAGCAATTAGTGAAGTGAAAACCAAAACAACTTTGAGATTTTTCTCTTACCCCAGCCAGAGCAGCAAAGACTGATGGAACACTGGCAACAAATTCTGGAGGAGACTCAGGATAAAGAGAACCCACACAAACTGTGGGTAGGGTTGCAAAATGCAGCACCACTATCAAAATCACTGTGGAGAACACTCAAATAAAAGCTAACAATAAGTCTACCATATGACCAAGCTATACCCCTCCTTGGCATATGCCAACATGACGCCACATCCTACTTCACAGATATTTGCTCATCCGTGTTCGTTGTTACTCCAGTTACAATAGCTAGGAAATGGTAACAGCCTACGTGTCCTATAACTGATGAATGGATAACAAAAATGCAGTATGTATACACTATGGAATACTATTTAGCTGTAAATAGAAATGAAATCATGAATGTTGCAGGTAAGTTCATGGAACTAGAAAATACCACACTGAGTGAGATCATCCAGACCAAAAAAGACAAACATTAAATGTTCTCTCTTAATGGAGGTTCCTAACTCCAAATCTTCAGAGGTGATTATATAGCCTGTAGTAATTACAGAAACTAGGAAAATAAAACTAGACCATTGTCAGGAGAGGAAGGGGACATTCAGGAACAATAGAAAAGGTAATAACAGGTTATTGGTAACCAGATCAGAGAAATGGGAAGGGCATCCTAGGGAAGAGGAGGGAGGTAAATACAGGAGAAGTAAGCCAAGTAAAAAAACAATATGGATGTCTGAAAAGGCCACAAGGAATCATACTTAAGAAAAAAACCTATAATGAGGGGCTGGAGAGATGGCTTAGGGATTAAGAGCAGTGACTGCTCTTCCAGAGGTCCTGAGTTCAATTCCCAGCAACCACATGGTGACTCACAACCATCTGCAATGCGTTCTGGTGCCCTCTTCTGGCCTGCAGTCTGTATACATAATAAAAATAAATCTTAAAAAAAAAACCTATAATGAATGTAATTCAGTGTATAAATATACATATATAGTTTTAATAAACTTTTCTCATCTGGGATGACATTGCTCCCTCTAAGAGCCAAAGACCATTTAACAAAACACCTATTACCAGACATGAAAAGTCCTTTTGAGTTGTCGTCCAGGACTGTCAAAAGGATTCCCAAAATGTACAGCCTACCGTTGTTACCTTGGTTGGCCCCCAGAGGTAAAATTTATATCCCTATTGCTAAAGAAACCATGTTCTTCAGACACAGGGCTCCCAGGGCTTAGAGGCCCTTGATCTGGAACTGACCTAAATGTCCCTGTTTGAGGATTAGCTTTCATGATACCAGAAGACACCATGCTAACTTCCAAAGGAGGGAAGGGACCAACAATCCTACTCAGCTATGAAGAGCATGGAACAATATACCTAGAGGTGCAGTACTGGCACACATACCTTGGCAGTAACCAACAGCTCTCTCATTAGACTTTTTTTTTTTGCAGTCTTTATCCCATGTCAAGGACACTTCTCTTTGCAATAAATGGAGATCACTATGGAAAACCACAGCAAATCAAAATGCAGCATTGTAGAGTCCAGACCCAGTGAATACATCTCCAAAACACTCCCATTCCTAAGTTTCAAGGAACATGGCAGAAAGTCAGGCAGACCAAGTGCAAGAGTCAGAGGAGCAGGGACTTTGCTGTGAGATTGTGTCTCCTAGTAACTCAGAAGTTACACCCAGAAAGTCACCAACATGCCCACCCAAGCATGAGCTGAACAAGCAAAAGACATGCCAAATTGAATGGGGGAAAGCCCAGGAGGCCTCAACCGTGGGAAAAGAGAAGGTCCTCCCCAGGGAAGACCACACCAATTTGTTGTCTAGTCCTGAAAACATGCATACAAAGTAACATTATATGGACTCAACATGCTATAGTTAAGAATATGTATGTATATATAAATACATATGTGTATGCAGTAACAATTCATGAAAAGGGGGCCATTAGTTTGAAGGAGAGTGGGGAAGCATATGTGGGGGGAGGAGAGGGTTGGAGGAAGAAAGGGAAGGGAGAAACATGCTAATTAAATTATAATCTCAAAAATAAACATCAACCAAAAGGACTTGTCTGCCCTGACCAGCAGGGCAGCAATGAAGGCCTGAACCCCAAAGGACCTGGAATGAAGGACAGGAGACAGCAAGACAGGCTTTCTGATCAAGTTGTAAACTTTTATTTTTCTCAAGCATGTTATATAATAGTTAGAGTGGGAAGCTAGGTAAGGCAGGGAATGGGAGGAGGGGTCTTTGCCTGGTAACTGGACTCCTGGTGTTCTTAATTATAGGTCACTAAAGGTGAGCAGGTTAGCAGCTAAGAGGAAATGCAGGTAGAGATAAGCAGGTTGTTAGCATGGGAAGAGGTCTCCGGAGTTGCTAAATTCCCTAACTGCATTCCTGTAAGCCCTAAATTCTACTTCTCAGGAAGGTGGGGAGGGGAGGAAGGTAGATTGGAACGGAAGGTAGCAATATTCTAACTGGATGGGCTATTCTAAGAAAAAGGCTGGCAATCTCTAAGGCTCATGCCATGATGCTCCCGGCACTTGTCAAACCTTCAGGGAAGATAACTATTGTAGTGCCTTTACATTTCACAAAATAACTCCAAATTCTACATCAAAAGAAGAGGTGCAAACAAAGAAAGAAAATGGAAAAATTCACAATTATGGTGAGAAATTTTAACATAATTTTCTCAATAATTGATTCAAAGAGGGGGGGAAAAAAGCCTGAGTACAGGATATTGAACCAATACCACTTACAGTTTGATAAATTCTGCACCAATACTGAACCCAGGTTCTTCTAAAGAAAATACAGAATGTTTAGAAAATCTGACTGTGTGCCAGTCCATAAAACAAACTTGTGGGGACCCCAGAGCCAAGTTAGCATCTTAACAGCCATCCTTCCTACTGTTCTCTTAGATACTAACATACTGGTAATTTTCCACTCCCCTATGACTGTTCTGTTAAACATGATGCAGCCTGATCCTGAAAGAGTCCCAGCTGCAGGCTTATAACATAGCAACTCATAGCAGAACACCCGCATCCTGCTTGGAAGGACATTCTGCCTCCCTCACATCCTCCCTTTGGCCCATTCCCTCCATTATTTAAACCCCGTGGTTATATTCACTAAACGAGACTTGGATCAGAATACTGTTTTGTTTCCATCTCTCATCTATTGCCCCCCTCATCCTCCCTCCCTCCCTCAGGGTCCCCGTCGACTGACCCCATGGGCCGGGGCACAAACTTTGATAAATTCATGCACTGAAACTGTAAAATGTGTTCTCAGACCACAGTGAAACTGAACTAGAGATCAATAATAAGAGGGAAAAGGTCCTAAGAGTTATAAAATGAGCTGGGCAGCGGTTGTGCACGCATTTACTCCCAGCACTTGGGAGGCAGAGGCAGGCGAATCTCTGTGAGTTTGAGGCCAGCCTGGTCTACAGAGTGAGTGCCAGGACACATAGGGCTGTTACACAGAGAAACCCTGTCTCAAAAAAATAAATAAACAAACAAAAACAAAAATAAATAAATAAAATGAAATGAAACAATATGCTTCAAATTATTTCATTGACCAGAAAGGAAATCTGAATGAAATTTGAAGTATTTTGAAGAAAATGACCATAAAAATATAACCTGTCAAAATGGATGTATTGCAGTTTAAACCACACTTAGACAAAAGAAAAAAAGTACAGCATAAGCATATATATTAGAAACGAGCATGAATTTGTTTTTTTTTTTTTAAAGGAGGTAAATGTCTCTATATGAAGTTCTTTTAAAGCAGATTAATTTTAAAAGGAAGAAATTAGAAAACAACAAAGATCAGAATCAATGAAATAGGAAATGAATTTACAGCAGAGAAAAACCACAAAGTCAGAGGCTCTTTGAAAAAGCTAATGCAGCTGATGAGTCCCTGCAGAGACTGATTAGCTTAGCAGCAAAAGGAGATTTTTTAGCAGACACAACTATCAACTAGGAATGAAAAGGGAAGTCCTGCTGTGTCCTGTGAAATGCTGTGGACCTCACAGACACTGGGAACACAGCAGGATATGTAAAATCTGCTGTGACTTGGAAAAAAAACGGTCAAGCAAATTTCTGGAAAGACACAATTTACCTAACCTACCCGAAAACAAATAAGATATCTGAATAAGCCCATATCAGTTTTAAGATTTAGATCTGTAATAAATCATTTTCCCTACCTCCACACCAAGAACGTAAAAGGCTAGTTAGCTTAAACAGTGAAATGTCCAAATATTTAACAGCAACATTAGTTTTACAAAAACTCTTAAAGACAATACAAAATAAATAAATAAACAATCTATTTTATGAGATCACTCTAATCTTGACACCAGAATTGATGAGAAAATGAAGTCTTAGGTTCATCTTTCTTATGGAAAGAAATGCCAAAACCAAACTTACAAGCCATCTTCAGTGGACAAATCACAGACAAGCTGGATGCAGAGTTGGCCTGACATTTGTAATTATCAATGTTACTTGCCATATTGACAAGAAAAGAGTTGCTTCCCCTCACTGTACATGCACTTAACTTTCTGCCCTGATGTTGCTATTTGGTCTCAGCAAGGAGAAAGGTTACCGCAGGGTGACAGACCTAAAAGCATCTGGTGCCCAGGATGAGAAAGTTGACTGATGGCGTCTGTGGGCTGTTTGGAAGCATCTAATAGAGACATTCACCACTGTGAGACTGCATTGGAGCTGACCTGCAGGCAGACTCTTCCAGCCCAGCCCTTAGACTGCACTACAAAACCCTGTGCCACGTGCACACGGTCTCTACTCCCGCATAGATGGTGGCCCTTCAGTTCTGACAATTCTGGAACAATTCTGCTCCTGGAGATGTCTATCTCCATCAATCCCAAACTAACAGTTACTAATACACTCAATGTCCTTTACTGAAGAAAACTGTGACTGAATTCAGAACAGAAGGAAATGTACTCCAGTTAGTGAAGAGTATCTGCCAGCAACACTTTCAGAAAACATCATATTTAACGGTGGATAGTGAAACCAAGAGGAGACTTGGTGCCACTGCCTCAGCGCCATGCTGAAGGTTGCCCTCAGGGTGGCAGTCAGAGGCAAAGGGGTTTCACTATTTCAAGCATAACAAATAAAATTGTCAGTATTCACAGGCAATAGGATTGTACAGGCAACAAATCTGAAAGAACCCAGGTTATAGAATGACTCAAACTTCAGCAAGTCCAGTTTCATGAAGAGTCCAAATCATGGCTTCTCAAACTTGGTTTACTCATGCTCCGGTATTAGGTATTTAGGTCAAATATATATGTCAAACATGAACTTGTAATAATCCATAAAGAAATGTATTTTTAAAGCAATTCTTTTATGTACATATTATTTTATCATTTACTAACACTAAATGTAAGCAAACATGTCCATTTCTGATACAGATGAAAATTAGATATAATGATATAGTAGATATCTAGAGACAAGCCGAGAGTATCCTCATGACCTTGGAGTAAACAGAGTTTATAAAGGGGTTGTAAAAATCCCTAGCCATAAATGGAAAGGCAGATGAATTGTTCTATACCAAATCTGAAATGGTCATTCATAAAAAGGCACCGCCAGAGTAAAGAAAGACATTTCATACATATGTCAAAAAAAAATTCATGTCCAGAATTTTAAAGGACTACAAAATAATATGAGAAAGACTGAGAGATTTGAACAAATATTTCACATTTTAAAAGTGTTCTAAAATACCATTCAAATATGAAAAAGTCTTCTAGGTATAATAGTTCACACATTTAATCCCAGAACTTGGGAGACAAAGGCAGAGCTCTATGAGTTCAGAGCCAGCCTGGTCTACAGAGTGAGTTCCAAGCCAGCCAGAGATATAGTAAGACTCTGCCTCAAAAAAAAAAAAAAAATTAATGAACCATACAATATGAAAAAGTTAGGATCTCATAATTCATCAGAATGGCTAAAATATCCAAGATGAGCACAATATCCCCTGAGGGTTGGAGGGCAATGAGGCTTCACATGCTGCCTGGTGGAGTTCTAACTCATCATATCAGAAAGTAATTGCAAAATAGTAATTATGTAAAGGTGTGCCGCATTTGTTTAATGATGTAAAGATGTGTTGCTTTGCCTGCCTAAGGCACCTAATTGGTCTAATAAAAAGCTGAATGACCAATAGCTAGGCAGAGAAGGGATAGGTGGAGCCGGTGGGCGAGAGAATAAGTAGGAGGGAGAATCTAGACTCATGGAGAGAGAGAGGGAGAAACCCAGGGCCAGCCACCCAGACATGGAGGAAACAGTGAAAGTAAGACGCACAGAAAGAAAGAAAAGTAAAATGCCCCGAGGCAAAATGTAGATGAGACGCCAAACAGGTTAAAATAAGTTATGAGAGCTGGTGGGACAAGCATAAACTAAGGCCGAGCATTCATAAGTAATAAGTCTCCGTGTCATGATTTGGGAGCTGGCTGGTGGCCCAAAAGAAAGCCTGCTACAGAAAGTAATCAATCAGCACTTTCTAAACTGCATACAGTATTGCCTACTCTACAAGCCAGGAAGTCCACCAAGTGTACGCCCAGTAGAAACAGGTGTGTATAACCACAGGAGACACACAGAATGGTCACTGTCATGCTGTCTCAGCTTCAAAAGTGTATTAACATGCTTCCCCTTGAGAGTCTCCTCCTAAACTGGAACAAATCCATGTGCTTACCTCTATATGTTTTTCTCAGGGCACAGTGAGATTGATGTGACATAAATGCCTGAAGAATTGATAAATATGAAATTAAATATCTTTTGGGGAAGACCAAGATTTGAGTCCAAAAAGAAACTATGAGGAAAGTCATCTGTAAGGGAGGGGGGGGGAAATCTCACTTCTTATATAAGGGAACTTTGTTGACCCACTGTCAGACTAGAAATTTGACCTTTAAAATATTAAATTGAAATTTAAAAGCAATCCACTCACATAATAATATGAAGGGGGAAAAACTAGCACAGAAAGACATAATGAAATGTCTACTTGCCCCTTAATTTCTCAAATACAGCTGCTGATTTTGTGCACACTGCGGAAAACATACCCTTAGAGTTTTTCATAAGTACATACATACATCCCATTTCTTGCCTCTGCACCACAAAGGTGCACACCACAAATACCAACTCACACCTCACTTTCTCCTGCCGGATGCTCTTGCCCTTTGCATATGCGTAGCTTCACTTCACCATTGATGACATCATTGTACAGTCCCACAGCCATAATCATGTATGATGCTGCCCTGTTCAGACAGTTCGGATGACAGACAGACATCTTTCACCGAACTTTCTTCTTGTAAATTCTTTAAGGGAATTTCCCAACAGCTGAAATGTGGGGTTAAGGGCATGTGATTTTTTTGAACAACTTAACCTTTTCACTTTGGCTGTAGGGGAGGGAACTAATAGTTAATAGTTAAATCTAGATACCCCTACTTCCTTTTTCTGATTCAAGATGCACTCTTCTGTTTTAGAAGAGCAGTTTCCCAGATATCCTCACTGGAGCTGGTTTGAGCTGCGTATGAACTACTGTGAGATCAAGAGCAGGTGCCAACTGCTACTTGTGAGAAAATGCCTCCTTCAGTCTCGTCCTGGGTGGTCTTCATGCCACTGTGGTTGACTCTACCGGTTGTGAGTGAGTAGACGGCTCAATATGGGTCTGGAGTGGGTTGGGCAGCATCCATCTCTCTCCACCACAGGCCTGGTCATCTCTTGAGTTTCAGCACCACAGAGTTTCCCCACGTGAGACTCTTCCCCAATTTTTGCACAGCTCAGGATTTCCCCTCCTGAGCCCAAGGAAAGTAGTCACAGGAGGGAAAATCCTTCGATTGGCAGGGGAGGAAACTGATACAACAGCGATAATTAAAATTTCACTTTTTGTTTGTTTGGTTGGTTGTTTTATTTTCTTTACCAAATACTTTATAAAATACAGAAAACAAATCACACTTGCTTGTTCACACTTGTTGAGTCAAATGAGAGCTATATTTTAATTCCTTGTATGGCAGGCTAGTCCTGGTCTTGTGCTCGAAAAGATAAGGCATTCACATAGAGGATAGCTCCTTCTGCATATTTGTGTCAGCCACAGACGGCCTGGGCACAATAAGAGCACTGTGGAAGTCAGAAATGGACACATGGGAAAGCAGGAAGGGAAGGCACCTATAGCAGATGACTATGTCACTGCCCATGGGTGTGCATTTCTGTCAGTTCATACCTAAAAAGTGTTTGCTTTTTACTGCCTGAAAAATTAGAGTTAGATGTGGGTCTACCTATTCAATAAAAATCTTAGAGCCATCTGTGTGCAACATTGTACCCAATGCTGAGGATGATAGGCTGTTTCATAGCCACAAAGAAAGCTGCAGAAGAGTTCTCAGCAAAGCCAGAGTACAAGAAACAGCTGGGAAATGCAATGCCACTTAAACAGTCCCAGTGGATGGACAGACAGATAAATATATGCACACAAAACTGCTGGTAAATAGCTTCTGAAACTCAGGCTATGGATCTCTGTATTTGTTCCCGTCTTCTGCAGGAGGAAGCTTCTCTAATGATGGCTGAATAATGCACCTGATCTATGAGTATATCAGATTATCATTAGGAGTCATTAATCACTATATTTTTGTTTCTTAAGACCAGCTTTCAATCCCTGGGTGATCTACTCTCTGGTTCTTGGTCACCCAGGCAGTGCAGCATTGGGTATGGGTTCCATCTTGTAGAGTGGGCTTTAAGTCAAATCAGTTACTGGTTGGTTACTTGCACAAGTTTTGTGCCACCATTGCCCTAGCAAATCTCTCAAGCAGGACACCATTGTAGGTCAGAAGATTTGTGGCTGGGTTGACTTACATTTCTCTTTGGGTAGTGAGCAAAGTACCTTCCTTTACCAAAGACACTAGAATACACGAGTAAAGGCTCTATGTAGACACCAGCTCAACATCTCCATGTTCAATGATTTGTGTGGACGTTGTCTCCATTAATGGGGCCTTACTGCCAGTTTATGGAGAGCAGTCTATAGTCTTGTCAACAGCCTGGATTATTTGGGGATTCCCACTGGACCCCTTTGTCCAACAATTCAATTACATGTAACCCAGTCCTAGTACTGGAAGCTTTGCTTGGTGACAAGAGATGGCCTGTGGAACTCTGTCTCCCCCATTATTTGGAAATTTCATTTAGACTTCTGCCATATACATATATATTTTATATGTTATTTTTTCATAGTACCCCTCAAATGCCACTGACTCTCCCTGTATTCCCCCTTCAACATCCTTCCTCTTAACCCCTCCAGGCTTGGTCCTCCCATTCCAGCACCTTCCATCCACCCATAATTATATATTCTATTTCCCTTTCCTAATGAGATCTACCTGTACCTCTAGTCCCTTACTCCATACCTACACACTGTGGTTCTACAGATCATAGTTTGGTTATCATCGACTTAATAGCTAATATCCACACATTAGTGAATACATACCGTATTTGTCTTTTGGGTCTGGGTTATGTCACTCAGAGTGATTTTTTTTTTCTAGTTCCATCTGTTTACCTACAAAGTTCATGATGGGTGCTTTGTTATTGTTGTTATAATTTTGTTATTGTTTTTAAAGGATGAATAATACTTCATTGTGTTAATGTACTATATTTTTTTATCTATTTTTCTATTGAGGGATATCTAGGTTGTTTCAGATTTCTGGCTATTCTGAATAGAGCATCAGTGAACATGGTTGAACAAGTGTCTTTGTAGTAGGCTGAAGCATCCTTTGTGTGTATTCCCAAGAATATATAACTGGATAGTGAGGAAAATCGATTTGCATCGATTTGCCACACTGATTTATATAGTAGCTCTACAAGTTTGCACTCCCATCAGCAATGGGCCAGTCTCCCATTTATTCAACATCCTTTCCAGCATGAGCTGTCACTTGCTTTATTGATCTTAGCCAATGGCAGGTGTAAGATGGAATCCCAAAGTAGTTTTGATTTGCATTTCCCCAATGGCTAAGGGTGCTGGATCTTTTCTTTAAGTTAAACAGATTTCTTATATATGAAATGGCACTTAACTTATAGTGTTACATGAAATGACATGTGTAATTGCATACCAAGTAGAAAGCCCTCAAATACAAAAGCCATGGTGACCATGATGGGTAATGGTAACTAATCACTTGGTCTCAATAAAACACTTGGGTTTAAGCCATTCTCCCATCATCTCCAGATTGACAGGGGTGATGTGTCCCTCACATTTTCATTGCATTGCCCAGTAAATGGCTAGTATTACAGAAATTTCTTTCAAGTGAAAGAATCTAATCCAGCTTTTCTCTGGATTATAATTTATAAACCTGCTGAGTTTTGCCACCTTCCTCTCCTCATTACTCAGGTCTCAACCCTGACCTATTTCTATTATCGGCCTAGTTTGTTTGTGTTTTAACTGATTCTTTTTTTTTTTTTATTACATTTACATCTTTACAAAATACAGCTGAAGAATATAATCTTAAGAGAAAGAGCAACATACTACTACAAAAAATCACAATGAAAGAGAAATTTACTTGGCAAGGGGTCACGTTAGGTCCCACAGGGGAGTTAGAAATAACTGAATGAATTCAGGAAAGAAGGCCAGGCATTCTAGACAAAAGAAATCACCTGTGTGTGGTGCCTTGTGGGTGAGACTGGCAAACTAATGGCTGAAGTGAAATTGGTGAAATAGGGCAAGTTAAAACAAGTTAAAACAGCAAAGCATACTTCTATATCTTCCTACATATGAGGAAAGAGGGCAAAAATGAAAGCTTATGTAAGGACAAAGGCAAAAGGCATTTTTTAGTGATAAGAGCAGGCATGCAAGGCTGGGGTGTGGCTCATTGTCGGAAGACTTGCCATTTATCACAAGGCTGAGAGTTTGACAGAAACCCACAGAGACAGCTGACCTGAAAAACGGGGAGCTCATGGTTCCCCAGATTGTTAGCTGGGACACCAGCATTGTCCCAACTCAGACCCCCTGAACATGGGTCTCAGTTAGGAGGCCTGGGCAGACTAAGGGACCTCTGACAGTGGAACCAGGATGCATCCCTGGTGCACGAAAGGACTTTGGGAGCACATCCCTAGCCTAGAGATAGGAGGGCCTAGACCCTACTCCGAATGACTTGACAGGTTTTAACTGATTCTTTAAAAGCTCACAGCCCTTCCATTCCAGAGCAGGACTTTCTATAGAGAGCAGGCCTTCCAAATGACCCATAAACCTGCACTTGATTCAGATAAGCCTGAGTAAACACTATGAAGAAAGTTAAACTTTGCCAATCACCTAGCTGCGATATTTCCCATCTACTCCATGTAAGGTTTCTCTCTGCCAGAACACTCCATCAAAACCTCAAGTTCTGGTTTCATCACATTCTTGAACTCTTTCTATGGCTCCCTGTGGCTTCTAAAAAAAACAAAACAAAAAAAAAAAAAACTGGAGCTACTCCCTTCACCCTGTATTCCTTCCCAACTCTATTTCTCCCACCACTCCTCACCTGCCAAAACTGCTCAATCCACTCCCGAACACCAGTGTCCTTTCCTTTGTACCCTTCTTGCCTTGATCACCCTCTCTGTGCTCTTATGCCAGACACAAACCAGTGTTAACCTTCACTCAGATGGCTCCTGTGTTCTTGGTCATAATTTCCTTTAAGTATTCTATGGTATCCCCATCTCCTCGGCACACATGCGCGCTCTCTCTCTCTCTACCTCCATCTCTCTGTCTCCACATTAAGCTGGTTAGTCCATGTGTCTTGCTATCATTGCACCCATCTCCAGTATTATACTTTTTGCCAGAAAGTAGCATTTTTAAATTTATCTTTAAAGTTCATGGGCAATATCTCCATACATACAGACATTTGACAAACAATTGCCAACATTTTTATAAATGAACTTTTACTTTTCATGAGAACAGTAAAACTGGATGTGGGAACACATTATGTTTTCAAAGAAGAAGAGTCCCTACTCTGAGCTTTCATCTCTTACTCTTGGTTTTTGCTGTTTCCTTGGTTTTGTTTTTTTTTTTTTTTTTTTTTTTTTTTTTTTTTCCAGCTCCTGTCAGTGGTCCATATGGTGAGTCCTTGGGAAGAGTTTCTCCCTAATGTCTCACATTCCCTGCTGAGGCTAAGAGAGACTTGAAAGTGATGGTTGGCCCTTTGATACTGCTCCAAGCCAGAGCAACTTGATGCTGCTCTCTAGCACTCTCTGGGTGAGAGGGTGAATGCACGGGGTGGAGGGGAGTGGGGGGGGGCGACTTTCTGAGGCCCTGCCTTGAATCCTGTTGCCAATGGGCTCCGCCTAGCAATGAAAATCATCTTTCCTCTGCTGTAAATGTGAATGACTCAGGATGGATTCCTCTCCAATCCGGCATACTGTAACATTGTTTCCTCTGCTCCTTTAAGAGTAAAATCCTCCAGAGAGTGCATGGGAAGTAAGAGGGTTCAACAGTTGGAGCCACTCGAGGGAAAGTGCAGTATTTTAGTCAGTCTTCTCTACAGGACTAGAACTATCTAAGTGTGCTTTAAAACAGCAACAACAGCTTAACGGCACCCGAGAAGCTGAGAACCCAGAGGAAGGCAGCTTCAGGGCAGAGCCAATCAGAAGAAGGTAGCGGCAGGGCAGAGCCAATCAGACAGAAGGCCAAGAGAGTCAGAGGCACGAGATCTTCCTTCTGAAATACCCTTCCTATGGGCTGCTACCTTAGAGTGCTGCCCACAGTCCAAGTGGGGCTTCTTACATCAATCAAGACAATCCAGACAGCTCGCCAATCTTACTCAGGTGATTCTAATTTTTGGCAAATCAACATTAGAACACACATTTTCTCAGTCCTGACTCATTACCAACTTCCTGGGTCAGTGGGATTTTGGATATTTGAGGATCTAAAGTAATATCAAGAAGTCTCCCCACAACTGGCCACCCAGTCACACCCTTATCTAGCTCCCCTGAGGGTGTCAGCAGATGACTATCTATTTCTTGTTCTGACAGCTAATGAGGGTGGGTTTTCCAATCCCACCCTCCAATCATTGAAACCATTCTCTATGAAACAAGGCAATTGCATACATTTGTCTCTCAAGCTTTTCTAGTGTCAAAGTTGATAAAATTATTTCTTCTTTTAGGGAAAACTCAAGGTTGTGATTTTAATGATTCTGTAGTTCTTTGTGGGCTTATGAAGAAGTGATTTTATCTAGGATCCACTTCCAAAGCAGGCTAGCTAACCATTGGTGTTAGAGTAAATTCTGCTATCTATCATGCCCCCAGAAAATCAGTGCTCCTGGATGATATGCAGCCTTCAGCATCAGTAAGCTTGGGGGCAGGGCTCTTGGGAATGGTCCTTCTGGAACTGAAACTGTGAGCACCTCTGCTACAGATTCATTTTCTCTCATCCTCAGAAATTACACCCCAATCTGTGATTTCTCTTGAACCTCCATGGACCACTTTCTTTCAAGGAGAGACAGTGACTCTGAGTTGCTATGGATATGGCTTCAACTTACCCCAGAAAACAAAATGGTACATGAATGAAAAACTCAAGAGAATCCAAGGACACACCTTTATGGTCCATGAGTCTGGAGTGTACAAATGCCAAGCTGACAACTTACTTCTAAGCATTCCTGTGATCTTAAACTTTTATAAAGGTAAGGTGGAAGAGAAATAAAATGTTAGAAACCATTTCAGTCCAATTTTCTCTATAGATTTAGTTATTATTCACTACAATGAACAAACCATTCTATTTCATGCCATGGTTACATATAAAATCTGCTATAGAATAAAATTACCTTAAACTTAAACTTAAAAATTAATAAAATTTAAATTGTATAAAATATATTCAGTCTAGTAAGCAGTAACTTCAACTAGTGCATACAAAAGGTCTAATTGTTACTAACAGTTGACTTAGTTCTGGATGAACCAAATACAGTCACCAACTTCTGTCCCTGTGATCCTTAAAGTTTGGCCTGAATCAGAAAGATCTTTGTGACTGCACAAAGACTATATTTGTAGTCTCAAAACTTGAGGTTCTTGAGCCTCAAGAATATGTAGTATTTATAAACTGTTCATTGAGAAGCAATTTATTTGGATGGTTCTTGAATCCATTTTCCTTATTAGGAATTATAATTACCATGAGGACTTCAGTATTTATAAATATATGTAAATGTTAGATAGAAATAAATTGATTGATTTTTATAGATATACAAAGAGAGGGAGAGGGGCAAAGGAGGGAGTCATTTTCTCTTTTGATCTTGAAACATCCTGTTCTGAAGTTGAAGTAGTGTCAGCTTTGTGATAACTGTCTTTGATTTAGTGAGCAAGAAAACACACTATTAGCAAGGAAAGGGGAAAAGGCTATGTTCCTTGATCTAATGATTCCCTTGAACATTTACCCACTGAAGCATACACATCTACACATCCCAAAATGAAGGTCCCTAAATGAACAGGAAATCTCATTTAATTATATTGCTAGTATTGAGGGAAAACTGTGGCTATTGGAAATCAGTTTCAGTGGTGATGCAACTTGAAAATACACTAGTCAAATGAAAGGCAAGCTGGCAAGTAGATACAGCTCATTAAAATCCTCTAATAGAGGCAACAAAAAAAAAAAAAGAAAAGAAAGGAAGGAAGGAAGGAAGGAAGAAAGAAAGAAAGAAAGAAAGAAAGAAAGAAAGAAAGAAAGAAACTCTGGTACTCCAACATGGGAGAAAGAACTAGAAGATTGATTCCCCATGATAATAATAATGGGAGCTTTTTAACTAGCCTTCTGCCTTCCAGCTTTTATCAAACTGTAGGTGTTTATTTTAAACTCAGAAAAAGAACTAAGGACATTTTCTTCAATCCCTCCTCCTGTAAAGCCTACTTGGGATAGTAATGAGAGGGACAAATGGGAGAATTAGGCAAGTGATGGACCTGGTATGTTCCACAGATTCCCTGGTGCTGCAAGCTCCACCCGCAATATTCGAAGGAGACTCTGTGGTTTTGAGGTGCCACACAAAGGAAAGTGTAAACCAAAAGACCCTGAAATTTCACAAGAATGGTGTCATTCTGAGATCATCTGGTCAAGTTTCCAACCTCTATATCTACCATAAAAATCTAAGGAACAACGATGAATACCACTGCACTGGGAAGAATGCTTGGCTCAGTGTTTCTTCCAATAAGGTCAAAATTCAAGTCCAAGGTAGAGCTTTAATTATTCTGAATATATTAGTCAGAGGCAAGCTCTCTATGGTTGTAGAGGTAGAATAGGAAGGAAGGGTGGACTGCAAATCCACTGAGAGAAAACACTAACAGTGTTTTGGGTGGAAGGGTGCTGGTAACCAAAAGCCACACCTCTCTCTCTCTTGCTGGTGTTTGGTAAGAGGCATCACTCTACATGCTGATGCTGAGGATGAATCGGGGTTTTCTGCAGAGAACTTAATGGCTCGGTGGGTGATTGTGATCCTTTCTAGAGTTATTCCCACTTCCTGTGCTGACAGCCAGACCTTCTCAACCTATAGATGGAAGCCCAGTGACCCTGACCTGTCACACTCGGCTCTCTGCACAGAGGTCAGGTGACCAGATCCAGTTCTGTTTCATCAGAAACCTCCAGGCTCAGAGGTTAGGTTGCAGCAACTCCTCGGAGTTCCACATTCCTGCCATATGGACTGAAGATTTTATGTGGTATCAGTGCACGGCAGAAACAATGAATGCCCAAGTAAGGAAACGAAGCCTGCCACTCAAAATTCCTGTGCAGAGTGAGTATCGTTCTGAGATTTTCTGGGTATGGACTGGAAGTTTTGCAGAAGCACACACAGTTTAGGTCACTAGTCTTTATAGAAAGCATTTTCTCATGCCTGTGGAAGTTGTATGAGAGAAAATATTCAGCTCGTGTGGATATCCTTGATGAGCTTAGAACCAAGAAAAAAAAGGAGGGTCTTTTTTTCTCTTGAAGCTTTTAGATAAAGCCACTTTATCTCTCCCTGCCATGTTTTCCTTCGGGTGCTATAGTTCTAAGCTGTGAGCTATGGGGCAGCTCTCCGCCTGGGATGAATGTTCTGCTTGGTCAAACGGATGGGTTTCTAGAACACTAGGTACCTGATACAGGCTGCTTAAGGATGAGAAAGACAAAGGATGAAGTCTTGGGGAACAAACAATTTTATCTTGATGGCCTTAGAGATGGAGCTGCACACACTATCACTTTTTCCCCAGGATCTAAAATAACTTGGTTTCTTAAGCAGATCGCCAGCCAGTGGCCTTGCCTGACTGAATTTGGTCCATCACACAGGAAATCTAGTTGAGAATAGTAGGGGCCAGACACACAGTCTAGAATACCCAGATTCTGAGTGAGGAGGGAAGGAAAATGATAGCATTATCCACAAATTTACTCCCATTCCTAAGAAAGTAATGTTTCTCCTACAATGACTCTAAACTCTATCAGTCTGTGCTTTGGTTGTACAAAATGGGTGTTCCTGTGATTTAAGGATGGACAGTTCAGAGAAATCAGAGAGTGTGTTATCTAACAGTCATATCACAATGATTCCTAGCACAGTCTCTCCTTCAACATAATTGCTGAACCCCACATACTTCCCACCCTCTATTCAGCTGTCATATTTTGTTCTTCAAGATTGGAGAATAACTCAAAAGGCACTGTTCTAAACCAACATATCTAAACCTGTTCCCAGCACAGATGATCCTTCCTTGTCATTCTATCCTGGACTTACACCCTTTATCCACCTGACAGATATACCAGGGAAGTTAAGAAATCCTGACTCGAGCCAGCTTATTACTTATGCTCATGCTTCACTTCCAATCAACTGCGCTGTCACTACACTCAGGACAATCATGTTTGATGCCAAGTCTCCCTCTTCCCTTCACATCTCCACCACTTCTTCTAAGTGTGGAGCACTAGGTAGCATCTCTGGAATTGCTCTATCAGGATGGGTAGACATGAGGTCAGGTTGAGTAGAATAACCTATATTCCTGGTTCATATTATTTTTGTTTTGGTTTGGTTTGGTTTTTGGTTTTTCAAGACAGGTTTTCTCTGTGGCTTTGGAGGCTGTCCTAGAACTACTTTTTATAGACCAGGCTGGTCTTGAACTCACAGAGATCCACCTGCCTCTGCCTCCTGAGGACTGGGATTAAAGGCATGTGCCACCACCACCTGGCTCCTGGTCCATATTCTTGACAAGGCCATTGAAGAATACAGGCAAAATAACAGAGTCTCCTCCCTCTGTTCACTTCCCAAAGAGAAGCCTAACTCTGTTTTGTCTTCCCCACCCCTCATCTATGAGCATCTCATCACCAAACGTCCCACACATGTCATTCTTGTTTATTTAGGGGCTTTTGCAGACTTCCAAATACACATTGTCCCAATCTCAAAGTTGGTGTTTGAAGGACAGTTGCTGTTACTCAACTGCTCAGTAAAAGGGGTCCCAGGGCCCATCAAATTTTCCTGGTACAAAAGGGGCAAGATGAATAAAGAAACAAAGATTCCTAAATCCTCAGAAGCAGAATTCAAGATCTCTGCAGTGAATAGCAGTGACTCGGGGGATTATTACTGTGAAGTCAGCAACAGTCGCCGAAGCTTTGTCAGCCAGGCAGTCCCCATCACCATAAAAGGTGAGTTTTGCCAGGCATCATCTGAGGAATGGATCCCCCAAACTACACACAGAGATTCTTAGCGGGGACTTAAGACAGTAGGGTGGAAGTAGATATTGTCAGTTACCAATAATCCAATGTTCTGAATAACTTGCTAAGCATTACTCAAATATGAACAGGAAAGACTTTGAAATATATAGAAAGGGCTGAGGGCATGGGAACTCTCAGAGTCAGGTTGAAGAAAATGCTCAGTGAGTAGGAATACACCCTTTGTAAATTACAAATTACTTTCCAGTTGAACTGAAATGGCTCTTTTAACGGAAGAATAGATGGGATGCTAGAACCAGTGCACCCTGGGAGCTGCCTCCTGACAATCTTCTTACTATACGTGTAAGGGTTTTCAGGGACACACCCTGACCCCACTGCTGCATCTTCAAGCCCCAGTGGCATGGTCTTTTCCTACCTTCAGGCTCCTACAGTGAGACACTGTGCAGGATGTGGTAGAGCTTCGCCAGGAGGCCGAGAGGACACCTCCTCTGGCCCATTGGTTTTGCCATGAGGCTGAAATCCTAAGACCCGCCCCCCAGACCTCAACACCTCTCTCTGTTTACTGCAATATTTGAAATATTACTCCTGTGCCCAGGCAATGGAGCAAGGAGAAACTACTGTCCACCAAAAGTAAGCAGCAGCCTCCAGAATCAGGCCACATCCAGGGTCAGACCACATCCAGAATCAGGCCACATCCAGGGTCAGGCCACATCCAGAATCAGGTCAACATCCAGAATCAGGCCACATCCAGGGCAGGTCACATTCAGAGTCAGGTTGCACATGCCTAACTTCTTACATCTCCCTGCTCAAGTTCTTACCTATAATAGAGGATCATGATCATTCTGAATACCTTGGAGAAGGTAGGACCTAAGGGGAGCACCCTGGAAGAGCATGTTAATTCTGGATAAAAGCACTGACACTCCCCTAAGTAGAGAAATACAGACACAGCCATGGAGTCTTAAAATGCAGGAAAACAAACAGGTCACACAAGAGCAAAGGGTTGACCAGGGAAAGGTTATCAGTCCTGTAGCAGTAAAATACAGGTGTCTCCCTTGAAGGTATCGTTTCTGCAAAATGAAGGTGAGTCATCAAACAAGAAGGCCAGGAGGAACAAGGCCAGAGGATGGATGGGAAAGGAACAGATGAAAGACCGGCATGGAAGTCAGGAGATTGCTGATAATAGACTTAGAGGTTGAACTGTCCCAAGGTCTTATAGGCTGGAGACTATGCATTTACATTAGCCAAGGGTTGAGATCTACAAAGCCAAACAGAAGTAACTGGCAATCCACTTTCTCTCCTTCAGTCCCAGTGTCTCAGCCTGTCCTCACCCTAAGCACTGGCAAGACCTGGGCCCTTGAGGGAGACTTGATGACGCTTCACTGTAAATCCCTGAAGGGTTCTCCACATATCCAGTATGAGTTCTATTATGAGGATGTCTTCCTGGAGATCAACTCTGTGCTCTCTGGAGGAGGAGCATCCTTCAATTTCTCTATGACCACAGAGCGTTCTGGAAACTACTACTGCACCGCTGACAATGGCCTGGGGGCCCAGCGCAGTGAGGCTGTAAGGATCTCTGTTGCTGGTAAGACCTGGGTTCCTGCTGATACTTAAAGCTACACAGATTTCCTTCTCACCAGACCCTTTGGAAGGCTGTCCCCACAGCTCTGTTTCTTTAACCACCCTAGCCCTGCTCAAGACTCCCTTCACAGCCAACTCACTCACTGTCTGTGGGCCTCAGTGCTTATCTAGCCCAGGTTAGACCTGACTTCTGCCTAGCTCCATAGCTTGCAACAAATGTGTATGGTCGTCTCATGCTGTTTGCTTGTGCCCTGTAATGTTTAGTCCCCAAGCTGACATCTCTTCATCAACAGAGGCACCCACATCTCTACAGGTCAGAGGAATGAACAATTATTATGCAAGACCTTAGATATTCCAAAGACTTACAAGCGATTACAGCTCTCGACATAGGTTGGGAACGGACTAGGTTTGACAGAAAAGAAGGACATGGCTTTCTGGGGGAAGTGTACTGCTGAATTTTCTAGGGTTTTCATGATGCTCTTTCTAGAAGTCCATTTAAGCAAATGGGCTTGCATTATGTAATTTTCTAGACCTTTATTGAAGGGTGGCAGAAATGGGTATGTCAGGTCCAAAAGAAACCCTGTACAAATGGCTAACTGTGGTGCCTATTAGGACACTAAGCATGTGTTGGCCTGTAAGCTCCCTCAACAGGGGCCTCCTGCTGAGTCCCATGCTGGCATCCTGCTCTGCTCAACTCTTCTTACCCAGCCATGGACTTCCCTTCACCCCAGCTTCTCATTTCTGTATAACTCTGCCATTGGGACCATGCACCCTCCTGGTTCTCTTTGCCCTTTTGGCTCTTAGGCTCTCTTGGTCTGCTTGCCCCTCTATCTGTAGCCCTTCCTTCTTGGTCCTACTTTCTTGCTCCCTGCCCTCTATGCTCCCCCCTTGAATGGCCCAGTTCATTCTGATGGCCATATTCAATCCACTACTCTCTCTCCCTGTTCTGAACTCTTCCAGATGCCTCTGGCTATACTATCACTCATTCACTCATATCTACAAAAAAAAAAAAAAACAAAAAACAAAAAACAAAAAACTCTCTTCAATCTGCCTTATAGTTAGTGGTCATATTCTCATTTTATTTAGTTACAGATGATTATGGTTGATCATTATCAAGGCCACTTGTTAACATCACAAATGAGTCACTGAAGGAACAAACTTGCTTCTACTTGTACTTAGGTCTTTGTTTAGAAGAAAGCAAAAACCCCGTTAGTTGTTTTTGTTTTTCAAAGCAGTAGAACATATTGTTGAAAAATACTGAGTCTGATGTGGCAGACTGTTTTGTATCTCAAGGAAAGGGGCCAGGAGTCCTAGTCCTAGGTAGGTGAGAATTTGTTGCAAGGCTGTCTTGAGAGTAAGAAAAAAATAAGAAAGACAACACAGCCAACTCAGACAAGAACTGGAAGATGTCTTACAATAGAATATATTTCTCAAAATAGACTGTTGAAGGGGTGACACCCAGTAAACTAGAAGTTTCCATTACTCTAGTAAGTCCTACAAATACCTTCTTCCTGTATTTTCCTGTCTCTGTTGCCCTTGGTGCTGAGTGCTTTGAACTCAGTTTCCCTACCTCATAATTTCTGTTTCATAAGGCTTCTGCTAGCCCCAGAATCCACTGCCCTGGGACTTTACTGCACTGAGTTCTTTGTGGATTGGTTAGCATCTCATCACTGTGCTAAAGCCTACCAAAACCAGCCTGGGGAGGAAAGGGTTCATTTCAGCTTACAGTCTACACAGTTCATCCTCCAGGGAAGCCAAGGCAGAAGCTTGAAGTAGAAGCCACAGGCGCGCTGCCTACCGGCTTGCTCTCCACTGCCTGCTCACCCAGTCATGGTACCCCACACTGTGGTATAGGCTCTCCCACATCAGTTATCACAGTCAGAACAATACCTCATTTGGGGCTTTCATGTTGCTAAGGGCAAAAGCAGATTATAAACCAGTGTGTATATTGGGATCCCATGCATGCATTTTTATGTGTTTATGTGTTGATATGAGTGTACTCATACAGAGGAAAGACACAAAAAAAACCTAGTTGTGGTGGTACAGAGCTCTGATCTCAGCATTTGAGAGGACAACAAGCTAATGTTCAAGGCCAGCCTGGGCCATCTAATCAGACTCTATCTCAGTGGTGGGGGGGGGGAGGGTGGTAAAGAACTATTCAATAGATGTGAGCTCTAGAAAATGAAAACACATGACAAAAATTCTGTTAATTAATTTTTTAATATATTGGGTGTTTTTAAATTTAAAAATAAAAGACACTGATGTGAACTAACTCATTCTCTCCCTTAGTTCCAGTGTCCTGCCCTGTCCTCACACTCGGGGTCCCTGGGTCCCAGGCTGCAGTGGGCGACATCGTAGACCTTTACTGTGAGGCTCTGGGAGGCTCTCCTCCAATCCTGTACCACTTTTATCACCAAAATGTCACCCTGGGGAGCAGCTTAGCCCCTTCTGGGGGAAGAGGGTCCTTCAACTTTTCTGTGACTGCAGAAGATTCTGGAAACTTCTTCTGTGAGGCTGACAATGGCTGGGGGCCCCAGCGCAGCGACATGCTGGCACTGAGTGTTATAGGTAAGTTAGCTCTTCAAACTGGCAGTACAAGGGACTATCATCTCTCTACCTATCATCTCTCTACCATGACCAGGAGGCAGTGCTGGGGTTTTCCGCACAGAAGCAGCTACTGTGTGATGTTATAGCAAGCCTTCTGCCTACACAGTCTATGTAGGGAACTTTGGGTTTTACATGTTGCAGAATTTGCAGCCTTTCCTCTGTTAGCTGTACGTACCTTGCCTGATAGCATCACTTTTCATTCATTGTGACCCAAAATATCCTCTAACACAGGATAAAGGTTTCTCAAAACATGAACTGTATTCCAGGCGAAAATGGAAGTCATGAGTGCAGTGTGTTTTGTTACCTGTATTTTTCTTTCTTTCTTTCTTTCTTTCTTCTCCCCCTCCTACTCCTTCTTCTTCTCCTTCTCCTCCTTCTTCTCCTTCTTCTTCTTTCCCCCCTTTTCTTTTTGGTTTTCGAGACAAGCTTTGGAAGCTGTCCTGGAACTCACTCTTGTAGATCAGGCCGGACTCGAACTCACAGAGATCCTCTTGCCTCTGCCTTCTGAGTGCTAGGATTAAAGGTGGGTACCACCAACGCCTGGCCCCTGCACTATAGCTGGCCTGGCTATCTGTGATGGTCCCACATTTGTGTCCATGAAGACCTCCCCCTGAGGACCTGCCTGTGCCATGTCCCACTCTTCTTGGAAGCTCCTCAGCTGGACATCTCTAGAAGGAAACTACTGAATTCCACTCTGGTTTGTGCTTATGTGGGGTGTATCTGCCCTGTGAGACACTTTCCTTCATCCAGATACATAGACAAGAGTCCCAGGGATCTTCCCTCCTCACAGCCAGTCCTATTGATGTTCCTTCCCAGGCTTCTCTACTTCTCCCTACCACCAGCTAGTCAACTTCACCATTAATTCAACTACTGAAGGGCCACTCAGTGACCCACCTGCTCCACTCTTCTCCAGTTCAATCCGCCTTCATGCCTTTCCACTGTTTGATGAGAAAGACCAAGCCTCTAGCCATGCAAGTCTCTGGCCTCCTATTTCATCACACTTACTGGGCCTTTCTGAGTGCTGCCCTTCGTGTTGCAACAACACAAATGGACCAACCATGTTCCCATCTTCAGTCTTTTCACACACTGCCTGCCTCATAACCTCGACACAAGATCTGGCCCCCTGTTCCACAGATCTTGCCATTTTCTGTCAGGCCCACTTCTGTGCTGCCACAGTCTCTGCAAGTTCATAAGTTTATCATTCCTGTTGTACCTGAAAGACACTGTTTGCTCGGTGTCACCCATCTCCTCTGGCTCTTGCCATCTTTGTGCTTTCTCTTCCACATAGCTCTCGGAGCCCTGGGTGATACGATGAAGACATCCACTTAGGAATGAGTGTTCCAAAAGCCCTCATTCTCTGCATACTGGCCAGTTGTAGGTCTCTGCGTCTGTTCCCATCTACTGCAAGAGGAAGTTTCTCTGATGGTAGATGATGGTAGATGGTAGATGAGGGAGGCACTGTCATTAGGAGTCATCTGGTTGCTGTGTTAACTTCGGTTCTTGGCCTCTGAGCAGTGTCAGGCATGGGTTTCATCTCATGGAGTGGGTGTCAATCCAATAAGAGAGTGGCTGGTGACTGCCACAAGCTCTGCGCCACCATTGTACCCAGCGTATCATGAAGGTAGGTCATCCATACAGAGCTCAGCTTTTGTAGCTGGTTTGGTGGTCACCTCTTTTCTTCTGGAAGCACTGAACAAACATATGTTTCCTACTTGGTCCTCCAAGGAGATTGTAGTCTCCAAGTTTATAGCTGTCTTTAATTTTATAGATATTGTCAAACTGCCATTCAAAAAAAGTGCCCTCAGTTTGTATTGCCACGACTTCATCTGTATTACCACTCTATTTAAGCATGAAAGGAGCAATAGCCTATGACCGGATTTAACTGCATATTTGATTAGTAATGGAGATGAGTCTTTTATATATTTGTTGACAAGTATTTTCAGTAATTCGTATAAAACTTTGACTTTTCTGTTGAATATTTTTTGTTCATGAAAAGCTATTTGTAGGTCAAAGTAATTAGTTTTCAAGTATATCAAATGTTTTTATTTATTTAATTTGCTTATATTATCACTCATCTCTTGTAAGGGTAACAAATGTGTTAGAAGCATAAGCTTTTGCTGAAGTTTCATTTCCAGTGTTCCACCATGTCCTCACACCCCGGGTCCCCAGGGCCCAGGATGTGGTAGGTGACATAGTTGAGCTTCACTCTGAGGCTCTGGGAGGCTTCCCCCCAATCTTGTACCAATTTTACCACAAACAATGTCACCCTGGGAAATACCCCTGCTCCCTGGGGATGCATCTCTCAGACTGCAGAACATTCTGGAAATTTCTGTGAGGCTGACAATGGCCTAAGGGCCCTGCACAGTAAGAAAATGACACTTTTGTTTTGCTTTTCCTCTTTTAAAAAATTTTAAATTAGAAACAATCTTATTTTATATATCAAGTCCAGTTCCCTCTCCCTTCCATGCTCCCCCACCAACTAACTCCCATCCCATCCCTCTTCTCCATAGAAAGAGCGAGGCCTTCTATGGGGATCATCAAAGTCTGTGACATCATTTGGGACAGGGCCTAGACCCTCCCCCCGTGTGTCTAGACTGAGAAAGTATCCCTCTATGTGTAATGGGCTCCCAATGTTCACTCATACACTAGATATAAATGCTGTTCCCTTACCATGGGGACCCATAGACTGTCCATGCCTCATGAGACCAGAACTCATGATGGCTGACCAGACAAGTACCCTGAACTATGGCTCTCTAGGCCATTATACTCTGAAGTAGTTCTAAATTGGTGCCAGAGAGCAAGCAAGGCTTCCGAGAGCATCTGGGAGCTTACAGCTCATTGCCTGGTTGCCCCTTCTGCCCAGCCACAATCCATCTTAACCCTCGGCCTTTCTTTGAGCACACAGACAGGCGCCCAGACAAGCTTCCTCACATACAAATGAGCCATCTCTCATGCCATATCAGTCACAACTAAGCCTCAGGACTTCTGGTCACAAAGTTTCCTCTCCTTCCCAATAACAAAACACCAGTTTTGAGACCCAGAGTCATTCAAAACTGTGCACCTCTTCTTGGACTTATGGTTGGGTTTCTTTCCACCCCCTCTCCAGACATGAGCAAGAGCAGAAGTGTTCCTGTGGCAGCTGGAGTCACTGGGGGACTGCTTGTCGTGGCTGGCGTGGCTGCTGGAGTACTGTTTCATTGCTGGTTCTCTAGAAAAGCCGGTGGGTGGCTCCCTAAGTATCTTAGCATGCCCTTCCCATCTCCATTACTGTAGGCTCACACTGACTATGTGGCCAGCCCTAGGCTCTCATGAACTCCTTCCTCCTCCATCACATCCCCTTTCCTGCCTGGTCCTTCAGAAGTCCTGTTTACCAAATACAAAGCTGCTCCAACAGCCACATTGTGAGCAACATGCCTAGGTGAGATCTGTTTGTCTAACCTCAGAAAGGGCAGAGGCTGTCCTCTGGCTGGTCTTAAGATTTCCCAAGGAATGAGAGGAAGAGAAAGACTCCAAGAGATGAAAGTCAAAACAGAACCCAAATAGGATGTGGTCACTGACTGATTTTTTTTTAAATGAATAGCATTTTTATTGACGATCAAGTCTATTTTCCTGCTGAGTCTGTTAAACTATGTGTAGTCATTAAAGACTGCTGTCATTTAAGATCCAGGTTAATGGAGTATGGATTGAGGAGGTTCCTTTTTCTAGAGGCCAGCAGCAATAATTCAGTTGCTCTTACTCCTCTCCCACCCTGTCAGCATAGCAAAGATTCAGGTCTCCTGGCAATCGCCGTGTGAACCCCATCTGAGCTGCTCCTTAGTCCCCATGAAGGTCCCTCTTCCTAAACACAATGTCTTCCTTTACAGGGGGAAAGCCTGCCTTTGATGACTCCAGGTAAGAACTTGACCTTATTTCTGGAAGTAATGGTAACGCCCATAGGACAGCAAAATTAAATCAAATCTTATTAGCACCAAGAGCACAATTTCTACAAGTGTTCCCGAGGTGGGTTGTACCCTATGGCTACCGCTGCCCCTCCCTTGGGATGTTTGCAACCAATTCCCAGAATCTCCCCTTAGCTACAGCGAAGCCTCCTTCTCACATCAAGTGGTAAATGTGTTTCATTTATTTATTAACCACTCTTAGCTTGGCTGTCTGAATGACCACTTTGGCAGTTAATAGGGAAACTGAGGTTCCCTTTGGGAGTTCTTATTCTCATTAACAAAAGGATTTAGAAAGAGATTCAAAGGAAGCTCAATAACAATTTTATTAGAACTTAAGAGAAAAACATGGACAAGTTAGTTGAAACTCCTGGTGGCACCAACCAAGAAAGATGGGGAAAAAGTCAAGCATTGTAAGTTGAGCAGCATAGAATAGAAATAGTTTATTGGGCTGGAGAGGTGGCTCAGCTGTTAAAGGCTAGGCTCACAACCAAAACTATAAGAGATAGTTTTATTAAGAAATGTCATTCCCAAGAATGGAAGTAGGGCTCGTGAGCCAAGAAAAGAGCCCAAAAGAGAGCTGACCATGCGGTACGTGGTCTTTATAACGCCCCTCCCTCCCATAGGCAAGTCTCGGGCTTTGTTTCACACACATTCTCTTTGTTAGGCGATGGCAAGGTGAAGAACGGCCTCTGGTCTTCCTCTGCAAACTTGGCTTCTTCTGTGTCAATCATGGAAGCGCTCTTTTAGTTCCCTTTCTCCTGTCACACAGGCATTGAGTCCATCCCTCTTGAGATGATATAGCTTACTTAGTCTTGAAGTCTCTGAGCATGGTAGCCTAATCAAAATCCATTGCGATGACAGCTGAGAAGATGGAGCCACATATCTCACCCACCTAGAGAAGGCATTCTGTCAACAAGTAGTATCTGTGAAGACATGGCTACCTTCGTGCATCCTGAAGGCTCACTTTAACAGTCATCCAAAGACCGCTCACAAACTGTCATTGGGTCTCCCGTAGTGGCCGAGTTCAAACCATCAGAGTTCTTTGGGGCCTGTCTGATCTTTGTGTCTCTGAGAAGGGCCTTAGACCTGTTTTACGTCTTGGCTCGTCCCCTTTCTGGTTTGGTGGTGTGGACAAGCCACTTAGTCTTATAAAATGCCCATTGCTTACGCATATAAGATGGGAGCAAAGCAGACCTAAGTATTTCTAAACATTAGCTGGTGCCTCTTACATGCCGTGTGGCCACAAACCTAGAGAAAGGAATAATATTGACTGAAAATTCCTTAAAAGGGATGAGCATCCCCTGTCTCACTTCCTGGGAAACAGCTGTGTTTCTATATCTTACAGGAACCCTTCATATTCAGAACCCCAGGAGCCCACCTATTACAACATTCCAACCTGTATAGAACTGCAACCAGCATACAGCAGTGGTGAGGACAGGGGCCCTCCAGTCTCTGGTTTGGCAGAAATCACAGGGTGCATATCAGAACAGGGTCAGGAAGATGGTAAACCCTGAAGGACTAAAATCCTTCCAGAGAACAAACTGGCCAAAGGAGGGATAGGTAGCTAAGAAAAGAGGCAAGCACCTTAAGCTCTGAAACTTTACCTTCTTCCTCATAGACCCTAAAGAAGAAGTGATTTACACACAAGTATGGAGCACCCAACAGAGATGCAAACAAGCAGGTAAAATCTAGTGAAGTCTTTCCTATTGTTCAGCCTCCCCCTCTTCAGGAGGTCTGGGCCAGCCAGGCACAGAGCCTGTCCTTACCAGGATGCTAGGCTATCTTAACTTGCACCTACATTGTCTGGAGCTAATGCAAAGCTACCATACAGTGCTGCCTTCTCCATTGCCCGTGTGAGCTCAGGATCACTGAGTTACAAGATGATCACGTAGTCTCCTCTGAGCTTCCGTGTCAGCATCTACAAGGTGGAATAGGACAGTCATCCCTGCTTCCCTAAACAGAGCACTGCAGATTGCGCAGCTGAAATAACAAATATGTGTTACAGTTCAGAAGTTTGAAAGCCCAAGACCAAGGTGCCAGATGGCCAAATGAAAATTGAGGACATGCCTGCTCCAAGGTATGAAGGGAGAGAGGGTTTAATACAGACAGGAGAGGGAGAACAGCCAGAGGCATCAGGAAGAGTCCAGACTGAGCACGGCCAGCAGACTGAACTGGGCCATGGGGAGGGGTGGCCATCGGGGGAGGACAAGTGGACCAAGAGAGATCCAGGAGCAGAGCCAGCCAGGAGCCAAGGGGGCACGTAGCCAAAATGGCTGAGTTGCACAGGAGAAAAGAGAAGCTGGGGGAAGGGAAGCAAAGCTCAGGAGCTGGAGAGGGTAAAGGTGGGATATGCCAGCCAGGATGACTCTGTAACATGTACAAGGGACAAGGGTGACTGGTGGCTAAAGTCTCTTTGGAATGTTAAATAGGCACCTCAGTTAGCCATTTGTCCTGAGTTTTCATCCCACCTTTTTGTTGATGATAAGGGCGACATCATCTCTTCTATAATTACTCTTGCTGAAATAAGGATTATGGTGGGGGTGGGGCTGAACAGGAAAGCTGGAATGTTGGTCACGCCAGAAAGGGAGAGAGGGGCACAGGCTGGGAGTCAGCTGTTCCACTGCCCAGGGTCTGAGGGGCCACCTGGGGCTGGTGAAGTACAGGTTGCTTTGGAGCAGTCTAGGATGCAGGTTCCAAAGGAACACCTGGAGCTGGAGCGTTGCAGGCAGTTTTGGAGCAGCCTGCACTCTTCAGCTTGATTGGAAATCGCTTGGGGCAGGTATAGACTAGGGACAGAAGGTGAAGTTAAGGAGCTTAGGGAACATTTTATCTTGGGTGTACATTTGAGACTTCCAGGCCCATGGTCCTGGTAGTTGGAGGAGGGGGGGAGTCCCAAGACCAGGGAAATGGGGAGTTCACCCTCTGGTGTAGACAGTAGGTAGAGAAACTTGGTATGTTGATTAACAGGAGTGCTTATCTGGAGTCTGTAACCTTTGACCTATAACAGGTAGATACAAGTCATGACTTCCTGAAGCTTAAAAAGTTTTAGACATATTAGCGTTACCACTGTTTGTCATCTGGTCTGAAATCCACATTGTAGAAAAAGCAGTAGATTCACGCCTTCAAGTCAGAGTAGAAGCTTGGAACCCAAAGTAGAATTCTGAGTTAAAAGATAGGATTCTGGGTTAAAAGCATTAACATTTTTCCTATAAAATCCAGGGAACTGGATATGTAGTTTGGACAGAGATGTTTTTAGCATGATTGAGAAGCACTTTTAAGTCTAGATTTAGAAGACAAACAAAAAAAAATTAAATTTTGAGCTTGTGACTGTGGTAATAGTAGCAGTGCTTTAGCAGGGCCTAGATGAACAGTGTATCAGAACTCCATTGATTAATGTTAAAATTGAATTTCACAAGTCTTAGTATGACAATAGCATAGAAAGGGAAAGAAGTCTGAAACATTTGTTGTTACTTTAAATAACTTTCTCATACCTTTACAATTTTCACTTGTACACCTTAAATTAGTTTCTTAGACCCTCACTCACAACTTAACCTTTTACATCCTCACAACTTGCATTTCTATACCCTAAATTAGTTTCTCAGATCCTCCTAACTTACATAAACTTTGAACTTTTTCTTTTCATCTAATCATTTACCATGAGATGTGGGTAGTTGGTTCCTGAGAGCAGTCATTGCAAAGAAAGTTCCTCTAAAGAAAGGAATAGTAAAAAAGTTACATTGAAACCTGTTATGAGTGTGTCTGTCAGAGTGAGGTCTGCCAGCAAGGTTAACTGTGTCTGTGTCTGCCTTTCTCAGCAGGAAACTTAGCTCTAGAAACAAGTGAGACCTATTGCCAGATTTTATATAGGAAATGAATTGAGTTGCAGCCTTGCTGGGAGGAGCTGGGTGCCTGTTGCTGTTAACATAAAGCTACAGTTACCCATCAATATCATCAGTGATCTGCAAAGGATAAATTATAGCAGGAAGTATAATCCAAGTGACTTATGTATGAAGTAAGATGACAGAGACATACTGCTACCTGGAATGCTATCCTAGGCTCCTGCAGTGTTGGCTTTGCTGGGGATAAAAGTAGTTGGTCTTTGGCTATCATACAGGACAGACAACATTCTATCTTTGGCTGCTGCATGGAACAGAATTGGCCTTTGGCTGCCAGACCCAGAAAGTCTGAGAGATTTTTCTGTAGAGAAAGAATTTGGAAAAACTGACCCACTTTGGCAAGGCAGAGTAGAACAGCCAACCCAACAGTGTCCACAGTTTGAACAGCGCCCTGGCAGCCAGTGAGGCATGGGCAGTTTTCCATGTAGATAAAGCTACACCAATCCAGGTGAAGTCATCTGTGCCCCATCATCTTTAGAGACCATAGAGTTGCTGCTAGGAGCTGACATTTCTGTGCATCATTGGAAGATTTTTTTTCCATTAAACAGTTTAGTGCCATATTCAGCAGATCTCTGAAGAGTTTAAGGACCATTATCTAGTAAGTATGACTGAGTTAAACATAATTTACTTGTTTTAGTTACTAGTTTTAGTTTTAGGCTTAACCTTGAAAACAAATACAGACTATTAAAGGGTTGTAACCCCGGGAGGGCATAGAGAAGCCACAGGGCTGCAGCTCCTAGAAAGAGGCAAGGAAAGTCCAAGAAGGAGGGGAGGAGGGTTAAGTGCCGTGGTGATGAGAATTATAATCTGGAACATCCTCAGTCTGAGAGACTTGTCCAAGAGAAATGTCCCAAATCATAAACAAGATGAGGCATCCCTTTCCAGGTGAGGAGCAGAGGAGAAAAAGATGAAGAGGTATACCGGAAGAGGCTTTTGGGAAAAGGGGGTGGGTAGCTGTCCTTAATAGAGAGATGCCCACATGGGTGTAGCAGGCCAGAGAGATGAAGATATGAGCCCCAGGTCTGGCAGAGTATGCTCTGGGAGCCAGAGGACAGGTGTCCAGGAGTCATAGCTGGCTGCAGGAGCCAGAGAGACACTTACTGAGTAGGCAAGGGGAGGCAGATGGTTAGAGCAGGTGGAGGGAGGAAGCAGCTGAAGCGGCGGACTCCAGAATCTGGAGTCAAATTTGGTGGGGGGCAGACGCCAGCAAAAACAAATGATCTGTACATACTTTAGAAGAGTCAGATAAGCAACTTGGTTCAGAAAGGCTGAGTCCCTTGGAAGGGAACTCATATATGACACTCGGTTTCATTATCAGATAAATAAACAAATAAATAAAACAAGGACATGCCTGCTCTGAGGTATGCTTGAAAAAAGAGAGGGTTTAATGCAGATAGGAGAGGGAGAACAGCCAGAAGCATCTGGGAGAGTCCAGCCTGAGCACGGCCAGCAGACTGAACTGGGCCATGGGGAGGGGTGGCCATCGGGGGAGGACAAGTGGACCAAGAGAGATCCAGGAGCAGAGCTAGCCAGGAGCCAAGAGATCACATAGCCAAAATGGCTGAGTTACACAGGAGAAAAGAGAAGCTAGGGGAAGGGAAGATATGCCAGCCAGGATGACCCTGTAACAGGTACTTGTGAGTGGGGATGAAGAGACCGGTGGCCAGAGTCTGCTTGGATAGGTTAAATAGGCACCTCAGTTAGTCATTCGTCCCAAGTTTCTTTGAGACCTAACAATGGCCATGGTTTCTTTCTTTCTTCCTTTCTCTCTTTCTTCCATATTCATTTTTATTCAATCATTTAAATATATTTTCTTTTTAAAATGTGGCATTAAATATCCATACATGTGTATGATGCATTTGGATCAAGAACACCCTGTTTCCTTCCCTCCAGTTCCTCCTCCATTCCCACCTCTCTTTCACTTGCTCTCTTCTTCCTTTTTAAATTCTCTCTGAGTGCCGTTAGTGATGCCTGTGTGTACACGGGTGTGGAGCCATCTCCTGGAGCATGTCCTTGAGGAAAAGTGACTCTCCTCCCCAAACAGGGGATGCCATAGGGTTCTCTCTACATAGACTTGGCTTGCCTATCTTACAAGGCTGGCCTCAAACTCGCTGATATCCACCTGCCTCTGACTCTTGAGAGCTGGAACTAAAGGGTTAGCATTTAACCCAGTCTGGTGGGTTTCTGAGGGGAGACCCTTCCTGGCATGCAGACAGATGTTTTCTTTCTATTGTTTTTCTCATGACCCATGGCAGGCAGGTTATCCCATTCTGAAAACAGCACACTGCAACTGGGAACTTAAAAGCCTGAATCTAGAAACAGGCACAACTATTCAGCCCACAAAACCTCCCCTTCTGCATTAGTTTTCTATCGCTACAACAAACTACCGCAAACAGCAGCGTTAAACAAGACACATGGAGAGCCGTAGCTTTGTAGATCCTAAGTCTGAATGGGTCTTACTTGGCACATTGTCCTAATGTGCCTTTCTGGAGCTGAGAGGCAAATTTGCTTCCTGACTTCTCTAATTTCTACAAGTCACCTACTTTTGGGAGAGAGCTGGCTTCTCCCACCTCCTCCATCCTTCGTAGTCAGGCCTCCCTCTGACCACAGCAAGGGAAAGCCTCCGAGTTTAAGGCCTCACGTGAATGTAATAATTCACATGGTTATAGTCCCACTGTTAAGGATTCCCCCCCCCACATGACCGGTTCACAATCTAAAGATCCATCTTCTCCACCTAGGATCACGTGTTCACAGGCTGCAGGACTAGTCCCTGAGTACCAGGGACATCACTCCAGGGGCCACACTGTCTTGTGGAGCTGTGGCAATGTCTGCCTGCTGGCAGTCTCACTGTAACACGCATAAGCCTCCACTCTACAGGTGACCACAGTGAGGGAAACTAGCTTGCTTTCTATCAGGACACGGAAAGGGGACCACGTCCTTGAACAGGCTTTTCTTATGCCTGCTTATAAGAAGTGCTGTGTGGCTTTTCCCACTGTTTCTCTTTCTGGGTTTCTAACTTTTGTATAAAGTCAAATGAACTTGCATCTCATTTTTTTTCTTCTGTGATACTCCTTTAACACATGTTATCCTTTAACCTTACAACCCCTTTGATGGGAGCGTTATTGTCACTATCTTGTAGAGGGTAAAAACTGAGACACAGAGACCTTCAATTACTGGCCTGAGGTCCTATAACTATTAAATCACAAAAAAGGATGTTTCCAGGGTCAACTTCAGTACAGTTTCAGGAAGCCTGGATGCTTAGGCAACATAACAGTCACACACCCTGAGCAGGTTTCATGTACTAGGTTCATTTCTAAGGTCTATAAGTAAATACACATTTCCCCCTTAGACTGTACTTCGCAAATGACTACAGCATCTTGGATGAAGACAGTGAGAGAGAACAAAGACTAAACGACTAATGGGTTAGAAAGCAAGTTTAATTCCCTTGACAGCCTTTGACAGCATGGTGAAGTGCTATTTAGGAGGCTGGCTAGGGAAAGGAGGGAGGCAAAGGGTGACCTCTCTGAACAGGACCTCCAAGCAGCACCCACATTTGAATTCTCCCTTTCTTTCTACATTGGCCTCTGAACTCTGGGTCTTCACAAACACAGTTAGTCTCCTGACACCTGTAGCTCCCCCCCCCACAACACCCCGTGCCAGCTCCTCCCTTACCCTGATGCTGTGTCCTCCAGGAGTCCCCTGTAATCTATTCTCAGGTGAAGCTAGCAAGCACCCTGGCCCCTGAACTACAGAAGTCGCCCTCCTCAGCACCTCACAGATGAGTCCTCCTGCCTCAATTGGTGCACCCCAGCATTCTCTGTGGGAAAGAGGGTGCACTGCAGTGAGACTTAAGTGCATCCAGGGCTCTTTACATCAAGTGGCCAGGACTCGGGGCCCTAATGGGCTCCCACCTAGCACTAGACTAAATACTGCATGTGTTTTTGGGTTTTTTGGTTTGTTTGTTTTTGTTGTTGCTGTTGTTTTTAATCTAATAATGATAAGCTGCTCTTGACCTAGGGAAAGTTATATTTCCTGGCTTCCTCAGTTTGCTTCAGTTCTGAAGGCTATTGCTGCCCCTTGATTAGGACTGCTCTTGGGGCACATGGTGTCAGCCTGGTGGCCCTCTGTATGCTCTACCAAATGGGAAGCAACCACTCATTGGATAATTGAGTCATGATGAACTCCTCACAACAGAGCTGCATTTCACAGTCTTTTAATTGTCTAGAACTTAAGGTCTGCACCTAATATCAATGGAATGCCTTTCCTGCTCCACAGCTAACCACCCAAGTCAAGGAAATTCCCCACACACCAGGTCTTTCCTAACCTGACAAAAGGAACCCCACAAACTCAAGATCAGGAGCACCATGAACAATGAAACGAACACTGAATGAACAATGAAAAAGAAAGCAATATTGAATTCTGTTGCATACTGGATCCCTGCTTTCTGGATTCCTCCACTGCCCTTGTAATAATCCAAAATTAATAAATCCAGATTTAATAAACAAGGCAATGCAAAGCAGAGCGCTCTCAAGTGGCCTTCAGGAAGCAGGAGACAGAACACAAGAGCTCATGCGGCAGATCTATGGGCTGGGTTTTACATAGCCGGACGGCATGGTCCCGGACATCTCCAGAGAAGGAGCCGCGGATGGCGGGTTTTTTGAGAGGAAGGACCTCTCAAAAGCCTCTTGGCAGGCTTTCTGAGGGAGCAGAGTCTGGGGAGAGAGAGGTGCGGTTTCTACCTAATCAGTCTACATGCCTTCCCAAGAAACTCAAAAACATCCTGCTCTTTCTTTACCCTGAGTGAGAATGAAAGAAAATCTGGGTGGGAAATCCTGTCCACCAAGGGTTAGGGCTCTGATGGAGGATGGCCTTCTGTATGCTGTGAATATTGTTTCTTTTACTGGTTGATGACTAAAGCTGTTTTGGCCAACGGACAGGCAGGATTTAGCCAGGTGGGAAATTCAAATGGATAGAAAAAGGTAGTAGGCAGAGTCAAGGAGACACCATGTAGCTGCCAACGAAGCAAGAGACCCGGGCATCACCAGTAAGGCAAGACCATGTAGAGATACACAGATGAATAGAAATGGGTTAATAATTAAGAAAGAGCTAGCCAATAAGAAGCCTGAGCCACTGTCCACACAGTCTATAATTAATATACTCCTCTGTGTGTTTATTTGGAACTGAACAGCTATGAGACCGGGAAGGACAGAAACTTCCATCCACAGGAGCTCCAGATCCCTATGTGCTCATGATCACCCAAGGACCTTCTGAGACATTCAGGTCTGAACCTGGGTAGAGCCTGAGATTCTGCATTTCTAATAAGCTTCCAGATGGTGCTGATCCTTTACTCCAGGGATCATACTGAGAGCTGAGGCCCCATGGGTCTTGGCAGAGACTAGTGAAGCAGATCTGGCCACCCTCTGCCAAACTCCACAGTGCATGTTCATAGGGATCACACTTACACTCAATGGCCAAGCCATCCTTTGGCCAAAAGCACTGTGGTGGTTTGAATTAAAACGGCCCCCATAGGCTCAGAGATTTGAGTACTTGATCATCAAGGAGTGACACTATTTGAGAGGGACTGGAGGAAGTATGTCACCAGGACTCAGTTTGGGGGATTCAAAAGCTCAAGCCATGCCAGTGGGTCTCCCTTTCTGCTGCCGATGTAGAACTTTCAGCTACTTCTCCAGTATCATGTATGCCTGTGTGCCATCATGCTCCCTGCCATGATGATAATGGACTAAACCTCTGAACAATAAACAAGCCCCAATGAAATGCTTTCTTTCATAGGAATTGCTGTGGTCATGGTATTTCTTCACAGCAATAGAACACTAACCAAGACAAGCACCCTCAGAGAACTCTGAGACATCTTGCTACCCTGGCAAAACCATCTTTGTTTCTCCCCAGGCCTCATACTCTGTGAACAATTTGTGAATGAATATATCTTCTTCATTCAGATAGCTCTCTCCATTCCTGAGGTGTTATTCCACTTACATCATGCCCAATATACCCTCTCTTGACCTCTGACCCTGTTGATCATTGTTTTAGCCATTGTTCTTTAAAGAAGCAAGTTCCAAAAATGTGAGTTTGTGGGAGAAGAGGAGAAGACAGGGAGACAGGAAGAAAGGCAGAAGAAAGGCGTGAGGTCCATGCTCTGATTCTGGGAAGGGAAGGAGTCACAGTAGTCTAGGAGGTAAAAAGAATTTGAGGACATGTAGGCAGATAAAACACATATTCACTTCAAACAAATGCTGCTGGACAGGCAACTGCTCACAGGCACCCAGGCACAGGCAGGCACCCGTGGGCTACACATAAGCAGGTGTCACATGGGACTCATGGTGGTAAGCACATAGGCTTACCAACAAACACATAAGCTTGAGGCCATAGGTGGTAGCTAATGTCTCTGGTATCTGACCACAAGGTCATTTTTATACAGAATCCATACAAAAGTTTACTCTGACATGAATGAATAGTTATATATCAGATTACATCGCTGTTTACTTTTGGGGTTCCCAGAGTGTTCAATGTCAGCCATGTAATGGTTGACTCATACTATATTACTTCATATCACCACCATGTTTTCTAAATGGAAACTGATAGCCTCTGTTCCCTACAAAAGGTAGAGAAGAGAAGGAGAAAGGGATCTGTGGAAAGAGACAAGTCACATGATCTACAGTTAGCAAATGAAAGACCCTAGAAGAGCCGGTGGGTTTTTGTTTGTTTTGTTTGTTTTTCCAGTGTGAATTTGAAGTCAGAAGACCTATATCCAATTCAAACAGTCAACCCAGAGGAGCTCCTCCTTGCCTGAGGGAGGGGAACCTTTTTCTACTTAAGTCTTCAACTAATTGGATGTGTGGTAATACAATATTTTGAAAATATCTCTTACATTCTATGAGACTGGAGCTTTTGCTGGACCTCACAACTATGTACTCAAACTATTTGTTTAACCTGCCTTTAAGAGAACAATGGAATAATCAACGTTATTTGCCTTGGATTCTGCATGTAATAAGCTGATGCATAGCTACAATCTTATGTTATTTACTCTTGCGTGTCCCTGACATGCATGCCCCCAGAGTAATGTGTGCATATCATTTGCTGAAAGCAGCAAATACAGAAATTAAAAGCAACTTCCATAAAGGTTAAATAAAATCATTCATGGATAGTGATTGATAAACAGTGATGTTTGTTATCTAGGTCAGTTGGGATTTGGAGCCTGTGGCTGAATCTGAATCCCTTGTGAAACTCTGTTGTTTTTTGTTTGTTTGTTGTTGTTTTGTTTCTTGTTTTGGTTTGACTTGGTTTTGGTGTTTCAAGATAGGGTTTCTCTGTGTAGCTTTGGAGCCTGACCTGAAACTATCTCTTATAGACCAGGCTGGCCTCAAACTCACAGAGATCCACTTGCCTCTGCCTCCCAAGGGCTGGGATTAAAGGCATGTACCACCACCGCCTGGCCCAAAACTCTGTTTTAAAGTTGTATAAAATACTCTATTCCTCCCCCCCCCCAATGTGATGCTGTATATGCTGTTAAATAAAGAGAGTGGAACTGTTTGTTAGGGACAGACAGACACAACCCACACACAGACACACACAGTTCATACCACAGAAAGACACAGGAATAGACACAGAGATACACAGAAGATCCTTAAGACAGCCTTCAGGCAGGCACAGAATCAGACTCATAAAGACTGAGGATGCAAGACACAGGGGGCATGAAGTAGAGAATTCAGATCTGAACTCATTCCTGATTAAAAGACTCCAGGGGAACGTGCTTCTATCCCTTTCCTTAATGTGACACTGAGGCATTATTGGTTATTTGGAGTTCATCACTGGTGCATATAATCTGTACAAGATGGAGAGCACTCATAGAGGGAGGGCAGTTAATTTATTCTGTTAATTCACATCTTAATTTAATCCAGCGATACTTTCACAGAAACACACAGAATAACATTTGGTCAAGTGCCTGGTCATCCTAACACACAATTAACCATCATGACTATAGGGAGTGGGGCTCTGTGGTTCTCAATTTTGTTCAAAAAAACAAACAAATCAGGTTTATTGTGATTCTAGATGTTGAGATCTGGTCTTTGTGTATGTTGTGTGGATGTTCTTTATGCTTGTGGAGGGGTTATCTTCTGTCTGTTTGCTTGTTTGTTTTTGTTTGAGACAGGGTCTCACTATGTAGCTCTGGATGTCCTGAAATTCACCATGTAGACCAAACTGACCTTAAACTCACAAATATCTGCCTGCCTCTGCCTCCCAAGTGCTGGGATGCCACCCTGCCCAGTGCATGGGTGTGGACTTCCTTAGGTAGTTTGAGTTTTAGGACAAAAACGTTGGGATAAAAAAGAAGGTGGGGGGGAGCAGGTTGGGTCTAAAGGGTAGGGATGGCTTGGTGGAATGAAGTCAAGTGGACAGAGGGGACTGGGCTGGTGTACAGGACATGCTTCCCATTCCAGTCATGGAGTGCACGAGTAGATATGTCTTGGGTGGGAAGGTTGGATATGGCATGGTAGAGTCCTGTGATTTGAGGGAGAAGATCCTGTCCCAAACCTAGATCTCCTTTGCAATGAAGGCAAGGGAAACCAGATTAGGCGGGTGTACTGGTTGGAAAACCAAGGCTACATTTTTCTGGATTGTGGAGGTGTGAATATGGATGTGAATATGGTCTGAATGAAAATGGTCCCCAGAGAGTCACAGAGAGTGGCATCTTTGGAGATGTAGACTTGTTGGAGTAAGTGTGTCACTGGGGGGGTGAAGCTTTAGAAGCTCAAGCCAGGCCTAGTGGCTCACTCTCTCTTCCTGCTGCCTGTGGATCCAGATGTAGAACTCTCAGATATGTCTCCAATACCATGTCTACCTGCCATCATGGTAATGGACTAAACCTCTAAAGTGTAAGCCAGCCCCAATCAAATGTTTTTCCTTTGTAAGAGTTACTGTGGTCATGGCATCTATTCATGGCAAGGAAACCCTAATTAAGACAGGAAAGGTCTTAAGACAGGGATATTCACTAGGTTAGACCCTAGAGGACATGGGAAGTCCGGATACCTACTGAGATGGTAGAGTTGGTCCATAAGGAACTGGGGTGTGCAGGTTGGCCGGATTCTGGCAGAAGTCTTGAGCTTGGCTGTGGTATAGGAAGGGTTTCTCAGAGTAGGCCAGGGCACAGGATATGAGAGCCAGGCTAAAGCCTAGAGGAGAACATGGGAAGTCTGGGGACCTGGTGAGGTAGTGGAGGAAGCCCAGAATGGATCTATGCATGGTTTCAGGTAGAGCAAGTCCCAACAGAAGCCTAGGTGTTGGCTGCAGTGCAGGCAGGAATCTAGTCTTTCCTCTTCCTTTTTCAATCTCCAAAGCCCAATGCCTTGAAGACATCTTTGTTTGTAACTACAGTTCAAAACCAGAACTTGGCCACTGTTCAAAAAACCAGGTTCAGCCATTTACCCCAAAGAAAGCAAGCAAAACAACTATTTAGAGAAGGCACAAAACTCTGCAGCCTACCTTCATGGTACTGGCTGAGTTTTAACTTTGAATCAAGAAAGAATTGAGGCAGGGATGAGAAGCTTAATAAGTAAGCTATCTTAGTCAAAGTGTGTAGGTGTGACTAAGGGAGTCCACAAATGCCCAAATAAAAGGATACCAAATATTTATTTGGGAGACACAATAAAGGTAGAGAGCTGCATCAGTCTTCTGTCCTGGGGGCACAGAAAGCTTTAATCTGATCTCCCTGATCACCACCTGTTATAAGTAATGTTTCTTCAATGTCTATCATCCTGTCTGACGCAGGTGGTATTGCCAGGAACAATTAGGGTTAAGAAAAACCCAAAACCATTTTAAATGCCATATTCTGTAGGTCTTTGAAAGGTTTGAAGAATGCCTATTCATCTCAAATAGATCTCTGAATATCTAGAAATCTTAACTAACTTAACTATAAGTTTTGACTATCATAGGTAATTATCTATAATCTGTTTTAAATTACACATTACATTTCTAAATGTATATAAACACAATACCTAAACAAGAGGAGAAATATACATATCACAAAATTGACCTTAAATTTTTATCAATAAATGAAAATCCATTCCAAAACAAAGTATTCATATCTATACCATAATCCCCTTTTTACCTTTAAAAAGAGATTGATTGTGATCATTAACCATTTATAATCAACCCCATTTAAATGAAAACAAAATTTATAAACAGTATTTGGGAATTTGGGTGTCGTTCTTTCTAAACTGCTTCCTGCTGGTAGGGGGCACTGTCATGGGGATCCTAAGAAGATGCAGAAATCCTGGCTATAGTCTGCAAGGCTGCCTTGTCCCAGCTGTTTTGAATGTTGGGTCACCTGGGATGCTGCTTCAGGGGCCTGGCTTGATCAAACCATGTTATTCTGGAAGGAATCCATAGCTTTTTCTTTTCTGTGGAAACAAAAATAGAAATCCTTTTCCCCAGTAACCTGTCCTTAGACTTAAATTTTGAAGCCAAAGCATTTTTAAAATATGTGAATTGGATTAATCCAGCAGCATTTGTTTTAACAGTTGTTGCTATTTCCTCAGCAGTCAAATAATTTAAAAACAACAGAACAGCATATAGTATCCATACACTTTTTGTGCTTCCCATCTTTAAGTGGCTTTTTATTATTATTATTATATTTCTTTTATTTTTTATTTTTTCATGTTTTGAGACAGGGTTTCTCTGTGTAACTTTTATCTGTCCTGGGATTAACTCTGTATACCAAGTTTACTTTGCAATCACAGAGATCTGTTTGCATCTGTCTCCCGAGTGCTGGAACTAAAGGCATGTGTCATCATACCCTGCTACTCTGTCTTTTTAAAACCATTTTATTCTTTTTCTCTCCCAAGCCAATGTATATTTTAAAACACACTGTAAACCTTTAGCAGATTTTCTTAATGTGAATCTGTCTTCACTGTAAATCTTTATCTTTTTCTGGCCACGAGTCTTTTATCTGGTAACAACAACATTGCTAAAATGAAATCCACAGTTAGCTGCAGTCTATCAAAGATGGCGGCGGGTACCTTTACAGCCAGAACTGAGAGCTGTGCTCACTGCCTTGATCTATGCTGCCATCCAGCATGCTGCCGGCTTGGAGATGTGGTCACTGTCATTGCCAGCTCTCGTACACACCATTGAATTGTTAGCAGCACTCTTTAAAAAGCTTGCCAGTTTTTTGTTTGTTTGTTTGTTTGTTTTGCCGCTTATGTGGAGTCAGGAAATCTCCCTTAAAGGAGCCGCGCAAGTCTCTGTCTCTAGCAAAACCGAGTCCAACAGAGAAAAATGCTGCTACCAAGAAGTCTTGCTTGTCTTTGTTCTTTTGTTTCTAAAACCCATTTTTAAGCTTTTGTTAAGTTTTAAGTGGAAGTTCTTCAGTCTGCGTTGGATGCCATTATGTTAGGAGTAGGTTTTTCCCTCTGGTCTGGTCCTACCACCTTGCCGGCCCCCAAAAATACACAGAGACTCTGTATTTGATATAATGCTGTTAGCCAGTTAGTAGTTTTTTTTATCGGCTAGCTCTGTCTTAATTATTAACCCATCTCTATTAATCTAAGTACTTCCACATGGTCTTATCTTACCGGAGAGAGGGGTTGGTGTTCTCTCTATCCTCCATCTTGACTCTCCTCCCTACTACTTCCTCTCTCCTCCTAGTCTCCTAGTCCCATCTATCTTGCTTTCCTATTGGCCAACAGTGCTTTATTCATTAACCAATATGAGAATCATATTTACAGAATGACACCTCTCATCAACCACCCAAGATAGAGAAATCGCATGCATCTTTTCCCCCTTATCAGTCCACACATAGCACCTAAGACCATGCCTTAATGGACTGGTACCCCAAAGGCTATTGGCTGAATGAGTTCTCACAACAAAAGTGTGGTCCAGTTGCTTATTCTCCAAGTGCTGATTCAGCAATGTGGCCAAAAGTAGTCCTTATGTCTTAAGGGAGTAATCTTGTTCCTCATGAGACTATTGCTCCTATTTGGGCAATCTCATCATGGGTGGAATATTATTTTAAGACATGTTAATGATGCAAAAACTGTGTTGCATTCTTTAATGTAGCATTTGTTTAACTCTGTAAAGCTGTGTTGCTTTTCCCATTTAAAACACCTGATTGCTCTAATAAAGAACCGAACAGTCAATAGCTAAGCAGGAAAGAGAAATAGGTGGGGCTGGCAGGCAGAGAGAATAAATAGGAAGAAAATAGAGAAGAGAGGGAGTGAGGAAAGGAAGAGAGTATGCCAGGCACCCAGCAATACAGCCAGCCATGGAGTAAGAAGAATGAGATATAGAATAAAGGAAAAACCCAGGGGCAAAAGGGAGACAGGATAATTTTAATTAGCAAACCTGGCTAGAAACAAGCCAAGGCCAGGAACTCATAAGTAAGAATAAGTCTCCATGCATCTGGGATCTAAGTGGTAGGATCCCAAAGGGCAAAGAGTGGAAAACAAATAAAACAACTACAATGGAGTAATTTCTTTGTAGGTTCTGCTGTTCCTGGAATCCAAGATGAACACAGATTTTGGATCTTGATGGGGTTGTGAACAGGACATTATAAAGGTTGATGACATGATGATTTGATTGTTCTCATCTTTGCTCCTTCAGTCTTGAAGAGGGCTGAAATGAGTAGAATATCACCATTTCTAGAGACAGTTTTAAGGCTGCCTTCCAGCTGAGATGATTCTCCAGCCTCAGCCTCCCGTGTCTATAGATATGCATCACATGCCAACTCAGACAGAAAATCCTCGGGTAATTAGCATAGCTCTGTGCAGAGTTAAGCATAGAGTCTGACCCAAGTTTTGAAGCAAAGGTAAAAAGACCATTGCAAAATGGAGTCAAGGATGCCAGGCTTTCACTCGGCTGAGAGCCGCCTTCCAGACCTGAGTGAGGAGCTTTCCAGCAAGAGCAATTTCTAAGTACCTATTGGAGATTTCCTTTAATATATTTCTCCAGCTAAATAGCATTCCAGAAAACTCTCTACTTTATCATAAAAGCTGTCTATTAAAAATGAAGCTGAAGAAGTCACTGTTCATTCAACAATTCCTTTTTTTAACCAATGTGCTCTATACAGCCCACTAAATTGCATGAAATCCACTCAAAGTTCATAAATGGCTGGATTTTTTTTCAATAGCATAACTGGCAAAGCCTTTACTACCATTCAGTTCATGAGATCTTCCTACCTTGTTTCCTTTATTCGTTAAATTTTCGTATGAGCGCATGCTGTGTGTTGAGCATTTCCCCTACGCCCACCATGTGGCTCAGAGCCTCCCTCTCTGGTAGGTCCCCTTCACTCCCCAGACAGTTAGTTTCACTTCCACTTCTTCCACTTTGAGGCCACATCTGTAAGTAATTTATGTATCTCTAGAAAATCTATGCATCACAAGTGAACAAAAGCACAAATTTGTCTGGGGAAAGCTTTTATATATATATTTTATTATAAATCATCTTATTTTACATATCAATCCCAGTTCCCTCTCCCTCCCATCCTCCCATGCCCTCCCATCCACTCCCCAGGGAGGGTGAAGCCATGCATGAGGAATCATCAAAATCTGTCAAGTCATTTGGGGTAGGGCCCAGGCCCTCCCCCGTGTCTCTAAGCTGAGAGAGTATCCCTCCATAGGGAATGGGCTCCCAAAGTCCATTTGTGCACTGTGGCTGCATACTGCCAGAGGCCCCGTAGACTGCCCAATCCTCCTAGCTGACACCCACATTCAAGGGGCCTGGTTTGGTCCTATGTTGGTTCCCCAACTGTCACGCAGGGATCATGAGTTCCCGCTTGCTCAGGTCAGAGGTTTTTGTGGGTTTCTCCAGCCTGGTCTTGACCCCTTTGCTCATCACTCCTCCCTCTCTGAAACTGGATTCTAGGAGTTCAGCTCAGTGTTTAGCTGTGGATCTCTGCTTCAGCTTCTATCAGCTACTGGATGAAGGCTCTAGAATGGCATTTAAGGTAGTCATCATTCTTATTATAGGGGAAGGGCATTTAAGGTACCCTCTCCACTATTGCTTAGTTTGTTAGTTGGGGTCATCCTTGAGGGTCTCTGTACAATTCCCTAGTGCCAGATTTCTTTTTAAACCTATAAAGGTTCCCTCTATTGATGTGCCTCTTTTCTTGCTCTCCTCTATTCATCTCCCCACTCAGTCTTCCTGATCCCTCATGTTCCCCTCCCCCTCCTCTTCTCCCTTCCTCTTCTCTTACCTCTCTCGCCCCTCTCCCCATGTTTTGTCTGGGGAAAGCTTAATTTGCTTCATGATTATCTTCATTTACAGCCCCTTTCCAGCAAATGACATCATTTTATATTCTGTATGGCTAGAAAAAAAGCCATCATGTATATGCACTGCATTTTCTTTCTCTGCTCATCTGTTATTGGACACTTAGTTTGGTTCCATAACTTAGCTATGGTAGTAAGTGATGCAATAAACACTGATGACAAGTATCTCTAAGATATGTTCATTTGGGGGCCTTCTGGTAAATACCCAGGAGTGATATAGCCGGATTATATACAAGACCTTTTATGTTTTTGAGAGCTTTCTATAATAACTAGTTTACTTAGCTGGGCTAGTTTAATCCCAGCTAGCAGTGTATAAAGATTTCCTTTTGTTCGCATCCTTACCAGCTGTGACTGTCATATTTTTTAAATATATATGGGTATTTTACCTGCATGTATGTATGTGTGTACCATGTCCACAGACACTAAGAAAACAGGCATTAGATTCCCTGGAACTGGAGTTACAAATAGTTGTGAGCCACAATGTGAGTGCTAGTAATCGAACCTGGGTCCTTTGGAAGCGTAACAAATGTTCTTTACTGCTGAGCCATCTCCCCCGCCCCCAGCCCTATTATTTGTCTTCTTAATAGACAACTTTCTGGAATGAGATGGACTTTCAGTGTAGTCCTGATTTGCATTTCTCCAAAGCTTACTGAGGTTGAACAATTTTAATATGTTTATTGGCCATTTGCATTTCTTCTTTTGGGAACTGTCTCATATCATTTTATTAGGTCACTTGTTCATCGAGTTGTGGTCTTCTTCCAGGCTCTTGAATGTGGCATGCAGCTAGGAATGTGGCTCGGTGATAGAGAGCTTGTCAAATGCCTAACACAACCACCTTATATTTGCATAGAATTTTTCAGTTCTATTAATTGTCCTTTTAAAAAATAATGATTTCATTAAATTTCCTGAATCTGGTTGTTGAGAATCTTAGCTCACTAGGAATTAAAGCCTCCTCCCATACAACAATCGAATTTGTATTTTTGAACCTGCATCTTACTCCACAATACACACACTCCTGAACTGCTTCAACACTCCCAAGTCGGCAGTCACCTCGGTTTTCTAGGGTTCTGCTGAGAACCATTATGAAACAAGGTCACTGAGGGCCTCAGGGCCAGGCAGCATCTCAGGCAATGCCCATGAATGATAAAGAGTTTCCCTCCCAACACTATTCCTCTCTTCAAAAGACCTACCTTTTTCATGTTTTAAATAAAACTGGTGATAAAATTCCATGCACACTTTTAAGGCACATCCAGGAAGTTGAAGAGGAAGCTGTGGGTGGGAAGGGCTCTTTATAGACAGTGTTAATGCTCAAGTCTACAGCAAAGGTTCTAACATTACCTCTGACACTGATGCTAACCATCCTCTGTATAGAGTTAGGCCAACACAAGCCCCAAAAGAGATGGACAGGCTCCTGGCATCCCTGGAAGCAGCAGCTGCCCTGTGAACCACTGCCAGCTCCATCCTGCTGCCCAGAGAGGGATGGAAAGTCATACCACTCCTGTTCAAGGCACAGTAGACTCAGGCTCCCCACCTTGGCTGAGGTGAGGCACAGGCTCTTACTCTGGCTTTTCCTTCCCACCTGGACACCTCACGACAAACCTGGAGAGGCAGCATACTGTCCTAACTCCGAGTAGTGAACTTTCCCCTCCTTACAAGGCTACCCCTGTGGCTGCCCAGTCAGAGCACCCCAGCCTTAGGTCTGCATTGCTGGCCCTGGCCCTTGCCCCAGGGAATTAGGGCCCTAAACAATTTTAGGGACGTGATGACACTTGCCCATTCAAGAGGCAAAGTGAGTAACATCATGTGAGAACAAAGTTTCTTCAAAGCACAGTGAGAATGAGCATGCGGCAATCATGTGTTTTTGCTGTGCAGAAAAAAGTGATCAAAATGGAAGCTGGGGGGGGTGGTGGTAAGGAGGTAGAGGGTTGGGGGAGGAAGGAAGAAGAAGGAGAAAGATAAAAGCATAAAGGAGGTAGGAAAAGGAGTGAGAGACGCACGCTGTTGGGCAGCATCGCCATGCTGTGTTGCACTTGGCAACTGAAAGCCTGACCAGCAGATAGGAAGCATTCCGTTAAAAGTGAGGTGGCCATAGCTGTGTGAGTTTCATTCTGGACACATTGATCTGCATGGTTGGTTTGTGTGCTTTTTGTCAGCTTGACACAAGATAGAGCCATCTGAAAAGTTGGCTTCAGTTGAGAAAAATGTCTCCAGGATAGTGACCTCTAGGCAGGCATCTTCTTGATTGATGATTGATGTAGGAAGGCCTAGCCCACCATGGGTGGTGCCACCCATGGATAAGTGGTTCTGAGGTGTTTAAGACCACAAACCGAGCAAACCAGGAGGAATAGCCAGAAAGAGCACTCCTCCATGGCTTCTGCTTCGGTTCTTGCCTCTAGGTTCCTGCCTTCAGTCTACAGGCTATAGGATGAAATAAACCCTTTCCTCCTCGAGCTGACTTTGGTTGGTTTTATCGCAGCAATAGAAACCCTAAAAGTGTTTATATGTCTGTTTCTATGCCAGATCCATGCTGGTTTTGTTACTTTGCTTCTTTAATATAAGGTGTTGGGATGCCTTTAGCAGAGATTGCCTTTTCTTACTGGGAATGCTTTGGCTATTCTGGATCATTCTTTTTTAAAGAATATCTTTAATTATTTGTGGGCAATTACATACTGTGTACAATGTCCACCCCAAGTCCTCATTCCCTGCAGACACCTTTTCTAGCCCCTCCCACCTTCATGGCTTCTTCATGGGTAACCTGCTGAGTCCGACGGGTGCTGCCTGGTATAATGTTGACTCATCTTGTTGGCTTGATCCTATGCAGGTTGTTAGGGATAATGCAGTGTGGGTTGGGACAGCAGGCGGCAAATCCCCATCCTGCACCGGAACCATGAGAATCTCCGTCCCAGAGCCAGTGGATGGGGAAACAGAAACCTGTAGGCTCACTCATATTGGAAGTTATTTTGAGGATGATACCGGGTGCTGCTTGAGTGCATTCATTCTTCCAGGTGACAGGGGCAGGCCAGCATAATGCCTGAATCCTTACACAGGTAACCATAGCTGCAGTGAGTTCATGAGTTCAATGGTCATGTCACACGTCCCAGGCCTCCTTCCAATCCTCCAGCTCTTATATTCTTTCTGCCCCCATTACCATATAACCCTGAGTCTGGGAAGAGGGGTGATGTAGATGCCTGTTGAGGGACAAGCACTCAGCAATCACTATTCTCAGAACTTTGACCATTACGATTCTCTTCATTAACTACTGCCCACTGCAGAAGCTCCTCTGGCCAAGGTCGATAAAAGCACTAATCTATGGATATAAACAAATGATTAGAAGGCAGTTTAATAACATATTCATTTAGCAAAGCAATAATAGTAAGTTTCCCACTAGGGCCTATGACCTCCAAAGTCATGAGCTTTTGACCATGTTTGCAGTCCTAGGCATGAATCACCGTCTTTGGAGCAGGCCTCAGGTCAAGCCAGAAAGTTTTTGGTTACCCCTATAATGTGCATGCCACATCTCACTTGCCGTGTCAATATTGTAGCATTAAGGGTTCACTCCTGAGTAATACCGTTGATTACTTTTCTCCCCCAGTGTCTTACATAGCATCTTCCAGCCCCATAAAAGCTACCAGCAGGGAGAAAATTTTCCCATCAGTTATGGCTTGATTTCTCTGTCTTGTAACTAAAGTGTAGTATGCCTTCAATAATAAGATCTTACAGCTAGTGATAGTGGGAAGCCACAAGAAATGGAGCCTTATTATTTAGGGTGTCTCTTTGTCTTTTCTGACACAGTGGTATCCTATTCTTGGCACTGAGATTTCCTTTTATGTCTCTCAAAAGAAGCATTGGCCACCCATGCAAGATACCTATTTTTAAACCCGTGTTCTTTTTTGTTTGTTTGTTTGTTTATTTGTTTGAGACAGTGTTTCTCTGTGGCTTTGGAGGCTGTTCTGGAACTCCCCATGTAGACCAGGCTGGTCTTGAACTCACAGAGATGTGCCTGCCTCTGCCTCCTGAGTGCTGGGATTAAAGGCATGTAGCAATTGGCATGTGTCACCACCACCCAGCCCGTATTCTTTTTAATGTAATTTTTAATTAGTTTACAAAGTAGTGAGTTTCTAAGGTTTTGTTGTTGTTATTGTTGTTGTTGGTTTGGTTTGGTTTGTTTATTTGTTTTTTTTTGTTTCGTTTTGTTTTGTTTTTGTATACACACACACACACACACACACACACACACACACACACACAAGTTTTGGTTAAACCACTCCCCACCTTCTTCTAAGAGATTTCTGGTGGAGTATTTAGGGTCTCTTATGTGTGGAATAATATCAGCTACAAATAGAAATGTTTTGACTTTCTCCTTTCTTATTTGTATCCCTTCTATTTTCTTGCCTTATTACTGTAATACTTCAGGACAATATTGAGTAAGAGTGGGAAAGTGTTCATATTTGTCTTGTTCCTGATTTTAATGGAAACTCCTTCAGGTTTTTCCCCCATTTAGTGTCAAGTTACCTAAATTTATCATATATGGCCTTTATTATGTTGAGATATTTTCTTCCTATTCAGTGTTTCTTCAGGACTTTTAATATCAAGGGATATTAGAACTTGTCACAAGCCTCTTCTGCATCTACCAAAATTATGTGATTTATAGCCATGAGCCTATTTATTTCATTTATAATATTTATTGATTCATTATATTCTGAGTTATGCCTAAATTTCTAGGATAAAATGCAACTTGATCTTAGTAATAATCTTCATGATGTGTTCTTGAATCTGATTTGCAAGTACTGTCTAATATTGACAGGGAAACTGGTCTGTAATTTTCTTATTTTGGTGAATCTTTATGTTTTGGTATTCAGGTAATACAGATTTCATTAAAGAGTCTGATAATGTTTCTTCCTTTCCTATTTTGTAGAATAGTTTGAGAAGCACTGAAAAAATTTACCAGTGAATCCATTTAGACCCAGACTCCTTTTAATTGGAAGATTTTTTATTTCTATTTATTATAGGTTATTTTCATTTGAGTCTAGGAATTTTTTATTTCTTCCTTGGTTCTTTTCATGGGCCCATTCATCAATGAATGTTTGTGTTGTTTGATCTCATGAGTCTGTGCTTGCTCCAGGGTTTCTCTTGTTGTAGATTTGTAGCCTATTTCCCGAACAGGATATTAAATATTAGAGCTGTTGTAGCCAGACTATTCTCACCCAAGAGAAGATCAAGAGAAGGTCTTTATGAACTTGAAGTTTTTATTGAATCATACAGACCCAGTCAGGGGCACACATTCGTGTGACTACAAGTTTAGAGGCAGCCCTGAGTTCAGTGAGCAACTTCTTTATTTGGTTGACCTTTCTAGAAATGAGAGTATTGTAGCACAAATAGTAAAGGGCCAGAGACAGATACTGGGGTTCAACTTGAAGATCAAAAAAGCAAAGCAGCCAGCCAGTAGCTCTTCCCTCTACCAAAGTTGAAACGGAGATCCTGTCTTCCCTGTGACTGGAAACTGAATATTTTCTCTCTAGTACTGGGACTAAAGGCATGAACTCTGTTACTCTTTTAGACTGATTCACTCTCATGTAGCCTTGGACTCACAGAGATCCATCTTCCTCTATCTCCGGAGTCCTGGGATTAAAGGTGTGTGCCACCACTGCCTGGCAGCTATGACTAACTAGTGTGGCTAACTTTGCATTCTGATCCCCAGGCAAGTTTTATTAAATCCTAAACAATATAACACCACAGAATAGTATGGTATTGAAATCATTCACTATGATCACTAATTGTCCTTTCATATCTATTAGTGTTTCTTTTATGAAACTGAGAGCCCAACATATGATATAATATGTATAGCTTCCTAGTTAACAGTTCCCAACATTAATATTAGGGGAAATTTTTCATTTCTTTTGACTCCTTGTTGCTGAGTTGAAGTTATTTACATTTAAGGTTATTGCTGAGAGATGTTAATTCCTATTATTTTATTGATGACTTTTCTGATTGGTTGTATTTTTGTTGATTTTTTTTCCTTTCTCCACTGTTAGTGTTAAGAGCTGACTGAATAGTGTTTGACATGCTGGATTCTTTCTTAGATCTCCATTGTTCATCTAGTTCTTTCATGAATTTTTTTTTCAATGCTCTCATGATTGACTATTTTTTTTTCTCCTCTATGCTTAGGATTCCTTACACATTTTCTACAGTAATTCTTGGTGGTCATGAATGGTTCTGTTTGTGCTTGTTTTAAGAGTCTTCACCACCAGTTTTTAAAGACAGTTTTTTCTGGATATAACAATGTAGCTTAGTGATCATTTACTTTCAAGGCTTTAAATATATTATCCCATGCTTTCCTACATTTTAGAAACTGATGTTAATCTGATGGGTTTGCCTCTGTAGAGGAATTAGCTGTTTTCTCTTACATTGTTCCTTTGATTCATTGTTTTGACATCCTAATTGTAGCACACACGGAGAGGTTCTTCTCTGGTCATGTTTTTGTCTGGTCTGGAATTCTAATGCCTTTTCTACTTCAGTGTCTGCTTCTTTATCTAAATTTCAAGAACTCTCATTGTTGTTGTTGCTATTATTGTTATTTTCCATTTCTGTTAAACATAGCACTGGGTATCATACGTACAATTAGGTAAGAAACATAATATGCATTTACATTAGAAAGAATGGAGTGAAATTATCTGGCTTTGCACATGACACTCTTTGTGTGTAACAAATGCTAAAATATTTGTATTTTAAAGAATCCGACTACGACTAATCAATGAATTCAGAAAAGTTGCAAAATAAGAAATTAGCTGACAAAAACCAGTTGTTTCTATGAGACTGACATACTACCCCCTGTGCTTAAGGGAGACCAGTTATTTCTGTGGTCTAAAATTTATACGAAAAAGAAATCAGGTAAACAGTGACATTTACCATGAAGTCAGCAGTACTTAAAAGAATAAGTTTAAACAAGACAATTAAAGATTGGAACACTGAAGATACAATGAAATGCTAAATAAATTAAAGAAGAAAAATAAATGGAGAAATCTTTAAATTTTTATGATTGTGGACTGTGATGGCTATTTTTGGTTGTCAACTTGATTATATCTGGAATTGACTAAAATCCAAATGGCTGGGCACACCTATGAGGGATTTTTTTTTCCTTAATTAAATTGTGTGAAGTGAGGACACCCACCTTTAATCCAGATCTCTTGAGGTGGGACGATCCACCTTGAATCTGGACCACACCTTCTGCTGGCAGCCTGTATAAAGGACATGGGAAAAGGAAGCTTACTCTTTGCCCTCGCTGGCAAGTTCACTCCATCACTGGCATTAGAGCCACTTCTTCAGGATTCTGGTGTAAACTAAAGACCAGCTGAGGCATCCAACCTCACCAACTGAATAACTGCTGGATTCCTGGACTTTCAGTTGGTAGACAGAAATTGTTGAACTAGCTAGACCACAGCCTGTAAGTCACTTTGATAAATCCCCTTTTGATAGATAGATAGATAGATAGATAGATAGATAGATAGATAGATAGATGGATGGATAGATGGATAGATGGATAGATAAATAGATGATAGGTAGAGAGATAGATGGTTGAATAGACAGACAGACAGATAGTCATCCTATCAGTCTTGATGCTCTACAATTGAGAGACTTAATGATGTTTAGATGCCAAAATAAATATGCAAATTCGGGGTAATATCTAACAAAATTCAATTATTTTTCCAGAAAAAAATACATTTAAAATGCATATGGAATTTCAAAAGACCCTGCCTTGGCCCATTTGTGCTGCCTTGAAGAAAATATCTATTACTTGACAAATGCTTGTTACATAGTGGTTTCCTCTGAATTGAAATAGTCCTTCCAGGAGGGAGGAGGAGGATAGTGAGGCAAACACACTTCTGTCTGGGATAGCTGAACCCCACTCCCCCAGATTCACAAGAAGCCTTGGGCAGAGGTACAGAAGCAGTAAACATAGTTGGGAGAAGAGACTGATAACTGAGATGCTGAAAAGATACTCTGTGGACTTGTAGATCTGATAGCAGTTGTGTGGAGAGCTGCAGGGATGCAGCTTTCCTGGGTCACCACCCACTTTGGGGTGGGATTCTGGATGATACAGCTGCAAGTAACTCCTCACCAAAATTGCTATCAGTAACCCCAGGAAAAACTCACTGGTTCACCAAGTTGGACTTTGATGCAATTGTTGCTTTGGTATATTATTAGCTGAACAGTTTCTGCACCCTGATAAGCCTCTCCACTGATACAGCAATCCAAATCAGACCAAATCAAGCCAAATTTTAAAAGCCCACATTTAATGGATACAATGCTCCCAGAAGGCCTTTTAGCCCCACAGAGAAGAGTCAGAAAAAAGAGACCAGAAAACCACACATCTATTTTCTGGGGGTAGTTGAAATATTCTGTGGGTGTGATCTTGAGCATCTCTGGGGGGCTTTCAGAGATGCAGCAGGGTTTAAAGGGAAATAGATGAGAGGGACTTGGGCGGGACCTCTTCCACAACATCCCAGACTCTTTGGGTATATGGATGTTAGGGTCTGGGGTGAAGCTTCCACCGTAACATTAGCTACATCTATACCTCTGCCCAGGGCCTCTATCTACTGTGCTGCCCATATACTCACAGATGTGAGACCATCCACTTAAGCATGCTCATGCTACCAGGGTTCATAAACCCCCAAATATAGCTGACTGTCCCCTCCCAGGTAGCAGCTATCAGCTATCAATAGCTCCTCAGCTAGGAGTGGAGGAGGCTCAAGAGCCCCTTCTCACTCTGTGCTGAGTTGTTCACTAGCTTGATCTTGTACAGTTCTTGTGCAAGCCACCACAGCTGCTGTGTGTTCATGAACACAGTAGTCCAGTAGTATACAGAAGACATTGTTTTACCCTGCTCCTCCCTGACATCTGGCTCTTACAATCTTTCTGCTCCCACTTCTACCGTGATTCTTGAACCTTGGGGGAGAGGTGTAGGTGTACTTTTGCTGAGCACCCAACCGAGGCTTACTGCCTGCATTTCAGTTGTGAGTTTCTGCATCAACTGCTGTTTGCTGCACAATAGAACTTCTCTGATGAGACGTGAGAGCTGCACTGAACTGAAGGTATACATAGGAATTTCCTCTTATAGCATGCCCCTTATAGGAGGAAAAGGCAATTTGTTCTAAAGCAGAAGAAAATGCATGCTAAGAAAGTACTTGCTTTCCAATACAACAGCACCATTGTGGGATTCACAATACAGTTTAACTGTATTAATTTCTACCTACAACTCTTAACCCTTCCTTTCAATGGCCTTGGGAAAGAATTAGGTACTTCTCAGGGTCCATTGGGGTAAGGCTAAGGTTAGGGTTACAATATTACAATGGAAGACATTTCTAATGCAGTACTTTCTCCTTCACTGTCCCAAGCTTTACCCATGTTAGTTATCCACTGTCTGTATCCTCTGAGAGGTTTAGTCTCAAGGCACTTGGGATCCAGATGAATTAATTCATTTTCCACTTCTATGTAATCCTAAACAAATCCTTGATGGAAAATGATTCTGGGAAATGAAGGGTTCCTTCGAAGATCTGCTGGGCAGATGAAATAAATGATGTGAAAAAGCAGCTACCACAGCTCAACATGCAACAATGTGACACCTAACTTTCCATCTTCCAGGACCAGACGTGCTGAGCCCTAGGCATGCAATGTCGCCATCTTATGGCTTCTTTCAGAATTGCCCAAAAGGCAAACATGATCCGGGACAGGAACCTATTTGGAAGTCTGGGGGTTATGAGAATCAAAACTATGATTTATGAGAATCCGATCAATATCACAAATAAAGACTGACCCCTGCAAACCACTGTAAAACTGATTTGTTTTCTTGTTTTGACAATTATCAGCTGTTTGACACCAGAAACAAAATTATCTAAATACCAATTTTCTCAACTGTGAAGATAACATGCCTACAGCATTTACAAAACTCTCATGAAGTATCAGCTGCCCTTCATTTGTTCTTAGTCCCTTTTCCTAGATCCCAGTAAGTAACACATTCCAGACTCCTGAACCCCTCAGGAGTTCTGGCCACATGGTCTCAATTTTCAGGGGAGCTATGTAAGATGCCCCAGTATCCTACATCTCTTAAAAGGAGAGTCTCCATTTCCAATCTCTTGGCATTTCAGGTTCAGACCTCTAAAATTTCCTATCTTTAGTAATGGATTTGGTAGCATATTGCTGACTCATTTAAGTCAAGAACCCCTGAATAAAATGGCAGACTAGTCTCTATGCGATCCTCAGTAGGAGAAGAGCCACTTTTGAAGAGAAAGGGACAAGGCAAGTTTTCAAATGCACCAAGATGGTATTAAGAAACCTGAAAATTGTGGAGGAAAAGACAGGTACCCCCATGGAACTGAGCCAACACAGACCCAGCAGCATGGCCTGGCTCTCTGAGAGAGTAAGCAGGTTCCTCAAAAGGTAAAGGAAGCTTCCCTGGTGAGAAAAAGCTGGTGGCCCTACCCTCAGCAAGTCCACAGCCCTCACAAGCCTCAAAGCTAGTCACAGGTTTTTGTGAGACTGTGATTCCTCCAGAAATCAGAGAGGACTCCTATTCAGCAACTCTATGTGATTTGGCCTGGTTGGCATGAGAATGAAGTGTTGGTCCCCAGTTGCCAGCACTGTTAGGGGAGGTTATGGAACCTTTAAGATGCTGAGCCTTGCTGGAGAAAGCGCATCCCTGGAGACAGGCTTTGAGGGCATAGCCTTGCTCCACATCTAGCTCACTCTCAGCCCTGTTTGAGGTTGAGGGTTTGATCGCCTCGGAGTCCTGCTCCAGCTACTGACTGCCTCTGCCTCCTGCTCCATTATGGACTCTTCCTTAGGCAACAGAAGCCAAAAGCAATGCTTTCTTCCCTGTGGTCATGGTGTTTTTATTACAGCAACAGAAAAATATCTAACACAGAAGTCGCCAGTACAAAAGAGTAGGTACTGCTGTGGAGAACTTGACCGTGTTTTTAGAGGAATGTGGAAGACTTGGGAAATTTGGACTAGAAAAGTGGTTGACTGCTCTAAGCAGAGCTTGGAAGAGAGTGGTGCTAAGAATAGTGCAGATGGGGAAGACAGCCTTCTGGCCCCTTTACACTGTCTCTATCATGATTCCGCCATTCCCTTAACACTCTCCCACTTCCCGACTGGATCACAGGCACATGGACTCAGGCTTTCCTTTCTAACCAAGCTCATTTGTGTCAACTCCTTTCCTGGACCAACCTAACTCCCCCTCTCATCTCTGATTCACAAGTGATAAGATAGCCCATGCAGGTTAGGAATTCAGGGCAACAGACTGCTTTCTCACACTTCTGGGAGTTCATCAAAGCATCAGAAGCTGGAATGTACAGATTCTGTTTCCCCAACAGGCGCCTCACTACGCCCTTATGCGACTGAAGATGGAGCTTTCCTGGCTTCCTGTGAACAATCCCTGTGCTTACTACTTCCCTTGTGGTGATGTTCAAGAACTCCAGCCCATGAAATGGCGCCATCCAAGTTTAGGGTACTTCATCCCGCCTCAGTGAACTGAACTTTAAAAAAGCCCACCCAAACATGCCCAGAGGTGATTCTAGACTCTGTCAAGTTGATACCAGTACAAAACATCATAGCCATTAATCCCACTCATGAGGCCCCCACCCCAATGTGATTTTACACCCGAAAGGATCCACTTCCAATGGCCACCACACTGGAGAGTGTGTTTTATTACATGAATATGGGGAGGGGGTAAAAAATTTTAAACCAATTAGCAAATTGTCAAATGCTATTACTTGTTAAATGGTCATTTCTCCTTCCTCTATTGTCCCTCTCCACTCTTCTATTCACTGTTGTATTTTCTTTATTATAACAGCTCTTGATATACTATGGAAATTAGCTGTCTGCCCCGCGTGTTAGAAATGTAAATGGAGTTTCTGGGCAAAAGACCCAGTTCCCGGAGTCCTAGTCCCAAAGAATTAGGCTTGGCCACCCACCGCCATATACCAATTAAAGAACTAAGTGGTGATAAAGAGCAGAGAGCAAGATTTAATCAGTGTGCACACTGGAGAAAGGAATGGATAGAGGGGTCAGGTGACCCTATGTCTGTTTACGTTTAAAAAAAAAAAAGAAAATAACAGGGAAGAGGCTAGGTGTGAAGAACTCAGCAGAGCAGGTCAAGGTGTAGTCTGGTCCATCACTGTCTCGGGTCTTGCTCTCCAAGGTATTCCTAGGAAGGCTCTGTTGCTTGAGAAGACATCTGTTCTCAGGAAGACCAGAACAGCCTCACCATCATAGATAATTGGCCTTGCCCAAGGGCTTGTCTGCACTGTGAAGGTCTGCTGTTCCCAGAATCCATGGCTGTTTAGGACAGTACCTGGAGACTTTTAGATGCCTCTGGGTATTCACAACAGAATGTAGTGAAGAGCAGGCAGTAAGGTGCCTTCTTCTTACCTTTGTGTCTGATCTTGAAAAAGAGCAGGTAAGTATCCCCAGCTCGTGGACAAATCCCCCAAACTGATTATCATGTCTGCATGCAGAGGTGACAGAGTGACCCAAAGCAAAGGAATCAGATGTAAACTGTAAGCCAGGTTTTCACCTTGGGTTTACTTACCTTGTTAGCCCAAGTGCAAAGCAGTTTCTGAAGTCTCCTTATTAATATATGACCACAATATGTCCTTTTTCTGTGTGTAGAGCTTGCTATCCCCACCAGGGTCTTAAAGGGCTCTAACTTATCTAAAGAGAGGGGATGGTAGCTCCTCACCTTGAATTAAGGCTGAGAAAGGCAATACACTATGAAGAATAGGTTCCCAAGAGCCAGCCAAAGGGTCAGAGACAGGCCCTGTTCCCGTTGTTAGGAGTCCGACAAGAAGACCCAGCTAAACAACTGTCACATATAGAGGACCTAAGTCAGTCCCATGCAGGATCCCTGGTTGTCTGTGAGCTCCTATGAGCCCAGGTTAGTTGATTCTGTGGGTTTTCTTATGATGCCCTTGACCTCTCTGGCTCCTACAATCCTTCCTCTTGAAGAGGTAGGATTCCCAGAACTTGGCCTGATGTTTGACTATAGGTCTTTGCATCTGTTTCTACCAGTTTCTGGATGAAGCCTCTCTAATGACTTTTGGGCTAGGCACTGATCTATGAGTACAGCAGAATATCATTAGGCATCATTACATTGACTTTTTTTCTCCAGTCACATTGTGTTCTATTCTAGGACTCTAGGCCATCCAACTCCAGGGTCCTGGTTTTCCAGGCATACTTTGTCTCTTTAATTAGCCTGTTGAGGACATGTAACCTATCTTGGCTTGTGTCAGGGCCCAGATTTTGACCTAAATAGCATTCCATTAATACTGTTGTTTATGAAATGCATAGTTGTATGAGAAATTTGAAGGAAGCTTTCCTTGTGGTGAGATGTCTCATCTTATATGAGAGAGTGGATAGACTAGAAAGTCTGTGAAGCTGAGGCAGGACTGTGACTGCCACAGAGGAAGGGAAAAGGTAAACTTGGAAAGGAGGCTCTTGTGAAGTGTCTCAACTGAGATCGCACAGTACTAAGAGCTTTTCACTACTCTATGGCTGAGAGCAGCCTCAGACCCTCCCCAAACACAGGTCCCTGTGAATGCTGAACACCAGAAGGGCAGTCCCTGGCTTAGTCACTGTTGTACAAGGGCTAGAAAGGCCTGTACAAGGTGAAGCACTGTTGGAAAGAAGCCAGAACTCTTTCTAAAAGTAACGGGAGCTTGCCCGAGACAGGAAGAAGCTCCCTGGGGGGAGGGGGAGAGGTGGAGAAAGCTATGGACCACATCTACCTCCAATAACAGAAGAAATTATGACTAACTGTTCTGAGATGTGCCTCCCCTTCCTTGCTTCTCAGGATCTGACAAGTCTTAGCCTTGTCTTCCTTGAGATCACTCTGGAGCAGACAGGGAGACACTATCTCCCCCCCCCAAGAGCCAAGGCAGCCATGCCAAGCTATGCCACAGCCGCCGGCAGCACTACTGCCAAAACCTGGGTCTATTCACCATCTGGGGTTGATAACCAAATTACCAGTAGTGATTCCAAAAGAGGACATTGTCCACCTTCTCGGGTCACCACTGGACAATCCTATGGCAAGTGTCTGCTTGTGCCAGCCTCTCTGGGAACAAAGACAGAGGCAATAACAGTGTGTTAAGAAGCTCCAAGCTAGTGGGAAGTGGAAGCTGAAGGCCGTTCTAGGAGGCTGTGAGCTCCAGTGCAGAGGCCCCTGGAGGCATCACTCACAGGGAGACAGAGCAGGCCAGACCATGTGATTCTGAAATGATGCAGGGAAGTGTCCTGGAGGGTAGCAGGTGACTACAAAGGACAGGTGCAGTCCACACTGTGGGGGAAGAATGTAAATGTAGCCTTGAGGCCAGATCTCTGCTCCTGATGAAGCCAGAAAGCCAGAGACTATAGGAGCTGGCCTCATTTGGGTGGGACAAGAGCTCCTAAGGGCTGGGGCAAAGTAGCCAAGGCAATAAAGCCTTAAAACTAAGTAGAAATGGCAAAACAGCTCCCCCTAAAAAGCTGTAGAATGAAAATAGGTGTCCTTAGAGACCAGGCTCCCAAGAGGGAGCCCCACAAGGCGGCCTCTCGCAGGTGAAAACCTGAGCTCTCAGGAAGCTCTTTCACAGGAAAATTTCACACTAGTCTCTCTACACAGGTGTTTCTGTGGGCTTGGGCCTCTGCCTGGCCTCCCAGACACCAAGGTCCCACAGACCTCCAACTCCAGCCCTGACTTCTGCTCAGTCTGAACCTTAGAGGGGATGACTCCCACCCTCCACGGCCTAGAATGCAGAGAAAGACCAGATGCCAAGTGGGAACTGACAGTGACCATGGGTCACATGTCCTGTTGTGAGTGTCAAATCTGAGCCCACAAATTCATCTTCTGACTCGTGAGTGTCTTAGTCACTGTTGTATTGCTGTGAAGAGACACCATGACCAAGGCAACTTTTATAAAAGAAAGCTTTCGTTGGAGACTTGCTTACAGTTCTAGAGGATTAGTCCATGATCATGGCAGGAAATAAACAGGCACAGAGCTGGAGTAGCAGCTGATAGCTTTACACCCTTACCCACAGGCACTAGTCACACACATATACACACACACACACAGAGACAGAGACAGAGAGAGAGAGAGAGAGAGAGAGAGAGAGACTGACTGGACCTAGTAGGAGCTTTTGCACTCCCAGAGACACTCCTTCTCCAACAAGAACTCACCTCCTAGCCCTTTCCAAACAGCAACTATATGAGCCTATAGGGGAGGGACTGCATTTTCATCCAAAGCACCACAGTGAGCACGTGTAATCATGCCCCAGGCCTCCTTGGGAGCCAGGACCAAAAATAGCAGGGCAGAAATAACCCTAGAAATTGGCTTTGTGTTCCCTAACACACCTCAACAAATATTGGGGGACAGTCTACATCCATTTGACTCTCCACAATTTATTAGTTCTATTCTCTAAACCATAGGACTACAAATTCCCTTCAGGCTCCCATGTCCCCCATGCCTAGACCTAGACAACTGCTTTCCCATCTTATAAATTGCTGGCACCAAATTTGGACATATGGAGTCAGTGATCTGCCTATCTTCTTGCTGTCCAGACTTGTTCTATGGGAAAGGACAAAATGTGGGAGCAGACCCTCTCTTCTGGAGATAGCAAATCACCCAGACCCAGCCTTGCCTCTCCACAGGTTGACAAGGAGGACAGGAGTCCCAATCTTTCTTTGCCTTGCCAACATTTCCTGGGAAGTATCCCCACTAAATTCTGGCCCTAAGTGCACATAAAATTTCAGGAACTCTTGTGACCTGAGACACCAAAACATCATAAAAAAAATCCATTTTGCAAAATGGTGCAAGACTCTGAAACTCAGCACTGGTTACACAAAGATGAATTTTTAAAGAACAAAATATAACAGTCTTGCCCATCAGTGGACCCTGCATCTTATAATATCAACCTTCCAGGTAAGACCTACCTATTAGTACAATAGTGGCATAACTGTTGTGATAGTAACCAACCACTTTCTGGTTGTGTCTGAGACTCATTCTACAAGGAATTCATTCCTGGTACTGTGTTCCAGCTCAAAGACCCACAGCTACAGAGGTCTTAGGCCTTGAGTGGACCTACTTTTGTTTTGCTAGATAGACATATTGTCTAATAGTCTCCTATTTATGTTTATACCCATAGACTCATGCTTCTCTCAGCCTTCACTAGATAAGCTGCTTTTAACAATGAACAGCAGCATTAATGCAAAAATTCATGGCTTCTTAAGGTGCTGAGAATTAGTGACTATTGAGTGCTCATCCCTGAATAGGCCATATATGTCACCCTGTCCGATGCTCAGGAAACATAGCAAACAAGGGTGCAGAAAGAATATAATAGCCAGAAAAGGAGGAGGGGGTCTGTGGAACACTATCTGCTGGACCTGACATGCTGCAATCACAAATGCACATCGGCTAAGACTTCCTGCACTGGGTCTGTGCAACACCTGGTAATATATGGGGACTCATGGCACCTTGCCCCTCCCCCAAGGGATCCACTGGCTGTTAAAGGATGCTACAGGGAAAGAGAGTTATTGTAGTTTGTAGTAGCTGTGCCCCAGTAATTAGCTCCTTCCATGTTCATGGGGGCAGCCTTCATTAAACTCAGGGGTTCACAAAACCAAGCAAAAAGACATGATAGTGGGAGGGGAAATCGTTGGCAGGAAGGGGAAATTGGTAGGGTAGAAGTTATAGTTTGTTTTTCTACTCCACTCTTTAGGAGCCCACCATCCAGCTCCCAAATAAATACAGACTTATTCTTATGAATGCCTGGCCTACCTTGACTTGTTTCTAGCTAGCTTTTCTAGCTTATTTTGCCTCTGGGCTTTTTACTTTTCTTGATTCTATATGCCTTTCTTACTCCTTGGCTGTTTGAGTGGCTGGGTGGCCCCTGGCATCCTCCCCTCCTTCCTCTTCTCCTGTTCTTTTCTCAAGACTAGATTTCTCCTATTACTTATTCACTCTGCCTAGCAGCCCTTCAGATCCCTCTCCTGCCTAGCTATTGGCTGTTTGGCTCTTTATTAGACTAATCAGGTGTTTTAAACAGGCAAAGTAACACAGCTTTAGAGTTAAACACATGCAACATAAAAGAATGAAACATGGAGGGAGGACTTGACAGATTTTGTTGATCCCTCCTGGAAGGCATCATCCTCCCTGTGGAGTGGGGGCAAGGAATGTGATGGGGGGGATGGGAGGATGGGAGAAAGGGAGGGAAAGAGGGAAGGAGGGATAAAGGGAGGGAGGGAGGGAGAGAAGAAGGGAGGGAGAACTAGGATCGATATGTAAAATAAGAAAAAAAAAGAATACAACATATCTTTGCAACATTAAACACATATTTCACAGCATAAATTAATGTAACGCATCTTAAACTAATACTCTACAATAGGAAGGAACATAAGTGGGGGATAAGACTAATCAGATTGCAAAATTATAAACATGTATGAAATTGTCAAAGAATAAATTTAATTTACAAAAAAAAAAAAAAACAGAGTACAGGGCTGGAGAGATGGTTCAGCCATTAAAGGCTAGGCTCACAACCAAAACAAAAAAACAAAACAAAACAAACAAAAAACAGAGTACAGATTGGACTATTCCTTCAAACCCCACAAGGCTGGAAAAATAATTGAGGGGAAGAAGAGGAGGCACTAATACTTTGCAATGGGGCCTCAGAAGAAATGAGGGATGACAGGGTAGGGTCAGCACGGTTGCCTTGTTCTTGTTCAGGGAAGGAAGTCCTAGGTAAGCCTCAGGACAGGGCAAAGTGTGTGGACAGGGAGAGAATAATACACTAAGACTGGGCTCTGTCTTTGCGGTTCCAAGGATAGGAATGGGGACTGTGGGCTGGTAATAGGAGTGCTTGGGAACAGGAGGAGAGGTGACAGATACTGAGTGGAGCAGGGAGGAAGGAAGGAGCCCTGTGTTAGTGCCCATGACCCACTGGATATGTGACACATGTGGCCACAGCCACTAGCTAGCCCCCTGGCTGCCTAATCTACAGCAACAGGACAAGGCAGATGGTGTTATCAAACTTGAGGGTCACAGCTTGTGCCCAGGACAGGTCCAGCCACCCTCCTCAGTAAGTTAAAATAACAGAAAAGGGAGATTTAATCAATGTGGTCACTTTGGAAAGACGGACAAAGAGATCGAGGGAATCCTCTCAAGTATGTCTTCAGGGTCCTGAAATAGAATTAAATTTTAAATAGAGGGCCAAGTATATGAACAGCAATGCAGTTCTGGTAGATGTGGTCTCGTCCATCACTGACCCATTATTGCCCAGACTTCAGTCTCATCCTGTAAGATGGCCTGACAAGTTTGTTAGAACTGTGTGAAATCTCTTTTCCAAGAGACAAGTTTCGCTTTACTTTTTCCTGCAAGAGACACCTAGGGAAACTCCCATTTCTTTGGAGTCCATTGTTTTAGTTCTCTGATAGGACAGTCAGACTGAGAGACACAAGTATCACAGTTGAATATCTTCATTTCTGCCAAGCCTGTTACAGAGGACAAACTCCTGTGCTCCTGAGTGAAGGAAGCAAGAGACACAAAACTAATTGCCCATGTGAAGACCCCCACCTCAGACCAAGCTCAGTTGTCATGTTTATGGTTGCATTCTGAGGAGATCAAACTCTAGGAAGAAAAAAAAATGTTTATGGGGTAAGGTTTCCAAGGGATGCACAGCCCTGGCTGTGGCAGTGGTCTGTGCCCTGACTTCGTGTCTGGTGGGTTAATTACTTGCGTTCATGAAGCTAAGCTGCACCTTTAGTTTCATGCTGTGTTATTTTTCACAATCCAGAAGGCCTTTCAAATAGACTGTGGATAAGCAGGGTATGTTTCTGAGATTTTAATCTTCTTCTTTAGGATTATTCCTAGGTCTATTCCCAGGTTTCGGAGACTTAAGAGTCCTTTTAGGGTTCTTCTTACGTGACAGAGGCAACAGCATATCTCACTGTCCAATCACTTCAATGATTGCTAGTAAGCTAGAGCATTCTCTAGCCACATCTTCTGTTTGTAAGTTACCTACACATATCACTGGATATCTCCAGCTTCCCCCCTCCTCCGCCCCCCCCCCCCACCACCAGCTGTACACACACTCAGGGGAAGGGTAGCCGGCTTCCCAGTCACAAGGCTGGGAGCCCAGCAGGCAGAACACACCACCAGGGGGCAATAGTGGCTCAGGGATTTTTCTTTCCCTTCCTTTCCTTTCCTTTCCTTTTCATTTCTTTTTTCCAGACAGGGGTTCTTTTGTGTAGCCTAGCTATCCTGGAACTAGCTCTGTAGACCAGGCTGGCCTTGAACTCATAGAGATCCACCTGCCTCTGCTTCCAAGTGCTGGGATTAAAGCGGTACACCACCACCACCACCCAGATGTATGCTTTCCTTTTAAAGCAGACCATTATCCACCTTCTGTCTCCCTCATACTCACCCTCCCCCTTTGCAGCATTCTTACCTTTGCTGGGAGAGCCTATGCTCTAGAGTAGGAGGCCTAGAGGGTGTGGGCGGCATGACTGGCTGATGGGACGGGGAATGTGCACTGTGACCAGTGTTTTCTGCTCCATCTTTCCCAAGGGCTATCTCTGGCTGTTGCTCTTCCCCTGTTGTGTTTGCTGCTGAAGGTCCCCAGGGGCTCATTTGGAGCCAGAGAACTAAGGGAGTCTCGGGTAAGAACAGAGGAGACAGAGATTAAATAAGAGTCCGTATTAACAATGAGGCCTTTCCCGGAAGAAGAGGTTCTTCTCTACCACCCTGTTAATAGAGGCATTTCTTCAAATGCAGCCTCCCCAAAGGGGAGACAAGACACCAGAAAAGGCCAGTTTCAAGATGCCCTCCTCACTGCCCCTGATAACTGGGCTGCATGTGGAGTGTGTCCACAAACCCACTTCTCTGGGACCACTACAGGGGTTTCTGTAAGCATGGAGGGTGGGATGCTCCTGACTCCTTATCAGCCCCAGGGTCTCACTGGACACAGGTGTCCAGCCTGAGAAAGCCATCCACCCAGGAAGTCACCAGCCTACATCACAGCATGGACAGGGAGCAGGGACAGCAGAAGCAAGACCTGGGGAGGCGGGAAGGTCCAGCCTCATGTTCCTCTACTTCCTTCCTCTTAACTTGGCCTTGCCCTCCAACCTCAGACACCCAAGTTCCCAAATCCAGATGAGCAGAGGTCAGTGTGTATCCCCAGCTGACCAGGGAAACAGGCCTCTCCCCTGAACTTTGGTCTTGCTTAGTGACTGGACAGCAGCCAAGAGTCAGGCTTTCCCTCTCCAACTCAGACTTCCTGCTACAGCGGGCTGGGGAAATCCCACAAGCTGAGCTGTGCCTCCCCACCCAGAGCCCAGGTCCTGAAGGCGGGAAGGGTTGGGGCCCCTGGGTTCCTGAGGAGGGGCACTGGGAGAAATTGGTTCTGGACATTATAGGAACCAGGGAGAAGAAAGCCCAAGGTGAAGAAAGCTGGCCTCCTTCATTCCCGACTCTCCTATCAGCGTTTATCACTGTGGGTCACCTCAGGGGAGACCATGAGCACTGAGATATACCAGTGGAGGAGGAAGATGCCTGGTAGCCCCAAGGGAGGTTGAAGGGACTCTGAAAAGAAAGTGATGCCTGTTGAGGAGAAAGGCTGCAACCAAGAGGGGAAGCTCTCCGGATGGCTGAGATGAGGGATCAGACCGGCAGGAGCTGGTCCCTCCCAGGGGAAGGAGCGGGAGTGAGTGTCATCCACACGGCAGGGCAGGCGTTGAAGCCCCACAGCAGAGGAGTTGGGCTGTGGGATGGCCCGGGCATGAGAAGGACTAGTCTTTTCCCTTTTCCTTCCAGATCTTGTTTGGGCCCTCACAGCAGCTGTGATAGGCTTCCTCCCACGCTCTTGGGATGCCTCCTGCCCCATTCCTGCCTGCTTGGCAGTTACTCCGTCTCCTGGCCATCTCTTCCAAGAATCCCTCCTGTCCTAACCCCGCCCAGCCTCCTCATCCTCACCACCACAGCCAACCTTCTTATTCCCTGGCATTCACAGGGAATGTAAGTGCTCTATGAACTATGGCTTCCTGGGTGTCTCAGGCCTCTCCCATTACAAGCACGCTCAGAACAGGGACCTGGACCTTCGGTCATAAACCAGTTCATGGGTAAGGGATTGAGGAATTTCCTTTCACAGGCTGGAATTCTAGCTCTATCTCCCCCACTGAATCCACCCCCCCCCCATTCTCTGACTCCCATAGCCTTACCACTCCCCACACCTTCCAGAGGTCACCTGGTGTCAGGTGCTGGTTCTGCAGAGATGGGTTAGCCACCAGCCTTGCCCTCCCAGGGAGTTGCCACAGCACAGGCAGGCAAACATTCTGCTGGAAGAACAGAGGGCTTCAGCGGTGAGAGTGTCTGCTCCAGCTCCGGGCTGAGCAGCGCCACTGCACTCTTCCTATCTGCCCTTCCTGGCTCTCTGGATCTGGCTGAGTGGTCTTGCACAAGTCCCCATCCTGCAAAGTTAGGAAGGATTAGCTATCATCGCTATCTCTGTTAGCTCTCATTATGTACCAAGCCCTGCCCTAAGAGCCTCTTATGGACTGTGCCATTTAAGCACAACAAATCTCCCTGCAAGGAAGATGACATCATCAGCTCTATTTTCAGAAGAAGAAACTAAGGCGTGAGAGGGTAAGTGAATTGTCCAAGTTGGCCCAGCTGTAAGGATTGAAGACAGAGTTGTTGCAAGACTGGGCTTCATCACCCAGGCAACTCCATCTTCAAAATGATTCAATAGTAGCTAATTCTAGCTCTTTGTCTCATTTTGTATGTATGGGTGTTTTGCCTGCATGTATGTCTGTGCACACAAACATGCTTGGTGCCCACAGAAGCTGGAAGAAGGTATTGGATCCCTGGGACTGGAGTTAAAATGGTTGTAAGTGGCCATATGGGTACAGGGAAGCACACCTGGGTCCTCAGAAAGGACAATGCTCTTAACTAATGAGTCATATTTCTAGCCCCTGTTTTGTTTTTTGAAACAAGGTTTCAGGGTCTCTTGTAGCCCATACTGGACTGAAATTCAACACTCCATACTTGGCTCATCAGAAAAACTGATTTTGTTTTTCTTATATCTAAGCTTTTAAACAATCCTGAATCTCAGCTACAAACACTGAGGGACAATATGGCTCTGAAGGGTTGGAGGGCCAGACCCAAACTTGAGTATATCTAACTTCAGAGCTCTTATGTCTGGGATCATCCACCTATACTCAGTCTATTAGGGCACCTTTCAGGCTCACAGTCATCCTTCATGTCCTCCCCTTAGTTTGCTGAGACTCTACATACTCTGCATATCTCCGCTTTCCCATTCCTAGCCACCATTCAGTGCCCCACCAAAGTCTAGGGAACCCCAGGATGCTGGCTCATTCGATCCATCCCTGGGTTCTTCTCCTGGCAGTATAAACCCAAATAACTCTGATCACATCTATTCTGAGACCTGATAATATTTGCTTTTTCTTCCTTTTCAAAAATTTATCCCTCATCAGAACACAAAATTCCTTAAGGGCAAGAATCTCGAGGTTGGTTCCCTTTACCTAGTCTGCCCACGCCCCAGCACACAGTGAGTGCTCTGTAGGTGGACAGAGAAGCAAACAGCACTTGTCTTGGAGAGCCAAGAAGCCCCAAGTTACTCCACCTGTTCACACCTCCTGTCTCTGCCGGTGCTAATTCCAACATAGAAGCTCAGCCCCATCTGGAGTCAGCCTGTACAGAGATCCTGGAAGCTAATGACCTCAGAGGAGAGATCCACACAAGGGCAACTTTACTCTCCCCCTCCACAAAGCCTTCCTCCTTCCCTGAATGAGAAGCTGACAGATTAACCAGCAGGAAGGGTAAATGATACTACAGGGAGCACATACATGTGGGGCTGCCAACAGCATTGAAGCCCTTGTTTCTGACCCTTGCAGTCCTGGAAATAGCCCAAGCAACCAGGTCTACCCTCCAAGGCTGGTAACCTAGATGGGATAACTTGAAAATCTTAGTTTTGTTGTTGTTGTTGTTGTTAAACAAAAGGCTTACCTTGTCCCTTGTGTTTGCTTACTATTTCTAGGGAGACAAAAGGGGAAATGTGCATGAAGTGTGTGGTGCCTTGGCAAATTGTGACAGTCAGGAGTGCTGGTAACGATTAGTGCCGAGGTCACTTTGCACAGAGCAGTTGCAAAGGTAGCTAGGACTGGGAGACGCTGAGAGCATTGCCTTGAAACCAGAGGGTAACCCAGTGCTGCAGGATGGAGTGGTCCAGAGATGCAGAAAAGGAAGAGTGCTAAGAATGCAAGCTTCCTCCATGATGACTGCCTGTCTTCCCTACCTCTCCTGCGTGCTCAGTAAGACCCTGGGCTTCATCAGGCAAACTCTCTTATCCTGTCTTATCTTTTCTCATCGCCTGTCTCTACTCCTGAAGCCCCAAATGTCCATTCTCCCCCCTCCTCTCTCCATACCTGTCGCCTCCTCCCACAGGCCTTCCTTGACCAGTGGCACCTTTTCCTCAGCTCTGTGTTTATGATGCAGCATCACACTGCAATTGCTCAGGACCTTGCTTAGTCATGGCTTGCTGACTTTCCCCACCCACTTAGAGGAAGCAACTGCCCTACCCCAATGCGTGTAAGTGCTGAAGGCCAGACGCCTGACCTCTTTGGAAGTCTCCCCACCACACCAGAAAGCCTTCCTTTCAACTGTGAGCTATTTGCCAGCCCCTTCTCTGTGCTCAGTGCCCGTCTTGGCCAAAGACAGCACAACAGCAAGCCTTTCCTCTCCTCAGAGAATGTGCTAGAAGGTGACTAGTCCTGGGTTTCCAGGAAACTACAGAGTAAATCTAAGTCACATGTGTGCTGTCCGTCAGTGTGTAGGTGGAAGTGATCTCTCATTCAGAGCCAGTGTCTGAATTGTAAGTTCCACAGCTGATGAGCAGCCCTTGCAAGGAACTGCTCTGTGACTCAGCTTCTCTGATTTTCCCTGACCTCAGTGCTGGATATGGTGTTGCAACAGTAGGCCATTATATAGCAATCCCTCCAAATTGTCTTTTGTTTTCCAGTTGTGTACATTTATACCATATGGCTTGTTTTCACTATAATTTCATGTCTACAATGTTTTTCTTTTAATATTTTTAAATTATATGTTGAGAAGATGGGTTGTACACATTGCTATGGTAGAAGCTTCACCCCAGCCCCTGGCATCCATATAACCTAAAGAGTCTGGAATGATATGGTGGAAGTTCCATCCAAGTCCCCCTCCCCTATCTCCCTCCAAACCCTGCCATATCTCAGAAAGCCCACCAAATGATGGCACCTCACCCAGAGATTCTCAAGACTACTCCCACAGGGTATTTAAACTGTCCCCCAGAAAACAGACCTGTAGTTTTCCAGTCTCTCTTTCCCATCTCCTCTCTGGGGTGGGGACTGGAAGGCCATCCTGTCTCATTCACTCACCCTTGCCTTTTCTTTACTACCAGGTCACTTCTCTGTTCCTTTCATTCTGGCCGTTACAATCCTTCTCATGGGGTGAAGCCTCCACCATAACACACATGAGTACAGGGCCTTCAGAGGCCAGAGATGTCAGATCTCCTGGCGTTGGAGTTACAGACGGTTGTGACCTGCCCAGCATGGGCGCTGGGAACTAAACTCAGGCCCCCTTGCAAGAACTCTAGGTGCTCTTAACCACCAAGCCACCTCTCCTGGCCCAAATGTGTTATTGTTTTTTATAATTGTGCACATGAACACAGTATATTTTGAGCAGATCCACCTCCCATCAAGATATCTTTCATTTGTCTCCTTCCCATTGAAGGGAAGTTGAGTTATACCTGTGCCAGCTGACACGTTCTGGAGCCTCTTCTGCCATCCTTACCAGTTCTTTCACTGCAAATCCATCCAAGACCATGCATGCTCTGTGGAAGAGCAGAGTTCCTCTTCTCCCCAGAATTGCCATGATAATTGTGCAGTAAGTAATTCCTTACAAGGAATTTAATGAGTTTAGTTACTTGCCTTTATTAAGTCTGTTAGGCTGTGGGCCTTTAATCAGTAGCAATGTGAGTGACTATATCTCTACTCCAGGAACTATCTAGGAACTATCTGAGTGTTTTGATAGGGATCAGGGGAAGTTCTCCTTGTTCCTGAAGTTCCCTGCGCCCACATAAAATGTGAGAAACTACTTTTTCCCTGTATTTCGGTCTGTTATTTACTGTGTTATAATAGGGCACCCCCAGATTTAGGGAACTAAAAACAATAACAGTTGATTATATCTCATCATTTTTGTTTTTGTTGTTGTTTTTGGTTTTGTTTGGTTGGTTGGTTTTGGGGGTCTTTTTGTTTTGTTTTAATTTTTTTTTTTCTTTTTGGTTTTTCGAGACAGGGTTTCTCTGTATTGCTTTGGAGCCTGTCCTGGAACTAGCTCTGTAGACCAGGCTAGCCTCAAACTCACAGAGATCCACCTGCCTCTGCCTCCCAAGTGCTGGGATTTAAGGCGTGTGCCACCGACACCCAGCTATCTCATAAGTTTTTGAGTCTAGCATTTGGATAGGGCTTGGCTAAGTGTAGAGGGCTTTCTCGGGTCTACCAGCCCCTAAATCATGATACATAGACTTATTGTTAGTTATGAATGCTTGGTCATATCTTATGCTTGTCCCACTAGCTCATAACTTAATGTAACCTGTTTCTCTTTGTCTATGTTTTGCCTGAGGCTTTTTACCTTTCTTTTGGTCTGTATGTCCTACTTTCCTGCTTCTACTGTGTCTGGCTGGCTGCCTGGCTGGCTGGCCCCTGATGTCTCCCTCTCTTTCTCCCTTGTTCCCTCTTCTCTGGAGCATAGATTTCTCCTCCTACTTATTCTCTCTGCCCACCAGCTCCACCTATTATTCTACTGCTTAGCTACAGGCCGTTCAGCTTTTTATTAGACCAACCAAGTGCCTTAGGCAGGCAAAGTAAAATAAATGCAGCACATCTTTACATAGTTAAACAAATGCAGCATAAACAAATGTAACATATCTTTTCTTGGTTCAGGCATCAGCAGGGAGAGAAGAGAATAGAAACCTTCAGAATGCTGTCAAGAACCCCTTCAGAGGGCAGGAAAGGGGAGAGGGAAACCAGGAACCCTAAATCCTTAAAGGAATGAATGTCAGAAATCTTTGTTACAAAAGCTATAGAGCCAGACTGTAATCCAGCTACCCATAAGACTAAAGCAAGAGGATCACAAGTTCAAGGCCAATCTAGACAATTTAGTTAAGACATTTTCTCCAAATTTTTAAAAGTTTATAAAGGCTGGAGATAGAGATCAGTGGTAAAGTACTTGTTTAGCATTTGTAAAGGCCCAGAGTCAGTCCCCAACATCACAAAAGAAAAAGTTACAGTCAAGGATTTTTGTTCATATATGTCATGGTATGAGTCATGGTATGCAGGTTAGCTTCGTGGTGAGGGTAAATCAGCATAAAATATTATTGAACACTGCTTACACAGAGTTTAAAAGACCTAAACAGGAGTGAAAACTGCCCGGTTCTTTTGACAAAGCAAAAGCATAGTCACCACACCCCACTTAACTGGAAGTTAGGCTCTGACAATTTCAGTTCTGTGGAATGCAGCAGCAAATCCGGAAGTGAAAAAGACCTTTGAAAACCAAAAATAGCTGACAAAGATTGAATCAAAGCCAGATCCTCAGGGCTCTGCAAGGGGCCCCACTGGACTATACCAAACAGAATACTTCAGAGGTTTGACCTGTGGTCTGGTCAAGAGCAAAATACGGCAGGTGGAAGTTTCTTGGAGAGAAGGACAGAGAGATCATACAGACACTGTCTGTCACTCCACTATGGGAAAGTATTAAAATACCTCATCGTACAGTGACTGGTGCTTTATCGAGCCCACGCACACATTACATCATCCTATCTCTACAGGAGGCTGGGAAGAAGGTACCCAAGCAGAAAACAAACACTCAGAGGCTTCATGGCTTTGCCGTGACCACACAGATGAGTGAATCTGGAGCTAGGAGTGACCCTGCTCTTATGACATCCAGCAAAGTTTCTCATGATATTACCTAAACTATGTCTTGACCTACCCTTTACTCCATGCTATCTCCCCTTTTCTTAATGGTGACCATGACTCATCAAGAAAAGATTAGTCTCTGTCTAGCAAACTGTTTGGAAAAAAAAAAAAGATAGGGAAGTAGTTAATATTTTTACACTAAAAATAGAAGAACAAGTTTGGCATTTGGGATAAAGTTCAGCTTTTTTTTTATTTATTTTTATTTTCATAAAGTCCCACCATTTACCTCTTAGCCCTAACTGCCACAGACCTGGTACTAATGTGTGGAGGCAGCCAGGGGCCTCCTGAGCTCTGCCAGCATTTCCATTTCCACTCTACCCCTGACTCTCTTCTCATACAGGGTTTCTCTGTGGCTTTGGAGGCTGTCCTGGAACTCAGTCTGTAGACCAGGCTGGCCTCAAACTCACAGAGATCCTCCCGCCTCTGCCTCCCGAGTGCTGGGATTAAAGGCAGGTGCCACCAATCCCGGCTTACATTGCATTCTTAACTGGGTTTCTGACTCCGGTTTTGACCCCTTAAATGTATCCTCAGCTCACATCGTTGTGAGCAATCTAACAGGGAAAAAGCCTAGTCCCCCCACAGCTATGGAGACCCCATTCCACCACCCAACTCCTGACAGCCTCCTTAGCCACACCTTGCCATTCTCTGCTCTATACAAGGCCTTCTACAATGTCAAGCTGTGTATGCTTCTGCCACGTGTCTAGTGGCCGCTGGCTAAAACACTCTTTATCTAGCCCTTTAATTTCAGAGCACTTCTAAAGACTTGAGCATATTTGTCATTTGGGCACGCCTTCTTGGTGTCCTCATAATTTTGTCATGCCCCTCTGCTTGCCCTGTATCAACTAGGACATTCACACTGTAACTCCTGGGGCAGACTACCAGAAAACAGGCGGCCTGTTGACACCTCACAAGAACCTGGAGGTAGATGGATCCAGAGCTGGTGTGGTGATGTCACAGCTCTAGGTTAGCATCTGTAACATTTTCCTGGCCCTCTGCAAGATGTCTGTAGTACCTCCAAGTTCACATGACAACATTTAAGATCCAGAAAGTATATTAGCTCATAAGGCTGCCACAACAAAGTACCACTGACCAGGTAGCTTAAGCAATAAGAATTTATCTCACAGTCTGAAGGCTAGAAGTCCAAAACCAGGCTGCTAGCAGGGCTGGTTTCTTCTGAGGCTTCCCTCCTCATCTTACAGACAATTCTCTCTCCCTCTGCCTGTCCCTGTCCCTGCCCCTGTCCCATTCCTCTCCCCCTCTTCTCTCTCTTCTCTCTCCTCTCCCTCTCCTCCCTCTCCTCTCCCCTCCCCTCCCCTCCCCTTCCCCTTCCCATCCCCCTTCCCCTCCCTTTTTCTCCTCTCTCCTCTCTCTTAAGAATCCAGTTACATTGAACCAGGGCCTACCCTAATGGCCTCACTTAACCTAATTACCTCCTCAAACATCCTCTTTTCAAATTTAGTCACAATTCCTGAGGTGCTGCCAGTTGGAACTTAAATATGTGAACTTGGGGACCACACAATTCAGCCATAACAAAGATTCTATAATAGGAGCCTTCTCTGAGATGTCTTTTCAGGTGAAAGGTATTTATTTCCTAGAACCTTCCAGTAGACAGGCAAGACAGAACCTAATAACCTGCCCCTTTGCTATGAAAGTTTTTCCACACTGGGAAATGGAGTAGAGTGTGCTCTGGATTCTGAAAGAATGATGGGAAGGGTCACAGAGTGAGCTACAGATAGGTCTTGCCAGACTGTGCCCCCACACTGGCAGAGCCATCTGCTCAACAGGGCATACTACTCCTTGAAGCAGACTTGACTGCTTCAGCCAAGAGTGCCCCTCATGGCCAGCGCCCCCTCCCCACCCCGTTCAAAGTGAGTGCTCAACCACTGCTTACTAAAGGAATAAACAAATAGAATTTAATGAACTAGATGAACCTGTTTGCATTATATTTGATTACAGCACTAAATCTTGTTCATATGTTTGGCTTGCATAGTCTGTGGATCATACCTTTAAATAATTGTAGGGTTGTATTACTATGAAACTGCTATTACAATCAAGATTTGTGAGCTCTGTCTCCCCCAAATCTGTGTTGTTGCATGAATTTTTGTTGGATGAATAAACTGACAATGGATAAATGAAAAATTAAAATGTGAAAGTATGTTGAGTCATATGAGCTAAGAAGTTATGGTTTCCAGAAAACACCGTCTTCTAGAACTGGCATCTATGTGGCCAGTGCTCACAAAGGTGGGTGCCATAAAGTATCTGCTTCTATTTGTCATAAAGAATGATCCAGATAACTGTGGCCAACAGGCTTACAGCTGTCATGCTAAGAGTGATTCAACTAAAAGTAGAGTATTTGAGTTTGACTCAGTGGAGTGACAGGATTGACACCTGCTGGGTTCTACCTAGCACGCATCACCTTTGCTCCACAAACCCCCACACATTTAGTCTCCATATTCTACAGAACAGAGGGTCAAAGCACCTCACTAGTGAACAGCATTAATTGTGGGTAAGTACCTGATTCAATAGTGGCTCCCCGAATTCTGACCACATGCTCCCAGTGTTAGAGAGACTCATGATTTCCAGAAAGGTCCTGCTTCTCTCTGCCTCAAAGTGACAGGACTCAGACAGCTGAGGTGCAAACCATGCAGATAAACGAGGAGCCATGGAGGCAGAATCTCAGAGTCACTACAAGTGACCAGGCTCCCAGGACAGTGTGTTTTGGCACCATGAGACATGCTTTGCAGCTGAGAGTTGAGTCTCCTCTCACCCTATTCAGATCCAAAGGACTCTTCCTCCCTCATACAGTTCAAATAATGAGCTCAATTAAAACATTCATGTTCAATTAGTGTGTTAGGGCTTCAGAGGCTGTCTCTGGGCAAAATATTTTCTATGAGTAACTGAAGAGAAGCTAGCGCTGTCCTGGACCAGCAGAGTAGCGTGCAGGGGCAGGAGACAACTTGGTCTGCAACCAACAACTGTATCATAGAAGAGCTAGACAAGATGGCACTTGTGTGTATTTGTGCTCCGCTGTGCCAGTTCCCTGGCCCCAAGGGCTTTCAACAGCCAGGAGGAGGAATTGCATGCTAGGGTGTTTTCCTAACAAGTTGTGACTTTTTCTTCTTTCTTTAAAGCATTGGTAGCCCAGAATTTTGTTGGGGGAAACAAAAAGAAAAGGAAGGAAAGGACGGGAGGGAGGGAGGGATAAAGGAAGGGAAAAGAAAAGAATAGCCTGTTACTATAACGATGTTTTTTAAATGGTACCAATAAACTAGGTCTTAACACATTATTGTAAGCACATCAGCCAAAGCTACTATAATAAAGTATTGTTGAGAGAAGAACAACCTGGCAATGCATGTATCTAGAAATTCTGTCTTTGGGATTGTTGCCAAAGCATGATAGATTCCCAGTTCCTTATGATATCCCATTGTTGTGCATGAACTTGCTCCCCTCAGCCTGCTGCCAACATAATCACTAGCTTTACTTTGATGTTTTCTGCTTGTGTTCTCTCTCTCTCTCTCTCTCTCTCTCTCTCTCTCTCTCTCTCTCTCTCTCTCTCTCTCTCTCTCTCTCACTCTCCAGGGTCTTTGTAGCCCAGGGTAGTTTTAAACTCTCTGTTCTCAAGAATGACCTTGAACTCAATCCTCTGCCTCCTCCCACTAAGTGCTGGGATTACAGGTATGTACCACACACTGCTTGTTCTCTGCATTCTATGATGGCTTAGACTTTCTGGCAGTTCTCAAACACTAAGCACACTCCTATCTGGAATCCCATTACCTGGAATGCTGCTGACTGGCATCCCACGGATCAAAGGCACAATGACTGATGAGACATTGCAAGATCACATAGTGACTTTTGAGCCATTTAGAGAATATTTGAGTGTACTCAGAAAAGTTTAACATTGGTATCTGAATGGATTCTGGATTCTGTAGGTGTTGTTTCCATGTTACTCCAAGTATATTAATTAATTACAAAAAATACATTCTAATAAATCAAGATGATCCACATCAAGCTGGAATGATTAATAGAACAAAATAAATGGTTAGGAATTTGTATAACTAATACATACCCTGTCATTTGGGGTTAAAGGCTACTTAAAAGCCCTGAGTTAGAACTCCCTCTAAGAAAGCCAAGGGGATATTGGCTAGCAACTCAGCAATGTTTGGTGACACTGAGTCAGTTGGTCTTATCCAAGGCCATCTGTTTGTTATTGTTTTTTAAGTGTCCAAATAAAATGGGAACAGATTCACTCTATGCCTAGCTAGTCAGGCCAGGTCTATGGAGGACTGTTTTGTTATGAAGGCCACATTTGAAAGGGAAAGGAACTATGGATGTTTCTTTTGGCAACTCCAATATAATAGCTGTCCTCAAATAGCTGAGGAATGTCAAATGAAAGAAACATTACATTTAACCATGAAGTACCAGAGCTCAGATCTAAACATCATGATTAGAAATGTCCAGGGAACACGTGTAAGCGCCATATGAGATAAGACTTTCTACAATGTTTATAGTGATCAAAACATTAGACTCCAGTGAACTTGAGCAGAGGCCAAGACTTGGGCAGGAAACTTCTAGGACACAGTAATTTCTATTCCTTGCCTTGTGGTAGGAACTTACATCTTTTATTGTACTATGGTTTCTCCATGGTCCACCACACATTTTCATGCTCTCTTTTGTGGGTATGATATATTTTACAATGAAAAACCATTGACTGTATTGTGAGTTAAGTGGTTAACTTCACATCATTATAAGGGTTCAAAAAGAAGCAGGTAGCTCTGGATGAAAAGGTAAAGAGATGACTTCGGGTGCTCCCTCATCTTCAAGATCCTGGGACATACATGGACAAATTTTTGTTTTGTTTTGTTGTTTTTCAAGACAGGGTTTCTCTGTGTAACTGCCCTAGCTGTCCTGGAACTCACTTTGTAGACCAGGCTGGCCTTGAATCACAGAGATCCTCCTTCCTCTGCTTCCCAAGTGCTGGGATCAAAGGCATGCGCCACCATTGCCCAGCTCATGGGCAATTCTTACAGCACAGCTTCCCTAAAGCATGAAGGCAACGGCCTTTAATTAACTTCATGGGAGGCCTCACTTATGACAGGTTCCAAATGAGCATTGCTGGTGTTTACTAGACTATGACCCCACGTCTCTATTGCAGTGGCTATCATTTTATAGGCTGTTATACAGGAGAAAGAGATAAACACAGTTTCTGTCCTCTCCAGATGGCAAGTGACATTGATAGTAATAAAAACAAGAGAATGAGAGCCAGATATGAACAGTGAATAAATATAAAATAAAGTTTAAAAGTTCATGTAGTGAGCAGGTCAAGGTTTGGGGTATTGTAAAAGTGGGAAACAAATGCTAAGTCTTAGAGAACACAATCTAAATGGGTTCCAACCAGAAGCTAGCCTTCTGCTCCCATTAACTTCCATGGACTTCCTTGAAGAAGCTAGCCTTAGAAATATACAGACTGGCTGGGCACTGGTGGCGCACACCATTACTCCCAGCACTGGGGAGGCAGAGGCAGGCAGATCTCTGTGAGTTCGAGGCCAGCCTGTTTACAGAGCTAGTTCCAGGACAGGCTCCAAAGCAATATAGAGAAACCCTGTCTCGAAAAAAAAAAAAATGGAGAAAAAAGAAAGAAAGAAATATACAGACTGACAGTCAAACGTCTGGGCAGGGGAATCTTTTTCCTGAGCTGCCAGGAATAAAACAAAGTCAAAGTAGCCTGAGTGGTCATTTCCTCCTGTAGATCCTGTTCTCCCGTTCTGCTCTTCATGGTCTCTCACTACCCTCTCCACTGTGCTGACCTGAACGGGAACTAAGACATAAAAAGGGGAAATGAGAGGCAGGGGCATTTGTGGACTATGATGGATGTAGAATCCCGGAGAGTCCTTGGGTCCCCAAGTCATTGCAAGTAAATAACCAAGCTCTCTGGTCCTTCTGGCTTAGCTGTAACTTGGAGCAAAGTTACTTCTGCTTTGGGCCCACTTAACCTTTTATCTGGGGATCCCCAATCATGTTACCGACGTTAATTCCTCTATCCTTAAAATGACCTTAGGTTGATGGGAAAAACAAACCAAACAGAAGTCTTTACAAGCTACTCTAGTCCAATATGCTAAAATGCAAATAATACCTAGTCCAAGCTTATTTTATAATTTATCTTCACTTTACTGAGGAGTAAACCAAGGTATTACAGGCATAAACACACCAACTTCACCTCAGCTCTTCTGTCTTTGATTTCATCAATGGCAATAATGTTTTAGTCTTTCTTTTCTTCCTGGAGTTTATTTATTTGCTCAGGATCTCGGGTACTCTGGGCTGGTCTCAAACTCAGCATGTAGAGGAAGAAAATCTTGAACTCTTGATCTCCTACTTCTACTTCCCAAGTGCTGAATTATAAATGTGAGCTGGCACACTAGCTTATCTGGTACTGGGAATCCAACCTGGAGTTCTTTGTGTACTATATATTAGGCAAGCACTCTACCAACTGAGTTCGTCCCAGTTCCCCAACCACAGGAAATCTTAGCATGATCACTTCATGGAGAAACTGAAACAGAGACTAATTAACATGTATCACTTGAGGCTAGGCCTCAGGAAATAGTGCTTAAGGAAGAAACCCAAGAGCCCAAATTCTGGGAACACATTTTAATTATTAGATTTTTGAGACAGGTTTAAAACACTGAATCTACTCAAAATTTGTAAATTACACGGTAACTGCTGTCAAGATTGAGCTCTTCATTCCAAAAATAGAGTGGCACAGGGGATGGCAGCAGAAGTAATCATGATGCTGAGTTTAGAAGTGCTGTCCCTCTGGCCCCACCAAGAACATCAACAGTGTCCCCTCCTACTAGGAGGAGGTGGAAACTAAGGTAAGCTAATAATGTCTAGTCAGAGAACAGTTAGCAAACACAGAACAGAGACTAAAACCCGAGTCCTTGAAATCCAAGTTCAGTGAGGATACATTTCGGAGGAGAGGCTTCCTGCCTTTTAGAGGTGACCAAGAAAGGAGTAAAGCCACCCTTACCAGCACCTCCGACTATAACAACAGAGAAGAATGGGCATCGCTGGGCACTTCTAATAAAGGAACAGAGCTTCTGTGGGGACCTGTAACATAGGACAAACACTCTAGGAAGAATAGATATGTCCATTACACAAGTCAATGCAATATAAACAGTCACCTATTGCAAGAGTAGACAGGCAAAGAATTTTATCATACACATGTCCAGGTAGGTTTAGGGTGTGGAAACCTATAAGTGCATACATGAAAATGGGAACAATTAAGTAATGAAGCGGGAAGTATGGAAGGGAGACCAATCCAGAAGAGGTATTAGAAGAAAAATATATTTAGGAGAATTTCCTCTTTGTTTCATATCAATTTTGTTGTTGTTGTTTCTGAGACAAGGTCTCATGTAACCCAGACTGTCCTCAAACAACCTGTGTGGATGCTGACCTTAAACTCCTGCTCCTCCTCTACCTCCCCGATGCTGGAATGACAGGCATGTGCCACTATACCCAACTCTTTTTTTTTTTTCTTTCAAATTTAGGAATCAGAGAGTAGCTGTATCTTGGTAGGAATGGAATTTTGAGAGTACATGGCTTAGAACTGAACCCTATCCTAGATGTGGGACAATTACAGATATGGGTGGGGAGGGGGAGGAAGGCAGTGTCAAAGTTGCTTTGAGCAACTGGAAATTCAAGAGAGTGATTACAAGATAGCTTGACTACTAGGCTATATCTAAGAGTTTCCACGCCCGTACTTGTAGAAGGCACAAGCTCTCCTCATTTCAAGAGCACAAAGAATCTTCAACTTGTAAAAGCCTGTTTGCAACAGATGCTGAAGGCAGCCATGTAATGGTGACTATGGCAGAGAGGTAACTGGGCAGGAAGCCCCTAGCAGCCCCAATCTTCCTCACCCCACCCCTCCTAGGTTCCATCATCATAGTTAAGTTTCCCAGTGCACAAATGGCTTACCCAGACCCTTACACTGTCCAGTTTGCTTTATCAAGGCTAACTTCACCTGTTGAACTTCAGGCAGATGACTAACTAGATTGTCAGAATGAGAACTCTGTTCAGATCTGCCATGACATAAACACTTCTCAAGATATCAATTCAGACTTAAGCCAAGTACTAAGACCTGTTCTTCTCTGTAAATTGTATTAACTCATCCTCTGTGACCCCCAGTTAGTTAGAGAAATGGACACAGAAAATCATTAGTCTAGAGAAGTGAGTAAAAATGTCTACATAAAGAGTTCCCACACTTTGGCTACTGGTTCTTTATTAGTGCTGGCTCTAACCATGTCCATCTAAACCATGAGCTAAAGGTTGGCAATCTCAGAGTTTCTGAAGAAACCACTCATTCTGATCACCCTGGTTTCTAAGATTGGCAATGAATGATATGAAGATTTGAAGATTCTTACCAGTCTTAATATCATTTTGTCACCATCAATCCATATAGTGTGTTTACACCATATCATTCTCTGTCCTAAGTCATCTACATTGTGTTACAACATCAAATGTAACCATGAAATGCCTATAATATCCCCTATACAATAAGATATTGCTAAACATCTATAGGTGTCCACAAGAATACACAAATACCATGTCCAAACAGATGAGGAACTGACAGTGAGTACTTAATCAAGGTAACAAAGCCAACAGTTGAAGGCAAGAGGACTGAAATATGATGTTCAGTCCTCAGTGGCTCCCAACTTTTCTAATGCTGCGACCTCTTTAATACACTGTGGTGACCCCCAACCATTAAATTATTTTCTTTGCTACTTTATAACTGTAATTTTGCTGTTATGAATCACAATGTAATTTTTTTCCAGATAGAAGTTGTTCAACCTAACATAGACTGTACAGAAGATGGAGACCATTATAAAGCATTTCTACACTCAAAGTGCTCATATTGGCAATCCTCTTAATGACATTTAAATCTTGTTCATTGTATTTGCTTTCATAGTAAGATAGAAGGGATGGGGATAGCTTGACCTCACCAACACTATTATTCCTTCTTTTTTAAACTAATAAGGCAACTTTAGGCCATATTTAGTAGTGAACGTATCAGTGACTCAAGAACAACTAGTGGTTAGTCTCGTGTAGTGTCACACAACCTTAATCCCAGCAATTGGGAGGCAGAGGCCAGCCTGGACTGTATAGTATGTTCCAAGGCAACCAGAGGTTATGTAGTACTAGCAGCCCTGTCTCCAAACAAAAAGCCAGATGTGGTGGTACATTTCTATAATCCCGGCGTAGCACAGGATAATTACAAAGTCATTGGCCATCCTGGGGAGGTGCTCATAGGCATGTCCAAAACTAGAAGCCAACCCTTTTGGCAGCTAATGGTAATATTTCCATGTTGAATGTCGTTCACAGGAGGGAAAATCTGTATGTCGTTGCTATGCATTTGATGAAGACGGGTGTTCCACCGCGCCTGTCACCTTCGCCTCCCCCACTTTTCAACACCTTTGACTCTCACACACCTAACTGATCCCAACCCTGCCTCTGGGGAGAAACTAGGGCTGTGAACCATTTGGAATTACGGAAACTGAATTCAGATCCCTTATCACTAACTCTTGAACAAAGTTTGTTTCGGACAAATTTGTAATTGCCTAATCAGGAACAAAAGGCAAAGCGGGGGCGGGGGGGGGGGGTGGCGGTGCGGTGTCTGTCTGAACGGCAAAGACGTGCACTTTACAATACTTGGACGAGGTAGATCAGAACTAAAATGGAGACGGGCAAGGAAAGGGTACTGTCCCCTGGGCTTCGCAGGGAGGAAAGGACGGTGCCGCACGTGCTTCAGAAGCTCCTGAGCTCCCGTCAGTGTGGCAGCGCCCCCCGACACACACATACACCACACACACACACACGCGCGCGCACACACACACACACCTTCCACGCGAGGCTCCCGACACACACGCGCACACACACACACACCTTCCACGCGAGGCTCCCGACACACACACACACACACACACACACACACCACACACACCACACACACACGCACACCTTCCACGAGAGGCTCCGGGCCAGGACCTCTGAGCCACGGAGGGGCACCGGCACCTTACGGGCGGAAGCGGCGTCGGCTTGGGACACCGCCCCCTCCCACCGGCCTGGAGTGGAAGTGACGAAAGCAGCCGCGGAGTCACTTCCTGCTGGGTGGATGAGGAGGAGCCCGAGCTGCCGCGGAGGAGCCCGAGTAGAGACGGACGGCGCCGGAGAGGTGAGGCCGGCGTCGGCGGTCGCGGCCCTCGCGGGCAGGACGGACGGGACACGGGTGCGGGCGGCCGTAGGAGCCGCTGCGGACGGGCGGGAGCGGCGAGACCCGCCGCGGGCCGGGTGGGTGACCGAGCGCCCTCGGGAGTCACGAACACCTGCAGACGCGCCTGCGGGCTCCGAGGGGCTTGATGGGCATGTCGGGGGCCGGAGGATCGAGAGGGCATCCGGCTCGGGCGTCGCCCGGCGCGAGCCCACAGCAGCCAGGCTGAAGGGTGTTCCCGAGCTGGGGAAAGGCCCTGCGATCCGACAGCGCAGTCTAGGAGTTAGTCCAGGACAGCTTCCCGGAGCCTTGTGGAAATCGGTGTTTTCTTCTCCCACATCATCACGGAAACGGCAGAGGAAGCTTCTGCCCAGCCCTGGTGCCTTGTTACTGTGTATATCCTGTGTGTGCCAGTGTCTTGTCGGTTGCCTCCTTCCTAGAGCCATTTATCAGCCCCTCGGACCCTAGTGTTCTTACGGACTGAAACTTACTGTTCTCCTTAATGTGTATGTCGGGAAAGAAAATGCAGAGCATCTAGAGGAATTCTAGGTTAGATGAAATTTCCAAGGTTAGGAATTTGTCCCACCCCACCCTGGGGCCTCTGAAGCACCTGCGTTTGCTCCAGACCTGCTCTTGTCGGTGCTGAGGGCCTGTCGTCCACCCTTGTGGAGTGATAAGAGTAAGTCTTTTCTCTTTTCCTCTGTCATTCTCTGCCAGTTTCACCCGTCCCTCCTCTTTGCTGAAGGATTGACACAAAGCTGCCTGCTGCTAGGAACAGGAAATTTATTGAGGAACTATAAATCTGCACGGAATGAATTCAGGTCCTAGCAAGATGCCTTCCACCACTGGCTAGGCAATTCCAAGTACCTACCTTATCCTTTTTATTTCCCATACATTTTATTTAAATATATGCCGTTACATTTTTTTCTATGAAATTTTAGGAAAGTGTTGTTTCTTGTATAGAGTGGCTGTACACACGACATACTTACTACTTTCCTTATCTCAGGATGTTTTTTGAGGGTGAGCGCAGTATGTTACTGGAAGATGATGCTTTCCATCTCACATAAGTCGGTAAATACTCAGAATTAGAAGTTCCTTCTTGAGTAAGGGGTTTGGATTTTTTTTTTAAGTCTTTATCTATCTGGGTGAACTCAGGCTTGTGTGCCTTAGCATATGGGCTTGCTTAGGAATGGGAAGCAAACTCTTTGGCTTGTTTTTGCTGCCTTTTTGGACTTGTTTCGCTGTTCGCTTTCCTTTTTTATGTTGGAGGGCTGGTCAGAAGGAAGAAAGCAAATATTAAGGACAGTGTTTACACATGTGGCTAAAGTCAGGTGAGAGATAATTATGGCTTTTGAAGCTGATGACCTGAGGACCATCATTTGATGACTTGAGGATTAGTAGTTTAGAGGTGGCATGTTTGAAAGACAAAAGGCTTTGGGAAAAAAAAAAAAGTAAAAACAACAAAAAAAGAAGAATGTTTGGGGAAAAGCTGTACCAGAAAAACTTACATAGATAATTCGTAGTATCTCAAAATAATTGTAGGATTGTTTCTCTCAGCAGGAGGGTGAAAATGAAAGCAGGCTGTAGCATCGTGGAAAAGCCAGAAGGAGGTGGAGGTGAGCAGAAGTTAATCATCTCTGATGGATCTGGAATGTGCCTTAGTGGTTCCTGTCCCTTAGTGATCCTGTTCCCTCTTGAGCTTAGTGGACAAATGCTAGACCATGATTGACAGCCTCATGACTGTGTAGATATTGGTAGAATGGTTGTAGGCATGTTTCCTGTGAATAGATATTTAATTTGTCTGGCCCACACATCTTTATTGCAAGTTTTAATATCTCTTTCTGTTAAGAGAAATAACTCCACCCTTGGGGATAAGGTGTTTTCTGCCATATGTTCGTAAAATATTAGTTTAGAGTCACTGACTGCCACAAGGATGGATAATTTGTCCTCTCCTCTTCATGGTTAGCTGACTGGAAGGGTGTGTTTACAAAGTACTCTAGAGATTGTGAGCCATGGAAGGTAGAGGTGGGCGCACTGGCATGTTTGTACCTAACTCCTAACTGCTTTGATCTGGCCCTTCTTACATTTAAGGCTATCAGTTCCCCGACTGGGCCTACAAAACCGAGTCGTCACCAGGCTCCCGGCAGATCCAGCTGTGGCACTTCATCCTGGAACTGCTGCAGAAGGAAGAGTTCCGCCATGTCATTGCCTGGCAGCAGGGAGAGTACGGGGAGTTTGTCATCAAGGATCCAGATGAAGTGGCTCGCCTCTGGGGCCGCAGGAAGTGCAAACCACAGATGAACTATGACAAGCTGAGCCGGGCCCTCAGGTGAGGGAGGGGAAGGATCCCCAAATGTGTGGTATTAACAAAGTTGGAAGCAAAGTGTGCAATTTGAGGATGCTACCTAAAAAGGTAACCAGGTGACGAAACGACTGCGCTTCTTAAAAGTGTTAGTCAAAGAGGTGTTGAATCTGAGTGGCACAGGAGGTGAGAAGGTGTAGGAGGGGATTCCAGAGTGGCTGGCATTGGCTCCTGACAGCTGATTCTGCTTTGTAGTGGGTAAGAGCACGTGGTAAAACATGGACTGGGGCTCACTTACAATCCAGAGGATTAGCGGAGACTTCCCCATTGGGAAGGGAGGCTTGCTGAGAGCCTCTGAACCCAGGTGCTCACACACCATACCTGCAGTCTCCAATCAGTCATAGGTTGCTATGACATGTCCAGAGAATGATCACTGTAAGTTCTCTCATTCGCTCTTCTCTGTCAGCTTTTACATTTTGTAACTCTTTAGTTCTTCGGGGTCAGCAGGTAGTTTATAACTTATGCTGCTTAATAGAAGCCAGACCAAAGCTTCCAGATAGACGGAAGTTCTCTGTCATTCTTCATTCTCAGTAGCCTGAGTGTAAAGTCTCTGCAGTGTTTAGCTGGAGCCTTCCACATCCTATTTAAGCCACATTAAAGGTGAAGCTGGCCAGGGTGGCTGCTGGTTCCCGATCATGCCATTGTCTCATTCCTACCATAAAACAGGTTTCCATTCCTCTGTTTAGTCTTTGCACTTAGGCTCCTAGACCCCATGAGCTCTCCCAGAAGACTTGTCTGACCCAACCTGGGCAAGACGGAAAGAAACTAGACAGTATTTGAGTGGAGCAGGAAGGAAGTGGACCATAGATTGAAACTATAGAGAAATGAGAAGGTGAGTGGTTAGAACTGAGGAAGGTGTTTGGGATTGTAAAACAAGTGTGTCTATGTCAAGCTCCAATCAAAGACTACAGCTGAGCTTAAACTGGATGAGAAACGTGAATTCTTGGGTCACCAAGCCCTAACTCCAGGGCCAGACTACAAAGGAATGGTGAAGGTTTTTGTAAGAAGTGCTTAGAGCCAGAATTGATCTTAGTAATTAATGCTGTACCATGTGTTCTTCTTTTCGTAGATACTATTACAACAAGAGGATCCTTCACAAAACAAAAGGGAAAAGGTTTACTTACAAGTTTAACTTCAACAAGCTGGTGATGCCCAACTACCCTTTCATCAACATTCGATCAAGTGGTAAGATACCTATGATGGAGAGTGGATTTTGAATTTAAAAAGAATTTTGAAAATCCCAAATCTGAGACATGACTTGTATAAGGAGATTTCAGAAACATTGATGTAATGGGAACCCTTAGATTACCTCAGGTCCTTCTTACTCATTATTCTATGCATTATTCTAATAGGCTTGTTTAGTTTATTTGGCTACTTTTATACGCATTATTTTCAGCCTTCTGGATATTACTGAAGTCCTTTTGAGGAATGAGTCCATAGGTTTATGTTGAATTTTAAATTCAAGATTTCGTTTTTAACACCGCACCCAATGGCTGTTTCATAGCTGTGAACCTGTTTCTACAAACATTTCCGATTTTCTATGAAACTACAAGTTCTCTCTTATCAAGTGAATGTCATCAAAACCACAGCACCCTTGATCTTGTTTGCAGTGAAAGGCTAAGTCTCAGATCTGCACCAGCATTCAGCACTGTTCTCAGTGCAAGATTTTGGACTTAACTTAGCCTCCTCTCCTTTTAAGTGCAAGCAGGCTTCCCCTCTGCTGTTTCAGAGTATTCATCAGAGCACACAGCCTTTTGATCTGCCCCTTGATGAAGACAAAGACACATCCACTTACAAAAGTGGTGGATGTACTCTTTTGAGTCAGAGTTAGGTTAGTTTTCTTTTTACTTTGGGGTTTTTGTTTGTTTGGGAGTCGTTAAAAGACAATAAATTATCACCCTGCTCAAGAGTCAGGTTTTTTTGTTTGGTTGGTTTTTTGGTTTTTTTGTTTTGTTTTTTATTTGAGGTAGGTTTCACCATGTTATCAGGCTGGCCTTGAACTTTACTCTTTTGTCAACCTTGCCTAGGGCAGTCTTCCTGCCTCATCATCCAGGTGCTGGATTGCAGGTGTCAGTACCAGTTTTGGTCAGTTTTATCATTGTTCTTTGTGACATTGTATGCAAAGAAAGGAAGTCCTGATTTTGAATAAAAGTACTCAGAGGTTGGCAGAAACTTGAAAAATTAGAGGAGGGTGTGGCTAAGAGAATATAATACTAGATGATCTGTAGATATGTAATTACTACACATAACAAGTTAGGGCAGTTTTAGCTTGACTGCTATCATTGCAGTCCCACCTCTCCAGTAACCGCTCCCTCCTGTCCCTGGGGCATGCATTTGGGGGTGGGGGTTGGAATGCACCTTTAATTACAACCTGTTTTTTTCCCTGTGCCTAAGGGAGCTGCATTAGGAAATCAAAGCTGTTCTAGCCCCTGGAATCTTGTTTCCTGTTCCTTTCTCTTGCTTCTTCCCTATGTACCTGTAGAAACTAGGATTCCAGATGGACATGCCATCAGTTTTGAAGAAATGTGTTGGGCTTCATACCCTTGCACTCCATCTCCAAAAATATTGGTCTTGTTCTTTGATCCATTTTCATCGACTGAAAGCCCAGAAGTTTAACCATTTAAACAATTTGAATAGAATGTCCATCAAACCCTGGGAGTAACCTGGTTTTCCAAGGCAAGGGATCACTGGACTTTGGCTCTGTAGAAGCTGTCTGCAAACCTACCAATAGTTAGTGATCTTTAATAGGTCCAAGATGCTAATCAAAAGTCCTAGGGTTAGCTCAGAAGAACACTGAGTATAAGGCCCCGGGTTCAACTCTCAGTACAAAATTACAACAGTCATCATTGTCCCAGGAAAAGCAAAACAGTGAGCCATCATTTTAGCTTGTTGACTCCTTGGTATAGATAACCCAGAAGAACCAGAGCCATTTGTTTACAGAGAACTTTCACACACACATAGACCAAGTGTTTAAGATTAACATAATGTTGACAAAGGAAAATAACACTATTGAACATCCACTTAGTGAAGGTGCTTCTGTTTGGTTTAGTGAATTATCTATGCTTCTAACCTAGAAAAAAAAAATATGTCTTGATACTCCTATTTTACAAATGACAATTAAATATGAACACAGCAGAGTCAAATACAGAATGCAGATTTCCTCTTGGTTAGGATTCATCCATGTGTTAACATATGTGTTAATCCCTAAAGAAAAACAAAGGATTATGGGGAAGTTCTTTTCCTCAAGGAACTTAAAGAGTTAGCTGAGAGGTAAGATTTTAGGTTTGTCACTAGGCAGAGCCAGGGGATCCCCACAGAAGACGGGGAGGAGGGATTGTAGGGGCCAGAGGAGTCGAGGACACTGAGAATGTGGCCCACAGGGCTCACAGAACTGAAGCACGAACATGGACCCTGTATGGGTCTGCACTATGTCCTCTGCATACACTGCGTAGTTGGTGTTATTGTGGGACTCCAACAATGGGAGTGGGGCTGTCTCTGACTCTATTGTGTGTACTTGGGACCCCTTGCCTCCTACTGGCTTGCCATGTCCAGCCATGATAATGAGGGTTTATGCACATTCTTAACTGTATCTTGTTAGGTGGATGTCCCTGGGAGGCCTGCTCTCTTTTTTGGGAAATAGACAAGGAGTTGATCTGGGGGAGAGGGGAGGTGGGGAGGAGGAACTGGTAGGAGTGGAGGGAGGGAAAACAGGTTGAGATGCAATTTTGAGAAAAGAATAAAAGTTTTTTTTAAAAAAAGATTCTAGGTTTTATGGTGGGATGTAATAAGTGCTTTAGAATGTAGCAAGTGACATTGGCTACATGCTAAGTTTTTATCTCAAAAGAGTACACCTATATGGAGTTTCTTTATAGTTTTTATATATAATACATATACATATCGTATATGTATGTAGCATATATAAGTCTCACCCTGGAGGCCCGAGATTCTCACTGTATATAGGTCAGTGTATGCAGCTATTCTGGTCATACTGTTATGAAGTAGAAATGTATGGCCAAATACAAAAAATAGAAGAGTTGAGTGTCCTTCCCTCCAAGTTTGCTCTAGTCACTGTTAATAGTTTAAGATGGAATTTGGCATGGTAGAGCAAGCCTGTAATCCTAGCATGTGGAAGGTCAAGGAGTCTGGAGTTCAAGGTCACCCTGGGCTATATGTTGACTTCTAGGATAACCTGGGCTACTCTGAGACCATGTCTCTAAAACCCCAAAAGACACTTTAGGGTAGAGTATTCAGTATTAAGAGTAGTGTTGATATACTTCTGCACACCTATAATCCTAGCATGTAGAAGGCTGAGGTAGTTTGATATTAGCTACATATTAAGTTTCTGTCCCAAAAAAGTACATCTGTATGCACTATCTTCATATTAATATATGTAATACATATTATATATGTGTATGCAGCATATATAATATAGCCTACATGTAAATTTTTTTAATTTAAAATTTTTTAAGTTTGATTTTTTTTTTTTTTAAACCATTAAAAATTAAGCCAGGCAGCTCTAGAGATTTGGCAGTTAAGAGCCCTACTCTTCCAAAAGACCTGGATTCAATTCCCGGCATCCACATAGCAGCTCATAACTGTAATCCTAGTTCCAGGGGACCCATAGCAAAACACCAATTCATACAAAGTAAAAATTAAAAAATTTGGTAGGCCAGGCATAGTGACTCATTGATAATCCAAGCACTTTATGCTTTATACTTTTTATTTTTATACGTATAAGTGTGTGTGCGCATGCGTGCACATACTCGCCTGCCTAACGAAACATTAGAAAGATAATTACTGGTTAAAAATGGTGGTACACGCCTTTAGTCCCAGCACTCAGGAGGCAGAGGCAGGGGGATCTCTCTGAGTTGAGACCAGCCTGGTCTTCAAAGCTACAGAGAGAAGCCCGTTCTTGAAAAACCAAAAAAAGAAGAAGAAGAAGAAGAAGAAGAAGAAGGTTAACTCTCCTCGGTAGGTGGAGACAGGGCTGGCTAAACCTGTCTCTCCCTGCCACCACCCTAGTTTTTAATATGTCTTTTGAAAAATTGCATTGAATTCTGAAGAGAACACTCACATACCCTCCTCCTGATTCACTGTTCACTGTAGTTAATGTCTTTGCCACATGTACTTTATCTCTGTTTACAGATACTTTTTGCATTTAGAGGTTAACATGAAGGTACCATGGCTTTCCTCCCAAGAATAAGGATTTTTTTTTCTATAACGGAAATGACGTCACACCCAGGAAATTTAGTGTTACTCTAATAATATAATGTGACCCATATGTAAACAGTATTTAAGTTTTTTAAATTTTTAATTGTGATTTTTTTTTTTTTAACCGTTAAAATTGCAAGGCATAGTAGCTCATGATGATAAACCAAGCCCTTGGAAGGCAAGGGCAGGTGGATCTCTGATAGTTTGAAGCCAGCTGGCATTCCTTAGCAAGTTCTAGGCCAGCCAGGACTATATAGTGAGATGAACACACACAATTTATTGTAATAACATGTGACTTGCTGTGCACAGGTATTGTTCCAAAATATTTCTCTAACATTAGGATTGGTCTTATTACTTCCTACTTATAAAAACTGGGTCAGAAAGTAATTTTTAGAGACACACGGGTAGGATTAGAGTTTGAACCTAGGCAAAGAACTTATTATTTGCATTGTTTTCAAAGGGAGCAAGAGCTCCAGTGTGCTTACACCAGTTACAAGGTAGAAGGTATGAGAACTGTTTTCTGACTGTTACTTGTGACTGCTGGGAAGTGCTCTTCTTTCAAGTAATCATATTGACACATTTTTAGCAGCAGGGTTTTTTGTTTGCTTGCTTGTTTTTCAAACTGAACCTTTGATTTGACACCTCAACTTATAACACATAAAGGTGGGGGAATCAGCAGCCACCTTCCTCCATACTTTGTCCCATGTAAATGCATGTGGAAATAACTCCTTACAGGTACATAGTGTGCCTTAGTGTACAAAGACCAAAGTAAACTCTATTAAAAATAGAAGCAGAACTGACTTGACTTAAGCAAGCATTTCTGACTTGCGTAGGAAATGTGATAACTTTTAAATACTTTTATGTGTGTATATATGTTTTGCCTGTTTGTATGTAGTATGTGCACCATGTGGGTCTAGTACCTGTGGAAACCAGGAGGGATTTGGATCTCTTGGAACTGAAGTTACAGATGGTTGTGAGCTGTCCTGTTGGTGATGGGAACCAAACTCAGGTCCTTCTGCAAGAGCGGCAGGTGCTCAAACCACAGAGCCATTTTACAGTCCTTAGATAAGATCCTTAATAAGTCAAGTGTCAAAAAATTAAAAATAGTAGACTCTTATTTGCTGTAATAAACTAAAAAGATCCATTGCCCTGAACCTATCTTGGCTCTACTCAAATCAAATGCAAGGTCATGTGTCTGATTTTCCTATTTATTACTCTTATTATCTCAATTCAGGGACCTTTAAAACAAGGCCTATAGAAGAATTGTTTTCTGTTGAACATTTGTTGGTAAATGCTGTTGCCACTCAACCATAGGCACCAAGAAAGCCATAGTGTCCCACACAATGGCCTACTTCTGAGTTATGCAGAACTGGGAACAGTTCAGACACTATATTTTGTGGCTTGTTTTCTCTCCTGGACCACCAGACTTTGACTAGCCCACTGCCTTATTTCTAACCCCCCCCCCCCTTTTCCCTTTTATCTTTACTTCATGTATAAGGAACTCTTTGGGCACCATCATGTTAACAGCCACCAATACCTCCCAGGAACCTATAGGGTACCTGAAACTCCACGTAGCAGCTTTTTAAGGCCTTATTGGGGCTTTTAGGAGAAAGTGAGAATTTATGAATTTCTTAAGTTAATGTGACACGATGGTGGTTTCTTCTTAAGGTTTGAACTTGGATTTTATTTTTTTTTTTTTTAAGTTAACCTGGCTTCAAGGCACAGTAATTTTCCTGCCTTGGCCTCCCCAGTTCTGGCATTATGAACATGAGGCACCACACCTGCCAGCTGTCAGCCTTGGGGGAGGAAATAGTAGGTCCAACCTCCTCACTACTTGAAGACAACAGAAATAGGTATCATTATATAGGATTTGTTGGACTACAGATATAGGAAGACTGAAAGAAATCTCTGAGATAATAGTTGTCTATCAAAATGATAAAGATAAACCATAATAGCTTATCTTAATAAAAATTGCTTTTCCACACCAATCAGTTTATTTCACTAAAGGAGGACCTTGTCCCTGTCCATTCATGGTGGTGGAGTCTGGGTTTTCAGTGCAACCATATGCATGTGTTTTGTTTGGCAGTGTTGTTGTTGGGTTTACTTGTTTTGTAAATACAGCCAAAATTGGGACGGTGAGAAAAACTTTCTTGTGAAGCTGAAAATTAAAACAGGGTATATACACACAATAGAGTTGCAAGGAAGAGGTTCATGTATCCATTCACTCATCCAGCTAATGTCTAGTGAGCATCTACTTACTGACTCTTAAGCCTGAAATGTTGGGCTATAGTTTTCACTGAAATCTTGAATGGAGTCGCAGGTAAGAAGGACCACCTGGACAGTAAGTTAAGTGGCCAGAAGAACAGGGAAGCTGGGCTGAATGGAGAAAGCTCAGCAATATAGGCTGTCTTTAAAGGCTCAGGCCTCCTCCCTCAGCCTCCTGAGTGCTGGGATTGCAAGCCTGTGCCACCACACCCAACCTAAGCAATAGTTTTGAAAAAGATTCAGACTGGGTAGGTTTGTTTCCTGTTGTCACTTGACAGTGTGTACTTAGCTAGTGTAAGTAAAAGTGGTGATAATGAGTGACCAGGTGGCCAACGCAGACCTTTTTCTTTTCTTCCGTCACAGGTGTGGTCCCTCAGAGTGCACCCCCAGTGCCGACAGCCTCCTCCCGGTTCCATTTCCCACCTCTAGACACGCAGTCTCCCACTGGTGACATGCAGCCAGGGCGGTTCTCTGCCAGCACCCTGAGTGCTTCTGGCCCTGAGCCAGGTGGTGCCGCTGATAGGAAGGTGGAGCCTTCTGACCTGGAAGACAGCTCGACCTCTGACTGGCACCGGGGCATGGATTTCATGCCCTCTCGAAATGTTCTTAGTGGAGGAGGGATAGGCCACCAGAAATGCAAGCCTGACGTCATGCTTCCTCTCTTCACTCGGCCGGCAATGTACCCTGACCCTCATAGTCCCTTTGCTATCTCTCCAGTCCCTGGCCGCGGAGGTGTCCTAAATGTTCCCATTTCACCAGCCCTGTCCCTGACTCCCACCATGTTCTCCTATAGTCCCTCTCCAGGCCTGAGCCCCTTCACCAGCAGCAGTTGCTTCTCCTTCAACCCAGAGGAAATGAAACACTACCTTCATTCTCAAGCCTGTTCTGTGTTTAACTACCATCTGAGTCCTCGGACTTTTCCCCGCTACCCAGGGCTCGTGGTCCCGCCGTTGCAGTGCCAAATGCATCCTGAGGAGTCTTCCCAGTTCTCTATCAAGCTGCAGCCCCCACCAGCTGGACGGAAGAACCGAGAGAGGGCAGAGAACAGTGAGCAATCCACACATGGGTCTGTACCAACCAGTGCATCTGTTCCCTCTCGAATTAAGGTAGAGCCTATCTCTGAGAAGGATCCCGAGAGCCTCAGGCAGTCGACCCAAGAAAAGGAGGAACACTCCCAAGAAGCAGGCACTGAGCTGACCAGGACCATAGAAGAGGGGAAAGGCACAGTGTTTGCTCACCCCTCACCCACCTGGCCCTCTGTATCCATTAGTATCCCCAGTGATGAACCCCTAGAGGGAACTGAAGACAGTGAGGACAGGTCTGGCAAGGAGCCCAGTGTACCTGAGAAGAAAGAAGATGCCCTGATGCCCCCCAAGCTTCGTTTGAAGAGGCGGTGGAATGATGACCCTGAAGCCCGGGAGCTAAGTAAGACCGGCACGTTCCTCTGGAATGGGGCAGGACCCCAGGGCCTGGCTACAGCAGCCACTGCTGCTGCTGATGCTTAAAACCACAGTGGAAGAGAAGCTGTTCACGTTACAATCAGATACACGTATTTATGTAGCAAGATTCTGGGGTGGGAGGCGGGGTTAAGCTGGTTTGATAATACTGGGCATGGACTTGTACTTTTCTGTTGGGGATGGGACAAGTATCTTGTGTTGTAAATTAAGTGGGGTATGAACACACTTTTTTTCTTGGTGAGTAGGCTGTAGGGAGGGTATTGAACTGTGGGGAAAGGAGCCTGTTTCCTGTTTAAGACTAATGCTGCCTGACAAGCTCCATAAGGGCCCACTTCCTAGTCCCGTTACACAGTTCAGGATCCACAGTGCTTTCTATTATATTCATACACGTAGAAAGTCAATACTGAGGCATTTTGCTTTGAGAGAGAGATGAAAAAGGGGAAGGTTGGGTGGTAAGCAACAATACTAAGCATGTTAACCTGAAATAGTTATTTCAGGAGAGAAAAAAGGTAATTGCAGTCTTACTGGAGTATGGAACATTTTTCTACTCTCCCTTTCCCTTGCCGGAGCACACAAACATTTTCTCTCTCTCTCTCTCTCTCTCTCTCTCTCTCTCTCTCTCTCTCTCTCTCTCTCTCATGCACACATGCACACATTTAATCTCTCTCTCAGCTTTCCCCCCCCCCTTTTAGAAAATGTTTCAAGACACTTGAGTGTACTGCCAGTTATAATGGGCAGGGAGGGCACAGGACCACCTGGCCCCTCAGCTTCAGAGCTAAGGTAGGGAGGAAGCCCTGCTGCCAGCTCCTGTCACCTACTTTACCTGTTACAAAGCCATGAGAAGTCGTAAACTCTTGATCAGGGAAGAAAGAGGGCAGGAGGAAATAACCCAAATGCCTTTAAAAACAAAGCAAAGGACAGAAATGATCTTCGTTTTTCTTTTTCCATTGTTGGTTTGGGAAACCATACCAACTGACTGAACAAGTTTTATGGGGAGCAGGATAGCACCGTTAAAGATGTTTTTCTGCTGTGTCTGGTTGTCTTACTGTTTCTTAAGTCAAGCCTTAACTATGAGCATGCTTTAAGATGATACGGGTCTGTCAGCATAAACCTGTAAAGGGCGTGGCCACTGTTCAGATAACCCAGGAATGTTGAGGCATAGTTGAATTCCTAGCTGATAGTTCGTCCCTCTGATGTTACCAGGCTGGGTGGTGAAGAGCGGGATTGTGGGAATGAAAGACAGATGGACCAACCTGTAAACAGAGTAGCTGGGAACAAGTGTTGGAACGAAGGAAGAGGTAGGGAGGTGGTGACCAGATGCCTGTTAACCGAGTTACTCGATGCCTTTTAAAGGGAAAGAGCTGGTGTCTGCCCTGTGGGGATGTTGTCACCCTTGTGAGCCCCATTTGCCCAGGTTGTTTGTGATCATGATCAGTTGACTATTCACAAAATCAAGTTCACAGACAGGAGACACTTCTTTGCGGGAAATTCCCCTCAGCAATTTCTAAGGAATGGGAAGATACTGATCTTACATGAAATGAAATGCTAGCACTAGGGGCAGAGAAAGCAGCCAATGTCCTCTGTAAACACATGTGCCAGCGAGAAGAAATGGTTCCATATCTGTTGAGGCATGGTGACATTGGGCGTCAGTGATTCCTGATTCCCTCACTATAGCCTAGTTGAAAACTCTGTACCCCAAGTAACACTTGATTGTGTCTTCTGATGGTGGGGTGTTTGGTTTTTCTTAACTGAAGGGCATGCACGAAAGGAGGTCAGGAGACACTAGCTGGCTTGGGGTGACTTGAGGCCATCATTGCTATTTCTTGATGAGTGTCCTGTCACTTGGTTCAGATTCCATACTTTAGGGACTGTCTTTCCCCAGAAAAGGGACTGAGTGGTCTCTGGTGACCCAGGCTGTGGTCAGACCATGAAGGACTCACCACTCCTGCTGCCCTTGGTAGCTGTGTCTGACCAGTTCCCTTCTCTTACCCTGACTTACCTCTGTCTGAATCTAAAGCAAGCCCAGCAGCTAGAGGAGGGCTCTCTGCTTGGCGTTGCCCATTGAACCAGGGAGGCCATTTGGCCACCAGTGTCTGCTAGAGGGGCCGGCCAGCAAGTGTCGGTGTGAACTCAGGAATAGAAACATGGGGCCTTTAAAATGAGAAGAGGAAAATCCATGATGCATACCCATAACCCCCTAAAACCCAAGTGCCAGAATTAATCCCTGGATGCTGCTTCCATTTGAATAAAGTCATGGCTTTTACACTTGAAAAAAACATTCAGAAATGTTGAACTCCCTGAAAAATGCTTTTGAGCTGTTACAAAACTATGCTGTTTGTTCCCTTTGATCGCCATTCCACCAGTAATTTGTTGGTTGACTGGTACTGCACACAGTTGGAGTTTGGATCTGGGGAAAGGTCTGTCTACAGAGCAGAACTTGGGCTTGCTCAGAAGTAGGCCAAGAAATATAGCAGTCATTGATACTTCCTGGGGCAAAGGAATGAGAATAGTGTTCTCTCCCAGGCTCCCTCCTGGCAGTTCCTGCTCCAGCCTGGCATGAAACAAGGTGGTTACCTTCTGTGAACACATCATTCATAGTCCAACAGTAGGGTGAAAGGGGCTAAAAGCTGGACCTACTTCCTCTCGTTTTTTGTGATTTTTTTTTTCTAAATTTTGTTGTGCCAAATGTGTAAAACTTTGTAGGTGTAAATCTATTGAAATTCCACTAATCAAGAGTTTGTTCATTTAAACAGTTTGCTTTTTTAGCCGTAGAAAAAGTAGCAAATTCTCAGGGGCATCAGCCTTGCTGAGCTCGCCTTATGTTCTGAAGTAAAATAGAGACAGATAGAGTCCATCTCCCCTAGGTGTCAGGCTGCATTGCATTAAACCCAGCTCAGTAATACAGGGAACCCTAGTGACCCGTAGCCCAAGGAACTTCCAGAAGCATTACAAAAGAAAAAAAAGTTATATTCCACTGCCAAGTGGGTAGTCCTTTAGCTGTTTGTCCCTTGTTTTTTATTTATTCCATAATTATGTTTGTGCTTTTTCTTGTGTAAACAATAGTGATATGTATGTTTTTTATGTGGCTTTAGAGAAAACTTCAGTCTTCAAAGAACTGTTCCAATTAATTCCTTCTTGGAAAAAGTTATATGTTAATTTGTTTCAGAATATTTAGGCATTCTTTGAATTATAAACTTGTGATGCAGGGATTTGTGAATGAGACATTCACATGTGAAGATGACTTCACTAGACATCTGTGTAAGCAGAATAAGATGTGTATATGTACATAAGTTATAAAGAACCCGAACACCATTGTGCAGTGCCTTTTAGATGTTCTGCTTTCTAAAGTCTTCAAATTTTTGCATATATATTATATATATGATGTAATGTTATAGAAATATATGTATAATATACATATTTTTTTCCAGGGGTATCTGATAGCTCTGTATTTTGTTATGGAAGTCGAAAGAAAAAAAAAGTATTTTACCTCAAAAATTAAAGTTAAATTTAAAAACAAAGGGTATTTAAATGTTTGCTGAGTGTTGGTTTTATTGTTTCCTGCACACTGCCAAAGTCTGCAGGCCTCCTGCTAGCTCACCCCACTCTACAGGTCCCTGCAGGCCCAGCAGAGTGAGGGGTAGGTTTCTGGACAGTGCTGAAACTGTTTCCTCGAGAGCGTGAATAAAAGGTACTGAAGCAAGGACCGTGAATAGGGAGAATTTCCCGCACACTGATTGTAGTTGTAGTGAGGATTCCTCTAGCCACATGGCCGCCTGTGGGAAATGTCAACCAGAGAGAGCCGTAGACTGAACATGGTAGTCCTTGCCAAAGAAGAAAAGCGTGGCTGCTAGTGGCTTAACAGTTTCTGTAGGATGATGAAAATGATCTGGGCTTAAATAGTAAATGGCAGCTGGACAGTTTGAGTATAAATAACAAACCATTGGATTAAATGTCACTCAAATGATGGGCATGTTATTTATAAAATTATAAAATAACCATGGGTTTGTGATTGTTTTCTTAGGATTTTCTTAAGTGCATGGCAAGCATGGGAAACTTAATGATTTCTAGCAGAGGACAAGAATTGAAGAAGGGGATTTTGATTTCTGAATGCGTTATAACTTATCAAGGAAAATGACACAGATAGGCAACCTCATTTTGCCCGTTGGGACAGAGGGAGACCAAGTGTAAAGTTTTACTTAAAGGGCGATGTTTGAGTGGCAAGAAAGTGAGTGAAAAGGCAAACACAAGGTTGGGTCTGAGAGAAATCTTTCAGAGAGCTTGATTCCGCTGGCAGTGGTGAGCCTTGCTGTTTATTATGAGTTTGAGTCTGCCTGAGGAGCTGCCCTGCCAATGCAGTATGCTCAGGAAGATGGCTGGTTCAGGCAGGAATGGAAGATGACAGCCTGATAGGTCAGGAAGCTGGGGAGGAGTGGGCAGCTGCTCTCTTATGCTCCCTTGCTGCTGACAGCAGAGAGACTCATTTTAGGAACAAGCTTCAAAGAGATCCGAGGCAGCAGGTTTGGCTAGCCTAAGCTGACCATTCAGTAGTTAGGACGGGATGGCATATACTGGAATTCTGAATGAAGAGATGGGAGTGATAGCAGGAGAGAAGAAAATAAGGGGCAGGGCTGGCAATTGAGCAGAGGGACAAGGCCTCAGCACCTCACGGCAGGTCAGCCAGGAGAAAGCCATAGGTGGAATCCCTAGTAGTCTTTAGGGTAGTTTGGAAGGTCTTAACCTGGCCTCTCTGGTCCAGGACCACAGACACAGACATGCTTAAACGGTAGAGCCGGTGAAGCACTTAGCACACGCTGACCTTTCTGTTAGGGCTGCCTATACCACCTTGGTCCCCATGTCAGCTTTGTCCCTACACTACAGAGGGGATCCCTGGGCCTCAGAGAAGCTCCTAGGTGCCAGCTGCTAGGCACAGGCCCATCCTGCCTGAGCACCTTCTTGCCCTACTTCTAGCCAAGTGTCTTTTGCCACATTTTCAGGTCTCAGACGCAAATGAGGAACACATCCGTATCTATTGCAACCCATGTTTACTAAGCCTTTTCCACTATAACTGCCAGCCTGGTTGTTTGTCCGGCTTCTCTGTGAACAGTCAGCGAGCCAAGACCCGGCACACGGTAACTCATCTATCTCCCTGCCTCCCAACACCCAGCACTGGGATCTAAGGATGCTTGACAACATGCTTGATGAACTGATGTTTTTCACTACTGGGTAGAAGACACATGTGGGTAGGACTCAAAAATAGGCAAAGGGATGAGGCAGAGGATGCAGGCCTGGCACGTCCAAGCCTTAGAGTTCAGCCTTGTAGCTTCCATTCTAGCGTAGCCTTCTTACACCTCCAGGCCCTGTCCTTCATTTGCTCCTCTGCCTGTTTTCAGACTCCTCCTGCACCTGTACCTGTTCCCACCTTGCATGGGACAAGGTGTCTGGATTGATGGCCCCCTCACCCTCCTCCTCTCTTTATCCTGTGTGTGTGTGTGTGTGTGTGTGTGTGTGTGTGTGTGTGTGTGTGTGTAAGCCAGAGGTCAGTCTCAGATTTATTTTTTGTCACTCTGCAAATTATATTTTGAGATGTGGTCTCCTCACTGAACCAGTTGACTAGACCATCCGGCCAGCGATTCCTGTTATGAGCAAGAAAAGTGTGAACTGAGTGTGCCCACTGCCTCAGCACCTGCAGTTCTGCACTGGCCACTGCTTTGTCTTCCTCTATGGTTGCTGGTTCACACCCATGTGCCTGGCCCATCTTCTGCCTTTTGTCCTGCAGAGAAAAGTGGCAGGTGCAGGAGACCCCCACCCTAGGTCTCCAACCCTCCATTCTGGCCTCCCTTCCCTCCTAGGAGCAAGAACTCTCCTGTCCCTGCCATCCTAACAGCTCAGATACCAAGCTCGGTGGGCCTCCATTCCCTGTGTCCGTAGTGGTGTTATGATGGTAAGCGATACACAAACATTCAACATTCAAATGGAGCAGTCCCGGCCTCACAGTTCCTTCCTCTGCAGAGCTTTGTGCTTTAGGCTTAACACTATCAAGAGGAGGTAGATAATACCAGCTTTTCTACAGACAGAAATGTGCACACATACTGCGAAGCACGTGCATGCGCACACTCACATAAAGTGAATAGCACACTCACAGTGACGCCTAGAGCTGGTGAAGGCAGGAACCCAAGCCAAGGCTTCTTGGCTCCAGAACTCATGCTATCACACTTTGCCCACTGCAGACACTTCCTCCCTCCCTTCAGCCAACAATGAGACAATCAGAGTGCTCTGGGCAAGCCAGCCTTGTTTTCTTCAGACATCAGGCCAGCCAGGTGTTCCAGGCTCAAGTTGAGACCTTAGCAAGAATGCTGCCAGCAGAATGGCCAACACCTGTGGACCTTTCCCTCCGGTCACATAGGCTGGGAGACTTTGTAGGAAGAGAAGAAAGCACATAGCAAAGCATTCCCAGAATGTAGAAGAACAGGCAATTTTACACCTTCCACCTACCCACCTGTGCCTAGCCCAGGGGACATTGATGGTCCCAAGTTGAAAGGAGGCAAAAGCCCCGCCCCTAGCTCTCTTATCCTAGCTCGTGTCTGGGGATAAGGTCAGCAGTCAACAAGGTGCACACCAGAAACCCAGGGGATGCCACCCAAACTACCGAGGTGAAGGTCTGGTACAAACAGCAGCAAGCAGCTAGCAATCCCCATCTCAGTTCTGTCAGCTCGCTCAGCCTGCTCCACCTCCAGTCACGATGACTGGACCAGTGCATGTCCAAACCTCACAGCCTGAGTCCTAAGAGCTGAAGGCCAGTGCAGCTGGAACTCACTGGCCTCTCTCCTGAGGGGGAGAACACGGCTCAGAGCAGAGGCTAATCTGGAATCTTTGGCTGCAGAAGGGAGCTATTGTTATCCCCACTGTGCCAATGAAGAAAACAAAGGGTAGGGAGGTTAAGGGAACTGCCCAAGGTCAACAGTGAGCTCCCAGTCCAGGCATCGAGTTGCTCTGCTAACAAGTCATGGCTGGGAAGGGGTGGGCGATTACACTCTTTAAATAGACCTCAGGTTTTCCTATGGGAATTTTGTTTGCACTTCCCTGGGACCAGAGAGTGTCAGCTAGCCACCAAGCCAACTTTGGCTGGTGCCTGCTGGCCCTGGGTATGTTGATGCTGGCTTTCTAAGGGCTCACAGTCTGATGGGGGATAGCTTGTCAGACAGCCAACAGACTACTCTGAAATACTAGGTAACAGTGGTCATTCACTTATTCAATCAGCCCAGGTACTTCCTGTTTAGCAGTAGAGGCAGGAAGGTAAATGTGGAGGGACAGGGCTCTGGCTCCTATCCCAGGCCTGCCTAGTTCCACAGCTCCACAGCATTTCTTTGCACCTTTACACATGCACACACATGCACACACACACACACACACACACACACACACACACACACACACATTGCACACAGGTACCCTCTGGGACTCCAGGTTGCCAGAGGCTTTTCAGAGCTTAGAAAGGTAGAGCTCTGCTATTCCCACAGTCGGGGGAAGTTCCCATGCCCTCATCGCAACTCAGAAACCACAGCCCTCAAGTCCCTGCCTACACACTGGAAGCCCACAAATGGGTGAGTGACCTTCAGTGATGGCACCTGCACTGAAGCGCCTACAAGCACCTATGGATGAGTGGAGCCCAAGGCCTCCTCCCAGCTCCCTGCCTGCCCTGAGTCCAGTTCAGCTGGCAGTAGCATGTGGGCAGGGCTTTGCATGGAGGGCAGAGTGAAATAGGGGTGTGGCAGAACTAGCTGTCATCCCCCCCACAGGCAACCTGGGCTCCAGCCCCTGGTGTACCAACGTGAGAGACATGGAGGAGCATAACCCAGAAGGCTGTTGAGAATGGGAACCCCTGGAAGGAACGAGGACCGTTACTGAGGAGCCACGGTGCAGGTGTATGGACAGGGTGGCAGCTGACTCAGGTTGGAGGCAGGGGTGATACTTCAGAACCCAAAGGGCAAAGGCCAGGGTGGGAGGCGAACTTCCAGATGCATTTCTAAGAGGGAGGCGAGAAGATGGCAGCGGGCTGAGAGCCTGAGTGCCTGCCCGTGGTATTGATCGGCTGGATTACTCAATTTCACCGGTATTGATCAGGTAATTGCTTTATCTCGCGTCTCATTTGGGTTCCACATTCTCTGGCTCCCTCTTCTTTCCCTCTTGGTTTTTTTTTTTTTTTTTTTTTTTTTGTCAGTCTGATACAGGGCTCCTTACCGTCAAATTTAGAGTTTGGTTAGGCAGCTTTGGATTGGTACTTGGGCAGAGACAGAGAGCTAGGTAGACAGAGGGATGGACCAGCCATGCTTGGAGTCTCTTGGAGCCTCTGGATTCTCTTCTAGGAAACCCTCCCTGGCTGTAGTTGGTGGAAATGCCAGGATGTGCATCAGGTTCTCAGGGGTCCAAGAGAAAAAACCCATGAGTAACCCCAAACTCCAGAGGCCTCGAGTCTCTGTCGACCCCCTCTTGCTGTCCCACCGTACTGTTCCCTTCACTGCTAGCCCTGGAGTGCCCCGTTCTAGCCCACCTCAGGCTCCGGACGCCCCACCTCTAGCCCTCAGACTTGCCTTCTGCCCGGCTAGGCTACTGCTCTTTCAGGGCACCTTAGTCACACATGAGACCCCTGGTTCCCGATACTCCTCCTGTGTTCTTCCTTCCCATCTCCTCCCCCCTCCCTTTCCTTGCCTCCTCTCACAAACTCCAGAAGCTGGATCTCCCAGACCTCAAATCCCCAGTACCCTACTCTTAGGGAAGGAAACTAGGATCCCCGATCTGGGGGAAACGACACAGTTCCCTGGGGAGCTCTTGAAAATAGCAGCCCTGCCCTCCCTAGGCCACTTCCTATCCTGCCCACTCAGGAAAAGCCTGGAGCCTTCTTTAGGAAGAACTCTACACAAAAGGCGAAAGACAAGGCCCAAAGGGGGTGGCAATTGCAAGGGTCGGTTCTCCACCATCTTAAAGCATAGTCCTGTCGGCAGTGATCAAGGAGAACCTGACACCGTATGCCACAGGCACCTGGGGAAAGTCTGGAGGGGCCAAGGAAACCATGTCCCATCAGGCAGCCCACACTCCAGGTCCTGGCACCCAAACGTCCATGCCCCGACACAAGGCACTGCATCCAGGAGCACACGGCCAGACCACAGGGACAGCTGCCACCTTGTGCTCTTGAAAGTGTCAGTATCGGGGCCAGAGGACCAAGACACCCTCATAGCTTCACACAAGACCTCAGTTTAGGAAGTAGATGCCAGCACTGCAGACAGGTAGCTTAAATCTCCGAGGTTCTGACAAACACCACAGCAGAGGCTGGAAGCTCTGAGCAGGAAAACCTTCTGGAGACTTCTGCAATCCCCCCTGTGGTGCTCCCCATGAGGCCCAGTGCAGCACACTCCTAGAGAAAGCCAAGAACAGGGAGGAGTAGAGAGACAGTGAGAGAAGAGCTAAGCCTCTCCCCTGCCTCTCCCCAGACAGCATCCCACATCCCACGTGCTGGGAAAGCAGGGTACAGGGGTGCAAGCATACACCCTCAGCTCTCAGGAGGCAAGCAGAGGGAGGAGCACAAACACACCTCTACCCCGGTCTTACATGCTGAGATCTGATTTCCCTCCCCTCGCTAAAATCAATAAAGTGCTAGAGAGCAAGACACAGCTCTGGCTCTACTCCTGGGGATCGCAGCCCCCAGGAACGGATGCTGCGGGGGGGGGGGGGGCTGGAGGTCCCGTGGGGAGCATAAACTGCAGTTGCCCACATCCTCCCAGTTCAGAGCAGCCTCCTGGAGGTCACGAACCACGGGTGCCTCCTCAGAGCCTCTGCCTCCCCATCTCCCTGTCCCTCACTCAGGACCTCCAGGCCCTGGCCTGGCTCCTTTGAGGAAGGAAACTACCAGGCAAGTTGGGGAAAGACTAGAAGCTAGACACCAGAAAGTGGACTAACTGACATCACACACACACACACACACACACACACACGCACGCACGCACGCACGCACGCACAGTGTCAGGTGAGATGTGTAGCAGGAGACTAGGGGAGTTGTGACCAGGCCATGTGTCTGCTGACACCTCACTAACAGACAAGCATCCTCACGCCCTGTCATTGTCCCCCACAAGCCCCAGCTCTGCTCTGCTGCTCTGCTCTGGAGTGTTCCACTTTCCTCCTCTCGCCCTCCTCCCTCTGCCCTAGGGGAGCTCCTTCCACAGCTACTCTGGAGGCCTTTCAGTTTCTTCCTCCATCCAGACAGCTCTGCCTTTCTACTTGCCCTCTTCTCAAGCTTTCTCCTGTCCTTCCTCTCTGGTACATGCGCCTCCATTCACTTTAGCTTCCCTGAGTCCAGGCCGGGAAATAGCAAGACCAGCTGCCTGAGTTTTTGTGAGACTGGCTGATTTCTGAAAATCCTGCACCTGGGAAGCATTTAGCCCTAGTAACATAGGATGGTTGGGTGCCCCTCAGGATGCTGCCGGACCGACCTGACTGGGGCAGGGTTTTCCTATGAGTGCTGAGATGCCAGGAGACAAAGACCAGCCAACCACAAACATGTAGATACACAAACACCCACAGGCTCTGAGACAAAGCACGATGCAGACAGCCACCGAAACCCAGACCTCACGCTCGCATTCACACACAGCTTATGTGGGGCTCACACACCCACGTGTGACAGGCATTCGTGGACAGCTAGGCACACGGACGCTGGAAACAAAAACTGACACAGACGCCCACACCCACAAATACAGCCCCAGGCAGAGAGCCACAGAGGAATGCATCCTCATTTCACCAAGGCTACACAGACCTACTGAGGCACTCAGCTGAATTCAGACACCCACACTGGAACCAGGCCTCCTACAGACACAGGAGCACAAAGACACTTCCACCTGTGCCCAGGGGGAACCAGTCCACACACTCCAGGCATGTCCCTGTTCCCACTGGAAAGGCGGGGGGGGGGGGGGGGGCCTGGGCAGGCTCATAGTATTAGGAATCCCCAATAACCCTGCAAGGCCAGACAAGAGCTGCCTCTGGAATAGCAGCAGGAGCCTTCCTCTCTCACAGCAGTGGGGGCAAGAAGTGTGAGTGAAATAGGTTTATTACTGGGAGTCTGTTGCGTGGATTGGAATCGATCCCACATGTCACCTTCCATTGGTGCTAATAGGACTTGAAGGGTCTCCAGTCTCTGGGACACCACAGGCCTGCAGCACCAGCTCCCCTCGCCCACTTCCCTGGCCTCACAGCCCAGCCTCCCCCTCTCCTCTGCACCTCCTTTCTTTGACCATCTCCGGCTACCTAGGGACTACATTCTTCAAGAGCCCATCTTCCTCCCTGAATCCAGTAAGGCCGCAACCTTCCTGCAGTGGGCTGAGCCCCTCTTTCTCCATAGCTAGCCAAGGTGTGCTTGTAAGTATGATTTTTGTGATGACGAGGCTGGCCAGGTAAGTCCCTCTAGAAATCCCAGTAGGTCCTCAGAACTTCCTTGCACCAGGCTTGGGAAGGGGGTCTTGCCTCTTTCCTGTTCAGGGTTGATTCATCAGTTTTTGGGGTTGGGGGGTGTTGGTTTGTTTGTTTGTGACAGGTTCTTGTGTATCCTAGGCTGGCCTCAAACTCAATATGAAGGCTTGGCTGGCCTTGAACTTCTGACCCTCTTACCTTCATGTCTCAAGGCTGGGATAACGAGTGTGGGCCACCAGACCTAGCTTGTTTTCTTTGGAGGTCTTTGTTTTTCCCTATGGTATTGGGGATCGAACCAAGAGCTTCTCAGATGCTAGGCAAACTTCTAGATACCACACAGCTCCTCCCCAGCCTTATTTTTACTTTTTATTTTGAGACTGGATCTCAATAAGTGGTACAGGATGCCCTTGAACTCACTCTGCAGGTCGTCGGCCTTGAACGTGTGATCTTCCCGCCTCAGCTTCCAAAGTGAGAGGATTAAAGGCATAAATTACCACACTCGATATATATTTAAACCACTTTCAAAGCCTCAACTAAACTGGTGTGATGGTGCACGCTTGCAATCTCACCATTCCCTGGATGTGAAGCCAGGAGCATTGCCATGTTCAAAGCCATTAAGGGCCACCCTCAGCTAGAGCAAGGGCCTGTCTCAGGAACTTAAATAAAAATTAATGAATTGTGTACCAAAGCTGTGAGGAGTTGGGTGTAGAGTGTGGGGCATTTGAGGAGTATGGGTGCCTCCTGGTGTCTTGTCCAAGGGACCCACCCACTAGCCAGCTGAGAAGCACTCCTTCAAGCCTAGTGCCTGGCTGCTATCTCTGTTCCTGAACTAATCTGTGTACAGTAACATGGGCCAGGAAGGCAGGGAAGCTGGAAGTGGGCATCAAAGAGGGTTGCCCTCTTAGTCTCCCAGAAGATGAGAAGAAGTATGCTGGGGTAGGGACTGAGCAAGGGAGAAGAGGTTGAAACTATGTGGAAGCAGCCAGTGCCTCCAGCTCATTTCCTGGCCTTGACCTGGGTTCTGTAAGGGACTTTGCCCTAAGGGTTTAGCAGCCTGCAGAGGAGCCTTCTATCTCCTGGCCGTCAGTGTTCAAGGTGTATGGGAGGTACTGTGCTCAGTCTTTAAACTCTTAAGTGAGGGAGCTTGGGTGGGTGATGGTGAGCAAGGGACAGGCCAGCCTCCCTCTGACCTCTCCTGTGTGGCTCTGGCCTAAGGAGTGCCCTCCCTCCCCAAAGCCCAAGCTCTTGTCTTTTATCAATCAGCTGTTCTCTTTCCCATCTGTCCATCATGTTAGCTTCGGTTGATTTAACAGAAAACAAGCCCGGAATGGAATTCCATGCTCTCTATCCCATTTCCCATCAGCTAGGAGAGGCGGGGTGCTGAGGGGTGGGGGCAGAGCCTCCCAGAGTCAGTAAAGACAGAAAAATCATACTGATCCCCACCAACATCCAGCAGCCTTCTCTCCCTGCTTAGGGCTGGAAAGCTGAACAGGCTTGGTCCCCAGGTATCCACCTGAAAAGTCTGTTTCTTAGGTATCTCCTCCCCAGGGTGTCTTGGGTATCCTAGCCCTTATCTTGTTCCTCATTGAGTCACTATGTCCTAATTTGTTTAGTCCTTAGTTGGAAGTTCTTCCTGCTGTCTAACTTCAAGCCAAATTAATAAAGTCTAAAAATTAAAAACAAAACAAACAAACAAACAAACAAAAAAACAACTCTAGAACTGTAAAAGAATAGACATGTTAAATGTCTTGAAATCTTTAGAAAAGGAAGCCAGGTGGTGGTGCATGTCTTTAATCCCAGCACTTGGGAGGCAGAAGCAGGTGGATCTCTGTGAGTTCGAGGCCAGCCTAGTCTACAGATGGAGTTCTACAACAGTCTCCAAAGCTACACAGAGAAACCCTGTCTTGAATTGATTAGAGCCAAAGAAGGGAAGTTAAAGACTGCAACAATCCGGCACTAGTGTGTGAGTGAGAGGGCAGCCGGGAAAGGCAGCCGCAGGGAGAAAGTCTGGGAGGCATGGCTCAGTTTTCAGGTCTGAACTATCATCTCCACAGGGAGCTCTACAAGAAAGGGGCTGAAAGAATGAGATGGCCAGTGCATCAGCAACCTTTAGAAGAACTGAGTAACAGGAAATCTCCCTATCAGGTGCTTTAAAGCTGGCTACCCCATAGGAAGATACCTTACTCTGCTGCAAGATGTGTATGTGTGTGTAGGGTGCCGGGTGGAACATAGGGCTTTGCCACTGGCCCTTGAAGGGTTAACGGTGCTGTCTGCAAGCCACATCGACTCCCCCCCCCCCCCAGAGCTTGAGATCCCTCTCATTTTAAGTAACCCTAAGGCATGATGAGCAAGGGCAAGGAAGGAGCCAGAAGGAGCAGGACTGCACAAGGAATTGCGGGCTACAAAGGCGGTAAGCAACTCCAGCAGGTCTGTTTGTGCACCTGGCTATGGAACCAGTTATGGAGCAGTTGGGAAGGGGAAGTAAGGGCCAAGAGCCACCAGGATGGCCAGGCTCTTCTTTCTACAGCGAATGGCACAGAGCTAGAGTTGTACACTCAGGGCAGAGAGCACCTGGCATCTGGGAGAACATCACAGAGACATTGGTCCAGTGCAGCAGGAGCTTTTCTCTGCAGGTAGGGGCCAGTGTCTGTTCTCTGGGACAGACCAGCCTCCGGGATAAATAACCAAGATCTCAGTCAACTCCTCATCTGGCTATCCATGTGGTCCATGGCAGCCAGGCACCTGAGGCTTGTTGCTGCCATGGAGGGTGGGGCTGAGGAGCAGACAGAGGTAGATGAGTTGGGAGGCATCACGAGTGGGTAGAGTGCCAAGTGCTCCCTCCTGAGTCTGGCTGGGGGAACTGAAGGGGTTCTTGCCTCTGCTGGGGTGAGAGGACTCTGCCCCATCCACCGGCCTCTTCTCCTCCTTCAGACCCCCACGACCCTTCCCAAAGACCTAGGACCAAGAATCCTGGAGTAGGAACCCTATGGTAGTGAGCACAGACACAGCTAGAGAGGCAGACAGGACGCAAGGAGGAAGTCCTGACCTCTTCCCAAGCCCTTTGGGGATCTCTCTGCTTTGCCCAGGAGCAGTGTGACCTTACAGCTTAGATACCCACTCACAGAACCAGCTGAATGGCTTCAGACCACCACGATGGAAAGTGAAGGGCTCAGGTGTAGCCTGGAGGTCTGAGCTGGGTGTTGATGTGGGGGTTGGTGGTCAGGCACTACATCAGAAGGTGTCACTGGCCTCAGCTCTAGGGGCTGCCTACCGCCTCAGATGGCTGCTGCCTCAGATGGCTGCTGCCTCACTATTGCCTTGATTTTCTGGCTGGCCTAACTCCCAACCTCAGGGCTGTGGTCAGCTCACCCACGTCAAGTGTTTGCTAGAACTGTCGTCTCCTGGTAGCCCAGCTCTGCTGCTCCCTTAGTTCCTGTTGCAGGGGATGTCTTGCTCCTGGTGGGGAGACTAAGGGTCCGGGTGGGGCGTCTTCAGGAGGCTCCCTGAGGCACAGCTCGCAGGACTATGACATATTAGACCAGCACAGGGGGAAGAGACAGAGTGCTGGGGGGAGTTGTGGAAAAGGAACAGGCTCTGAGAGTCAGGCGTGGGAGGAAATAGAAATGGGCAAGACACAAAAGGCGACGAGGCCAACCAGCACAGAACAGGGCCCGGGTGACAATGGGTGAGACTGAGACCCGGGAGACTAGCCACCCAGGCAGGAAGAAGGGTTAGCCCCCCAGAGGCACAGAGAGCTGAGGAGAAACAGCCAAACGAGAGGAGGCCACAGGTAGGATGGAAGAGAGGGGAGAAGTAGACTGAAGACAGCTGAGGAGGTCAGAGGAGGGTGGGGACCAGGCTGAAGCCCGTGACAGCCACCCCTACGGCCCATTCCCCCCCCCCCCCGAAGCCCCAGTTTCCCCTCTGTGAGGGTGGTTTTGTTTTTGTTTTTGGTTTTTGGGTTTTTTTTTTGGTCCCGTCTCCCCCTCACCCCCCCCCCCCAACCTTCAACTGCCCGTACCTGTCAGCCCTATGGGAGTCGTCATAGGGTGTCTGGATTTGGAGACTAAAACCCATCCAGTCCTGCTGCCCCTAAGGTGGATAGACCATGTGGGCCACAGAGGTAGGGCTGCCACCAGAGGCTGGGTGGAGATCTGAGACCATGAGGGAGGGGTTGGGGGAGTCTGTTCCAGAAGTCATCATCCCCAAGGGAGGGAGGGATACCAGGTGTCCTCAGCCAGGGTAAAAGGGAAAGGAGGGTGAGGAGTGAAAGAAGCCCCCCCCCACACACACACAGGGTCTCCACATGCAGCACTCAAAGTCATAGGTCCTTTTACAGCTTAGGTGATGTATCAGCAGAGCCTGCCATCCCAACCTGCTAAGATCCAGGGGGGCTCAGAAGGAACAGCCTGTTCTACCCCTGGGGCCTCTGAGCTCTCAAGGTCTCTCCTGCTGGCTGCCACTGTGGCTATCACCGTGGTCTCATTTCCATCTTGCCCTTCTGGCCCCTGGGTCCTACTGTGAATCTCATTGTCCAGGATCCAGCTCTCTGCCTAGCTCAGTCAGGCTTGTGTTCTGTGTCTCTCTGCTCATCAGCAGGCTTCTCTCCTCCTGACTCAATGAAACACTAAAAAGCCCAGGTTCTATCCAGTCGATCCGTTCACTTGGTCCCTAGCTACAAAGGTCCCAATGACAGTGTGACTTTCTTTTTATAACTTTTATTGATTTGTTTTCTTTTGTTTGCATCTGGGCTGTCTATGGCACCTTTGCTGGCCTAAAACTCTCTTTGTAGCTCTGGCTGGCCTTGAACTTGAGGCAAGCCTCCTGTCTCTGCCTTTCAAGTGCTGTGTTTACCCCATCCGGCACTCCAAAATTACTTTCACTGTACATTTCTATATACATGCTCGAATGCTAGTTTGAATGTGTGTTTGTATCTCTGTATGTTTCTGTATGTCTTTGTGTGTCTCTACAAGTGTATCTGTGTGTATGTCTGTATGTCTGTGTGTCTATGTGTATCTGTGTGTATGTGTTTGTGTATATCTGTATGTTTGTATGTCTGTATGTATGTGTCTATGTGTATCTGTGTTTATGTGTCTGTGTGTATTTGTGTGTATGTGTCTGTGTATCTGTGAGTCTGTGTTTCTGTGTGTGCCTCTATGTGTGTGTCTGTGAGTCTCTGTGTGTATATGTATGTCTGTGTGTGTCTGTGTATGTGTCTGTGTGTCTTATGTGTATGTGTCCATGTATGTCTGTATGTCTCTGTGTATGTATGTGTCCATGTGTGTGTTTCTGTGTATATGTGTCTGTGTGTGCCTATGTGTGTCTCTATGAGTCTGTGTGTGTCTGTGCATGTCTACGTGTGTGTATATCTGTTTGTATGTGTGTGTGTCTATGTATGTGTATCTGTGTATGTGTCTTGTGTGTCTCTATGTGTATGTCTGTGTGCATGTGTCCATGTATGTCTGTATGTGTCCCTGTGTATTTATTTGTGTGTGTGTGTCTGTGTTCTTCTCCATGTGTCTCTCTGTGTCTGTGTATGTATGTCTCTGTGTGGGTGTGGGTGTCTGTGTGTATGTGTCCATGTCTGTATGTGTTTGTATGTGTCTGTGTCTGTCTGCATGTATGTGTCCATGTGTCTGTTTGTCTGTCTGTGTGCTCCTATCTTTCCCCTGGGTGCTGACTGGGTGCCTGGTCTCTGGCTCTCTGGAGCTACTGTTGAAATTTTTTTCTGGCCAAGAGCCCACACCCTGGGCTTGGTTGGACAGTCTCCTTTGGGGCAAGGCCTCCTGCCAGCCTCACCTCTCTCCCTTGAGTTTCAACTCTTCTGCCCTGGTTGACCAATCACAGCCCAGAGCCTGGAGTCAGACAGACCTGTTCCCATCTAGCTGCCACACTTGGCAGGGTATTAAGCAAGCCTTTTAATCCTCTGTTTCCTCAGCTTACAGAATATAGCCAGTACCAACCTCAAGAGGCTATTGTAAGGGATCAGTGGAGTAACTTAACAAGAGCAGAGCCTCATCCTGAACCCGCGGCGGTCCCAGGCCACTTGGGCTGCAAGCGTGAAGAGGTAAAGCAGTTTGGGAGGTTTTCTTTGGCGCCTCGCCCAGCCTTACTCCCTATTGTTTCCATCATTGTCTATCCTGCTTTTATTAAATAATGACCTAGAACCTACTTGTGTTGTAATGAACACTTATACTGGCCAAGGGGATCAACATTATTAGTAATCAGAATGACGGTGGTAATAATAAACGCTTGTTGCTGTAGCCCTTCCAAAAGCTGAGTGCTTTGAGACCTGCAATGATTGTTCCAGACTGGGCTACGGTTGTCTTTGATTTCTGGTTCCCAACACTCATCCCGTAAGCCACTGTGCTCATCTTGCCATGGGTGTTGCAGGGCCCATCTTTGACTGTGCAGCCTACAGCACAAGAGAGCCAGAGCCGGGGCCCAACCAACCAGAGAACAGGTCGGAGGGCGCAGAGTGGGATGCTCCCAGCCAGGGAAGTTCTACACCAATGTGTGGATTACAGTGACACAAGGGATCGGCTAGATGGCTCAGCAGATAAGTGCTTGCAGAACAAGCCTGGTGACCTGAGTTAGGTCCCCAAACCCACTTCGAAATGAACAGAGTCATCCTCTGACCTCCCCACACATGCCATACACAGGCACACACACATGCACACATGTACACACTAATAAATTGTCAAGATTTTTGTTGTTGTTGTTGAAAGTGACACACAAGGAATTAAATGACAAAGACAGTCAACACCCATGGTGGCAGAGCTGCTCTTCTCTGAGAAGCCTCCACCTGCTGTCAGCTCAGAGCCTCAGGCAGGAAAGGAAGGATTTTCAGGAGACCGTTGGCAGAACTTCTTAACACTAAGGCTTCCTACACCCACAACTGGCAAGCTTCTCGGGACTCATAAGCAGCTCACAAACATGGCACATCTGGGTAGGAAGCTACTGCATCCAAACCAGGGGACTCAGTCTCCCCCAGACCCAGAGCACTCTGATCATGTTTGGGTTTTGGGAGCCATATGCTTATGTTGTGTTTTGGTTTGTCTTTTGTTTGTTTATTGAGGCAGGTCTCATATAGCCAAGATTGGCCTCAGATTTGCTATGTAGTGGAGGTTGGCCCTGAACTCTTGTTTTTCTGCCTCTGCCTTCCAAGTTCTGGTATCAGTCATGCCCCACAGCTGTTTTGTCTTTTTTCAGGTAGGGGAGGAGGTGTCAGCAGCCTGCTTATCTCCATGGCTGGACTGTGTAACTCTTTTTTCTCTCCCTTCCTTCCTTCCTTCCTTCCTTCCTTCCTTCCTTCCTTCCTTCCTTCCTCTTCTCATGAAGGTGTAAGGACAACCCTCTCACAAGCAAGGGCTAGGGACTCTACATGTGCCTAATTCTAGGGCACATTAATCCTACATGTCCACAGCTCTGAATCCCTTTTTTTCTTTTCTCTCCTCCTCTTCTTCAGGTCTCTCTGTATAACTCAGGCTGTCCTAGAACTGTCTATGTAGCCCGAACTGGCCTCAACCTGGGATGATCTCCCTGCTTCTGCCTCCTAAGGGCAGGAGTTTATAAGCATGTTCACCATGCCCAACTAGAATCTTAGGAATCTTGATCTGAAGTCTTAATTTCCAGTCTTTCTTGGTCAATGACCTTGGGGAGGCTTCATAGCCCTTCTGGGGCTTGGAGTGGCCTCTAAGACCTACTGTGCCCGAGAGGTTCCTGACACTCAAGACACAGTTCAGGGACACACGGCCACAATACCTCACAGCATGTCAGACACGTGCTGTCATAGGTCCTGCCTGCCCGTGGGATCAAGATTCACATTTTAAAATGATTTCAGATGCTTCTCATGCTCATTGAAGCCAAGAGGCACTGGCAAAGGCTCCAAGTCCTAGGGACACTCTGCAGAGACAGTTCTAAGGGTGATTGTCGATACTCTGGTGGGCCTTAGTCAAGTCACCCTCTCTCTCTTGAGCCTTTTCTGGAATGACAGGAGATTGCTGCACACTGATGGCTGTGTGCCCTCCAGACCTACTAAGTTCTAATTAAGAACAATACTTCCTTCATGCCGAACTCACCAGCATGGGAATCCCAAAGCTAAGAGCTATAACCCTGCCTGGGCCACCCCAAGAGCAGGCTCCTCATCCTGCTCCATGGCCCTCCTTCTTATCCTTCCTCAGTCCTATTCACATCCCACTAGTTGCAGTAGAAACCAGCATCTTGCACCAACATCCTCTCTTCAACCCAGGTTTGCTCCAATGCTTCCTCTCCTTCCTTATCCTACCTCGGACAAGCCTGTCTTACTGAGGAGAGTTCCAAAACCTTTCCCTGCTTCCCTACACACACCCAGAGACCCCTCTTCCTTACCCATGATTCATTAAGCACCTGCTGGTACAAGGTATGGTGCCAGGATGTAATCCAAATGGCCAGCACTAAACAAGACAGCCAGGGTTCCTGAGCTCCAGGAGCAACATAGCTGCCCCTCCCCCCCAAAAAAAGATAGTATTGAACACTGGCTTGAACATCAGATGTGCTGAAAGTAGAACTATATAGAAATTAGCATCTCAGTGAACAAAAATGTCACACAAATTCATGAAGATCCCACACTTCTTTCTCTTGGCCCCAGTGTGCTCACGGCCAGCCAGCCGAGCTTCTTTGGGGTAGCCCTGAATCTCAGTGTTCCAGGGACCGTCAGTGATCTAGACTCCCTTTTCCACGGGGGGCTATCCAACAAAATCATCTGTGATGTGTGGATCAGTCATTCTCAGGACCAGGCTGGCTCCAGTCTTAGGGTAGCCTAGGAAGCTCCCAGGGCAGGGGCTGTGGCTCTCTCCCACCAAGAGGAGAATGGTGTCAAAAAGGCATCCACAGCCACAGGAACTTGGAGCAGCAGTACAGCCATGTTGAGAACACAGGAAGGGATGTAGCCCAGCAGGGTACAACTCTGGCCCTGGCCAGACACATCTCTGCCATTGAGAAACCATTAGTATTTGTTTATTCTATCATCAATCACTTATTGACCACTGTGCACCAGGCATTTGGGCTTTGGTGAAAACAACACAAAAATCCTCACCCTTTTCAAATGTGAAGTTGTTGTGGAGTTACCAGAATTAGGGAGAGGGTGGCCAGTGTGGTGGTATATATATGCCAGAAATCCCAACACTCAGCTGGTGGAGGCGGCAGGATCAGGAGTTCAAGATCAGCTTCAGCTACATAGTGTGAGACAGCTTTAACTACATGAGAACCTGTCTCACAACAACCAAAACGTTAGCAGTATGTATGTATGTATGCATGCATGTATGTATGCCGCTGTTCCTCTACTCAAAGTAAAGAAAATCATTTCCTTTTCAAAAACAAAATCCTGCCGAGTCTGAAGGACAGTTTGTCTCTCTGTCTAAATCCCCCATCTTGGGTCAGGACAGAAGAGTGCTTGCCTTTTCTCCTTGGGCTTTGACCCCAGCTACTACCTGGAGGTAGCCTCTGAGCCAAGGAGTGCCTCACAGGTTCGGGCTTACCCTGCACACAAGGAAACTGGTGCCTCAGCTCCCTTTCTGTCTGGGACTCTTTTCTTCCTTCCTTACCTGCACTCTTTGTCTTGTTTTCAGCAGGCCTGAGGTCCACACTGAACCCTTTCTCTCCTACCATATGCCATGCACCATAACCGCTCCCTGGAAGGCAGCGTGACCGCCCCTGTCAAATACTGGATCTCAGGTGAGACTCCCTGCTCTTGAAGTTGGCTTGGGCAGGGACTGAGAATGGTGGGTGACCCTCGCACTCCCCTACCCCAGGACTGGCCTTCCCGGACTGGGCCTACAAAACCGAGTCGTCGCCAGGCTCCCGGCAGATCCAGCTGTGGCACTTCATCCTGGAACTGCTGCAGAAGGAAGAGTTCCGCCATGTCATCGCCTGGCAGCAGGGAGAGTACGGGGAGTTTGTCATCAAGGATCCAGATGAAGTGGCTCGCCTCTGGGGCCGCAGGAAGTGCAAACCACAGATGAACTATGACAAGCTGAGCCGGGCCCTCAGGTGAGAAGAGGTGGCCAGCAGTACAAGAGGCAGAGTTCAAGGAAAAGGGCTGTGGCTCCTGGCCCCCTTGGCTGCTTCCCACTGTGCCAGGGCTTGGGAAATGCCCTTGCTGTGGGAAAATGGCTGGTGTCCTCCATTATCTGCCAGACTGATGGAGGAGACACTGAGTCCCTTCCTTCCTTGATTCTCTAGGTATTACTACAGTAAGAGGATCCTGCACAAGACCAAAGGCAAAAGGTTTACCTACAAGTTCAACTTCAGTGAGCTCACTGTAGCCAGCTGTCCTCCATGGAAAGTGTGGGCACCCTCTGCCCCTCACCTGCTGGTGGGGTCTGCTGCATTGTGTCAGCCAGCCTTGGTGCCTGTGGCTGTGCAAAGCGAGGTAGGCATGAAGGCAGTCGTGTCCTCAGAGCTCTGGCAGGGCCTGTCCTTCTGTCCTGAAAGCCCCAGGCCACTCTCCACCTTAGAGACCTACTGGTCTCCAGTGTTCTTCTGTCTTCTAGTCCCTGAGCACTCCAGGATCTCCTCTTTGTGATCCACACCCACCTGTGAGGAAGGATGATTTCTGTGCTAGGCATCATGTTTTAGTGGGAAGGATGGGGGTACAGGGAAGGACCGAGGCATCTGAGACAGCAGGCAACCCACAGCAACCACTGACCGCTTAAGAATCAGTTTGGAGCCGGACAGTGGTGGCGCATGCCTTTAATCCCAATGCTCGGGAGGCAGAGGCAGGTGGATCTCTGTGAGTTCAAAACCAGCCTGGTCTACAAGAGCTAGTTCCAGGACAGCCTCTAAAACCACAGAGAAACCCTGTCTCGAAAAAACAAAAAGAAAATTTTAAAACAGAATCAGTTTGGGAATATTTTGTCATATTAACAAGTGGATGACAGTTCTGGTATGTCTTAGAAGACTAGATACCAGAGAGAGCCTGTCCCACCGCAGCCTCCTTTCTCCTCTCTCTTTAGCCCCTGCATAGCATGCTGTATACCCACCGGGCCACAGAAGCGCAGCTGGCTAGAGAAAGGACCTCATGGGAGCCACTGGAAACCTCTGGGGAGAAGGGGAACAGAAACTTCAAGGGTGAGTGTTGAGGACCAAATTGGTGGGGATCTTAAACAAAAGAGGGGAGTCTCCTAGGGCCCATCTGGCCAAGCATATGCCCAGGGAGGCAAGCGACAAGAAATCTTCATTCATTCAAATGTTTAGTGACTCTATTTACTAGGCACGGGGCTCAAACACGAAAGACGGACAGTTAGAAACATAGTCTGGGAGGAAGTAGAGATGGGAGGGTTACTAGTTCCTACCGATGCTGGGGGGCACAGAAGGGGACTCTGGGCTCCCTGGAAGTGGGGAAGGAGGGCAAAGATGCCCTGGAATAGGAAAAGAGAGATCTGTGAGCATGTGTGGCACATCTGGAAGGTGCTACTGTTAGTGTAGCATCAAGGAGGGTGGGAAGGCAAAGGAGGTGTGGGAGGCAGATGCCAGGCCAACAGCTACCCAAATCCAAAAGGTCTCAGAAATCATTTGAAGACGGCTGGACTTCCTATGGGCGGGGGTCCAGGAAGAAGAGATACATTTAGATTTTCATCTTATTTTTTTGTTTTTATGCTACGGGTGATGGGCCTCTATATACTCATGGAGTACTCTACCAACTGAGCTGCATCCTTAGTCCTTAGATTTCATTTTATAAGTTATGAAAGGTTCCAATCTGACAATGACTTGACTTGGGATTTCTAGACCTTCTGGTACAATACAGAAGCAATAGGCATTCTGTGAAAGAAAACATCTAGAATTTTGAAGTTTGACCTTTCCACTGGCTATCACTAGGAGGTGCAGGGAGCTGCCATTCCAGTCATCCACCTATCGTGACAGTAAACAGCACACTGCTGAACTGACTCATTCTGTAGGTTATATACACCCAGCACACTCTTGACCCATATTATTTTCAACTCACAGAGCGTTTATCCACCTGTAACCCTATCATAAGTCAGTGCACATCTGTATGCAGGCTGTGTGTGGCTGGAATTAGAGGAGGAACCAGGCTGTCATTGGAGGGCTTTTAATTTTGTTTTCGCTATTTTTAAATTATGTGTAGGGGAGTGTATCTGCATGCGAGTATGTGCACATGAGTGAGGTGCCCTAAAGAGGCCGGAGGCATTGAATACCCGGAAGCTAAAACTATAGGCAGTTGTGAGGCCTCTGAGATGGGTTCCAGGAACAGACTTCAGGGCCTCTGGAAGAACAGAAACCCTCTTAACCACTGAGCAACCTCTCTAGCCTCCGTTGGGAATTCTGTTGTTACTGTTGTTGTTGTAAGACAGTCTAAGAAGGAGACTATCGTGTTGTGGGATGAAGAAGGAACCTCAGCTGACGAGAGGCTGACAGACAAAGCTCATATTATCCTTTCTTCTCTCATCAGATGTTTAAATGCCCCCTGTTTAATGTCAGGGTCTGAAGTTCAGATGTGAGCAATGCTGCTTTTCTAGTGCTCTTAGTCAAAGGCTGAAAGGTGGTTACTAATGGATACACAATCATAACTGCTGTATGGCCAAAGGGGACACAGCAGGTGCTAGGGACAGCATGGAAGACTTCCCAAAGCGACTGCGAAGACACCCAACATGCACACAGGCTCAGCTGAGCTTAAGGGAAGAAAGGAGAGCAAGAGCTTAAAAGCTTAGGACAGGAAGAGGGACTGGGAGCAAGCTAGTGTGACACTTCATGATGGAGTGAGGGAGGGGAGGACATTGGTAGAGGCCAGTGACTCTCTAAGCAACCAGGCCAGGCTGCCTTTGGGAAAATCCAACCCAGGCATCTTCTGCAGAGGCTCATGCCCTCCACTGCGGCAGTTTTGAGGGTTACGGCTGCCCACCTTTACCCACCCAAAGTGTGGGCCACGGTGCAGGCTGGTGGGGCCATCAGTCTGGTATCCTAGAGCTACCTAGCACATGAGGGGCTTCTCTGTTTCTCCACCCCACCATTCCCCCAGCACCAGTGCTGAAGACACCAAACTTGCCCCTTTGGAAAACTATAAGCCCCAACATTTGTACATCCTTGCTTTCCTACACGCACACACACACACACACACAAATATACATATACACACACATACATACACACACAAATATACATATATACACACAAATACACACATACACACACAAATATACATATACGTACACAAATACATACACACACAAATATACATATATGCACACATACACACACAAATATACATATACACACACAAATACACACATACACAAATATACATATACGTACACAAATACACACACATGCAAATATACATATAAGCACACATACACACAAACATACATATACGTACACAAATACACACACACAAATATACATATATGCACACATACACATACACACACAAATATACATATACACACAAATACACACATACACACAAATATACATATATGCACACATACACACACCCACACACACACACACATTCTCCCTCTCCTTTCTCTGTGCTAGGGCCCAGGCATGACGGTTTTAGGTCAGCAGAGGGCTGGTAGCATTCATGTGCCATGCTCCTGGACTGGAATCCCACTGCCTGCCCTCCCTCCACACTCACTCAGACCCTGTGGTGCCAAGAAGGAAGCCACTGTTGGTTAGGGGAGCACAGGGACACTCAACCAGATTCAGGAAATGGGGACACTCCAAAATATCTCCTCCACATGCCTACTCAGCTACAATGTGGACATAGCCCTGAACCCAGGAGCTCATGGAGTTACAACCTGTCTGTGGGACAACAGTCCTGACCACATCTAAGGGCCCAGAGGGAAAGACACTGACCGACAGAGAGATGACTCTGACTTTTAATCTCTCATAAATCTGGCTTGAGAAATATTCCTAGCTAACAACTGGCTGTATTAAGTAATACCTGATCTGCTTTCCCAGTTTTTACTTACTATATCACACCTATGTGACCCCATTAGTCTCTTAGTTAAATGATGTGGCCTTACACCCCCGCCCCCCAAAAGAAATAGCATTCCAAGAAAACAGAAAAACATGGTAAGGAGCTCTGTGTAGCCATTTCCAGAAAGCCCCACCTGGGTAACCCCTGTGGGTGGGTGGGGGGCTGGCAGGTTGGGAGGGGAAATAAAGCAGATTGGGAGGGAAAAGAATGAGGAGGCATTTTTGAGGAGGAGAGCTATGGGACTAGTATCTGACAGAAGGTCAAGGCTGTGGATCCCACGCATGGCCCTAGGCCTCACAATCATGAACTTCACAGGCCCCTTACACATGCCGTTTGCTCTTAACCAGGAGAGAGGACTTTATGGATGAGAAGGCACAGGCCTTCGTGTTCAGGTGACAAGGACTTGGTTCCACAACCAGTTCTCTACCCAGCTAAAATCTGGAGCCTTGGAGCAGGGGTAGCCAGAGTAAAGACAGACAGACTCACTGGGTTAGCACATACACTATTCATTCAGTCTCCATACATTCATACTGAGGGCGTGATCTGTACCGGATTAAGCCTGGACTAGACTCAGGGGGAAATAGCAACGCCAGGGACAGCAACATTAAAGAAATAGACACGTACCTAACTATATGATTTCTAACAGAGCCAGGTGCCCCAGGAAAGGCAAAGGGAGAGAGGAGAGCAAGAGCTCCCCACAAGGCTGGCAGAGTCTCTGGAAGTTCCATCTAGGAAGAGTATGACAACCAAATAAGAGCAAGCAAATGGCAAGGAACAAAAAGAAAAGGAGGGAGAGGGGCCTCCTGCTCAGATGAAGGGGAGGGAGAACTGGTGCCGGAGGGGGACTCTGAAGTAAGAAGGAAACAAGCTGGAGCACCACTGGGAGAGCACTTAGCTAACAGGCAGGGGCACTCAGGAGATTGGGTTAGGTTGATCAGGAGTTCAAGGCCATCTTCAGCCACAACAAATCCAAGGCCAGCCTAGCTCGAGAGACTGTCAGAGGGAAAGGGGGAGGGAGGGGAGGAGGCTGGGGAGCACTCAGAGGGAAAGGGGGAGGGAGGGGAGGAGGCTGGGGAGCACTGGGGAGGGTGCCCTCTTGACCCTTTCTCTTTCTCTCTCTAGGTTTTGGCTCAGCCCTGGGCCCAGGCTGGCGAGGCTCTTGCTGCTGCTTCCTGACCCTCCAAGGTGACCTTCCCAGCTTTGCTTCCTTCGCTGCTGTTCCCCGCCTCTGCTGTGACTTGACCCTCCCCTCAGGGCCCATCTTGCCTCCTTTCTCCTCAGAGCAGCCACTTTCAGGGTCCTCCAAGCCTGGTCCTCGGCTCCCAGGCCTGCTGTGTATGCCAGGTACCTGGCATTTCCCGGAGCTCCCCCTGCTGGCCAGGCTGAGACAGGGCCCTAGTGACAGGCTTCAGTGCCCATTTCTCAGGCCTGAGGAATTGCTGGTAAATCCAGGGCCAAAGGGTCACCTGGGTTCCAATGGGGGACTCTCCTCAGAGATTCAGGGACTCGGACTGGGGAAAGGAACTTCTATGTCCCCCAATCCAGAGACCCTTAGAGCTACGTGGCCTTTGGATCCCCCTTAGTTGGAGAGAAAGCGGTCAAGGGGGGGGCCCTCCCCTTTCCTCCAACCCCATTTTTGCACCTCCTCCTAGCCAGGACCTGGAGGGTGAATCTGGGCCAAGGTGGGGCAAACATGGGCATGAAGAAACTGAGGTGGTGCCCCGCCCCTCCTATCAAAGTGTTAGCAGACTAAGACGACACTATTAATTAATAATTAATGAGATTAAGCGTTCCCATCACTGAAATACCCCATGCCGAGGAGGGAATGAAGGCACTAGGCTGGGGCAGACATGGCTTGTTGGGTTTAAGTCTTAGGGTCTCCTTCCTCTGGATTCATTTCCCCGTCATGTCTAAGGTTTCCAGGACCCCTGCCACCCCTTCACGTGTTTTTCTGCCCTCCCTCTGACTGCTCAGCCACTAGGAGCTTCTGTCCCAGGAAGGTTCTTGCAGGTGCAGAGCGAGGGAGGAGTTGGTGTTCTCATCTCTGCAATACACCTTGCTAACTGTGAATAAAAACGCCCTTAGCCAACTGCCCTCTTGACCAAGAGACTTTCTCCAGTGCACCCCAGGCTTGGCTGTGTCCCTTCTGTGTTCCCATCATTGGTGGCACTAAATACAACCCAGGAGTCCTGCTGGGAAATGCAGAGGGGAGCCTGAGGCTTGGCATGGGACTGGGATCCTTTCCTTTACTGTCACACTTGAGAGAGAGAAAGGTGAACCACACAGAGGCTCCAGAGCTCTGTGGAAATGAGGGAAGCCGGACCCAAGCAGCAGAAAGAGCAGGGTTCTTTGCCAAAGACCTTAAGACCCCCGTAGAGGAGCGCTGGGCAAAACCCTCATGGTCAAAGTGGAAAAGGAAGCTGGTACTAAGCTCCCTCTGCCTCTGCTTGTGTTCCTAAGGGTGAGCAGCAGAGCAGACTTGGCGTACCTGGAGTTGGAGTATAGAGAACACATGAGAGAGAGGGGATTCTCTTAAGGAGATGAGCAATGTGGAGGGCTGTTGCACAAGCCAAGGCCGCTGAACCATACTGCTTTCCTGCCTCTAGGCTATCAATTACAGGGCTTGGATTTGTTCTCTGTCCTTTTCTGTGGAGCAGCTCATGAACAGGAAGGTTCCTCTGGCCATTCCAAGTTCCCCTTGGAGCCTCTCTCATATTTACTTTCTGCAGTCTCCTGGTCTTGTGACCATGCATTGTCGGTCAACTAGAATGGGTAAGAAGAACTACAGAGGACGAGTCATAACCCTCATGCACAGAAAGGCCAAGATGATCTCAAGGAGAAGGGGTCTCTGTCTCCCTCCTCAGCCCAATGTCAGAAAACAAATGCAGCTCTTTCCCAGTGTTCCCCATGGCCACAGTGAAAGCCACTTCCCACTTCCCCCATCTCAACACTGACGTCTTATCCCCAGGACTGCAGGAACCATCCCAGGGCTTTCCTATTCCCTTCTCAGTGTAGGTGATAAAGCAGCGTTGCCTAGCACAGCACCGGGAAGTGGACAGCACACTCATTGGGTCCACCTCCTGTTCAGAGTGGCTAGCCCTAAGGACAGGGGTTTCTCTGAAAAAGAAATTATGCGTTCTCTGCCTGGTCCCCACCTTCTCTTCAGTGGTGTGTGGTGATTGTAATGCCCATATTTCGGTGATGGAAACCGCTGAGCCAACATTCTATGATTGCCCTTCAGGTTAGGCAAAGCCCACCATAAGGACTCGCTTCCAGGTGGTACTCTCTTTGCAGAAGACCACACACTTCAGTGACGCAGATCTTTTCCATCTGGCACCCTTAGCATTTTCTACTATGTAATTCATTGTTATTGAGAGCTGTCCTATACACTCCTGAGTACGTATCCAGAACATGGGTCCGTACCCATAAAACAGTGCCAGCACCTGCCTCTACCCAGTGCTAGATGTCCCCTGGGAAAAGGGGACTGCTCTGGGTTGAGGATTGAGGTCCACTAAGGTCAGCAAATCCACTTTTTTTTTTGTTTTGTTTTGGTTTTTTTTTCCTGGCAAAAATGGCAGCAGCTTCCAGAAGAGATTTTGGTCTTCATGTTGCAAGAGTGCCCTCTGGTGGCTAAAAGCACTGGAAGAAGTTTGGAGGCTTAGAAACAATAGCAGGTGTTCACTGCCCTGAGTGAATGGCAGTGTGGGTAATCCCTATCCTCTCCTTTTCATTCCCGAGGGAAAATCCATGTATCACCCTATGTTAGACTCAATCTATGACATTAGGCGATTCTGTCCCTGTAAAATGTGCTTGCATGAAGGTAGGCGGAGGAGATCGATCACGGCAGGCGGCAAATATGCGGTGCACAAGACTGCTGCTGTTGGCACACCCTGCCCTGGCACTCTGCTCTAAGTAGATGTGTGGCCTAAGATTATAAGACATGTGTCTACAAGAGAGTGACAAGTTGGTTATAATCATTTCCAAAAATTAGGCATTACCATTGAATTACTACACTTTACATGACCAGCCTTGCATAGTAGGTGTAGTAGGTTTATTTACGCTGATATCGCTACAAACATGTGAGCAATAGAATCATATTGATGTCACTAGGAAGTACATATAATCTTATATGACCATATTCATACATACATACACATATATACATATATTCACACATACATACATATACATATATATTCACACACACCAGCAAATGCAATTCAGTAAACATTTATTAAATGCTTCCTATGAATTTGTTTCTTTGGTTGCTTGCTTGCTTGGTTTTTGGATTTTCGTTATTTATTGACACAGGCGAGACTCACTATGTACCCCTGGCCAGGAGCTTGCTGTGTAAACTAGGCTGTGTTCAAACTGGTAGCAATCCTCCTGTTTCTGCCACACGAGTGCTGGGATTACAAGTTTGTGCCACTATTCCCAGCTCTCTACTGTGCTTAAATGTAAGCACTGCTGTCGTTAGCATAGGGACACGATGAAAACACAGGGTGAAAAGGTGTCATTGTAATGGATTTAGTCATTGTAATGGAAGCCAGGAGTCACTCAACTGACTTCCAGAAAGGGTTGTTTTTTCAAAACTGCATTTAAACACCACTCACTGTGAGCCAGCCTGTGGTGATTTTTGAATAAAACCCCTATAGGCTTATGTATCTGCCTGCTTAGTCCCCAGCTGATGAACTGTTTGGGCATGGTTAGGATGTGTGAGCTTGTTAGAGGAAGTGTGTCACTGGGGGTGGACTTTGAGGTTTTCAAATCACATGCCAGACCCTCTCTCTCTCTCTCTCTCCCTCTCTCTCTCTCTCCCCCACCCCACCATGGATGAGGTAAAGTTTGTCAGCTGCTGCTCCGGTGACAGGCCCGCCTTTGTGCCACCACACTCCCCACCATGATGATCATGGACTCACCCTCTGAAACCTTAAGCAAGCCCCCAGTTAAATGCTTTCCTTTATGAGCTGCCTTGGTCATGGTGTCTCTTCACGGCAACAGAACAGTAAGACACCACAACAGAACAGTAAGACACCAACCATGTCCTATGTGCTTCCTATATGTCATTTCAACCAACGTAAGGGCTTTAGGAGGGAGGTCCTGTTATTATCCTACTGTGCAGGTGAAGACAAGTACAGAGAGATGAAACAACCTGCTCCAGAAGCATTCCTGGCAAGTGGCAGAGGTCGGGTGCATAACCAAGCAGTGTCCCCACCGTCTGGCCCAGATGCTCCTCCAGGATGCCAACTGCAAAGCAGAGCTTTCCAGAGTTACCTGTCACCAGCCTAAGACACTTTCACACCATCTGGACAGAAGTCACAGGTAGTAAAAGCTCTTTGAGTGCTGGTCTCTGTGTGACTCTGATTTGACAGCAAAGAGGAGCAGCAGTAGGTGGTGCTCTCTTGTGTAGGCTAGGGTGCTAGATCTCCTGCTCTATAGGGGTTCTAGACCCCGGAAGTCAAGATTCCTCAAGCCTTCTCCCAGGCTCTGCCATTGCTCCACCACCAGCACCAGCTCACCACCATCCCCCTGCAGTGGTTGATCTTGTGCTGTTCATCAGTTTCTTCAGCTTGGAGCCTAATGTTGCAACAGCTCAGGGAGAGGCAGCAGAGGCTGCACAGAAAGGGTCTCACTGCACTGAGCAGCCTGCTTACATAGTCAGAGGAAGGGTGTCTGCACCAATCACAGGCATTTACAAATGGTGCTTTGTGTTTGCACCAATCATAGCCATGCCTCTCTGCCAGTCACAGGAAGTGCCCCCCCCCTTTCTGGCTAGGTGAAAATGGTTGCAGGGTCATCTAGAGTTCACTGAGGCTTGTGGTTGCAAAGCTCCAATCGCTGCAGATTAAGAAATCAAATAGCCCCATCCCTCCAGTGTCTGCTTATTTACTGGGAAATGAACATCAAGAGTGTTTACAAGAAACTTGACATTGAGGCAAAGACTGATTCTAACAGGCCTAATAGTGGGCAATGTCTGCCGGTACCAAAGGGAGGGGTGAGGGCCCCTTATCTGTAGCTGGGTGTCCTAGTTAGGGCTATTATTGCTGTGATAAAACACCATGACACAAAGCAACTTGAGGAAAAACTTTATTTCACTCACAGTTCCATACAACAGTTCATCACGCAAAGCAGTAAGAGCAGGAACTCACTTGGGGCAGGAACCTAGATGCAGGAGCTAATGCAGAGGCCATGGAGGATGCTGTAGACTGGCTTGCTTCCTTATAGACCCCAGGACCACAAGCCCAGGGATGACACCACCTACCATGGGCTAGGCCTCCCCTTTACTAATAAAGAAAAAATGCCTTATAGCTGAATATTATAAAGGCATCTTCTCACTGGAGATCCCCACCTTTCAGATAACTCTAGCTCGTGTCAAGTTGACGTAAAACTAGCTAGCACATGGGGGTCTCAGCTGCTGTGGCCACTTTCATCCACAAAATAAAAGTGGTAAGAGAAAGCAAAGATTTTTTTTTTTTGTTCATCTGCTAGTTATAATGTAGGCTTTCCTATTTTAAAGTCGTAACAATGATATATTAGTAACAGAATATTGACCTTGAGAAGGATGGCAAGTTCAAGGCCAGCCTGGGCTACACAGTAAAACCCTGTTTCAAAACTTTTTTAGAACATAAAATCACATAGTGTTGAAATGATATTTTAAGTTTGTGTTATAGCTCCAAGGGGATGGAGAGAGGGAGTGAAGCAGAGGGTGGAGAGCTGTTTAGGTTTCCAGCTCCAAACCACACATTCTACCACATTTACACCCTGGTCAGAGGTTGGGGTTTTCAGCGTGAATGATGGCGTTCTAGGGTTCCCTTTCAGTCACTTGAACTAAAATGTCACTGGTCTGAAATGTTAGTGCTATGGCTATTTAATCATTGGTAATTCTCTCACAGCCTAGTTACCATAAATGAAGCCAGGAACTTAGTAGGGGAGACAGAGATAGAGCATTCAGACCAACTCATCCATTTTCTGTTTCAAGTTCAAAGACCCCCTGAAGGGAACAGTTGTTTCTGGGCTTCCACAAACAGCTAAATCTGTTACCAATGTGACAACCACACTCAATTTTTCTGACCTCCCACCCCACTTAGCAGTGAACTAATAGGAAAAAAAAATTAGGACCAGTGAGGTGAATCAGCAGGTAAAATCTCTTCTAAGCCTGGAAGCTTCCATTCGTCCCATGGGACCCAGGTGGTGGAAGGGGAGATGTGACTCCTACATGTTGTCCAGAGACCTGCATATGTTCACTGTAGCATGAATGTGCGCATGTGTCACACGCATGCACACACCACTCAATGCAAAAGGAAAAAAGCTAAACACATCCCACAGCTCTAGGACTTGCTGCCATAAAGTGGCCCCTCTTCAGCCTCTGCTTCCACCTTGTCATTAAAAACAAACAAGCAAGCAAGCAAAAAAATCCAATGTCTCACTATGTGAAGCTGGTTGTGATCCTTCTGCGCCACCTCTGCCACCAGAGTGCCAAGATTATAAGTGCTGCCACACCTGGCTCACATGCCTGATGCTAGGCCTAGGTAGCTCCAGCATCCTTCCAAATCCCCTTTCATGCTTCCCTCTTCTAGCTTCCCACTGTAGCACCCTTCTCTGCCATCCTAGTTAGTGTTTCTATTGCTGTGATGAAACACCATGACCAAAAGTAAGTTGGAGAGGAAGGGGTTTATTTAGCTTACACTTCCACATCATAGTCCATCACTGAAGGAAGCCAGGACAGGAAACTGATGCAGAGCCATGGAGGGAGCTGCTTACTGGCTTGATCACCATGGCTTGCTCATTCAGCTTTCTCATAGAACCCAGGACCACCAGCCCAGGGATGGCACCACCCACAATAGCCTGGGCCCTCTCACATCAATCACTAGTTAAGAAAATGCAGGCTTGCCTACAGCATGCTTTTATGGAGGCATTTTCTCAATTGAGGTTCCCTCCTTTCAGATAACTCTCTTGTGTCAAGTTGACAAAACTAGCAATTTCACCTTCTCTAGTCCTTTCTGTCAGAACCTGGAGCATACTGCTCCCAAATCAACAATAACAATGGTCATTTATTTGTGTCATGTCACTCAAATAATATAGACAAAAGACTGGTATGAAAATGTGCTTGTACCATATAAACTATAAAGGCAATGGCAAGTCACGGTTAAACGGAACTATAAAGTCGATATTCATTAAAATGAAGACATGAATTTTTTGCAGTGAATGATGTTTGCTGAAGCCAAGGGCTGTACATGTGCTCCGTGTGCAGCTTCAAGTGTGGCATGTCGTACTGCATGGCTCTCTTCTTCCATCATATCTCTCTGTTGGAACTTCTGTTCACCCTCCATTTACTCAACATGTTGAGGGCATCAGCCTCCCAGGGCAGACACATTTATACACATTTATACGTTAAGCCCTCCTCTATCCTCTGCTCATAGCAGAGATCATTGAAGCCACAGTACTAGATACCACCTCATCACACATGTAAACACAAATGCAGACACTGACATCGCTTGGCAAAAAGTGATAAAGTGCCATCCTGATGACCCAGAACATGGATTTCTTATGTTTTTATATAGCATTAAAAATATGACATAGAGAGTAGCATTCTGAAGAAATACCTCCTCCTTTGAAACATTGTCTTACTATGTAGCCTTTGTTAGCCTGGAGCCCTGTGTAGACTGGGCTGACCTCAAGCTCATAGAGATCTGTCTGTTTCTGCCTCCCAAGTGCTCGGTATGCGCCAGGACATCTGGCTCATGAGCTTCTTATAAAGAACAATTATGTCCAAACTTCACCCAACACAGGATTCAGGCATTATTGCTGTACTCACACGTGTATCACAGAGACTTAGGTGTATCTCACCATCGCTGAACATCGTGGTGTGTTCAAATGGCACATGCTGCAGTGCTTTGGGTGGCTGCTCATCCCTCTGGCTTTGGGTGGCTGCTCATCCCTCTAACACGGTCTGACACACCCTCTTTCTCACGCTCTCCCTTTAGAGCTATGCTAATAGTCACATGACCTCACTGGCCTTTCTGTCCTCTGTGCCTGGTTTTCTGCAAACACTGGATGTGTCCTGGAAAATGTGATGCAGCCAGGTGCTGTGCTGGACAGTCTTGGTAGCTGGCCTGTAGAGCTTGCTTTCATGACCCTAGGCAGTGAGCCTTTTCACGACCACAGCTGTGAGCCTCATCTGCTCCAACTATGAAACAGACAGCACAGATACACCGGCACAAGTGCACAGTAAGAAAACATGTCTTTAAAAGCAAAATCTTAGAAGCAAATCGATATCCACCACAGCATCCTGGTTAGACCAATGCGGTACATCTGTACAATGGAACAGTGGGCACTATCAAAAAGAAAGAGACCTTTTTTAGGTACCATGTGGAACTACCTCCAAGATTTCAAAGAAAGCCAGTCATAGTGGCACAAGCCTAGTCACTGTGATGCGAGCGAGTGAGCAGCTGCCACATGCTTCCTACCCACATACACACAGGCAGCAGCCACCTTCCCCTCCAGCATTCAGGAGGCTAAGGCAAGAGGATCAGAAGTTCAAGGCCAGCCAAGGCTACGTAATGAGATGCCATCTCTGAAAACAAGGCTGGCAGTGGAAGCTCATCTCTATAATCCAAGAACTTAGGAGGCTGAGTATTAGTGAGTATGGGATATATAGTAAATTCTAGGCCAGTCAGGGCAACAGAATGAGACCACAGACAGATCCAACAAATTACTTAAAAACAAAATGTAGACAAAACATTGTGGTGGGGTAGTAGACTTCAAGAAAGGAAATTCTTGCATGAATTCATATCAACTTCATCCCATACCAGAAGCCTGGAAAAATAAACAAGATTTAATACTAGCAGTTACCTGTTGGGAAGACGAATACAGATGTGAGAAATAGGTTCCTCACCACATGTGTTATAAGACTATTGTGTTTATTTTTACAGGATTTAGTTTTTTGAGATAGAGTCTCGTGTAGCCCAGGCTAGCCTCAGACTCACTAGGTAGGCAAGAATGGTCTTGAATTCTTCCTGATGCTCCCAACTCCACATCATAAGTGCTTGGGTTACAGATATGTACCTTATGCCTGGCGTCGCTGTGTGCATCACATCAATATGTTCATACAAAATTAAATACATGTGAAATGGCACTATTACCTGCCAAACTACATCACACTTCAAGATGGAAGGCCGGCCAAATAGGGCTGTTCTTGTGAGGCATAAGCAGTAATGGCATCTTTATTAAGAAGGTGCTGTTCTGGGGTAGCATTAATTATAAAGACAAATGTATCATAGACTTTCCTTCCTCCATGCTGCACCTCCCTCCACTATACCTACTAGGGGAGTTTCAAGCTTGCTTTCCAAAATAAGGAACGAGGCAACCAGATTGACACATAATCTGAAACCTGTTCCTAACACAGAGGTTCCCACACTTGAACCCTCCCAACACCAAATGCCTGCCATCAATTCCTTTCTCATTGGTCTAGCATGCACACGGAGACTGGTGATCTTCCTTCACTAACCCTGGCATCCTCACAGGAATCCCCAAGACTGTAAGCCAATAGCATGCTCCATGCAGACACAGATGCTGAACCCTGGGGCCCTGACAGACAATCCCAGTCAGCAATGGCATTTCTGTTTCTCATTCTCTTGCCCCCTTTATCAATATCTCCAAGAGATGGGGTCATAAGGGAAGAAATTTCAAGGCTTGCTTTTGGAGACTGTCCAGGAAACAGGCAATGTCTGAGTGCTGTCCACAGCCAGATGCTCCTGAGGTTAAGAAATTTGCAGGGTGCGCCTATCAGATCAAGTCATGGCTGAAAAGATTTTAAGGAACTCATTAAACACAGTGTTCAGCACCATAGGCTTATTCATTCTGCAAGTATTTAATGAATGCCTACTAAGTGCCAGGCACTGTCCTACATAACATGTTGGAGCATGTTCTCTAAAGAGAAAATTTTAATTTGTCAGTTGCCAAGGCAAAAATCCTCCCATCACAATCAGTGTTCAGCTGCCTAACCATAGTGAATGTGGAATTGGGAAGAGATGTGAACAGATGGCTACCACTAACCAGTACAAGCAGCATCCTCACCCAAAAGGTAGGCCAGGTGGTCCTGGTAGAGGGGGCTGCAGACCCATGCATAGGACATACCCACAGATCCCACCAGCCTCAAATCCTGTCATAGATCTTGCAGAGACAATGGCTTCTCCAGCATGTTGAGTCAGCAGTGAAGAGTTCTTCCAGCTCAGCTGAGAACTGAGCGACCACAGGCCTGACAGAGCAGTCACAAAGCAGGGAACATGAACTCAGGCTGCCACAACTCCTGGATGAGACAGCCTGGAAAGCAGCAGAGAGTGCAAGGGCCAGGTGCTGACAAGCTGAAAAGTGAAGAAAGCCTAGGCAGTTGAAATGGAGAGGAAAGGGTAGCCCCACTTTTGCGACTCATGAATTGAGGTCAGTGAGTAGACAACCTCTGTGTCACCTGTTTGCCGTGAGCCCCACTGCTCTAGATTCTGAGAACCTTGAAGCTCCAGAGCATCACTTGCTGTGTCAATAGTTGCATGCCTTCAGCAGGGCCATAAATACGCAGTAAGTTTAGAAAGCGTGAAGGTGGGTGTTCCGCTGTCTCACTTCAGGGGTGCTCTCTAGCCAGAACAAGAACTCCCCTAGGGGTACAAACTGGGCAGTGTTGAGAGAATATGCCCAGACTGCATGCTGAACAGCTATGGGTAGCCAACAGAAACTTCCAGGCTTCAGAGAAGGGAAGCGACTAAAGTGAATGAAGGCAGCTCTGGTGGACGAATGTCCACACGCACAGACACACACACACACACACAGACACGCGCGCACACACACACAGACACACACACACGCACGCACACATGCACACACACACAGACACACACACGCACAGACACACACACAGACACAGACACACAGACACAGACATGCACACACACACAGACACACACGCATGCACGCACGCATGCACACACACAGCACGCACACACACAGACACACACACACGCACACACGCATGCACACACACACAGCACACACACACAGACACATACACACATGCACGCACAGACACACACACACACACACACACACACACGCATGTGCCCACACAGACACACGTGCGCACACAGCAAACATCTGGCAGACCTGAGAGAAGCCAAGACAAAACTCTAATGCTTCATCCCCACCCCGCCCTTCTTTGTTTTCTTCCTGTCTCCTTTTTCTATATTCCTTTCTCTTTGCTCCTGTGCTTTGCCTTTTTTTTCTTTTCAATGATACCTTTTATTTACTTGTGTGTGTTAGGGTTTCTATTGCTGTGAAGAGAGACACCATGACCACAATAACGATTATAAAGGAAAACATTTGATTGGGAGCTGGTTTACAGTTCAGAGGTTTAGTCCATTGTCATCATGGTGGGAAGCATGGTGGCATGGTGGTGTGCAAGCAGACATCGAGCTGGAGAAGTAGCTAGGAGTTCTACAGCCATATCTGAAGGCAGCAGGAAGAGAAAATGACATTGGGCCTGGCTTGAGCATCTGAAACCTCTAAGCCCAGTGACACACTTCCTCCAACAAGGCCACATCTAATAGCACCACTCCCTATAATCCTATGGGACCATTTTCATTTTAACCACCACAACTTTTTATTTTTGTGGTTCTTAAGATTCAACCCAGGGCCCTGTACATGTGAGTTAAACACACTCTTCTGCTCTGAGCAACTTTCTTTTCTACATTAAGTAGAATCATATCATATTTTTTTAGATGTTACTGAGTATGTATATTTTTCATATTAGGCAACCTCTTTTCTTTCACCCCTGAACCCCATGTTTCTTTCTTTTTTCTAGTAGTCTTTTTGAAAAATTTGTCTTATTGGTATTTTAAAAAGCTGTGATAAAAGGTGAAAGAATGGCTCAGTTGGTAAGAAAACCTTCTCGGTAAGCATGAGGACCTGAGTTCAAAGCACCCACATCCAAGTAAAAAGCAAGGCATAGATGCTCGCTCAGTCATGTTCATTGTCTCTCTACTTACAATAGCTAGGAAAGGAAAGCATCTGGAGTGAGTATCCTTCACCTGACAAGTGGATAATGATATGTGGTACAACTACACAATGAAATACTATTCCACTGTAAGGTGTCTCAAAAACAGAATGACAAATGTTGGCATCTCTCTCGTCTTCAGGTCCTAGCTCCAAGTTTTTACATGTAACGATATAACTGCAGAAAGTAAGAAAGTAAAAGGAGACTATGTTAAGGGGGAATAGGAAGAATAGCAGGGTACAGTGACTGAAATGGGGGAAGGGGGAAGGGCTTTAGCTAGGGAGGAAGGGGGATTAATACAGAATAAGGAGGGAAAAGAGTAATCAGTAAAGAAGACAGAGGGAGGAGGGTAAACTAACAGTAAGTATGTCTGAAAAAGACGTAAGAAATCATATAATCTATCTACCTAAAATGACATATACTATATTCAAGTCTATGTATACATGCATATATTGTTTAAATGAAATTTTCCTATCTGGTCTGACAATGCTCCCCTCAAAAGCCATGAACTGCCTAACAAAAACCCTGACACCAGCCATGAGAAGCCTCCTTTCGTATGTTGGTCAGGGTTGTCTAAGAAACTCCCAAATCATTATGGACTATTGCAGTTACCATTGGTTGCTGCCCAAGGTGGAAGGTAAGTCCTTGTTGTTGGAAGAGGGAGCAGAGAGGCCAGAGAACCAATAAGTCGGCTGTGAAATTGTGTCTCCCAGAGAAGCTACATCCATGAAGTCTCACCAATATGGCTGCCTGAACATGACATGAGCAAGGACTACAGCAACATGCTAAAGCTCATGGGACCCTAACCCTAAAACCAAGAACTACAGGGAATGCCGAGAATGGGAGAAACAGCCTTCCCTAGGGAAGAGAACAACTGGTTATCAAATACCTAATGGTTGTCCATGAAAATATATGCAAGTAAATTATATGAACTGATTAAGTTGTATTTATGTATTTAGGAATATATATGCATAAATGTGTGTATTCAGAATTAAAGAAACAACAATTTTTAAAAAATAGGTCATGAATTTAAATAAGAAAAAGGAGGGGCTCATGGGAGAGGTTAGGAGGAGGAAAGGGGAGAGGGGATGGCATAATTACATTATCATTTCAAAAAATAAAACATTATTTTTTTTTAAAGTAGGATATGGCTGCACATACCTATAATCCCAGCATTAGAAGGTGGAGACAGGCAACCCTGCCCAAATGACAAGCTGCCAGGTCAGTGAGAGACCCAGTCTCATGTCAATGATGGAGAGAAACAGGAAGAAATCCGAAATCCTGCTCTGGCTTCTACAAGCATTCTCATGAACTTGCACAATGACATACACGCAACACAGACACACATGTGCACACACACTTTCATGGACACACACACACATAGGAACACACACACACACATACATAACAAACACTACGTTATTATACAAGCATACACAAATTATTGATTTTCTTTTTTACATTAATCTACTTTGATTATGAATTTCCTTATTATTGGGAAGTCTTTTATTTTTTTATTTTTGTAATTATGTATGAAAACACGCACTGCTTGAGAGTTCCATGCTTGAGGAGAATCCCTGTTACTTGCCCCTCTCTGTTCAAGGCTTTCTGGAGAACCAGTTCCCACTGTTATGCAAATGAGGAATCTCTGGGAATGGTGGGGATGACCTGGAACTGCTGTGTGCCAAATACATTCCCATACATAGTTGTTTTTTCCTTCTTATTTTTTAAATTGGTTTACAAAGTAATAAATTTCCATATGGGGAATGTAGGTAACAGCATTCTGTAGGCTAGGGTCCTTCACTGAATAAAAGGGAGTACAAACATTTATTTTTATTTTTTTCCCTCCCATGTCCCCCAACCACCCTCCCATACCATCCCTCCCACTCCACAGGGAGGGTGATGCCTTCCAGATGGGGTCATCTAAATCTGTCAAGTCATTTAGAGTAGGGACTAGACCCTCCCTCCTGCCATGGAGTATCCCTCCATGGGGAATGTGCTCCCAAAGTCCTTTTGTGTACCAGGGATACATCCTGGTACCACTGTCAGAGGTCCCTTAGACTGCCCAGGCCTTCTAACTGACCCATGTTCGGGGGTCTGAGTCAGTCCAGTGCTGGTTTCCCAGCTATCAGTCTGGGGACCCATTGGCTCCTCCTTGTTCAGCTGTCTCTGTGGGTTTCTGTCTTGTCTTCCCTCTTTGCATCTGGATTCCAGTTTAACTCAGTTGTTTAGCTAAGGGTGTCTGCTTCTGTTTCCATCAGCTGCTAGATGAGGGCTCTATGATAGTGGATAAGTTAGTCATCAATCTCATTATCAGGGGAGGGCATTTATGGTAGCCTTTCCACTGTTGCTCAAATTGTTAGTTGGGGTCAGTCTTGTAGGTCTCTGGACATTTCTCTAGAGTTAGTTTTCTCTTCAAACCTATTATGGCTCCCTCTTGTATGGTATCTCTCTCTCTCTCTCTCTCTCTCTCTCTCTCTCTCTCTCTCTCTCTCTCTCTCCTCTCTTCTATTCCTCCTCTGACTCAATCTTCCTAGTCCCATGTGCTTTCCTCTCCTCCCCTTTTCTTTCTCCTAGCTCTCACTCCACACATTGCCCCCCTCCACTCCCAATATACTCAGGAGATCTTGTTCCTTTCCCCCTCTGTGAGGGACCTTGTATGAATCTCTTAGGTTCCTCCTTGTATCCTAGATTCTCTGGCAGTGTGAATTATAGGCTGGTGATCCTTTGCTCTATGTCTAAAATCCATATATGAGTGAGTACATACCATGTTCCTCTTTTTGTGACTGGGTTACCTCATTCAGGATGGTTTCTTCAAGTTCCATCCACTTGCCTGCAAATTTCAAGATTCCATTGGTTTTTTTTGTTTGTTTGTTTGTTTGTTTTTGGTTTTTTTCTGCAGAGTAGTATTCTATTGTGTATATGCTACATCTTCTTTATCCATTCTTCAGTTGAGGGGCATCTAGGTTGCTTCCAGGTTCTGGCTATTACAAATAATGATGCTATGAACATAGTTGAACAGATGTCTTTGTTGCATGGATGTGGGTCATTTGGGTATATGCCTAAGAGGAGGATTGAATTCAGGACCTCCTCAAACTGAGAAGCTTCTGTAAGGCAAAGGACACAGTTGATGAGACCAAATGGCACCCCATAGACTGGGAAAAGATTTTCACCAATCCTACATCTGACAAAGGGCTGGTCTCCAAAATGTACAAAGAACTCAAGAACTAATCAACAAGACACCAAATAACCCTATTAAAAATGGGGTACAGAACTGAATTGAGAACTCTCAATAAAGGAAAACAAAAAGGCTGAAAGACACTTAAGAAAGTGCACAACATCCTTAGCTATCAGGGAAATGCAAATCAAAACATCTCTGAGATACCATCTTACTCCTGCCAGAATGGCTAAAATTGGAAACACCAATAACAACTTATGCTGGAGAGGATATAGAGAAAGGGAACACTCCTCCACTGTTGATGGGAGTGGAAACTTGTACAGCCATTTTAGAGATCAATATGGCAGTTCCTCAGGAAAATGGGAATCAGAGTACAAACATTTATAATGTGACCATCCACCTCTTGTTTTTGACGTCACACAACTCTGCCTTAATAGATTATATTCTCTCCAACAGTGAGCCAAAATAAGCCCCTTCCTTCCTTTATTCCTTCCTTAAGTTGCTTTTGTTAGGTATTTTGTCACAGAAATGAGACAGATAACTAATATAATATGTAACTTAAATATTCTGCTCTCCTCTACAGATAGGCTGTCTAAATTAAAAATCGACAAGTTAAACTATACCATAGAGAAAATAACTTAACAGATGTCTGTTAATATTCCTTCCAACAAATACAGAATGTATATTATTCTCAAAAGTCTTTGGGATCTTCTCTAAAATAGACCACATTAAAGGACACAAACAATTCCTAACAAATATAAAAGAATCAATGTAATTTCTTTTTTTTTTTTTTTTTCTTTTTTTTTAAAAACATAGTTCTTTATCGATTCTTTGGGAAGGGGTAGACCAGCTCAACAGAGCCCTCATATTTCAACACACATGGTTCCTATGACCTCCTGTGGTAATACAGGTCATGGACATCATCACAGACCCCAGCTGCAGCAGAAACACAAACTCAGACATGGCCCTTGGCAGAAGCTCAGGCCCAGACATCACCATGGCCCTGGTGGCAGCACAGGCCACCCAGATCAGTATTGCCATGGCAACAGCAAGGCCCTTGAACACCACCATGGTCTAAGGTGACTGTCCAGATCTCAGATATCCACATAGCCCCTGGTGGCAACAGGAGCCACGGATATCAACCTAGCCCCTGGCTGCTGCTGGGCCACAGACCCAGACATGCCCCGTGACAGCAGCCTGGGCCCAGATGACACCATGGTTCCATATAACAGTGTAAGCCACCCTGATCAGCATGACCCCAGTTGTCCACACAGCCTTCAGTAATTACTAAAGTCATGGACATCAACAAAGACCCTGGCGGCTGTAGGGTCACAGACCCAGATATGGCCCCCTACAGCAGACAGGGCCCAATGTCATCATGTCTTCCTGTTGCAGCACAGGCCACTCAACATGGCCACAGGTGCTAGCCTGGGCATCCCGATGGTCTTGGTGGCTACATGGGTCATGGATGTCAACACAGACCCCAGCTATGGTAGGACCATAGACACAGACATGGCCCTAGGCAGCTGTCCAGACCCGGACAGCACCCTGGGACCAGCAGCAATCAGGCCAGCAAACAGCACACCCTCACCACCCTCTCCTCTTCAGCACTACCTCTTACCACAGCACACAAACCATCCCACCTCTCGTTTTCTCCCATTCCTCCACCATATTGCTGTGAAACATTACTTTAACTGTAGAAACTATGTACACTGAGTACATTTGTTTATGCTGCATTTGTTTAACTATGTCAAGATTTTGCTTTGACAGCCTAAGGTGCCTGATTGGATTAATAAAAAGCTGAACAGCCAATAGCTAGGCAGAGGATGGAGATAGGCAGAGATGGTGAGCAGAATGAATAAGTAGGAGGAGGAATCTAGGCTCCAGAGAAGAGAGAACAAGGGAGAAAGAGAGAGACACCAGGGACTAGCCTGCCAGGCAGCTTCCAGCCAGCCCAACACAGTAGAAGCAGGGAAGTAGGATGTACCAAATGAAAGAGAGGTAAAAAGCCCTGATGCAAAATGTAGATAAAGAGAAACAGGTAAATTTAAGTTATAAGAGCCAGTGACACAAACATTAAATAAGGCAGAGAATTCATAACTGACATTATGTCTCCATGCCATGATTTGGGGGTTAGTGATCTGAAAAAGCCTACTGCACCATACACTTACTCATCATAAAGGCATCTACCCACCTGCCGGGCAGGCCTGTGGATGGATGCCTTCAGGTAGCCAGGACCATAAGGACCCAAGCTGGCCCATGGGTGTTTTTCAATCACCTGAGCCATATAGCATCAGGTGGGCCTGTGGATTCAAAGTAATTTTCTGTATCATATAAGATCATAGTAGAGTAAAATGGTAGAATAAAACTAGAAAAAAAAAACAAGAGAAATTAAAGAAACCACAATTATTTGAAACTGAACATACATTCTTTTTAAAAATAATATATTTAATTTTGTTTTATGTGCATTGGTGTGAAGGTATCAGATCCCCTAGAACTGGAGCTACAAACAGCTGCCATGTGGGTGCTGGGAATTGAACCCGAGTCATCTGGGAGAATATTCACTGCTCTCAACCACTGAGCCATCTCTCCAGCAAAATTAATATATTCTTAAATGACTAGTAAATTATTGAAGAGATGAGAATGAAAATTAAAACATTTTTCTTTCTTTCTCTCCTTCCCTGCCTTCCTTTCTTTCTTCTTACCACCCCAACCTTTCTTTCTTTCTTTCTTTCTTCTTCTTCTTTTTTTTTTCTTCTTCTTCTTCCTCTTCTTCTTCTTCTTCTTCTTCTTCTTCTTCTTCTTCTTCTTCTTCTTCTTCTTCTTCTTCTTCTTTGTTTTTGTTTTTGATTCTCTGTGTAACCCTAGCTGTCCTGGAACTTGCTATGTAGATCAAGGTGGCCTCAAACTCACAGAGATCCTCTATCTCCCAAGTGCCAGGATTAAAGGCATGTTGCCACCATCTCCCTGCCCAAGTTGAAACTTTCTAGAAGTATAACTTAACAGAACACTAGAGATACCACTAATGCAGCTCTGGGAGGAAAATTTATTGTTAAATTACATTTGCCAAAAACTTTTAAAAGAGGCTGGAAAGATGGTTCGGTGGTTAAGAGTACTTGTTGCTCCTGCAGACAACTCAGGTTCACTTCTGTCTTAGTTAAGGTTTCTATTTCTGCGATAATAAAGCATAACCAAAGGGAACTTGTTGAGGAAATAGTTTATTTCTTCTTACAGCTCTCTGGTCACTGAAGTGTAAATCTAATTAATCTTAATCAATAAAAACCAGGAGTCACATATTGGGATAAAAACCTGGAAGATCAGAGAATCAGGAGCAGCCACCAGTTGTTTCTTACCTGTCTCCTTCCTCCATCCCAAAGGCGGAGGTCCTGTCTACACCCCACCTCATCACTTCCTGTCTCCTCCTCCTGAGTGCTGGGATCAAATGTGTGAGCCACCACTACCCAGTTTCTATGGTTAACTAATGGCTAGCTCCACCCTCTGATCTCCAGGCAAGTTTTGCTTGTGAACACAAACCCTCCATCATTGACAGAAATCAGGGCAGAAACTAAAGGCAGGAACTTAAGCAGGAGTGTAGATGAGCACTGCTTACTGGCTTGCTTCTCATGGTTTACTCAACCAACTTTCTTATATACCCCGGGACCACCTGCCCAGGAATGGTGCTGCCCAGGACCCTTCTGCATCAATAATTCATCAAGAGACTGCCCTACAGACCAATGCTATGGAGTAGTTTAACTTGCCAGAGTCTTCCTCTCCAAGCTGTACATTTTTTTGTTTCTTTCTGCACAGCTTGCTCTTTTTCAGTGTAAACACACATGAGTGATTACTAATACTCACACAACACAGTCAATATTATGCCGTCCCCAAATCTCCTCCACCAAAGAAATTAGCCCATTGCTTTTTAAATTTGTCCTTGAGAAAGTTCTTAAGACAAGACAGAAAACAATTACATTGTTTTGCCAAAGTATCACAGAGCAGTCTCCAGCCCAGTTGCTGAAATGGTTCCCTCTGAAACCTCTTGAGCTGGACCCCCACATGGCTTCAACTGCATTCCAAGCTCCTACTAGCATGGCCATTATAGTCGTATATTTCTTACAACAGAAGACCACCCTGATTGTTCTTGTCAAAAAGATACCACTAGACTATAATCATCAAAACTCAGACTAGGAAACTCTGCAAGATAACCAACTTCAAAAATAAATAAATAAATAACCTATTGGGATGGAAAGTATTTTGGTGTGTATCTATTGTGATGATAGGTAATCTATAAATGAAAAGACTTCAAAACATCAAAAAAGCACAACGGTGCTCCCAGAAGCCATTGGTTATTAAATGAAAAATTCAGCGCCAGGCTTGATATAGTTCCCAATGAGTTGTGTGTCAGGGAAGCCTCAGAGGCGCCTCCAAACAATACTGACTATGACCAGTAATACTGGTTGCCCAACAAAACTAGATCGTAAAGTCATATTGTTGAAGATGCCATATTCTTAGGTTGTAGAACATTGAGAAATACATCTGGAAATGAGCTGGATGCTTCCCCACTACTTGCTAGCTTTAATAGCGTCAAAGGGTGCTATACAGGCCAGTGTGGGGTAAAAAGTAATCAATAGTAGCTCCCTGTGGTGGACACTGAATAATACAACATTATATCATGTGCCCAGTGGTACAATAGTGGCAGGACTGTTGGACTGCTGCTCTCTCTCTCTCTCTCTCTCTCTCTCTCTCTGACCATTTTAATTTTTAAATTTTTCCTAAAATATACTTTCTACCTTATTTATTTTTATTTCTTTTAATTTTTTAGATTATAATTATATCATTTCCCCTTTCCCCTTCTTCCCTCCAAACTGTCCTGTAGCACAAATAATAAAAACTCAGAGACAGATATTGGGGTAAAGCTGAAGATCAGAAAAGCAATATGGCCAGGCACTAGACAGTGGCCAGTCACCTCTACCAATGCTCAGACTGAAGGGATGATCATGTCCTCTGATTGCATCTCCAAACTCCACTGCTCCTCTGACTACCTACACTACAGACTGAATACAGACTGAGACCCTGAGCTCCTGTCTTATATTCCTCTCAAGTGCTTGGATTAAAGGCATGCACTACCACTGCCCAGTTTCTATAACTAACTAATATGGCTGCTATAATTAAAGGTATGTGCCACCACTGCCTGGCCTCTATGACAGCGTGGCTGCTGGGATTAAAGGTGTGTGCCACCGCTGCTTTATGGCTAACTAGTGTGGCTAGCTTTGCATTCTGATCTTCAGGCAAGCTTCATTAGAGCATAAGCAAAATATTACCACACCTTCCCAAATACCCTTCCTTGCCCACTTTCAAATGTATTGCCCCTTTTAAAAGTTCATACGTGTGTGCATGCACACATATATTTCTAAATATATGACTAATTCCTGCTCAGTCTTATAACATTACTTGTATGTATGTTTTCAGAGCCAATCGTTTAGTATTGGATAACCGATTGGTATGCTTTTCCCTGGGGAAGACTATTTCTCCTGCTCTCAGCATCTCTTAGTTGCCTGTAGTTCTTTGTGCAGTGTTTAGGCCTCTTGGGCTTTCTCCCTTCCACATTAGCATGTCTATTAGGTGATCCTTGTTCAGCTCATGTTTAGGCAGTCATGTTGTCATGTTGGTGAGCTTCCGACATTCCATTCAGACACATACTCTCACAGCAAAACTCCCTGATCCTCACTGAGTCTTAGGCATGGGAGTTGTTTTGTAGATATATTCATTGGGACTGGGCTCCAAAACTGTGTTTTGATTGGTTGTGGTGTTCTGTAATGAACTCCATCTGTTGCAATGTGAAGCTTCTTCCTTGATGGGCATCAGTGAGGACTACACTTATCTATGGGTATAAGAATAAATAATAAAATATAGTTATAGATTTGCTGATTTATTAAAATAATGGTTCTAGGCTCTCCTCCAAGATCCATGACTTCTCTAGACCCATGTAATTGGCCAGATTTTCAGTACCAGGCATGATTTTCCTCTGAGCAGGTCTTAAGTCCATTTAGAAACCCGTTAGTTACCACCAAGGTGTAGTGCCTCTGCTGTACCCTTAGTGTAACTGTGTCATGCTGATCATTGATGTGGTTCATAGGTGTCAGAGATGTGTGGGACTGTTGGTTGCTTCCCTTCTTTGGAAGTCTGGATGGTGCCTTCTGGTACCAAGGAAGCTAGTCCTCAGAGAAGGAGCTTCCAAGGTCACCAACTCCTTTCAAATTGGAAATTAAGCCTTCCACACAGAAGGAATTCATGCTTCATACTACAAACCTGGTCAAAAGCTCATGGCTGGAGAGGCCATAGGCCTAGAGAGGAACATGCTACCGTCACTTTGCTACATCGATATATTGTCAGACTACCTTCTAAATATTTATGTTTATATTCATAAATTAGCGCTTCCCTCAGCCTTGGTCAGAGAAGCTTTTTACAGTGAGCACCAGTGGATGCAGAAACTCATAGCTATAATAATCAAAGTGCCAAGAATAAGTGAATGTTGGGTGCTCAACCCAATATTGGGTATCCATAACACTGTGGAGGCCCTGGAAACACTGAGGAAGATGAGGCATAGAAAATGAAAAGGCCAGAGGCTAGAGGAGGGATGCTATTAAATATGGTCTTCTAGATATGCTGTGGCTGTTGCATTTGCAGCAGTTGTTATACTTGCACAAGACCTGCACAAAACTGGGCTCTCCAATAACTCATCATGAATGAGAAAGGCCTCAGGAGGCCCCATCCTTAGTTAAGGAATTATTGGCAGAGATAGGAATTTATTGAGTTCTGAAGTATAGACTGGTAAGTTGCCCGGATCCATTAAATAATGTCCATGCTCACATAATAAGTCATAATTAAACTCAGTGGGTCATTTAAAAAAAAAAGATACACTAGTAGAGGGGACTTGTTGGGGAAAAGGAGCTTGAGAAAGAAAAGAGGAGAAATTAGGTGTGGTTAATGTGATCAAAATGTGTCATTTGCATGTATGGTATTATCAAAAATAAAAAGGAATTTTCAAAAAGAACTATGAATTAGAATCCTCTAATTGGACTGATTCTACTCAGAGTTAAAATAGTTACTAAGTGGGGCATGGTGGTACACACTTTTAATCCCAGCACTCAGGAGGCAGAGGCAGGTGGATCTCCATGAGGCCAACCTGGTCTACATAGCAAGTTGCAGGACAGCCAGGGATACACAGAGAAACCCTATCTCAAATCAGGAAAGAAAAAAAAAAAAAAAAAAAAAAAAAAAAAGGTTGCTGGGCATTTTCAGCACCGTGGACAGTACCATTAATCAGAAGGACATGCTCATTAAAACAAAAGAAAACCAAAAAGTTCTTCTAATTGAGCACTTCTCAAGATTCTATGACTTACAGAATTCTATCAAAGTAATGTATTGTATCTGCATCTGGAGAGATGGTTTAGTAGTTAGTACCACTGGCTGCTCTTCCAGAAGACCAGGGTTCTACTGCCGACACTTACAAGGTGGCTCACAACTGCCCATAACTCCAGACCGCAGGGGATCCGATGCCCTCTTCTGACCTCTGTAGGCATCAGGCATTCACATGGTGAACATACATACAAGCAAGCAAAACACACAGAAATATACAATAATAAAAACAATTTTTAGAAATAGTCTATTACTTCTTAAAAACTGGGGAAGTCAAACAACATTTTGTGTGTGTGTGTGTGTGTGTGTGTGTGTGTGTGTGTGTGTGTGTGTGGAGAGAGTAGCTTTCACACTTGAGCTTATTGCAGCTCATAACTGTACTATAATATGAGTCATATTACTTTCCATGTTTTATGGCGAGGTAATGTGAAACAAACAACTCATCTGAGAGGCTGGTAAGAAGGTACAGTGAGTAGAGCAGCACCTGCTTCATAAACCAGATGGCCTCAGTTGGGTCTCTGGAACCTGTGCCAAGGTAGGAAGAGACAAATGACTCCACAAGTTTCCTCTGATTCCTACATCCACATTGCTGCATGGATACACTCACATATAACATAACTCTAGTAACTAATTCCTGCATCCATGTTTTTAACCATACCATTGTGACACCATAAAAAGAAAAGGTTCAAATTAAAAGCAATATGCTTTTAAAGATTATGCCACAGGCTGGAGTTGGTTTGGTGGTTAAGAAGATATACCACGCTTCTAGAGAGCCCATCTTCCGTTCCAGGTACCCATATAGAAGCTCACTACCATCTGTAACTCCAGTCCCAAGGGATATGATGTTTTCCCTAGATACCAAGCACACATGTAATACAAGAACAGATATACAAATAAAACAAGCATACACATAAAATATTCAAACCTCCCCCTGTCTCTATATCTTCATGATAGAGCAGTAGATAAAAAATCAGTAGGTGTGGGGGAAAAAAACTGAGCCATGTTATCAACCAAACTGTCTTAGCTGACATTTAGAGATCGCTGTATCCAAAAGCAGAACACATAGGATGTTTACAAAGATATGCCATTCAGTATTACAAAACAAGTATTAATAACTTTAAAAGTAGTAAATCCAAATGTAAAACATTCTCTAACAAAATATTTAACTTAATTAATAACAATAATATCCAGAAGATCTCCAAATATTTAGAAAATAAATAAGTGACTTTTAAATAATTCATAGGTTTTAACTGAAAATGGAAGCAAAATCATTTCAAAGCCCATAGAATAAAAGTAAATTAAGACTAAAGAGAGCCTAATAATGTGAAAATGCAATTTTGGGGGAGTTCAAGACAGGATTTCTCTGTGTAGAACTCACCATAAGTTCAGTGTCCTGGAACTCACTCTATAGACCAGACCAGCCTTGAACTCACAGAGATCCAGCTGCCTCTGCCTTCTGAATGCCAGGATTAAAGGTGTGTGCAACCACCATCCAGAAATAAAATATATTTTTTATCTAAAAGAATTACTCAAAAAAGAACAAATAACTCAAAGAGTGGTATACTAATAAGATTAATTTTTGTTTTTGTTTTGTTCTATAATTTATTTTTTATTTTTATTTTACATATCAATCCCAGTTCCCTCTTCCTCCCTCTTTCCCTCTCTCCCACCCTCTCATGTCCCCCGACCACCTTCCCCTCCCATCCCTTCCCCACTCCACATGTAGGTTGATGCCCTCCAGGAGGAGTCATCTAAATCTGTCAAGTCATTTGGAGTAGGGACTAGGCCTTCTCTCCTGTCTCTAGGTTAAGGGAGCATCCTTCATGGGGAATGTGCTCCCAAAGTCCTTTTGTGCACCAGGGATAATTCCTGGTTCCACTGTCTGAGGTCCCTTAGACTGCTCAGGCCTTCTAACTGAGACCTATGTTCAGGGGGTCTGAGTCAGTCCCATGCTAGATTCCCACCTATCAGTCTGGGAGCCCATTAGCTCCTCCTTGTTCAGGTCAGCTGTCTCTCTGTGTTTCTACAGCCTGGTTTTGTCCTCCCTCTCTGCATCTGGATTCCAGTTTGGCTCAGTGTTTAGTTGTGGGTGTTTGCTTCTGTTTCCATCAGCTACTAGATGAGGGCTCCATGATGGTGGATAAGTTAGTCATCAATCTCATTATCAGGGAAAGATAGTTAAGGTAGCGTTTCCACTGTTGCTCAAATTGTTAATTGGGATCAGTCTTATAGGTTTCTGGACATTTCTCTAGTTCAGTTTTATCTTCAAACCTATAATGGCTCCCTCTTTTATGTTCTCTCTCTCTCTCTCTCTCTCTCTCTCCCACCCTCCTCTCATCTATTCCTCCCCTGACTCAATCTTCTTAGTCCCATGTGCTTTTCTCTCCTCCCCTTTTCTTTCTCCTAGCTCCCTCTCCACTCACTGCCCCCCCCCACTCCCAATATGCTCTGGAGATCTTGTCCCTTTCTCCTTCTTTGAGAAACCTTATATGACTCTCTTAGGTTCCTCCTTGTATCCTAGTTTCTCTGGCAGTGTGAATTATAGGCTGGTGATCCATTGCTCTATGTCTAAAATCCATATATGAGTGAGTACATACTATGTTCCTCTTTTTGTGACTGGGTTACCTCATTCAGGATGGTTTCTTCAAGTTCCATCCACTTGCCTGCAAATTTCAAGATTCCATTGGTTTTTTTTGTTTGTTTGTTTGTTTGTTTTTGGTTTTTTTCTGCAGAGTAGTATTCTATTGTGTATATGCTACATCTTCTTTATCCATTCTTCAGTTGAGGGGCATCTAGGTTGCTTCCAGGTTCTGGCTATTACAAATAATGATGCTATGAACATAGTTGAATAGATGTCTTTGTTGCATGGATGTGGATCATTTGGGTGTATGCCTAAGAGTGGGATTGCTGGGTCCTATCATAGACTGATTCCCATTTTCCTGAGGAACCACCATACAGATCTCCAAACTGGCTGTACAAGTTTGCACTCCCATCAACAGTGGAGGAGTGTTCTCCTTTCTCCACATCATCTCCAGCATAAGTTGTCATTGGTGTTTCTAATTTTAGCCATTCTGGCAGGTGCAAGATGGTATCTCAGAGATATTTTGATTTGCATTTCCCTGATAGCTAAGGATGTTGTGCACTTTCTTAAGTGTCTTTCAGCCTTTTTGATTTCCTTTATTGAGAGTTCTCTATTCAGTTCTGTACCCCATTTTTTAATAGGGTTATTGATGTTTTGTTGACTAGCTTCTTGAGTTCTTTGTATATTTTGGAGATCAACCCTCTGTCAGATGTAAGATTGGTGAAGATCTTTTGCCAGTCTGTGGGCTGCTGTTTGGTCTTGTCAACTGTGTCCTTTGCCTTACAGAAGCTTCTGAGTTTGAGGAGGTCCCATTTATTAATTATCGATCTCAGAGTCTGTGCTACTGGAGTTATGTTCAGGAAGCGGTCTCCTATCGCGGTAAATAAGGATCAGGATAAACAAATAGGCTGAATAGATGTTTATTCAGGGAGAAATAACTTACAACCTAGACAGATGAACACCAGGAAATTCAACCCGATCCTCTCCTGTCCGAGTCACGCCAGAAAGAGAGCGCCTTTCCTGGCCCCCTCCGACCTCCTTCCACAGGTCACTTCTGCCCATGGCTCCACCCCCCAATGGGTGTGGTCAGTGCCACAGAAGGACTATCTCACTACAATTCCCCTTTTAGTCTAAAGAAAAGATTTAGGCTTAATACAAAACTATATACAAAACAGTGAATAACAAGTGTGCTCTAAGAAAAGGAAAATCGAGAACAAAATGACCTACATATCTAGTCCTAGGGTGAGGGCATAATGGAGTTTACAATAGAGTTGTCCTAAGCTGGAAAACATAAGTCTAGTACCTAATATATCTAACTAGGAAGAGAGAATAATAGTTGTGATAGTTTAATCTTCAACCTCATCAAGACCTGAGAAGGAAATTAACAATACTAGAGTAGACAGGAAATGTGGATGGACAACTTCCAAAAGGTGCAGCAAGGACATAAACAGCAAGCCACCTGAACAGTCACCCTAGGTCTCACAGCAACGTTGGTACACCCAGATTTGGCTAAGGCCAAGAGAATTTGACAGACCACAACAACAGCAGGGAGGTAGAATAGCTGTCTTACCCTGACTTGGCAAGGTCAAGCAGTCTACTATATTTGTCTCCTGTAAGCACATAGGACTGCATGTCCAAATCAGTGGTCAAGGTGGGGGCAATTCTATGCCCAACAGGCCATTAGCTGAGGCGAGATTGAACTCCAGCAGGAGCAACAACAGTGTCCAACATATATTCGGGAAAGTGCATGGTGCTGTCAGGAGCAACAGTGTCTCATGTCAATGGAGTACTAATATTAAAACATTTAAATGCCATGTTCTGCATGTCTATGAAGTGATTGAAGATTAAGCATCTATATCTGACTAATCTCATAGGTACAGGAAATGTGAGTGAAGATAATCTGTAATACTCGGGAACTTAGCTAAAAAGACTGGTTAAAACAAATACTTAAACAATATAACTATTTACATATACACACATGTAAATCCCTAAAATAGAGGTAGAGTATAAGTGTCAAGACAAGAGGTAGAATTATAAAGGGCAGCAAGATAAATATCCCAAATTGTATCAATATACAAAATGTCTTGAATACAAGAAAAGTATACATACATAGAATATGGTAAAAAATAATGTGCATAAAACATTGTAAGTGGAAATATTTACACAATATAACAAAATATAAACTTAATTTTACATAGCTTACCACATAAGAATACACAACAATGTAAGCTGTAAAATACTATCTCATTCTTACTCAAATTATCAAGAAAATAGGCTAATCTACCTATATCCCATCTAAACCATACCTTTCCCAACCATTCCCTATTCCTGTCTAAAAGATAAACCCGAGTGTAAGCATCACCCAATCCCAAATAACTAAAACCAACCCAAAGACGATGACTATTATCCCAAAATTCCAAGGGTAGGGAAAGGGGGCATCATTATCTTAAGATTACTTCCTGCTGAAATGGGACTTACAACCTAGACAGATGAACACCAGGAAATTCAACCCGATCCTCTCCTGTCCGAGTCACGCCAGAAAGAGAGCGCCTTTCCTGGCCCCCTCCGACCTCCTTCCACAGGTCACTTCCGCCCATGGCTCCACCCCCAATGGGTGTGGTCAGTGCCACAGAAGGACTATCTCACTACAGTCTCCTATACCAATTTGTACAAGGGTACCTCTCACTTTCTCTTCTAAGAGGGTCAGTGTGGCTGGAAAACAATGGAATCTTTCAATTCGCAGGCAAATGGATGGAACTTGAAGAAACCATCCTGAACATGGTATGTACTAACTCATATATGGATTTTAGACATAGAGCAATGAATCACCAGCCTATAATTCACACTGCCAGAGAAACTAGGATACAAGGAGGAACCTAGGAGATTCATACAAGGTCCCTCACAGAAGGGGAAAGGAACAAGATCTCCTGAGCATATTGGGAAGAGGGCCAGTGAGTGGAGAGGGAGGTAGGAGAAAGATAAGGGGAAGAGAAGGAAAGCATGTGGGACTAAGAAGATTGAGTCAGGGGAGAAACAGATGAGAGAGAGAGAGAGGAGAGAGAGAGAGAGAGAGCATAAAAGAGGGAGCCATTATAGGTTTGAAGAGAAAACTGACTCTAGAAAAATGTCCAGAGACCTAAAAGAATGACACCACTAACAATTTGAGCAACAGTGGAAAGGCTATCTTAAATGCCTTTCCCTCATAATGAGATTGATGACTAACTTATCCACTATCATAGAGCCCTCATCTAGTAGCTGATGGAAACAGAAGCAGATACCCACAGCTAAATACTGAGCCGAACTGGAATCCAGATGCAGAGAGGGAGGAGTGATAAGAAAATGGGGACAAGACCAGGCTACAGAAACACACAGAGACAGCTGACCTGAATAAGGGGGAATTAATGGACCCCAGACTGATAGCTGGGAAACCAGCATTGGACTAACTCAGACCCCCTGAAAATAGGTCTCAGTTAGAAGGCCTGAGCAGTCTAAGGGACCTCTGACAGTGGTACCAGGATGTATCCCTGGTGCACAAAAGGACTTTGGGAGCACATTCCCCATGGAGGGATAACTGCCTTAACCTAGAGGCAGGAGGGAGGGCCTAGTCCTACTTCAAATGACTTGACAGATTTTGTTGATCCTTTCTGGACTGCATCACCCTCCCTGTGGAGGGGGTAGGTAATGGGATGGGAGGGTGGTCAGAGGGAATGGGAGGGAAGAAGGGAGGGAGAGGGAACTGGGATCGATATGTAAAATGAGAAAAAAAATAAAAAACAAAAATAAAAACCTTGTTTTTCTCTTTTATTTATTTTTAAGACTTTTTTATGATTTTTAATGTGTGTGTGTGTGTGTGTGTGTGTGTGTGTGTGTGTGTGTGTGTTATTTGGGGTTTCTTTTATTGTGAAGAGATGCCATGACCATAGATAGCAACACTTATAAAGGAAGGCATTTTACTGGGGCTGGCTTAGAGGTTCAGAAGTTTAGTCTCTTGTCATTATGGTGGGAAGCATGGCGGCACACAGGCAGACATGATGCTGGAGAGGTAGCTGAGAGTTCTGCATCCAGATCAGCAGGCAGCAGGAAGAGACAGTGACACTGGGCCTGGCTTGAGCTTCTAAAACCTTGAAGCCCTCCCCCCAGTGACACACTTCCTCCAACAAGGCCACATTTATTCCACCAAGGCCACATGTCCTAATCCTTTCAAATAATGCTACTCCCTATGAAACCTATCAGGGCCATTTTCATTCAAACCACCATAGTGTGCACGTCTGCATCTGAGTATGTGCACACGAGTCCATGAACCCATAGCAGCCAGAGGCAACTGATCCCCCTAGAGCAGGAGTTACAGACCGTTGTGAACTGCTTCCATGATTCTGGGAGCCAAACTCAAGAGCCTCTGGAAGAGACACAAGTGCCCTTAACCTCAGAGCCATCTCTCTAACTCTTGTTTATTTATTTTGTGGTGTTTGTACCTGGGTGTATGTACCTGGATGTAATCAATTTGAGGGCTGAAATCAATAAAGTAGAACCCAGGAAAACAATACAAAAAAAAATCAATGCAAAAAGAGTTGTTTTTTTTGAGAAATCCAACAAGATAGACAACCTTTATCCAAACTAATGAAAAAGCAGAGAGAGAGAACATGCAAATTAACAAAATCAGAAATGAAAGGGGGCATAACAATGGACACAGAGGAAATCCAGACAATTTTCAGGTCATACTTTGAAAACCTGTACTCCACAAAATTTGAAAATCCAAAGGAAATGGGCAAATTTCTGGATAACTATCACTTACCAAAATTAAATCAAGAACAGACAAACAACTTAAATAGACCTAGGACCCCTAATGAAATAGAAGCAGTCATCTAAAGCTTTCCAACCAAAAAAAGCCCAGGGCCAGAATTCTACCAGAAATTTAAGGAAAAGCTAATACCAATACTCCTCAAATTGTTCCACACAATAGAAACAGAAGGTTCATTACCAATCACCTTGGTACCCAAGCCACACAAAGACACAACTAAGAAAGAAAACTCCAGACCAATATCCCTCATGAGCATTGATGCAAAAATACTCAATAAAACACTGACAAACCAAATCCAAGAATACATCAGAGAAATCATCCACCATAACCAAGCAGGCTTCATCCCTGGATTGCAGGAATGGTTTATCATATAAAAATCTACCAACGTGATCCACCATATAAACAAACTGATAAAGAAAAACCACATGATCATCTCCCTAGATGCTGAAAAAGCCTTTGACAAAATTCAACACCCTTCCATGATAAAGGTCTTGGAGAAATCAGGGTTAACAGGAACATACCGAAACATAATAAGAGCAATATACAGCAAACCAACAGCCAACATCAAACTGAATGGAGAGAAGCTTAAAGTGATTCCTCTAAAATCAGGAACAAGACAAGGCTGCCCTCTATATATATATCTCTTCAATATTGTACTTGAAGTTCTAGCTAAATCTATAAGACAACAAAAGGAGATCAAGGGGATCCAAATTGGAAAGGAAGAAGTCACACTGTCTCTATTTGCAGATGATATGATAGTTTACATAAGTGACCCAATAAACTCTACCAGGGAACTCCTACAGCTGATGAACACCTTCAGCAAACTAGCAGGATACAAGATAAACTCAAAAAAATCAGTAGCCCTACTTTATTCAGACAACAAAGAGGCTGAGAAAGATATCAGAGAAACATCACCCTTTACAGTAGCCACAAACAACATAAAGTATCTTGGGGTAACACTTACCAAACAAGTGAAAGACCTATATAATAAGAACTTTGTGGCTCCAGAAACTATCTTAAGAAGTACCTTTGGGTATACAGGGAGACAGCATCAGTGCTGCCTTGGTAGGACCCGGCCCTCCTGCCAAAAACTAGCCAACCACTGGAGCCTCAGCCTCAGTCCTGCCTGCACTTAAAGGAGTGATCACCAGAGTCTTGGCCCCGTCTGCACTGAGAGGAGAGACCATCTGAGCCTTGAGTCCATCTACACCTGGAGGAGTGATCAGCCCTGCCTATACCTGAAGGAGCAGTCAATGGAGCTACAGGTCTCATTGGAGGGAGAGGACTTCATGAAGCACAGGCTCCACCTGTACCAATTGGAGGAAGAAATGGGTAGACAATGGTGTAAGAATAACTCAACGACACACTAACAAGGCCTGAATATCCCAACACAGATGAAGCAGAAGAACAACATTAAAAATAGCTTTATGAAGATGGTAAAAACCCTTAAAGAGGAAAAAAAGCATTCTCTTAAAGAAATGGAGGAAGAGACAAACAAAAAATTGGTAAAGATCAACAAATCCCTTAGAGACAACCAAGAAAAAGCAATCAAACAGGTGAAGGAAATGATTCAAGATTTGAAAACTGAAGTAAAGGGAATAAAGAAAACACAAACTGAGGGAACTCTGGAGATGGGAAATCTGGGTAAACAATCAGGAACTACAAATGCAAGTGTATAAACAACAGAATACAAGAGAGAGAATATCAGGCACTGAAGATATGATAGAGGAAGTAGATTTTATCAGTCAAAAAAAATGTTAAATCCAGGAAATTATTAACACAAAATGTCCATAAAAAGACTATACCTAAGAATAATAGGGATAGAAGAAAGAGAAGTCCAGCTCAAAGGCACAGAAAATATATTCTAAAAAATCATAGAATAAAACTTTCCCAACCTAAAAAAGGACACACCTATGAAAGTACAAGAAGCTTATAGAACACAAAATAGATTGGACCAAAAAAAAAAAAAAAACCCTCAACACATAATAATCAAAATACTAAATATACAGAATAAAGAAAGAATACTAAGTGCTGCAAAAGAAAAGGGTCAAGTAACATAAAGTCAGTCCTATCAGAATTATACCCAACTTTCAATGGAAACAATGAAAGCCAGAAGGTCCTGGTCAGGAGTTTGTTATGCAGACACTAATAGACTTTGGATGTCAGCCCAGAGTACTATATCCAGCAAAGCTTGTAATCACCATAGATGGAGAAAACAAGATACTCCATGACAAACCCAGATTTAACACTACCTATCCACAAATCCAGCCATACAGAAGGTACTGGAAGTAAAACTCCAACCAAAGGAAGTTAGCTACATTCACAAAAACACAGGCAATAGCTAATCCCACACCAGCAAATCCCTAAGAAGAGAAACAAAACACAATACTATCACCACCAAAAATAACAGGAACTAGCAATCACTGGTCATTATTATTCCTTAGTATCAATGGATTCAAGTCTTTCTCTCTCTCACACACACACACAAAGACACAGGGTAACAGATTGGATACAGAAACAGAATTCATCCTTCTGCTGCATACAAGAAACACACCTCAACTACAAAGACAGACATTACCTTAGAGTAAAGGCTTGGAAAAAAATTTTCGAATCAAATGGACCTAAGAAACAAGCTGGTGTTGCTATCCTAATATCTAACAAAACAGGCTATAAAGTAAAATTAGTCAAAAGAGATGAAGAAGGTCATTTCATACTTGTCACAGGAAAAATCCATTAAGATAAAGCCTCAATTCTTAACATCTATAATCCAAATACAAGAGCACCCTCATTTATAAAAGAAACATTACTAAAGCTTAAATCACACATCAAATCCTACACACTAATAGTGGGAGACTTCAACACCCCACTCACCACTGGACAGGTCTCCCAGACAGAAACTTACCAGACAAATAAAAGAACTAACAGATGTTATGACTCAAATGGACCTAACAGACATCTATAGAACATTCCACCCAAACACAAAGGAATATACCTTCTTCTCAGCACCCCATGGAATCTTCTCTAAAACTGACCACATACTCACAAAGCAAACCTCAACAGATAAAAACGAAAGAAAGGAAGGAAGGAAGGACCTTCTGTATCCCCCTGTATCTTACAGGATCACCATGGCTTAAAGTTAGAATTCAACAACACTAATTGTTTATGGGCTTTTAAAAGCCCATAAACTCAAGGCAATTGAATAATGTTCAACTGAATCTCCAGTGGGTCAATGAATAAATAAAAAAAGAAATTAAAGACTTCTTAAAATTCAATGAAAAGGACAGGACAACATATTCAAACTTATGAGACACAATGAAAGCAGGGTTATCATACTTCAAAAACCTCTACTCCACAAAATTGGAAAATTTAAAGGAAATGGACAATTTTCTGGATAAGTACCACATGTAAAAATTAAATCAAGGCCAGATAAACAAATTAAATAGACCTATAACCCCTATGGAAATAGAAATAGTCATCAAAGTCTCCCAACCAAAATAAGCCAAAGGCTGGGTCATTTCAGTGCAGAATTCTACCAGAACTTCAAAGAAGAGCTACCAATACTCCTCAAATTGTTCCTGTAAGGAGTACGGTTTTTCCACCTGCTGCCTGGTCTTGTCCCGCCGCCGCCGCGCCAGCCCCAAATAACGCACAGAGAATCTGTATTTGATATTATGCTGTTGGCCAGGTGCTAGTTTCTTATTGGCTAGCTCTGTCTTAATTATTAACCCATTTCTATGTATTTCCACGTGCTCTTAACGAGAGCGGAGGAATGGCAGTTCTGTTCTCTCCAGGCTCTCCATCCTGACTCCTCCTCCCTACTTCCTATTTCCTCCTTGTCTCCTAGTCCCGCCTATCTTCCTTTCCTATTGGCCAACAGTGCTTTATTTATTAACCAGTATGAGAAACATATACAGAATGAAATCTCCCATCATCTCCTCTTTTCTGTCTAAAATAAAAAGAAGGGTTTTAACCTTAGCATAGCAAAATATATAACACAACAGTTATCAAATATGAATCACAGTTAACACTATTTAGTCCATTAACATTTATCAAGATTTAAGAAACTATTCCATCATCTATTCTATCTTTGTGAGTCTAAAGTCCTATATGTAACTTATCTTTAATCCTGACTAAGGAAAACTATAACCATAACTATCTGTCTTCAACTCCTTCAAAGACCACAGAAGGATAGTATATAAACTCTACAAATGGCAGAGACATCTTGCCTTTGTCAGTCACCTGAAGTTCTGTAATCTTCCATCTTCAGCCCATAGGCCATAGTGTGTCTAGCAGACTCTTCAGCAAAGCAGAAAACTTTAAACTGTCTTCTTGTATTGGCAGTTTATCAGTCGCTTTCCTCTATGTCCCGCACACTCTCTGGCAGATTCTTCCTGAAGCAGGAATTCTATAGCATGTTCCACACAATAGAAACAGAAGGAACACTGTCAAACTCTTTTTATGAAGCTAGGATTACTGATGCCCAAACCATACAAAGACAAAGATAGAGAATTATAGATCAATCTCCCGTGTGAACATTGGTGCAAAAATTCTCAGTAAAACACTGGCAAACCAAATCCAAGAACACATTAGAAAAATTATACATCATGGCCAAGTAGGCTTCAGCCCAGAGATGCAGGGATGGTTCAACATGAAAAAAAAAAGTCTGTCAATGTAATACACCATATAAACAAACTGAAAGAAAGAAAGATAATCATCTCATTAGATGCTGAAAAAAGCCTTCGACAAAATTCAACACCCCTTCATGATAAAGTTCTTAGAGAGAGCAGGGATACAAGGAACATACCTAAACATAATAAAGGCAATATACAGCAAGCTGACAGTCAACATCAAACTAAATGAAGAGAAACTCAAAGTGATCCCACTGAAATCAAGAAGAAGACAAGTCCACTCTCTCTATACTTACTCAATAAAGAACTTGAAGTTCTGGATAGAACAATAAGACAATAATAGGCAATTAAGGGGACACAAATTGGAAAGGAAGAAGTCAACTACTTTCAATACTGATGCTGATAAATGATAGTTTACATAAGTGATCCCCAAAATTCTACCGGAGAACTACTATAACTGATAAACACCTTCAGTAATATAGCAGGATACATGATTTAAAAAAAAATCAGTAGTCCTTGTATATCCAGACAATAAAGGGGCTGGGAAAGAAATCAGAGAAACATCACCCTTAACAATAGCCACAAATAGCACACCTGGGCTAACTCTAACCAAACAAGTGAAATACCTATATGACAAGAACTGTAATCCTTTGAAGAAAAAAAATTGAAGAAGACATCAGAAAATGGAAAGATTTCCCATGTTCTTGGATAGGTAAGATTAACAGTAAAAATGGCAATCTTACCAAAAGCAATCTACAGATTCAATGCAATACCCATCAAAATCCTAGTAAAATTCTTCACAGACCTTGAAAGAACAATACTCAACTTCATATGGAAAAAAAAAACCTCAGGATAACCAAAACAGCCCTGTACAATAAAATAACTTGTGGGGGCATCACCATACCTGACTTCAAGTTCTACTATAGAGCTACAGTAGTGAACACAGCTTGGTATTGGCATAAAAACAGACATGTGGACCAATGTAATCAAATAAAAGACCCTGATATCAATCCACTCACTTATGAACACCTGATTTTTGACAAAGAAGCTAAAATCATAAAATAAAAAAAAATATCTTTAAAAATGGTGCTGGCGCAACTGGATATCAACATGTAGAAGAATGCAAATAGATTCATATCTATCGCCATGCACAAAACTCAAGTCCAAATGGATCAAAGACCTCACCATAAATCCAGATACACTGAACCTGATAGAAGAGAAAGTGGGAAGTGTCTTGAAGGCATTGACACAGGAGATTACTTCCTAAATATAACACCAGTAGAACAGACATTGAGAGCAACAATGAATAAATGACATCTGAAACTGAGAAGCTTTTGTAAGGCCAAGAACACTGTCAACAAGACAAAACAGCAGCCTACACAATGGGAAAAGATCTTCACCAACCCCACATCTGACAGAGGACTGATCTCCACACTATACAGAGAACTCAAGAAACTAGATATCAAAAGAATAATTCAATAAAAAGGGGGTGCAGATCTAAACAGAGAACTCTCAACAGAGGAATCTCAAATGGCTGAAAGACACTTAACGAAATGCTCAACATCCTTAGTCATCAGATAAATGTAAATCATAACAACTGAGATACCATCTTATACCTGTCAGAACTGCCAAGATCAAAAACAATGATGACAGCTTATGCTGGAGAAGATGTGGAGAAAGGGGAACACTCCTCCATTGCTGGTGGGAGTAAAAACTTGTACAGCTGCTTTGGAAATCAGTATGGTAGTTTCTTAGAAAATTGGGAAACAATCTACCTTAAGACCCAGCAATACCACTTTGGGGTATATATCCAAAGAATGAACACTCACACAACAAGGAAACTTGCTCAACTATGTTCTTAGCTGCCTTATTCATAATAGCCAGAACCTGGAAACAATCTAGATGCCCCTCAAATGAAGAATGGATAAGGAAAATGTGGTACATTTACACAATGGAATATTACCCACTGGTCAAAAAACAAAACAAAACAAAAAAACCCAACCAATTATGTCTTGAAATTTGCAGGCAAATGGATGGAACTAAAAAAGCCATCCTGAGGTAACCATCCTCTAGGTAACAAAGAGGACCCTAAGAGAGACATACATGGATCCACCTAGGAAGGGGAAAAAGACAAGATCACCTGAGTAAATTGGGAGTGTGGATGGGCAGAGTGGAGGGTGAAAGGGGAGAGGGAAGGAGGAAAGGGGAATGAGGAAAAATGTGTAACTCAATAACAATTAAAAATTGGCAGAGAGAGAGAGAGAGAGAGAGAGAGAGAGAGAGAGAGAGAGAGAGAGAGAGAACCCTCCAGCTATTTTCCATGTTACTTAGTATATGATTTGGGGCCCTTGAAAATGGTCTGCAAGGTGCTAAAAAAACGATGCACTTCTTCCCCTAGAATCTATGCATCTTTGACAAATATCTGTTCCAGTTAAAATGGTCATTAACTTCCTTAAAAAGCACGATTTTGCCAGGTGTGCTAGCACTCAGCACTCAGGAAGCAGAATCATGCAGATCTCAGTGAGTTCCAGGCTAGCCATAGCTACATGAAAAAATTGAGTCTCTAGAAGAAGATGAGGAGGAGGAGTGTGGTTTTAAACATGCTAGAGAACTAGACACTTCCTCCCATCTGGTTTACTCCCTTAGTGTTGGGAGATACTGTGAAGGCTGCTGGGAGTCAGCAGTCTTATATAGTTCTGATCCCTTTGTGCTACCCTACTTACCTGCCAGGCAAATTGTGCCCACTGGTGCAGTAGTGTCATGACATTTATAAGGGTAACAAGCAACTTTCTGATTGAATTTGAAGCCTCCTCCACAAGAGGGGAATTCATGTGTAGTACTGTAAACCTGGTCAAAAGTTTATACTGGAAAGATCATAGGCTCTACTGAAGGCTACTAATTAGTGTTTTGTTTTGTTTTCATTTTTTTTTTTTTTTGGTTTTTGTTTTCTGTTTTGTTTTGTTTTGTTTTTTGAGACAGGGTTTCTCTATATTGTTTTGGAACCTGTCCTGGAACTAGTTCTGTAGACCAGGCTGGCCTTGAACTCACAGATCTGTCTGCCTCTGCCTCCCGAGTGCTGGGACTAAAGGCATGCGCCACCAACACTCGACTAAGATTACTAATTAGTAACAATTACTAATATTGTTTTACTAATTTGATATATTGTACCCATCTAACTGCCTTTTAAATATTTATGTTTGTGCCCACACATTAGAGCAACTCTCGGCTTTGGTCAGAGAAGCTTCTTTTTGCAGTGGTTTGTGGTTGCAGCAGAGACTTGTACTGGTCACAGTTCAGAGAATAAGTGACTATAGAATGTTCAGCTCTAATTGAGATATGAATGCCACTCTCCCGGGCTCAGGAGATGCCATAGAAGAGGAGGTGGGGAGATAGTGTTTTGGAACGCTGTCTTTGGGACAGGAAATGGTTATTGTAAGCTGTGATTATTTGCACAGTACCTCCATCCCATCATGGATGGGGTAGGTCCTCACAAAGTCCTGTGCTCTTTCCTGAGGACGTTTAGGCAGTAAACAGTTTCTGGAAACGGAAGAACAGCTTCTTCAGTGGTGTAGCCATTGGCAATGTGCCCATGCTCCTGTAAAGTCACAAGAACAGGATGTTTGGTGTCCTCACAAATGTACCCAGACATTCGGGTTTTAGTTAATTCCAGATCTAGTCAATTGACAACCAACAGTAGCCATCAGAGCGGGTTGGTTTTACATCAATTTGACACAAGTATGAGTTATTTTGGAAAGATGGACTCTGAACTGAGAAGTACTTCCACAAGACTTATCTGTAGGCAAGTATGTTGAACATTTTCTTAAATAGTGATTTATATGGATCACTCAGCCCATTGTGGGCGGTGCCAACGCTAGGCTGGTGGTCCTGAGAACTCTAAGAAAGCAGGCTGAGCAAGCTCTGAGGAGCAAGCCAGTAAAAATCTCTCCTCTACATCTATATAATATAAAATGTACATGAACAGACTTTTATAATGTATGATTGTGTGCATATATATATACATATGAATATGTGTATATATGTCTACATATGTATATCTCACACACATATCATATATTATAAAGTTCTGCCTCTAGAGAGCCCTGACTAATACAGATTTTTGGTAGCACAAGTAGTTCTAGAGCACCAGAAGCATAAAGATGGAAAATTTGAAGTTATCTGCAATAGGCTTTCCAATTTTTCATCCCCTGCAGTTGCTCAAGACTGTCCTGGAAGCTCAGGGAGCACTGAAAGCCCATAGCATGAACCATTTTACAAACTTAAGGAGAAAAGTGCATTTATTTATTTATTTATTTATTTATTTATTTATTTATTTATCTATTGATTGATTGATTGGCTGGGATTAAAGGCGTGAGCCACCAACACCTGGCGAAAAATGCATTTGATTATCTTGATTCACCAATTGTGGGAGGCTATGGACTTGGTGAGTCTGTATATACAATATGATTATTTGTGGAAAAACAAAGAAAATGATTATGCTGGTTGGTCACTCCTAGCATCTCTGGATAAATTGACAACAGAAAAGAATAAGCCCCATGATGAAATTAACCAACTCTCAGTAGCTCTGAATGCAGTGAAGGGCAATAATGAGCTCAGTGATAAAACTGACCGGCTCCAGATATACATAGTCTAAAGGCTTCTAAGTTGCCTGCAGAGAGAATCTTCTCTCCAGTAGCCACAGAGCTCAACTTTCAGAAAATCAAACTGAAGCCCTCATTAGGATGTCTGAATTACAGAAAAAAAAAAAAAAAATCCAGTCTTCAGCCTTTGAGGGTGTTGGTGGGTTGGTGGTTGAAGTAAGGGCATTAGGGGTGGAGACGGGTGGGAGGACCCTAATGAAGCTGAGAACTGTGATCCCTCAGATTCTCAAGGATTTATCTCACCCGAGGAGGTAGTCTATCCACTCTCAGGAAAAGATGTACTCCCACCCCCATCCCCTGCAATATTTCCTTTTCTGCCTTTGACTGAGGAAATGAATCCTTCATTGTCTGCTAAAACAACAGTGACTTTCTCTGGAGGAATTGTCAGGCAAAACAGCCAAGACAACCTAACTTAAGGCTAAGCAGGCTCCTAGAGGGAGACAGACTACAGAACTACAGAGCTTAATGAGTTCACTGATGTATTTAAACAGAAGTCTGGGGAATATGTGTGAAAATGGATCTTAAGGGTGTGGAGTAATGAAGAAAGGAACATAAAACTGGATCAGGCTGAGATTATTGATATGGGTGGATGGACATTCTGAGTTCAATATGGAAGCTCATACAGCTTTTGTTTTGTTTTGTTTTAAGGGGGTATCAAAGTTTGTTTAAATGGCTTGCTGAAGCATTTGTCAAAAGATGGCCCACTGATTAGGAGTTGGAGATGCCTGATACCCCTTAGCTTAGTGTTGATGAAGGCATTTTAAGGCTCGAGGAAAGTGCAATGGTAGAGAAGGTACACTGTGTAAAACCTATCCTCCACAATGGGAGGGTCCAGAGGACTTGTCCTTCACTAATCGTCTAAAACACAAAATGATGAGAGGGGCACCAGCACATCTGAGCAGCTTTGTTGTCTCCCTACTCCTCATGCTAGACCTTAAGGTAGGAGATGCTACTGTACAGCAGAATGAACTAAACACAAAGGGTTTAATCGGGCCCTGAAGTAGCAGTGGCCAGGTGGCAGCACTGAATTGCCAAAGGCAAGGTGATCATACTTATCACATGGGCAGTATAGACAAAGAAATGTCTAACACATATAATGGGCAGCACAGGCAAAATTAATTTTATAGTTGCACGATTCATATGGACCTTTGGTATGACTAATCAATTGTGGTATTTGGACATGAAGTAGATAAGAAGCCTATTGAATTTTTGTTTGATCTATGTAAGCAGAAAAAATTCACAAATAAATTTTAAAAAAAGGCTACATTGGATTGTGACAAAAGGGAATCTCAGCCTGTGAAACCATTCCACACTTGAGGCAGTTTGCAGACTTAAATAAAGGGATAGCCAGGTTCCCATAAGGAAGGACCTTAATTCCTACGAGTTTTACTGTTAGCCTTTCTCTAGTTCTTCCCTCAGAAAGACTTGTAGCCTTTTACAAGGCTAACTATAAACTGGGGGGGGGGAGGAAACAATTGGATTTTCTGGGGTCCATGGGTACTGGTTCTGATGCTTATTCTAGGAGGCCCCAAGAAACACTGAGATCCTCCAATTAAAGTAGGGGTTCATAGAGGTCCAGTTATTCATGGAGTTTTGGCCTAAATCTGACTCAAAGTAGTTCCACTGGGTCCCCAAACTCATCTTGTGGTTATTTTCCCAGTCTTGGATTGTATAATTGGGATAGATATACTTACAAGTTAGCAGAATTCCTGCATTGGTTCCCTGACCTGTGGAGTGAAGTCTGCTGTGGTTGGAAAGGCCAAATGGAAGCCTTTAGAGTTGCCTCTGCCAGGAAAAACGGTGAACCAAAAACAGTATTGCATCTCAGGAGGAAGTGCAGAAAATAGCACCATCATCAAGGACTTGATAGATGTAGGGTTAGTGGTTCCCACCACATCTCCCTTTAACTCACCTATCTGGTTAATGCAGAAGACAGATGTATAATGGAGACTGATAGTTGACTATCAAAAACTCAATCAAGTAGTGATTCCAATTGTAACTGTTGTATCAGATGTTGTGTCCTTACTAGAGCAGATTAACACATCTCCTGGTACGTGGTCTGTTATATTGTATGCAGCTATTTTTATAGCAAATGCCTTTTTCTTTGTACATGTCAATAGGCCCAACAGGAGAAATTTGCTTTCAGTTGGCAAGACCAGCAGTATACTTTCACAGTTTTTCCTCAAGGATAAATTAACTCTGCAGCTTGTGCCATAACTTAGAAGAGATCTTGATCACCTGTCACAAAATAACATATTGGAACACTATATTGATGACATGGTGATTAGACAAAGTGAGCAGGAGGTTGCAACCACTTTTGATTTCTTAGTAACACATATGTGCATCAGAGGATGGTAAATAAATCCAGTGAAAATTAAAGGGCCTTCTACAATAGTGAAATTCTTAAGAGTCTAGTGGTGTGGAACATGCAGAGATATTCTTTGTAAAGTGAAGGATAAGTTATTGCACCTGGCCCCTCCCACCACAAAAAGAAGCACACTGTGGAATTCTCTTTTTGTACACTGTGAAGATGGGTCACTCTGATTGGTTCAATAAAAAGCAAAACAGCCAATAGGTAGGCAAGATTTTCAGGTTGAAAGGATGCTGGGAAGATGAAAGAAGAAGATGCAGAGCAAACAAGATGGGCAATACGGAGAAAGTATATTAATAAAAATGGGTTAAATTAAGTTATAAGAGCTAGTTTGAAATAGCCTAAGCTATCAGCTAAGTTTTAATAATTAATAATAAGTCTCCATGTGATTATTTGGGAACTGGCTGGTGGGATAGAGAAAGACTCACTACAGATAACACACAACATGGGGCACACATTTCCACATAAGAAAAGACCTGAGAAAGCTTTAAAAAAAAAAGGTTCTGGATACACAAAAAATGGAGCCAAACGTGGCTTCCTAGTCCCATAGTCTCTCATGTGGGCCATGTTATAGAGACACATCTCCCAGCCACTGCCTGCTGGCAGCACACCATAAGCCAAGCCTTGTGGCATTTAATATAAATAATGAAAAGGAGAATAAGCCATGAAGAGATGAAAAATACAAAGGAAGTCTGGATCCTGTATGGTATTGTATTGACTTTAAATTTTTTGGATACTGATGAGTAAACAATAGCTGCTGAGAGACAATGAATTATAAAAACTACTAAATTAATAATATATATATATACATATATATGTATATCTTAACTTCAAAATGAAAATCAAAAATATGATATGTAGGGGAAGAGATTATGCTTTTGTTTCCACAGAAAATGAAAGGGCTGTGGTTCATTCCTGGTTGATAAAGATTAGATTTGATTGGGGGAGACCCCTTGAAAATCCTGGCTACAAACATAACAAACAAACAAAAAATACCTAGAAAAAGTACAAGACAGGTGACATACATTTTACCTGCTCAAACATAGAACAAAAAATAAAATCATATTTGGCTGGCTTGTGTACAACACACATTTCATACTTATGTTAATACAGATATGTCTGTTACCATTAAAAGTCTGTGTGTTTTCAGAGCAAGGGGGCCAGACAGCAATAAAAATCAGGCAGTCCAGGTGATCCAGCCCCTCAGAGTGTCTCTGTTGCAGTTTTCCTCAGAGTTCTGCATCCAAAACAGCTTCAAAGGCTGCTGGCTGAGATGCTTCAGCTTCACAGACTATTCTAACCAAGACCTGACCATTATCCTGATTTTCTTAGGGCCCTCAAAGACGCCATGCCAGCACCCCCAAACAACAGGAAGCAGTCTAGAGAACACAACACCCACATTCCCAAGAGATGGGGTGGGTGGTTTTTGGTCATTTAGTGGATTATGGGTGTTTGTCATTGTTTAGTGAGGGAGGGTTGGTCATGGCCAGGGAGAAAGCTAAACAAAGGAGATTAGATTCAGGAATCTTTTTGTGAAGGGAAAAGGGGGGATATATTATAGAAATGATATGATAAAAGGGTGGATTGCTGAGCCTACTTTTGAACAACCACTAGTCTCAAATATTTTACATTAGTATGGCCTTTTGTATATAGATACAATATAAGGTTATTTTTGTTACACTGTATATATGTTTCTGTTTTTGTTTAAGATACTGTACCTACACAGCTCATTTAAAATGTAATATAAAGTTTAAGTCCTTGAAAGCTATTTAGGATAATAAAGAAATACAGGTTAATAGTCACCTATAACAATAAAACTTACAGTTATGTTCGATATATTTTCAAGGTCATACAGAGATATATTTTAGATAGATAGGTGATCTTCAAACACTTCAAAGACCTAAAGAATATGACATTTTAAATATTTTAATAATATAAGGCTTTTCAAGACAGTGAGACACATTTGCTCCTGGCAGCACCAATTTAGTTTAAAAAAAAAAAAAAAAAAAAGGAAGACAGGCATTATAGAAACTTCAATTGGAGTTTGCTTTCTTTGTAACAAAATTTAGCCATTTGGCAAGAAACTGCCCTTGCCTTGACTGCCTCCAGTATGCTGTCTAAATTGGACAAGAAGAATGCAAAAGAGTGCTAGACTTTGCCAAGACAGGGCAGGACAGTTCAGTTCTTCAAAAATGTGCTGCTTCACAGAAAAGTCTGCCAGATGTTCTAGGCCTGTAGGCCAAAGATGATGTCCCAATGCTACAGAGGAACCTTGGGTGACTGTCCAGGCAAACAGCTATTTCTCTCATTTCTTATAGTTTTAGACATTACTTGCTCTGCACTTCCTGTTTATTTAGGTAATATTATATCCTCCTTGGGTCTTTGATGAGGTTTAAGACTAGATAGAATTTTCCTTAGTAATGATAAAAAGTAAATTAGGTACAAAACTCAGGACTCAGCTAGAAAGGATAGTTAATGAAGTATTTTCTCTGAATTTGCCAATTACAAATGGACTGGACATTGTGAATATTACTCTTGATAATTATTCTTATTGTATATAGTTTCACTTGTTAAAGTTAATACCTTTCCTTTCTATTTAGACAATGGTTGGTAATTGTTCTTATTAGATATAGTTTTACTATATTAGAGTTAAAACCTTTCCTTTTTATGTAGACAAAATGGGGAATGTTGTAGAACAATCTTTTTGTACACTGTGAAGATGTGTCTGTCACTCTGATTGGTTTAATAAAAACCTGAAGGCCAATAGCTAGGCAGGATTTTTGGACAGAGAGGATGCTGGGAAGAGATGCCAGATGACACAGAGCAAGCAGGATGGGCAAAACAAAGATGAGGTAGTAAAGCCACGAGGCAGAAAATAAATTAATAGAAATGTGTTCATTTAAATTGTAAGAGCTAGTTAGAAACTAGCCTATGCTATTAGCTGAGTTTTCATAATTAATCATAAGTCTCCATGTGGTTATTTGAGAGCTGGCTAGTGGGACAGAGAAAGACTCACTACATTTAGTGGGCCTATCTGGATTCTGGAGAAAGCACATGTTACTCTGGTCCATATGTCAAGTGACTCAGAAAGCTGCTAGCTTTGTGCGGGTCCTGGGATATAAGAAGATACTTCAACAGGTCTAGGCTGCTGTGCAGGCTGCTCTATCACTGGACCATAGCTCTAGTAGACCTTATGGTACCTGTGGTGTCAGTGGCAGATAGGAGGGTTTCTGTTTGGGTTGCTCTTTGGCAGTCTGTTATAGGTGAATCACAGAATGGACATTTGGCATTTTGGAGCAATGCTCTGCCATCATCCGCAGACAACTATTCTCCCTTTGAAAGTCAGCTCTTAGCCTGCTATTGGGCCTTAGTGGAAACTGAACATTTGACAATGGGCCACCAACTTACCATAAAAGCTGAGCTGCCCATCATGTGCTGTGTTTTATCTGACCCACCAAGTCATAAAGTAGGACATGCACAGCAGTAATCTATTATCAAATGGAAGTGGTATATATGTGATTGGGCTTGAACAGGTCCTGAATGCACAAGCAAGTTACATGAAGAAGTTGCCCAAAAGCCTAGGATTTCTACTCCTGTTATAATGTCATCTGCTGCCAAGCATGCACGTATAGCCTTGTGGGGTGTACCCTGTGATGTTTACTGATGGCTCTGTACATTATGCAGGCACCACCCAGAAGTGGACAGCTGAAGCATTATAACCTCTTTCTGGGACAACTGGCGAAGGGAAATCTTCACAGTGGGCAGATCTTCAGACAGTACGCATAGTCATACATTTGTTTGGAAGGAGAAATGGCCAGATGTGCAGTTGTTCACTGATAAATGGGTTATAGCCAATGGACTGGCTGGAAAGTCAGAAACTTGGACAGAGAATGGTTGGAAAATTGATGAGAAAGACATTTGAGGCAGAGGTATGTGGAAAAATCTCTCCAAATGGGCAAAGGATATGAAGATATTGTGCCCCCATGTAAAGGCTCATCAAAAGGAATCTTCAGCAGAGGAGAAGTTCAAAATCAAGTAGATAGGTTGATCCATTACATGTGCACTCAGCCTCTTTCCCCAGCCATCTCTGTCATTGCCCAATGGGCCCATGAACAAAGTGACCATGGTGGCAGAAATGGAGGTTATGCATGGGCTTCCAATCACCAAGGCTGAGCTGGCTACAGATCTGTCAACAACGGAAACCAACATTGAGCCCCAGGTATGGCATCATTGCCTGGGGTAACCAATCAGCAATTTGGTGGCAGGCTGACCACATTGGACCATTTCCCTTCATGAAAAGGACAAAGTGTAGGAGGATTTTTCTGTTTTGCCTAGCCAGCTCCCAAATAACCACACAGAGACTTAGTATTAATTATAAATGCTATGCCAACAGCTTAGGTTTGTTACTAACTAGCTCTTACAATTTAAATTAACCCATATTTCTTATCTATATTTTATCATGTGGCTCAGCACCTTTCCTCGGCACAGCATGTTCATCTTCCTCCTCCCCACATTTCCTGGTGACTCTGCCCTTCTTCATCCCAATGTTCTTGCTCTGTCCACAAGTCCCACCTAAAATCTTCTGCCCAGTGATTGGCCAGTTAGCTTTTTATTAAACCAATAAGTACAACACATCTTCACAGTGTACAAAAAAAAAATATTCCTCAAATACCAAGACCTGCTGATGTGCTTGCTGAGGGTGGAGAAAGTACAGAATGGGAAGTAGGTAGAAGAAGGAAGTAAAAAATACTGGCTAAGGCCATGTGACCAGTTACAGAAACAAGGATTATAACTGACATGAGTGTTTCTGTTATATTTTGTTAAGCATATGTTCATACAGATATGTGTTTTCTTTCCTTAATTTCTTTATAATGTGATATAACATCAACTAAGGGAGTATCAGTGGTTTGCCATATTTAATTTTGAGATTCTAAAAGAATATCTCTCAAGGGTCAAGCCATCTATTCTAAAATTTATAATGTGTTTGTGGTTGTACAAGAGATAGTTATATCATATTAGGTGTAATTATGACCTTGTTTAAATACATAATACATTTGCAAGTGTACATGGGACAGTTTTATCATGTTAGATATAATTATGACCTGGTTATTATTCTCATTTAGAAATTAAGCATGACTTAAGGAGATATGATTGTGTGTCAGGTTTACAAGGAGTGGACTATGATGGCTATTCTTGGTTGTCAACTTGTTATATCTGGAATTAACTAAAACCCAAGCTGATGGATACACCTGTGAGGGAATTTTTCTTAATTAAGTCATTTGATGTGGGAATACCCACTTTTAATCTGGATCTTTTGAGATGGAAAGATCCACCTTTAAAAATTGGCCACATTTTTCAGAGGCAGCCTGTATAAAGAACATGGAAGAAGGAAGCTTACTCTCTTTGTTCTTGCTCTCAGTGGTAAGCCCATTTCTTCACTGGTATTAGAACTTACTTCTTCAGGATTCTGGCATATGCTGAAGACCAGCTGAGACATCAAGCCTCATGGACTGAACAGATACTGGATTCTTGTCTTGGATCTTCTACTAGTAGACAGCTATTGTTGGACTAGCTGGACCACAGCACGTAAGACATTTTAATAAATCCACTATCTATCTATATATCTATCATATATATATACATATATATATATATATATATATATAGAGAGAGAGAGAGAGAGAGAGAGAGAGAGAGGCTCATTCTATAACTTCTGTTCCTCTAGAGACCCCTAATATACCAGCACACCCAGCACTTAGGAAACTGAGGTGGTGACTGCTCAGAGACTGAGCCCAGCCTGAGATACTTAGTGAAAACACTATCTCAAAACAAACTAAACAAATTAAAAAAGCATCTGGAGATATGGCCCAGTTGGTAAAAAGTGCCTTGCAAGTACAAGAACCTTAGTTCAACCCTATTGTGTGACAGACATTTCCTGAGAAGATATAAACAATTATCTACTCACTCCGGAAAGGGCCAACAACAGACCACAGTACAAATATCACCAAAGTCCAATTCGGTGAACCAGTGAGTTTTATTAGGGTTGTTTACAGGAATGTGGGTAGGAACTTTCTTACAGGAGTAGAAATGACTCAAAGACAGCTGCATCACCAAAGCCCACCTCATCATGTGAGACAGCTCACAAAAGCTGGAAACCTGGAGCACAATGCCTGCTCTGCAGCAGCTCAACAGGTTGTAGCGCCCTTTCCAGGTAGGTAGCTCCATTGGTCTGAGCCTCTTCCAGGCTGCTTGGATGTTCTTAAAGTGCTGGACTGTCTGATAGCCTTCTTTGTCGCTTGGCTTGTCTGAGAATGATCCTAGGCTGTTCTTATTGCTTATATTCGCTTGGGGAGGGACCTAGTGAATCCTGTCAGTTTCAGGGACTTTCTGAAGCTATTTTGAGTTGTCTACTTCCTGTCTTAAGGAGCTTTTCTGTAGAATATATATTACCTCCCCTTTGAACATCCTGCCTTAAAACATCCTTGTTCAGCTCCCGTTTCATATTTTATGTTTTAAAGAGTTTTCCTCCAAGATGGAAGGTTTTAACTTGAGAGAAAACTTCGATACAAACCCTACAACTCACATTAAAAAAAAAAAAAAAAAAAAAAAAAAAAGGCTGAGTTTGGTGGTGTGAACTTATAATCATAATGCTGATTCTTGGCCTACTCAGCAAGCCAAGGCTGTTGAGAGACTCTTATCTTCGAAAGGGGGTGAGGTGAGGTTGTTTGGCATTTGAGGAAGACTACCACCCACAGCTGTCCTCTGGTCTCCACAAGCACACCTATGCAAGAGCACACCAGCTGTTAAGATCCAGAAGGTAAGCACTCAGAAATTTGAAGAAGTTTCTGAAACAAACAAGATTCACAGTGCCCCTCCCCAAGGTTATAGAAGCAGTAACAACTCCAACTGGCTCAGTGATGGTCAGTAGTTCACTGTCCTCAGCCATGCTGAAGTGCGATCTCCCCGTGGTACAGCTGCCTTTAAATTGCTCATGTCCCTAGTAGTAACACCAATAAATCCATGGGCTCACTAGGGTAGGCTTTGGTGAAATTGTTGGTGCCCTATCTGATGTGAACAGATGTCTGTTTGTATATCCTCAGGAAATCACTAACATACATGCATGCACCTGTATGCACGCGCTTGCGCGCGCGCACACACACACACACACACACACACACACACACACACACACACACACGCAAAGATCATTCATCAACCTGTGCAGGAAAAAAAATAGGGTACTCTGATTTTAGGTCCTAAACAGATGCTTAATCAGTTTCTTCCCCCCCCCCCCCCCCCCCCCGTTGCTAACACAGGTAGCAAGCTAGGAACTTCAGTGTCCTCAGGTAGGCCAAGACCAAGGCAGGCAGAAGACAAAGTAGAACATGGAAACACACCAGCGACTGAACAGCTTTCCCAGGCAGGAAGACAATTCCTCCCGAGTTTCAATGCTTCTCCTTACTTCAGTCTTGGGACCTTCTGACTACCGACAGTTACTTGAAGAGATTTAGAAACCGTGATTTCTCGAAGGGAGTGTGTGTCAAGAAAATAACATTGTTCTGGAAAGGCTTTTTCAACGCCATACAAGATACCCAAGCTAATCTGCGGGAAGCGGAGAGGACAGAGTCGGTGGGCACTCGGAGGGGCGAGGGCACAGCTTAGAGGGCGCCTGGTAACTTGGAAGGGGACGCGACAAATGAGTGAAATCGAGCCGAGAAGGACGGGGCAGCAGCGACAGCGCCGACAGAGGCGCGGCGGGAGGACACTGCGGAAACAAAGGTCGAACCTCCGGGACAGCAACACCGGGAGCAGCTAGGCCGCAGCGCGCGGGCCCGGGCCGCGCGGGGCCGCGAGAGGTTGGGCGGCGCCAAGGAGGAGCCAGCGGCCAGCCGGGCGAGCGGAGTCCGCAGACGGGGGCGGGGCGGGGCGGGGCGGGGCGGGGCGGGCGGCAGCGGGCCTGGCCTGAGCGAGCGCGCGCGGGGGCGGGGCCGGAAGCGCAGCGGTCGCGACGCGGACGCCGGGAGCGGCCGAGAGGGGAGGCTGTGGCTGGCTGGCTGGCGGGCGGACGGGCACCGAGGCCGAGGCCGCGGCCCGGGCTCTCCGCGCCGCTGTGGAGGGCGCCCTGGCCCTAGCCGAGCCTCAACAATAGTGGGAGCGGGTCGCCTGCCGCGATCGGTCGGTCAGGGGAAGCGGGACCGCCGCTCCAGGGCGCCGCGGCGAGAGAGACTTTCGGAGCCTGGACGTGCAGGAGCACACAGCACTGACTGAGGAAATTGTCTCAGAAAAAGGCCGATCCGAGGCTGGGTCTGAGCACTGGACTGGGCTAGGTGGAGGAACCTGCAGGTCGAAAGCGTTTAAGATTTCCTGGGGTTTTGGCCAATGCTACCGTTTTGAAGGTAAAAAGCATTGCGCTTCAGGTGTTTTGTGATTTTTTTTTTTTCTTTTTGTGCGTGTATGTCTGCACAATTGGTTCATCTCAGAATTTCAAACCTTTAATGTAAAAGATCGATGTTTTGTTTTGATTTTTAAGAAATTCACAAATTTTGCTTCCCAGGGCCCCATTGGACTCCGTGTTGTGTACATACTGCTGTATGGTTTTATTTATTCTAACTGTGCAAATCATCTGGAAGATTTTTTTCCCCCGAGTGCCATTTCAGATTTGTTCAGCCTTTTTTTTTTTTGTTTTGTTTTGTTTTCCTTCCCTGGCATTTTGAACATTTGGAAACGAGAGATTTTTCAACCTTTGGAGCTTAAGATTCGCTTGTCAACAGAAGGACAGCTGGGAAAACTGGATTGAAAGTATGATTTTTATCTGTCTGCAGTTAAGACTGATATTTTGAAGTCACATTCTTTCTGTGGTTCGTTTTTTAGCCCACAGTGCTAACCTTGAAGAGATTTGCGGTTGACGTTTTGATTTCTAAGAAGGTCATAGTTTTTCCTCTTTGGTTTCTTTTTCTTTCTTTCTTTCTTTCTTTCTTTTTTTTTCTTCTTTTTTTCCATTTTCTTCTTTCTTTTTTTAAGACAAGGGAAGGGGAGGGAAGGGGTCAGGAAAGGAGGAGACATGTTAAGTGGTAGAGATAGAATGACCCTGCAGTTACCAGGGTCCTGACAACTAGAAGAAAAAGGATTCAGTCTTCAACTTGGGAGGCCTTCCTCTCACCTTCCTTAAAAATCGCAAGGGATTCGGCCTGATCAAGACATCCAGAGAAGCTACAGGATTCCAGAACTGTGGAGACCCTGAGAAACCATGAGCATAAGATTACCCCAGAGTATAGACAGGTAAGTTTGCAGAAAGTTGGGGTTTCCCCAGCACTTCACTGAAAAGGCTGGGAGTTGGTGTTGTGTTTTGACTGAGCTGAGCAGTAGGTAAGGTGGTCTGTGGGTGCTGTCAGTGTATGTTTATAGTTCCTCTGTGTGAGTTCACGTCCAAAACACACCTCCTAATTCTGTGTCGTTTATAGCTAGTGAGCAGTGAGGGTGGAGAGGAGGGGGAAATGCTTTCAGTGGCTTTTGCCTTACACCAGGTGTTAAGGATGACTCTGGGTCCCCAGCTTGTTAACCTAGGGATTCCAAGCTTGGACCAAGCCTGGTCATGGGAACCCATAGGGATCAATGGGGACTAGCTTTCGATATTTGGGGAGGGGAGGTGGGCAGGTGACTGGCAGGGTTGTGGGCCTCCATCAGTCTGTTTTGGAATGGCGGGGCTCAGTGGTAGGGTGGTTCCCATTTAAAACAAGGAAGATGCTTTTGGCCTGAAATGTTGGGACAGAAATACACTGCGTCCATATAATCAGAACTTTCACCAGTGGTTGGTAGAGCTCCAAAATGGGGAGGCCACATTCAATTTCTTCCTCTTCAGGTTTAGAGTTTACAGTGAGACCTACCAATAGGCTGATGCTTGAGGTTTAATTTGCCAAGCTGTTCTTAATAAGCTTGACTCTGCAAAACAGGCCTTCCCTCTGCTTGAAGCCGGAAGGAGTTGTTTGGCTCTTAGGGCCTTGAAATCAGCTGGAGGCACATGATGCCCCTTCCCCCATGAGCTTGAGCCGCCTTCCCTGTTACTGGTAACATTGCAACTGGATTGTTCTGTCCTCCAAAGGGTTGATACAACTTTGGTAGGTGTCTGCCTTGTCATTTCTTCTCCTTCTCCTCTTCAACTCTTCTGCCTTAAAAATCCTCTAAGGGGGCGTGTTTTGTGGATAATCCGTACACTTTAACTGAATCAATAGGTAGGTGCTTGGATAACAGTCAAATGAAAAAAAAAAAATAGTGTTTACGAGGAAGGGAGGAAAATAGTAAGTCATAAGTTGTTGTCTCTGTGTCATTTAACCTTTGGTTAAACATGCTAATAGTAATTTCTTTTTGACTGTGGAATGCGGCCTAAAATGTATAATAATCTCCTCAGCACTACCGATGTGTAGTCAGTCTCACAGTCCCGGTTAGATCGTTTAGTAGTCCTTGTGAGGGAAACTGCCTTGCAGAGGGGAAGAGGAGGCAACCACAGAGGCAATGTGGCCACTTGGCATCTCCCTTCCCTTTCCATTGTGGTCTTCTGTAATTTGCCCCTGGGAAAAGATAACTGAAGCTGTCAGAGCAAGGAGGTGAAGGGTTGCCTGTCTGCCATCCTTTTGGAGTTGGGAGATTAAGATCTGGGTGCCACAGATTTCTATTAAATCGGGGATGTGAGCAGATGGAAACCAGCTATTGAGGGATGAGGAGGCAGTGAGGGCGTTTGGGTTAACAAGAGATGTTCCCCTAAGAGCTTGCATAACTTCACAGATCCAGGGTCCTAAGTGCTTTCATTAGAACATTTCTTATTTGAACCTCATAATGCTTCTGTGAGGTAGACAGATCAAAAGTTAGTATTCACATTTGCACATGAGAAGACTGAGTAGACTCCTGTTTTGCCTGGTGCCTGAGGCGTGTCAGGATCTAGTCTCAAATCTAACCCTCCCGATTCTGAATCCCTGGTCCTTTTTGTTGCCCCATCCTGTCTACAGAGCTTTATAGACTCACCATCTAGAATGAGTAAGGCACCATTTTGCTCTCTCTCTGGCACTTGGGTTAGGTGCTTGTCAGTTGTTCTCCTGTACTTTGTACCTATAATCTCTGGAGTTAAACACCGTGTTCGTTCATGCGATAGTGCACTTTGCAGGTAAGGCTTGCCTTGCCTTTACCCTGCCTGAATCTCTGCCCCAAAAGGGGGTCAATCCTGGAACTGAGATTCCACTCTGGGTTCCTCTAACTGGCTTCTCTGATCTTGCTGCCTTAGCTATAGAGTTACACTGTTGAACTTGTTGATGTCCTCTGCTCCGTCCCTTACAAATGTAAATAAGTCACAATCTTTTCTTTTTGTCACTCAAACTGGCTTCCCCACTTGCTGTGTATCTGGGATTCACAATCCTGCTGCTTCCACCTCCCAAGGGATAATGTAGTCTTACGCTGTTCTAGAGGGATGGATTAAAAGTCAAAGTTGCAAATTATTGTGTCAGGGCCCTGTTCTCTTTTTTAGTTTATCAGTTCATTGTGTAAGTTGATATAAGTGTTTTAGAAAGTTACTCATTTCTTACTGAGAGCAGACAATCTAATTGGGAAGTAGACATAGGGGCACATGCTTATAACCATAACCCCAGGACGTGGGACGCTGAAGCAGGAAGGGTGACAAGAATGAGCCACTGGGGCTACACAGTGAATTTGAGGCCAGCCCCTGAGACACTGTCTCAGAAACACAACACTCCCAAAGGCCACCTAGAAGTGCCACTAGTCTGAGCTTTGAAAGCAGGGGCTTTGTTGGTTTACTTGTTTTTGTCTAGTCTGCTAAGTTTGGTGCCTGGTGTGTAGTCAGGGCTCCATAAATACTTGACAAATGCATGTTTGGATAAGTGAACATACTAACAAGTGTGAATTCAATGACTTCATCACGTAGTTAATCTAGGGTAAATTAGAGAAAATGTCCTTGGTCCTCATCATGTATTTTTTTTAGAAGATAAAGGGGGACAGGATGGAGAGACAGTGTGGCTTCAATAAAGAAGACTGGGTTCCCTACTTGGCAGCCTTTTACGTCAGTTTTCTCCTGTTGGGTAATAACTCCTAGGTCCACAGAAGACATAAGTGCTTTTAGATAATTTCTCCCTTGGTGACCATCAGTTGTTAGTAAAGGGTGAGAAAAATTGTGGCTGCCCTGTCCTTTTTGTTCATAACATGTTTTTGGCCCTTCATCTGAATTTCAGTATTTCTGAAGATGCATTTGTATTTCAAATAAAGAGCATGTCTGATTCCTCAGGACAAATGTTTTTGGGGGCTGGGTAGGTTAGTTGTTTGCCTTCATAGAACAGCTTTTCTCTGCACAAAGGTAGCTCATGCAAAGACCAAACCAGAAGAGAATAGTTATGCCTGGGATTCTTGACCTTCTCCATTTCCTACTACTGCTTTATACTATTGTGTAAAGCAGGAGTGCCATACTGATGTCATTTCTAGGTCACATGTTTGTGGTTGTGCCATTTGAAAATTGCTTGTTTCTCCCTTACAAGGCTGTTGAAAGACACAAATCAAACGAGATAAGATATTCCAAATTGCTTCTTAAATTGTGCAGCTATATAAACTAGATGGTAAACTTGTGGATTTAATTTAGTTTTTTGCACTACTTCATGAATTAAATAATCTAGAACAAATTAAAATTGCTGTGGTGGAACACACCTTTAATCCCGGTGCTTGGGAGGGAGAGACAAGTGGATCTCTGATTTCAGAGCCAATGTGGCCTATAAATCAAACCTGAAACCAGCCAGGGCTACATATCGAGATCCTGTCTCTAAACAATAATAACAAAATTTTAAAACTTAAGGAGTGTCACAAAGTTCTGTTGTTTTTGAGAAATTTAAGAAGAACGAATACACTTTTGTTACAGAAATGTACTTGGTGAAGGAAACAAAAAATACTGGGTAGGGAGTATAGCTTAGTTGGTAGCGTGCCTGCTAGAATGCCAGAAGCATCACCAGTACTGCATTCCTGTAATCTCAGAAGTGGTGGCAGGGGGATCAAAAATCCAAGGGAATTTGAGGCCAGCCTGAGCTACAGACTCTGTCTCAAAAAAGAAAAAAGCAAAGTCCTGATAAATGGTTGTGACCCACCCTGTATTCTCAGCACTTGTGAAATTGAGGCAGGAAGATTATGAGGTCAAGGTCAGCCTGAACTATACATAAGTTTAAGGCCAGCCTACTGAAGCCTTTTCTCAAAAGACCAAAAAGGAATAGTTTTCCAGTGATCACTGGAGTATATTTGTGCTCTTTTGAGTGTATGTATGTGTGTACATATACTTGGTTGGTTGTGTGCATACATGTATTGGAGTCCAGAGGTTGACATTAGGTATCTTCCTCGATCACTGAATCTGGATTTTGCTGATTTAATAAGATGAGGCTGGCTGACCAGTGAGCTCCAGGAATCCAAACTCAGGTCCTTGCAGGGCCAGCACTTTCCCTAGTGACTGTCTCCCCAGTTCCTTCCTGGACATTTTAATGAATGGAAGAGACTTATACTTCGGCTAATTAGATCTTACTTTGTGTGATACAGTTAGAATTTGTTGTGGCTCTTGTTTTTTCCCCTTCATTTTTTCCCCCCTTTTTTGCATTCTAGGTAAGTACTCTACCGCTAAGTTTCACTAGCAACCCCAGGAAACATTTGATTGGTGATCCTAGGCCATTGCAGAAGAATCTTTCAAAGGAAAGGCAACCCCTCAATCTGTTGCTGTCAGGGACCTCTTCCACCTGAGATTCCAGTCTCTGTTGAACTCTGGCACCAAAATCCCCAGATATTTAACTTAGCTCATGTGCTTACTAAGTGCTTTAGATGACTGGTCTCCTAGCACAGCAGTAATGATGTAGAGCAGCAAAGAGTAAGTACCCTGAATTACTGTCTTTTCCACAACATGAGATGGGAGATGACAGTGGATTTGCAGATGAAACATTTGGCGATTAATCAGCATTATGAGCCAGCAGCAGGCTAAGCTTAATTTTGATACTCAAAAATGTTCTAATAGAGCAAGCTAATACTTTTTTTCCTGGTCAAAGTACTGTTTGGCAGAGAAAATGCCCTCCAGTTTAGGAGCATAAACAAAAAATAAAGATGACTGCATCCATCAGAAACCAAAACCAGCTCATGTGGAGACAGTGTAAGTAGTCTCTAGATGAACGCACAGATCAGGGGGTTCTAAAAGCTGACAGCCTCTGTGAAACAGGGTGTGAAACTAGAGTCTGTGTCCCTGACTGCTTTAAAAATCCAGGACTTGGGTGTGTGTTTGAAAGGGCTTGTTAGCTCTGAAATTCTGTAGGACTTGAGTTATTTTAATTTATACTGAGTCTGCTTTATATTATCACAGTGGCATTACTATTAAAAATATATTTTATTGGGAGTGGTGGCTCACATCTTTAATCCCAGAAGGCAGAGGCAGGTGGATCCCTGTATTTGAGTCCAGCCTGGTCTATAGAAAACCCAAAGGGGGGAAAAAGAAAAAAATGGAAGCCACACAGCACCCAAGGATCTGACACCTTTTTCTGATTTCCGTGGGCACTAGACATGTGCATGGCACACAAACATGCTTTCAAGTAAAGTATTTATATACATAAAATAATCTAAAGAAAAATTTAAATAGGCAGGAGGTGAGTAGTTAATTAATTTATTTTTTTTTTTTTTTAGTTGGAAGAGAGAAGAAACCATTTGGGGCAAAGGGAACATGAACAAAACTTCTGGAGTGGATGTGTACTAAAAATGGTTTGCTTGAGTTTCTCTGGAGCAGGGAAAAATTAAGTTGATAATGTGTACAAGATACAGGATAGTTCAGATTTTATGGAGGAGGAGTCCTTTGAGATTTTTAAAACAATATTTAAGGTCAGTTCGATGTTTCTGTGGTTTAAGGTGCTTACTACCAAGCCGAGCAACCTGAGTTCAGTCCCTGGAACCCACATGGTGGAAAGAACCAATTCCTGAAAGTTGTTCTCTGACCCCCACATGTGTGCTATGCCAGTCATGAGTACACATACATACAATTAACTGTAAACCAAGACTTTAAAAAACGATGGGTGAAGAGCAAATCCTGGTGTTGATGTTTTTAATAGCAGTCTTTATGAGACGAGTTTCTTCTGTGTCCGGATGGATGGTGGCAGTGATAATAAAGAAGAGTGCAGATGGCATTTTGGAAGCAGAATCAATGTTAGGGCTGAATCTAATGTGATTCCTGACTGTGAGACTAGTTGACTAGGAAAGGGACAGTGCTATTGATAGCATAGGAGCTTCATTAAAAGTCACTTGTCTCCCACTGGTACTCAAGCAATTCACTGAGATTATTGAATGAATTTACCATGCTAAGGCTTGGGTTAGGATATTTCTAACAAATAGTTTTTGAGTCCTTCAATGCAGTCTTTTAGAGAGATGGGAAAAGGACAATTGATTTGGAGGTAAGCTCTTAAAAAATTGGGTCATGCTTTGAGAAGATTAGCATATATTTAATAGATCCTGATCAATCAGTCATACTCTATCTTTAAATATCAGACCACATTCAAGAGATTTAGAAACCATACTAGTAGATGGATACAGAAAATAGAGGACTTTAAGGACGAAGGCTGTTGTGTGAGCCCCATTCAGCCACTAACTAGCTATGGTTAGGATGATTTTTGTAAAAGCATTTTGTGAATTCTATAGTATAGTGGTAAGTGTTGTCAAAGAAATTGGTTACCAAGGACCCAGATTGACCTAAATATAACCTCACTTGCCACTGGAAGACCCATGCTTGGGTTACCCATAGTCTTCTGTTGAGTCTCAACTGAGAATTGACAGGTATGGCTCTGGGATCCTAGTGAACAAAAACAGGAGTGCTTGAAAATCAGGTAGCTAGCTGGCATGATGGCACAGACCCTTAAACCCAGCACTCAGTAGGCAGAAGTAGGTGGCAGCTCTTTGTGAGTTTATTGCCAGACTTTGTCTGTACAGTGAGTTCCATGTCTCAAGATGACGAAGGAAGGAAGATAGGTTGCTTTGGTGTCTAAGATCTCAATCCAAGGCAAATTTTATTTTGCTTGAAATCTACTGCATTTTTCTTTTCTAGGCCTAGCTGTCTAGCTTGGAATTCATGGCTTCCCTCTTCATTTCAGCCTACAGCTTGCTAATTGTAGTCACATTGCTATTTCCTACCATCAGGTAGACTAACCTATTTCTGAGCCTATGGCATTCATTTAAACCCCTTTGTATCAAATATTCTGTCTCTTCCAACCCCATTTGTCTTTTATTTCTTTAGTGATTTATACCACCAAACTCTACCACACATTTATGTTACTCGTTCTTCACATACATAGAGCAGTTTGATTCTGTTATTCTTTATTTGTGCAAAAGAACTGATATAAAAGTTCATTTTTAAATAAACTTTAAAAAACTTGCAAATAAATAAAAACATTACACACCAAAATTAACCAGATTAAAAATCTACAACTTAATGAACTTATATATAGTAGAATTAGCATTCAAAACAGAAATTAGCATTTAAAACAGAATCTGTGAAGCCTCATGTTGAATTTATGCATTTATCCACCAGCAAAACAAACAACCAAAAAAAACCTACAACAGAGTTAGAATTAGAAAAACAATTAGCTTTATATCTTCTTACACAATTTGTGTTCATTATTTGCATTCCTCATCCCCTTATGTTTAGTTTTTCTTGTTCTCTTTTCTTCATGCTAAATAGTACGCACAGGTATATTTGTTTATATACTTATTATTGTCTAGATCCTGCATATAAGAGAGAATGTGTGGTTATTTTTATTTTTGAGGTTATGTGACTTCACTTAATAGTATACATTCTAAGTCCATCCATTTTTCTTCAATTTTTTTAACTTCAATTTTCCTCAGAGCTGAGTAGTATTCATATATGTGTGTGTGCATACACACACACACACACACACACACTAAATTTTCATTATTCATTTATCTGTTGATGTACAACTAGGTTGATTCTAATTCTTTGTTATAATGAGTAAAGCAGCAATAAAATAAAATCAGAATTTTATGTAAAAGTTCATGCATAGCACCTAGCACATAGAAGACTTTGATTAAAAAAAAAAAAAAAAAAAGTGTGCTGTCCCTTTCTTCACATGTCTTATGTTGGTTAACACATCGTGTCCTGACAGCCAAGGCTCAAGAACAGTATGTCTTTTTTTCTTTACTGGGTGATCTTCTAATTCCCAGTTCTTGTTATATTAGGTGTTCTTTATACATAACAAATACTATTTCTAGACTTGAACTGTAGCTCACTTTTGACATTGCTGATTTCCTAAGAAAATGGCTCTAAGCACTGCTGCCAGATGGGTTGGAAAGATGTCTCAGAGGTAAAGAGCACTGACTGCTCTCCCAAAAGACCTAGGTTCAATTCCCAACAACTAACAACTGCTTGAAACTCTAATTCCAAAGGACCCAGTGCCTTCTCCTGGCCTCTGCTGGCACCAGTCATGTATGTGATGCACAGGCATACATGCAGGCAAAACACCCATATGCATAAACACTGCCACTAGGAGCTGAGGTCAAGATTTTTGTTCATAGATGGTACGGTGGTGCACACCTTTGAACCTAGCACTCAGGGAGGCAGAGGCAGGCTGATCTCTGTGAGTTCTAGGCCAGCCTGTTCTACAGAGTGAGTTCCAGGACAGGCTCCAAAGTTACACACAGAAATCCTGCCTTGGCAGACTTTGATGATCTCTCATGGGAGGCCTCACCCTCTCTGAGGAGTGGACGGGGAGATGATGGGGGGAAGTGGGAGGATGGGAGAGAGAGAGAACTGGAATTGGCGTGTAAAGTAAAATTGTTTTTAATTTAAATTAAAAAACAATAATTAAAAAAAGAAACCCTATCTCAAGAAACAAACAATATAAAAAAATTCTTGTTCAAGTTGGATATTAGGCTTTGGGTACTTGGTAATTATTGTGAGGATAGGCCAGTCTTATTGGACTTGTTGCCTTCAGCTTATCAGACAGTTTTAGGGGTTTCCTTATTGGCAGCTTAGTTTGTAGGCTGCCTTTTCCCACAGCGGTCTGAAGGCAGGGTCTACCCTGCTGTTGTCTGTGCTGCCTATCCAAGGCTGGCTCCATTCATTCCACAGAGCAGGGCCCTTAGAAGCTTCTCTCCAAGAGACTGCAGCTCCAGAGAAAGGCCACTGTTGTTCTGGGAGGTGGTGACTGAAGAGAGTGTAGTAAATAGCTATGTGAAAGGGACCTTGTATTAGGCAAGAACGGCAGACCCTCTTTTCATCGCCCCAGAGACAAAGGAAAACACCACTTACGGTTCAGTATTAGGAGAATTCATTTATGTTGTCCCTCAAATAAGGTTGATGTAACAGATCTTCACATACCATGGTGCCAAATACATGCATGGATTCACCATGAATAAGATGCCTAGTGTCTTGTCAAGGACTGGATGGTTTTGTTGAGAGGCGACAGATGTGAGGTAGTACCTAAACTTACTCTTCTGATACCATTTGGAATATATGGGAAGGGCACCTTTATGTTTACAGACTTTCTAGAGGAAGAGAACTTCAGATTGAGACACAAAATGGTAGCCAGGAAGGAGAGAAGGAGAGAAAATCCAGGTGAAGAACATCTTCCTGTGGAAGAGTGGTCTGAACTTACTAGGTGGATATCATGGCCTTGGTGAGTGTTGCTGGGCAGTGGTGAGGCAGGAGCCACCTGATCATGAGTTAAAGTGAGGAGAGAACAAAAGGAAATGGTGATAGCCAAACCAATTCTCTTGCAAAGTTTAGTCAGAAAGGGGAAAATCTAACTCCTTGTTTCTGGCAATAGGACTTAGTCTATTTTTTTCAAGATAGGATTGTGTTCCCAAGCCGGAGGATTTTAACCTTCAGTTGCTATCAGAATCAGCTGGAAAGCCCATACACTGTTGGGGTGAGGTTCCAGTCTCCAGAATTTGCTTTTTTTTTTTTTTTTTTTTTTTTTTTTTTTTTTGTATGTGTGGTGTTTTGCCTGCCTACATGTCTGTGTGAGGGTGTCAGATCCCCTGAAACTGGAGTTATACACAGTTGTGAGTTGCCACGTGGGTGCTGGGGATTGAACCCAGGTCCTCTGGAAGAGCAGCCAGTGCTCTTAACCATTGAGCCATCTCTTCCAGCCCCTCAGAATTTGCGTTTGTAACATCTCAGGTGATACTGATCATCTGTGTTCAATGCTCTGAGTGTGTCACAGTGTCTAGAGACATCTGTGCTCTTGGTTAACTCTTCATTTTGTGGGTGTGGATGCGTGGTTTTTCTGAAGCAGGGTCTTACTGTGTTAGCACCCTCAGATGGCATAGAACTCACTTTGTAGCTCAAGCTGTCTTCAAACTCAGTAATTTTCCTGTGTCAGGCTCTGGAGTGTTGCCCCCATTGCTGTTAGCTCTTGCATTCTTATGGCAGTATCTTTTTAGTATTATAAACTACCTATTTCAAAACTTATATGCTGCTGTGAATTTCTTCAGTGAATGGTGAACATTGTGTCCTGACATGTAACCTTACATCAACCACACAGTTAAAATCCTGTAAATACTGGTTAAATGGGTTGAACTGAACCACATACATCACCTTCATCTGTGAAACCTCCCTCAGCCCTTTTCCTGGGATTGTTTATAACTCCAAATTCTGCTTTAGCCCTGCAAAAGTGACAAAAAAGTAATTCTTAGAGAAATGTCAAAGCTGACTGCCTAAATCAAATACATCTAATGTCATTTTGGGACCAAATCAGAGAATAAATTTCCTGAAATGATTCCACAAACTAACCTGAGGTTCTAGATCATTCAATAAGAGAGATCTTTGGAATATTACTGATTTCTCTTAAAATGTTGGTACAGGTCTCACAATGTTTAGAATCCTCCCGAACACATTTCCCTCTCTGTTGTTCTCTACCCTTGTGGTAGCCCACACCACAGCCACACCATCCCTGCCCAAGACTTTGAGCCTTTGTCCTAGGGCCTTAGGCACTTCTCTTGAAATGGGGCCCACAGACCACAAAATAAGGTTGTCAGAGCACCCGACCTTTAATCTGTCATTGTATCATGGGCAAATTCCATGATAATGGGTTGTTTGTCATTATTTCTAGGTTGCCTAGACTCTGGCTCTGAGTCTGAGATCTAGATCTAGATCGGGGTAATGGGAGGTATATAAGACCTGGCAATTCCTGGGCCAGGCTCTTTACTAACACTTCAGACCTTAAGGTCATTTAATTAAGAAATTAGAAGTCAGAAATCCTACCCTGTGCCGTTCCCCTACCCCCCCCCCACCCTACCTCACCCCACCCCACCCCACCCCATCCCCAAGCCTAGCTTTAGGCTAATAGCTGCTCCTCTGCTTTCCTGGAAACACACTCTTAAACTAGACCTGAACTTTAGGCCTGGCACATTGATTAAGGAATAAGCAAGACACATGTTTATTAAGTGTTAGGTAGTGTTCTAGGCTCTGGGGATACACTGGACATTCTGTGGAAACAAGCGCTTCAAGAAGCAATTAAAGAATTACTAGTAGTAATACAATGACATGGATTCATAACTGTTAGGGGAAAGGCAGGAGGAAAGAAGTGACAGGATTAAAGGAAGTATAAGAGACAAAATGTGAAGTTTCTTTTAAGTAGGGTAGGACAGTAATCAGGGAAACACAGAGTGAGAAGGTTTAAACTGAACACTGGTGTAGTCCTCTCATGCCCCTCTTTCCCTGTCAGTGTGCTGCTGGCTAACCTTGGGCAGGGCAGACTCCCAGCCCCATTTTATTTTATGTTTTACATTTATTTATTTTTCTTGTGTGTGGGCAAGGGAGCAACACATACCATAGAACAAGACTGGAGGTCAGAGGACCACTAGTGGAAGTCCATTCCCTCCTTCTGCCATATAGGTCCTGGGGGTCAAGTGCATGTCATCAGGCTTGTCAGCAAGTACCTGCTGAGCCACCTCGCCACTGCATCAGTCCCGCCATGTAGATGAGAAACAGACTTAGAAATCCTTAATGACTTGCCTAATGTCCATGAGCTCAAAGGGGAGAGTTGGGGATTTTTTTGTTTTTCTTTTTATTCAGTGGTTAGCAAGCCCTGGGAGGACTAGTACTTTTTCTGTTTTCCTATACTTTTGGCAATGCTTAGGTGGTAAATAATTGCAGATCTTGTGAGGGAGCCAGACCCTCACTGTGTTGCTGGACAGTGTTGAAGATGACCTCTAGGAATCAAGTCTCCTGAGTTGCTCTGTATCTTCCAGCTAAAATTTCCTTGCCTTACAAGCTGAGGTTTGTATGTGCCATCCAGAAAGAGGGTGACTGTAAGGAGTATGGGTTTTTCCGCCTGCCGCCGCCTGGTCTTGTCCCGCTGCCGCGCCAGCCCCAAATAATACACAGAGACTCTGTATTTGATACAATGCTGTTGGCCCGGTTACTTGTTTCTTATCGGCTAGCTCTGCCTTAATTATTAACCCATTTCTGCTGATCTATGTATTTTCACATGGCCTTCTCTTACGGGGAGGCGGCTGGCGTCCAGCTCTCTCCAGACTCTCCATCTTGACTCCTTCCTACTTCCTCTTTCCTCCTTGTCTCCTAGTCCCTCCTATCTTCCTTTCCTATTGGCCAACCGTGCTTTATTTATTAACCAGTATGAGAAACATATACAGAATGACATCTCCCATCAGGTGACTTTGCTTTTTTGTCTTTTGGGTTGTTAATGATGGGGAATGAGAATTCCCTTGGGCCTGGGACTTTCAGTGAGGTGGCATTCTACCACCAAGCAGTGTGGCATCTCTAAGCTGCTCCAGGCTTATCTTCATGTGTAGTACACTTCAGTAAGCTAAGGCTGTGCCATAAGTAAATGATTGGTAAAATATGACTGAAAAATGGATAGCATTTAAAAATACCTTTTACTTAGTCTTTGGCAGTTTTATAAGTGTATACAATGTTTCTTGATCCTATCCACCTCTAGGACCCCTTCCCATTTCCTCTGGACACCTTTCCCAACATGTTCCCCTCCCAATTTTTTTTTATTTTTTGTGATCCACTGTGTGCAGTTAATACTGCAGGTGGAATGCTGACTGATCTCAGGCAGGCTCTGTGCAGGTAATATAAATGAAGTAAGTTTATGAGTACAATGGTTGTGTGATATCCAGAAGACAGCATTTCACATCACCCCTCCCCATCCTTGGCCCTTAAATATTCTACAGTACTCCCTGAGCTTTGAGGTGGGGAGGGGTGATGCAGATGTCCTGTTTGGGGAGCTTCCAACAGTCAGTTATTCTCAGCACTTTGACTATTCTTGAGTGTCTGTATCCATTGTTGCTAGCTGATCAAAGAAGCTTCTCTGACCAAAACTGAAAGCAGCACATAAATATGTAGAAGGCAGTTTGACAACATGTCCATTTGTAAAAACAACATTGGTGGGTTCTACCCTAGAGTCTGTGACTTACCAAGCCATGGGATTTTGACCAGGATTATGTACCAGACATGAATTTCCTTCTGTGGAGTAAGCTTCAAATCTGTTCGTAAAACAGTTGGTTATCCTCATTGTACTAGTGCATACATCTTGCTTGGCAAATTGGTAGTAGCATTCAAGATCCATTTCTGGGTAATTTCTCCCGCAACAGCCCCGATTAGCACCTTCAAAGTGTCCTCAGCTACTGGGTCTTACCACTTAGCTATAATAGTGAACCAAGAACAGTGACAATATAGTGTGTTACTTGCAAGGGAAAAGGGTGGCCTTGGTACTTGTAGGGCGGTATCCCACAACTGTCATTGAGATTTTCAATCAGTAACCCGTGTCTTCTGGGAAAAATATTATCCACACATGCAGCATATACATATTCCTTTTTTTATAATTCTACTTTTTAATTAGCTTACAAAGTAGTGGATTTCCATAAGGTTTTAAGACATCATTAGTTTTGATTAACTAGCCACCCATTCTTTCCCCATCTCCACTCCAGTTCCTTCTTAAACTTTTAATCTCCAATATTTTTCCTTCCTTCTAATTTTATATCATGTGTACGTCTGTCCCTCACTCCTTGAGGCTTCCTCCCTACACACACCAAGGCCATTTCTAGCTTCTTGACCTCTACTGAGACTCCAAATTAATCACACAAATCTAAAAAAAATTGAAGCTAGGATCCATGTATGAGAAAACATGACAGTTGCCTTGCTGGGTCTGGGTTACCCGATGTTTCCAAGTTCTATCCATTTGAAATCGTAATTTCAGTTTTCTTTACAGCTGAATATAATTCTACTGCATATATGTAGTGCATTTTCATTATCCATCAGTTGATGGACATCCAGTCTGGCTCCATTTTCTAGCTATAGTGGTTAGAGCAGTATGTGCATGGATGTCCACATGTCTCTGTAAAAGTGTGTGGGTGCTCAGGAATGATACAGCTAGGTCATTGGTAGTTCTATTTTAGCTTTTTGGGGGTATCTCCACACTGACTTCCATAGTGGTTATACCGGTTTGTACTCCCACCAACCGTGGTTTCCCTTTCTTCACATCCTTGACAGCATTTATTGTCATTTGTTTCTTGATGCTAGCCTTTCTGACTGGAGTTAAGATGAAGTCTCAAAGTAGTTTTAACTTGCATTTATTTCCCTTATGGCTAAGGATGTTGGACACCTTTAGAAAAAGGTTTATTAGCCATTTGTATGTCTTTGAGAGCTCTCTGTTCAGCTCCACGATACCCCATCCCCTTCTTTTTGGATTGGCTTGTTGTTTTCTTGATGTTTAATTTCTTGAATTTTTTTTAAGATATCCTAGATATTAATTCTCTTGACAATATTTAGTTAATGACTTTATTGAGGTATAATTCACATACCATACAATTTGCCATGTTAGAGTGTACAGTTCTATAGTTTTTAGTATATTCCAAATTTTGCAGCCATCACCAATGTCTAATTCCAGAACATTTTCATTACACACACCGTTAAGTCTTGGTCCTGCTAGCAGCTGCTTCCCGTTATATTCTTTCCCTAATCTAAAAACCACTAATTTACTTTTTGTCACTATGGATTTGCCTACTGTGGATATTTCATATAAATAGAATCATGCGATATGTGGTTTATTGTGGCTGGCTTCTTTCACTTAGCGTATCAAGTAATTTTTAACTTATTATTTTATTTTGTATTTATAAGTGTTTTGCCTGCATGTGCACCGTGTGCATATATGTGTCTGCTACGTTTGGGCAATTGTTCTTGGAATCTTGGGCATCAGATCCCCTGGAGCCGGAGACAGGTGTGAGCTCTCTGACCTAGGTGCTGGAGTCTAACCTCAGGTTGTCTGTAGGCCCAGCAAGTGCTCTCAGCTGCCATCTTTCCAGCCCCTTTGTGGTTTTGTTTTGTTGATCATTCAGTTGGTTCATTGATTGATCTAGTTTGAGACAAGGCATTGAATGTAGTGAGGGCTGCCTGAAACCCCAGGCTGTCTGTCCTCCTTTAGTCTCCTGAGTGTTGGAACTACAAGCACACTCCATCTGTCTCACTTGTTTCCTTCCCTTTTCCTTTCCCTTCCCCTTCCATTGTCTTTTAAGTGGGGATCTTATGTGACTAGAGAGATGTTTCAAAGGTGAGGAGTACTTGCTGTTCTTCCATGGGATCCAGGTTTGATTCCTAGCACCCACATTGTGGCTCACAACTGTCTAACTTCAGTTCCAGGGGGGAATCTGGCACCTTCTTCTGGCCTGAGGGAACCAAGCATGAGTGTGGTGCTCATGGGGACAAACACTCATACACATAAAATGAAATAAGATTTTAAATCACCATTTTTTTTATATATATTTTTATTTATTTATTTTTTGGGGCTTGCTCTCTTGCCCAGGTAAGCCCCAAGTTCCCTTGGGTTCTAGAAAGCCCCCTTGCTTCCACCTGCCTAGTGCTAGGACTACAGGTACAGACACTTTTTTTTTTTTTTTTTTTTTTTTTTTTTTTTTATCACAACCATCCATATGTGGTGAAGTGGTATCGATATTGAATTTTGGGTTTGTTTACATTTGCCTAGTGAATAAAGCTGTCAAACATCTTTATGTTTACTATTTCCATTTCCCTTTATCAGTATTGCTTATCTCTTTGGATTTTCTTTTCCATTGTTAAGGAGTGGAAACAGTTTTAAGGCTGGGGATATATAGCTCTATTTGTGGTAGAGTGTTTGCCTAGCATACATGAAGGCTCTAGGTTCGTGTGTGTGTGTATGTGTGTGTGTGTGTGTGTGTGTGTGTGTGTGTACAAACCTCAAAGATACCGTTTTAAATAAGGTCCTTTAACTTTTATTGGCCTTCTTTCATCGACTTTTTAAAACTAAATTTATTGTTCCCTAGCACTAGGGAAGCAGAGGCAGGCAGATCTCTGAGTTCAAGGCCAGCCTAGTCTACAAAGTGAGTTCCAGGACAGCCAGAACTGTTACACAGAGAAACCTTGTCTTGAAAAAACAAAAACTACATTTATTTGTGTACCTTTGTGTGTGGGAGCAGGTATAATCAAAAGACAACTTGAACAGTCTGTTATCTCTACCATGTGGATACCAAGAATCAGACTCAAGTCATCAGGCTTAGGGCAGATGTCCTTATTTCCCCAACCATCTTGTCTGCCCTCATTGAGCTTAAAGTGTAAAAGTTTTGGGTTTGATTAGAGTGTTTTTGTTGTTACTCTTGTTTCTCTTGTTTTGAGACTGGGTCTCATGTAGCCCTGTAACTGAAGCTGGTCTTGACCTCTTGGTCTTCCTCGTTCTACCTTCCAGGTGTTTGTTTTATAGTCATACATTACCATACCCAGCTTCAACACTAGTAGTAGTAAATCTGTGGTATTGGGTTGTTACTTCTGGGTATGGAATCACCATCTTACTGAAGTACTGTCTATTAGGAGTGGGACTTTTGTGTCAAATAGATCTGTGTTTCTTGTTATTTAATCCTTTTAAGCCTGTTCTCTCTTTAGAAGCTGAGAACAATAGTTTTCTTTCCTAGGGGTCTTCTGAAGATGAACTGCTACAGCACTTAGTAAAATACCTGATGTTAAGAATCCCATAGCTGTCACTCTTTACTCTGTCATCCTTACCTCATCTGATAGTCTGCAGCTTGGATCTGCTCCCTGGATGACTTGTCCTGTAGATGGAACTTTGAACGGACCACTATTGTTCACTACATCCATTGCTGCTTAACAAACTGCAGCAACTGGAACTTTATGTGATATTACTCTTTTATTTTGCTTATTTTTCTGAGGGTACATTGGGCTGAGTTGAGCAGTTGCTCTCAGTTGGAATCTCTGCTACAGCTATAGTCATATTGGAATAAGGCAGGGCTTCAGATACTACTCTGACACCTGTGTTGGCAGGGTTTAAGCAGCCAGGGCTTTGAAACAGCTAGAGCTCCTTAGGCATCTCTTTCCCCACACTCACACCCTCTATTAGACTCCAAATTTCCTTTCTGTTCGGTGCTAGACTTCATTCATTGTGACTTCGGGCTTCCTGAACAAGCATCCCAGAACATTTGCAGAGGTAACAAGCTAGCCTCAGGAGTCTGCTAGTTGAAGGAGTTATAAAGGGAGGGAATGGAATGCTTAGGTAGTAGGTAGCTAGGGAGGGGAGGGGAGGGGAGGGAAGGGACCGAAGGAAGGAAAAAGAAAAAATTTAGTTCTTTGACAATTGGGAGTATGTATGTGATTTCTTATTTTAAGGTGTGTGACTTTTGTTTATGTTGCATTTGTTTAACTATGTGAAGCGGTGTTACTGTGCCTGTCTAAAACACCTGGTGGTTCTAATAAAGAGCTGAATGACCAATAGCAAGGCAGGAGCAAGGCTCAGCGGGGCTGGCAGGCAGAGTATAAATAAGAAAGAGCATGAGACCAAGAAGAAGAGTACATCAGGAGCCACCAACCCACCCACCCAGCAGCCCAGCCACAGAGTAAGAAGGAAAGTAAGATACACAGAAGTAAAAAAGATAAAAGCCCAGAGAGAAAAGGTAGACAGGTTAATTTACGTTAAAAGCTGGCTAGCAACAAGCCATGCTAAAGACAGGCATTCCTAACTAAGCATAAGCCTCTGTGTGTGGTTTACTTGGGTACTTGGGAGCTGGGTGGCGGGCCCCTCAAAAAAGCCAGAAGAGAAAAAACAACAACATATTTTGGTCATTTCCCCCCTTCCTTACCTTATCTAATCTCCTAAACTCCTTCTTTCAAATAAGTCTCTCCTACTTTCATGCCTTTTTTGTTGTTTTGTTTTTTTGTGACCTCTGAGTTTAATTAAGGTTGCGGTGCATGAGCTTTAGGGGGCAAGGGGCAGATACACTGGAGCACTGACAACTACCAGTGGCTACACCACTGAAGAAAATGACTTGTCTCCCCAGCAGCTACTATTACCTGCTCAAGGAGGGTTAGGCTTCCTGATTGATCCCCTTCTCCATCCACAATGGAATGATGATCCTCATCCCATGTAGGTCTTATGATGACGGTGAGTTCATGAGTCCAGAAGTGTTTTAGAGTGCTCCTCCACATCATCCCGCTCTGACATTCTTTCCATCCCCTCTTCCCCATGTTCTTGGAGGGGTGATACAGGTATCAATTTAAGGCCAAAGCTCAGCTTCTTGATGAGGAATGGCAAGGCTCTGGACAGAGAATTCATTCTTTCATCATTAATTTTTTTTTTTTTTTTTTTGTCCCTCCTCTCCATTAATACTAGTTCAAAGTTAAAAGACTCACTGATAAAATTTTACTGGTTACCTCTCCTTGATTTGGGTTTCTTTTTTATAGATCTCTCCCACATAGATCCCTGTTGATTCTTACATGACATTTGACTTTGTGTGTGTGTGTCTTATCTGTAAATACTTCCAGGATATCTGCAACTGGACCCTATGTGATTTTTCTCTTTTTTTAAAGATTTATCATTTTTATTTTATACCTATGCTGTTTTGCCTGCATGTCTGTCTGTACACCATTCATGTTCCTCATGCCAGTAGAAGCCAGAAGAGGGTATTGGATCCTCTGGAACTGGCAGTTGTTTCAGGCAGTTGTTAGTGGCCATGTGGGTGCTTTGAATTGAACCCCAGATCCTCTGCAAGAAGTTAGTAGCCACCTTCCCCACCCCAGGTTCTGTGTTCTTTAATTGGTAACAGGCAGTTAGCTACCTGAAATAGATTACCAAAATTTCTAATCAGATTTTTCCAGTAATTTCAGTGTCAATTATTTGCTCCTGGTTAAAAGTTTACGTAGATTTTCAGACAGATCCCTTATACAGTTGATCCTGCACATTGGATAAGTCTACATATCACACTCCTTTGTTCTCACAAATGAATTCTCCCATTAAGACTTGTGAAAGGGCAGGTAGAGGGAGATCCATTTGCTGATTTTGGAAAATGCTTTAACAATCTTTCTGATATATGCCTATGACAGTTTTGTTTGATTTGTTGGTTAGTCTTTTGAAATTGGTCTCACTGTGTAGCACAAGCTATCTTAAAACTCACTATGTAGCCCAGGCTAACCTTAACCTTTAAGCAGTCCTCCCTCCTCAGATCTGAGTACAGTGATTACAGGCATGAGTCACCACGGCCAGCTGTTCTTAGTAAGCTGGGGTGTACAGACATTGCAAGGCCCCAGTTTCCTTTCCAGTTTGGTGATCTTACCCAGAACTCCAAAGAGCCCCCCAAAGGACTGATCTCAGGAATCTCTCTACTACCTTCCAGTTTTGAGTGAAGAACCTCTTTCCTCCACAGTTCTAGAGACTTTGAGCTTTATTTCCTTCCATGGTCTTGCCTTTGCTGTTCTGATATTTATGACAAAGATTGTGTGGGTTGAGTGGAGTACCAAGTACAAAGCTGATGATATCTCTGCCAGAGATGGCCCTACCTCTAGACTGGCATTCCCACCAGTGTGGTTTCTTCATTGAGGGTCTGGTTTCTTTAGTTTCCTGTCCTGGTGATTGGACACCTGGTATGTTTTATTAGGGTGTGGACACTTGTACTTTTATTAGGGTACTGTTGCTAGAACCAGTATGCAACCCAGAATAAGACCCCACTTAATATTGATTGCAGTACTTTTATTGTTCAAAGCAATCTCCACCTACTACTGTACTTTATTCTCACCATCTACTTGTGAGGGAAAGCTTAGGGATTAAGAGGAAAGGATGCTTTCCAGGTGACTTTAGTTTCTATTCCTTCTCAGAGCTGTTTTTGACAGCTCTTTTAGAGTTGCCTCCCTTTTGATTCAGCCTGCCCTCCCTTGAATGGAGTGCCTTCCCTCCATTCTAGTGATAACTGGGGAGCTACTTATCTGTATGGTCACCCAGTCTGTCCCCAGCTCTTGGAGAGACTTTCCTATGCAAACTATAAGATTAGAAAGTGAATTAACTAGGGCAGGAGAATTACCAACTCTAAGGCTAGAAACTCTTGTCAGAAAGATGCAGGGAAGGGATGCAGAGGAGGAAAGGATGAGATGGATGGAGTCTATGGTCCTTTTCCCTGTACCAGCCTTCTATACCATCTTATGCAACAACTGTCATCATCTCCCTGACATCTGCTCTGGCCCTGTATTGTGTTCCTTGCTATTCTATTGGCCTTGGAGAAGGTAATGAAGGTAAGTGATCTTAGCATTTGACTAACCTAAAGTCTAATTGGGAAGCAGAAAGCCTTAGAGCCTAGAAACAATGCAGTGCTTTCCAAGAGAGCAGGTAAAAGGCCATGCCCCTCACCAGGAATTCTCACAGCAGGGTTTGGTGACAATAAATAACCTCCTCTCCTTTCTTATTTTACTTTGAAGTCATATTTGGCAGTTAATGGTTTCCAATAGAAATGTTTATTGATCCCGAGTTGCTGTGCTGGGTTTGCACTTGAAACTGTAGGGATTTAATATTGATAAGCACTTGCTGAAGTCATGGTATGTGGTCAAATATGAAAAGAATAGTAACACAGGATGCCAGGGGATGACATCTGACACATCTTTTCAAGCGTTGATGAGTCTAATTACTGAATTAATAATCTCTTTATTTAACTATGGCACACACACACACACAATTTCTCTTTTTTTTTTTTTAAACACCCAAGATTAATCTCTGATCTCCATACACATGTATGTACACACTTTGCACATATGCCTGCATACACATTGCACACACAGATTTCTTACACTGTGGAGAGGAATCAGTTTTTTTGTTTTCTTCTCTGGTGCATTTAATCTTCAATATTGTTGGTCAGAGATGGATTGCATGTAAATTAAAACGTAAAACACTTAGTAGGCTTGGCACCTCCCCTATCTACAGTATCTACAGACGCATTTTTTGAGGATTAGTAAATTGGCTAGTTTAATTACTACTTCATCTAACCTTCATGACTTCATACTCCACAGCCATTTATTTTGAGTTATAATAATCCCTTAAGTTTGTGCAACACTTTGCAGTTTTAGAGGTTTTTTTTTTTTAAATTTATTTTATAGAGGGTTTTTTTTTTTAAAACCTTTGTTCTTTTTATAAAACAGCTTTTGAGATATCACAGGATAAAGTTTACTCTTCAGGATGTGCAGTTATCATAGTAACCTAATTCCAGACATTTTCATCCTCCCCAAAAAGAAATCTGTTAGCTATTAGCACTCACCCCATCATACACTTCCACAGACCCAACCACTAATCTGCATTTTGATTCTATGATTTACTTATTTAGGCATTTCATATAAAATGAATCATAGAGTATATCATTTAGCATGATATTTTGGAAGTTCATTGTCTTATAGCATGCTTCATTCTTCGTATTGCCAATTAATACACTATTGTATTGGTAGTACTACCTTTTGTTTTTATCCATCCATTCATTGGTTGATTCATATTTGGGATTTTTTTTCCTGTTGTAATATTGCTGTGAGTATTTAGGCACAATTTTTTTGGAGTTGTGTTTTTATCTCTCGGGTATGTATTTTTGACAGAAATCTCTGGATCATATGGTAGCTCTATACTTAGCATTTTGAGGTACTATCAAAGTGTTTTTAGGGATTGGAAAGATAGCTCAGCAGGTAGAATACTTACTGTGCAAATAAGGACTGGAGTTTGGATCCCCCAGAATCCATATGAAGACTGGGAGGGCATAATGGTGCTTGTAAACCCAATGTGAAAAGTCTCTGGAGCAAGCTTGCTTGTTAGACTAGCCAGACGATGAGGTCTACATTCACTGAGAAGCCCTGTCTCAAGACATGCAGAACACATACATACACCCCCCCCTCCAAAAAATGTTTTCAAAAGTAGTTGCACCAATTTATAATCTATCAGCAGTTTATGAAGGCTCCAATTTCTTCAATGTATGAGGGTTTCCAATTCCCCAGTGCTTATCCGAGGTCCTTTTCTGCAGTTTTCCTATATGTATACTGGGATTTCTGTGGTTTGGGTTTGTATTTCTGTTAATGGTTTTCATGTGCTTATTGGTCCTCTGGTACATTTTCTATTCAAATCATTTGCCTTTTGTTTTTGTTTTGAGACCAAATCTCATTGTGAGGCCCATGCTGGCCTTTAACTTGCTATATAGAGCATGCTATCCTAAAACTTGTGGTGATTCTTCTGCCTCTGCCTTCAGAGTACTGGGATTCCATGCATGTGTCATCATACTTGGCTCTTTGCCTATTTTAATTTGAGTCCCTTCTCCTTTTATTGTTAGGTATAAGAGTTAGTTTTGTTTTGTTGCTGTGCTTTTGGTGTCGTATCTAAAGCTATTTCCCAACCCAAGGTCTTTCAGTATTTCTTGTAAAAGTTTTTTAGTTTTAGCCCTGCTCTAGTTTTGTTTCCATTGCTGTAGTAAAGACCATGACTAAAAGAAAGTTGAGGAGGAAGAGTTTATTTTATCTTACATTTCCAGGTAACAGTCCATCACAGAAGTCAAGAAAGGAACTGAAACAGAGACCATTGAAGAACACTGCCTACTTGCTTGCTCCTCATGACTTGTTCAGCCTTCTTTCTTCTATACCACAGGACTGCCTGCCCAGGGGTAACATCACCCATAGTGAGCTGAGGCCCTTCCACATCAGCCAAAAATCGAGAAAATGTCCCACAGACTTACCTACCTACCTACTAATGTAATGGAGACATTTTCTCGATTGAAGTTTTCTCTTCACAAATTAAAAAAAGAAAAAAATCTAGTCTATGGGTCACTTGGGAGTAAGTTTTATACATAGTAGGAAGTAGGACTTTAGTATCATACTTCTGTGTATGGATTTCTGGTTGTTCTAGCATTACTTGTTGAGAATGCTACTCTTTCTCCACTGAATTGTCTTAACAGCCTTGTTGAAAATCAGTGGACCCTTGGGGCTAGACAGATAACTCAGTAGTATATTGCTCTTCCAAAGGGCCTAAATTCAGTTCCCAGTACCACATCAGGTGACTAACATCTGCTTGTAACTCCAGCTCCAGGGAATTTCATGACCACTTCTGGACTCTACAGGCACCTTCCCTCACACACACATAACCATACACAGGTACACATAAGTTAGAAAATAATACTTCTTTTTAAAAAGAAAATTACTGGAACTGGCCATGATGGTGCACACCTTTAATCCAAATACTTGGGAGGCAGAGGCCTGCAGGTCTCTGAGTTTGAGTTCAACTTGGTCTATATAGTAAGTTCTAGGGCACCCAGGACTACATGGTGAGACCCTTTTTTTTGGGAGGGTGATCCTGAACCCATAAATATGAGTTTATTTCTGGGTCTTAATTTTAATCTGTTGGTTTACATGTCTGTCATTTTTTGCCAATATCACATTGTACCATAATGAATTTTGAATGTTTTCCAGATTTGAGTATTTTTGATTGTCTTGGTTATTCATTTGTATTTACATGTGCATTTTAGAATGAGCTTGTACACAAAGTTGTGGATTACTATCTTAACAATATTAAGCCTCCTGATATTTTTCTACTTACTCAGGCTTCACTTGATAAAATCCTTAATGAATTGTAGTCTTCAGGGTACAAGTCTTAGGTCTTGAACAAATTTTGTCAAATATTTTTGCTAGCCTTTCTTTTTTCTTTAAAGAAAAATATTTTCTTAGTTTTTTGATAGAGTGATAGTGAAGATTGGTAGAATGATAGAGTGACAGATGTAGGCATAATATCAATGTTAATATGCAATGTTGATATTGCATCCTGCAACTCTGCTGAGCTTAGTAGTTTATAAGTCCCTCCCTCCCTCCCTTCCTTTCTTCCTTCCTTCCAGAATCTTTAGGTTTTCTAAGTCAAGATTATGTCATCTGTGCAGTTTTAATCTTCTTTTCCTCCTTCCTAGTCTGGGTGACTTTCGTTGTATCTTCATACCTTATTGCCTTGATTAGAGCCTCCTCTAAAATATTGATAGTTATCATCCTTCATTTTTATTCCTAATCTTAGAATCTCCGTCTTTTACCATTACATATGATGCTGCCTTGAAATTTTTTTAGATTATCCTCATTAGGAAGAGGAAATTTTCTTCTAGTTCAACTACTTTGTTACTCTGACAGCAGTTGATTGTCATATATTAAACCAGCCTAGTATTCATGAGATAAATCTCATTTGGCCATGTATCTGATCTATTTCCCGTGTTCTTAGATCTGTTTGCATTTGTTTGATTCTTAACAATCCTGTGACTATAGTCCTTCAGAAAAACCGAAGCATTAATGAAATAGTTGGCTTATAATTGCATAATGTCAAAACTGAAACAGGGATGAAGACTTTACCCCTCATAGCATAAATAACTCACCATTGGTCTCATTTCTTTGGGCTGTTTGAAACAAGGTTTCACTATGTAGCCCAGGCTTTCCTTGAACTCACAGGTTCATCCGCCTCTGTCTCCCAAGTGCTAGGATCAAAGAAAGGCCAGTGTTACCACATGCAGCTTGCTTACTTAAAAACAACTATCATACCATCTTGGACTGGAAACTTCCAGAGAGGGCCTTTCTAATATTCTCATCACAGGACCACACATTAGCATATCACACTGATTGCGTTTGGTTATTATTCCTGTGCTTTTCAGTGTGCTCATTATGTCTTATGAGCACTAACGACAGGCAAGAAGATATGTGTACAGTTCCCCAGTCTTTTTTGATACTCAGCACTGGTGGTGCCTGTCCATTCCCCTTGCCTCAAATCTCATTGCTTTTCTCTTGAACAGCTCTTTACCTGGGACTGTGTATTTATCCCTTCCCCCCTCCTCTGTCACCATAGCAACTGCTTTAGCAAAGACTATAATTGCAGCAGATTTACTGAAAGAATCTCAAGATTAAATCTTTTGCCTTCTCCACCTTTTCTCTGTGTATACAGGCAGACTGTTACACATTTCACATTGAAATCTAACCACTTAGATCCTCAGAAGTTTTTTGTAGAGAATACAGGGCAAACACATTGGTGGGAGACACATGAATTCTTTGGAATTCTCAATGTCTACTTGTGACACACTTGCTTCATCATTTTCAGCATTGTAATTTATCCTTGCCATTTATTAATTCCTGAGCTCCTATTCTAGCATACAAGTTTTTTTGTTTTTGTTTTTTTAAACTTTTTTTTATATGTATGTGTGTTTTGCCTGATAAATGACTGTACAACATTTGTGCCCCTGGTGCCTATGGAGGCCAGAAAAGGATGTCAGATCCCCTGGAAGTGGAGTTATAGACAGTTGTGGGCTGCTGTATGGGCCCTGGGAATCAAACTCAGGTCTTCTGGAAAAGTAGCCAGTGTTCTTAATTGCTGAGCCATCTCTCTAAGCCCTAGTATATGGCTTTTAAAAGACGCTTCATGGACCAGTAAAGTGGCTAAGTGAGTAAAGGCATCCGCTACCAATCCTGATGGTGGAAGGAGAGCACTAACTCCCAAAAGTTGTCCTCTGATCTCCTCTTTCAGGCCATGACACACTTACATCTACAACATGAGCATGCACATGCACACACACAAATTTAATTTAAAAACAATCATCTTAGTATTAAATCCCTGAGAGCATATCTTATGTGAGCCAAATACTAATGTATTACAAAGGCAATAAAAATGCATTTTAAAATTTGTATTGCTTCTCCATTGATATGTGTATTTGGAACTTGCCTATGCATTAATTAAGGAACCATATGGGTGTTTAAACATAAAATACAAGAGTATATGTATTATTACTTACGATTATTCTCTCATTTTAAATTCAAACAGCATTCTGAAATGGACTGACTTTTAATGCTAGCACAAAGAATGTGTTCCTACTTCTCTGTATTTGAGGAGTGCAATTTATAGTCTCTAATACAGATCCAGTGCTGTAGTGCTGTTTTTCTTTTAATAGCTTTATTAAGATATATTTGTTTATATGCATGCATATATTTGCAGAATTTAATTTGGTATATTTTGGTATATAGGACACCATATCCCAAGTCAGGATAAAGAGCATAACATTTTTCTCAAAAGTTTCCTCATGCCTCTTCTAGAGTGATATATTATATACCCCTTTATTGTTTGACTTCTACCACTTAACACAATTGGTTTGAAGTTAGTCTGTTTTTATCATGTATATCAGTAGTTGTTTAGCATCCTATTTTGTAGATGTTTTTTTTTTTTTTTATATTTGTGCTGCTATAAACCTTTTATGAATACCCACTCCTGTGCAGGCCTTTGTGCAGGCATGTGTTTTGCTTCTTGAGCTTTTTCCTTGTACAAATCTTAGAAGAATGGCTAGGTCATGTGCTAGATATGTGTATATTGCAGTGGTCCCAGCCGTCAGTAGCTGGGCAATCATACTTTATCGTGGTGAGTGATGGTAGATAAACATCTGTATGCTATTTGCTATTGTCCTGGTTTTCTTTTTGTTGCTGTGACACTGACTAAAACCCACTTGGGGAGAAAAGGGTTTAATTTACAGATTATAGTCCATCATCAAGGCAAGCCAAGTCAGGAACTGAAGTAGAACTATAGAGAAATGCTGCTTACTGGCTTGTTTCTTCTGCTCAGCCAGCTTTCTTATACAGTCCAGGCTGCCTGCCTAGAGATGGTACAGCACCATACACACCAATGTGCTAGATCCTCCTCCAAGATCAATTAGCAATCAAGAAGATGCCCATGGACAGGCTCACAGGCCAATCTGATGGAGGCAGCTCCTCAGTTGAGGCTTCCTCTTCCCAAGTTGACAACCAAGATCAGACATCACAGCAGTGTATATGCCCTTTGTCCTTCTTTCCCGTGTTTAAGTCTTTTATCCATTTTTAAGTAATTTTATCTATCTATCTATCTATCTATCTATCTATCTATCTATCTATCTATGAGAAAACTGTCCTAGAACTCTGTAGTTCAAGGTGGCATCAAACACACAGATACCTGCCTCTGTCTCCAAGTGCTGGGATAAAAGATGTGCACCACCACTCCTGGCCTAAAAAAAGGTTCTTGAGCATTTATTTAGTGTGTGATGGAGGGGTGGGTAGGATGAGGGAGGGTCGGGTAGATGTCAGGGAATGTGGTGGTTTGAAAAGTTATGGCCCCCATAAACTAATGTGTTTGAATGCTTGGCCCATAGGAAACATTATTAAGAGCAATAGAAACTCTAAGACAGAAACAACTTAATAATCTATCCTTTTTCCCATGTTGGTTCTGGGGATCCAACTTAGGATGTCAGGGTTAATGACAAGTGCCTTTACTTGCTTAGCCATTGTGTCCATTTTTTAAATTGGATAGATTGCAGTATTGGCCCAGTCACTGCATTGTAAGAACTCTGTGTGTTCTGGACAGTTTCTGTGTTGGATGTCCTTGCTCTGTTCTCCCTTGCACTGTGGCTTGCTATATTTTTGCTGCTGCTCTCTGCTGTTCTTGCTTCTTTATTTTGTCTTTTGAAACGTCTTTAAATTTGCACATGGTGAAGTACAATAATGTTTGAAGAGCAAAAGTTCTTAATTTGGTGAAATCTAGCATATCAGTTTTCTTCTATAGTTTGTACTTTATTGTGCTTAATCTCTGCAACTTCAAAGTCTTAAGGTTTCCTCTTAGATTTTTTTTCCTTCTTCTGTCTTTTAACTGTGTTATGGTTTTGGTTACTTTGTACCATGTTGTGAGAGAGCAATGAGGTCCATTGTTTGTATGGTGTGTACTTGTTGGAAGATTATTCTTTGTCATTGAGTTACATTGACACCGATAACAGTACTCATCAGATGCACTTAGTCTAGTCCACTCTGTTCCCTTGGCATGTGCCAGTCACAAGCTTTTATGATTGTTGTAGCTTTAAACTACACCTTGAGGACAAATAACACAACTTTCCCAACATTGTTTTACCTTCAGAAATGTTTGGAGTTTTGTGCATTGTTTTCATTTTCACATAAACTTTAGAATCAGCTTGTCTGTTTTTATACAAAAAAGTAAATAAAAAGTATTGACGCTATAACATTTAGCAGTCAGTCTGTAGAAAATTCCATTTTAACAATATTCAGTCTTTTGATCTATGAACATGATATATTTCTCTAAATAGTTATGTCTGGTTTTTGTTTTTTGTTTTGTTTTTGTTTTGTTTTGTTTTGATACTGCTGATTTAACCCATGCAGTAAGGTCCTTCACCATTTTATAAGCACTTTGCACATAGTACCTCCTTCAGTCCTAGTAACCCTAAAAGGAACTATACAGATCAGGGTGATTAAACATAAGTGTTATGCACCTTCTCCAAGGCCATGAAGCTGGTAAGAAGTAGAATTTGATTTCAGATCCTGCCAGTTTGGCCATGTCTTAGGTTTCTGTTGCTGTGATAAAACTCTATAACCAAAGAAATAGGGAAGGAAAGGATTTATTTCATCCTACATTTCCATATCACTGCTCATCAATGAAAGAAGTCAGAGCAGGAACTCAAGGCAAGAACCTGGTAGCTTATTCTCCATGATTTGCTCAGCCTGTTTTCTTATACAACTCAGGATCACTGCTCAGGGGAGGCATCACTCACACCAATCATTAATTAAGAAAATGCACTACAGATTTATCTATAGTTGAATCTGATGGAGGCATTCTGACAATTGAGGTTCCAGGAAAGACCCTTCAAATCTTGGCTCTTGATCACTATCCCATGCAGTCTGTGGAATTCCCAAAGTAGATGCAGAAATGAGAAGTAGTAGCATCTTTATCATATTGGCAGAATTATTACTTAACTAACTGGGCATGAGAAAGACATAAATGGGGGACAGAGGTGGAGAATGGGAAATGAATTTTTCCGTGCACTTAAGTATCTCTAGTATGTCTCCTAGGAAGTTCCACAGAGGAGTCTGAGACTTGAGAGAGAGTCTTGGCACTGAAAAGTATTACAAGGTTGGCTAAAGCAAGAGCAGACTATCTTCTAAGACAATATGAAAAATCCCAGTTAAAAGACATCAGCTTTGTCAGATGCAGTGAGAGGTCCAGTTCAGTGAGATCTGATAAACAAAAACCTTTAGATTTTTCAGTTGGTGGACTGGCTATTAATAATTTTATTGAAAATAATTTCATCAGAGTCCTGGCAGAAGCCAAATTGAGATTCCTTTGAAGAGTCAGTAGAAGGTGGACAAATAGAGATGGTAAATGTGCACCACACTTTCTAGAAGTCTAGAAGAGAAACAGGCCAGGAGACGACTTGGTAATAGCTAGAGGAGCTGATGTGTCAAGTAAATATTTTTTTTTCCCCTCAGATAAAAAAGGATTTGGTTATGGTCTGTGTAGGTAGAGCCCAGAGAAGGTGATGGGGTCAGAGTCATGGGTGGGATATGAACTTATACTAGAGGTAAAGGAAAGTAAGTGAATGTTGATGTAGTGTGAAGTTGAGATGGAGGTAGGAAGTTGAAAAAAATATATAGAAGCTCCAGTTATTTTGGTACTATAAGAGTACTTTATATTTATTATAGCCCTAAAAAAATTGTAATTGAGGAAAGCCATCAAGTTATCAAGTAGTAGAAAAACTGGCCAAGGGTAATAGAACTAACCATGGGCCCTGAAAGCCTGACCACAGCTGCTGACCTTGAAACTGCCTGCTGTAATACACAGTGGTCTGTTTTTCCCTAGCAGAGTGTTATCTAGAAGTCCGAGGAAGCCCACAGGTGGGCGCTTCGGTTGGACAGATTCAATGAGAAAATTGAACATGGCAAAAGAATCAGGGTGCTTGCAAACAAGAAATGAAGAAGCTGCTGTCACCTGGGAGAAAGCCAATATGCTAAGATTAAATATGTGTGGAATAGGGAATTGAACTGAGTGTGTGTGTGTGTGTGTGTGTGTGTGTGTGTGTGTGTGTGTGTCTGTCTGTCTGTCTGTCTGTCTGTCTGTCTGTCTGTCTGATTCAGGATGTGTTTATTGGATGTCTCCACTCATCTTGACCCAGATACTATTGCTTTCTCATAGAGGAGCACCCTCCTGTCAGCCTTGCTTTTTATGTCTATAGGCTGACAGGACAATAGAGCAGTCAAGTCTCAAGATAATGCCCAGAGACCATGAGGACTTAAGGAATCCTGGGCGTTTCACATCCATAGCATAGCAGTTGAGGCTCTCCAGCAGGCGCTGCTTCTTCTGTTTCCTCTTTTCTTTTGGGGAAAGATGAATTTTGTGAGAGGCATGTTCTTGTAGGAAAGTCACCTTAGGAAAGGCAAATTTGTGTTTTTGAAAGTGGTCGTGTTGTGAGTAATGTCAGGACCCAAAGTGCTAGAAGTAAAACATTAGGAAAGTTAATTTAAGGAATTAAAAATGGATTTTGAAACCCACAGATTTTTTTTTTTTCTGGACAGATTGAGAGAAGAGGGAAATATAAACATTTGTGTCATTGATATTACAATATGTGTATTTTGAAGTAGCCCCACCTGCTAGAAAAAGCTTTTGTGATGTAGTATATGGAGAGGGGAGGTTAGGAATAGACCCCAGTACAGTAACAGGAAAGAAAGGGAATTCAGCCCTGCAAAAAAGACAGGTCTCCATAATATGGAGCAGCCTTGGCCAATCTCAGTTCAAGAAGGTAGCCTGTTACTGATGTCCAGGGCTAGATGGCTCCATGTGTTTCTCCCCCCCACCCCCCCACCACCACTACCACATGCCTTCCCAGTACCAAGGAAGGGGAGCATGACTTCTGTCTCATCTGCTTTTCCCTTACGTCTTGGAGCACTGCTTCATATCTGAGCTGTCAATAAACTGTGTTAGTATATGACTGAAAAATTGTGAAAGTGGTGATGAGGATGATTACTTGTGCCAGGCATTGTTGCAAGTGTTATTTAGTACTCTTTTTATCTAGAGTCAACATAGATGATATATTAATACCTAGACAAAGCAATAGGCATGCAGCTAGTCTGTGTGTGAAATGTGAGGAAGTTGTATGAGAGTGAGTGCCAGGAAGGACCTTTTTTACATAGTCTTACTAAGATACAATTCACACGTCATAACCTCCACTATTCGACAGTTAGGGGGTGTGTTAGAATGGCCACAGTTTTGCCACTACCACTGTCAAGTTTCAGAATTATTTTAATGCCACAGATTAAAACTTTATAGTCTTTTCCGTTGCTGCTCTTGTCAGCTCAGCCCCAGCTAGCCACTCTTTGTGAGTTTGCCTATTCTGAATATTTCACCGATATGGAATCGGTCATGCAACATCCAGTCTTTGTGGCTCTTTTCTTTTGCTTAGCATGGTGTTTTGAAGGCTCATTTATGTTGTAGCTCCCATCGCTTCTTTGTTTTATTTTTTGTTTTTTCAAGACAGAGTTTCTCTGCTTTGTTTTGTTTTTTGTTGTTCGAGACAGAGTTTCTCTGTGTAGTTTTGGAGTCTGCCCTGGAACTCACTCTGTAGACCAGGCTGGCCTTGAACTCACAGAGATCCACCTGCCTCTGCCACTACCATCTGGCTCTTGTGCTGTTGTTGTTTTTAACTGCTAGTTAATAGGGAATTACTCTTTCATCTGTCAACAGACATTTAGGTTGTTTCTTCATTGGGGCTTTTATAAATTCTACTGTTGGAAATATTTGAGTATATTTCAGGTGAATGGAGGTTTGGAGCCTCAGGAGTTGACTGCTGAACTATACACTGCCTCTCTGTTTGTCTTTTTGAAAAGATGTCTGTTTTCTCAAAGTGGCCATACTGGTTTACATTCCCATTAGCAATTTGTGAGTGTTCAGGTTTCTCCATGTCTCAATCAGCATTTGTTTTTTACATTGTGTATTTTTGCTCTGGCCATCCTAGTGGACGTAAGGATGTATCTCATTGTTTTGATTTTCCTGGAAAGTCATAGGGAACTAATAACAAATTTTATCTTTTAAGGTATTTATAGGCATGAATGTGCACATGCATGTACATGTGGAGAGAGAAGTATATTCAAATATTTGACTATTTCTAACCATTTTTATTGTTAATGTCTAAGAGTTTTTACATATTTGGGTTATAAGTTCTTTACTACATAATGTGATTTGAAAATATTTTCTCCCATTATATGTGTTGTCTTTTCAGTCTCTTGATGGTATGGTTTGAAACACAAAAGTTACTGATTTTGGTGAAGTTCAGTTTTTTTTTTTTTTTTTATGACTTATACTTTCGATCTCATATATGAGAAACTATTGCATAACTCAAGAACACAAAGATACAGTAGATTTTGAAATCAGCAAGTGTGAATCCTCCAGTTTTGTCCTTTACTCAATAGTATGTTAGCTATTCATCTTCATATGAATATTATGGGTAACATTTTGTGCCAAAAACAAGTAATGAAAATCTGGGGTTCCAAAAAGGGTTTCGTTAAATTTTAGCTCAGTTAGTATGTCACCCTCATATTCCAAAATCTCCTTCTCTTTGAGCATGCCTTTCTACTTGATTTTGAATTTCAGGGTTGAAATTTTTGTATATATTGTTTTCAATTCATCCCTATGTGCTTTAATCTTGGATTGTTCTTTGTTTGTTTGTTTGTTTGTTTGTTTGAGATAGGGTTTACTATGTAGCCCTAGCTGGCCTGGCTGCCTTCAAGCTCATAGAGATCTGCCTGACCCTGCCTTCTAGGTGGTGGAATTAAAAGCATATGCCAATATAACTTTCTTTATTTCACTTTTTTGTTTGTTTGTTTGCTTGTTTGTTTTCAAGTCAGGGTTTTTCTGTGCAGCTTTGGAGCCTGTCCTGGAACTCAATCTGTAGACCAGGCTAGCCTTCTACTCACAGAGATCCTCTTGCCTCTGCCTCCTGAGTGCTGGGATTAAAGGCATGTGCCACTGCCGCCAAGCCTTAATTTCACTTTTATATTGTTCGTTGTTATCTATAAAAATAGACTTTTTGTTTGGCAATCTTGTATCTTCAAATTGCTATTTAACTTTCATCTTTTTTGTGGATTCCTTAAGATGTCTGTGCACATGATCAAGCCATATGTAAAGCAGGTTTTTACTTCTCTTTAATTTGGATAGTTTTTTTCTTTTTATTGCCTGATAGTCCTAGCTGGAATACCCTAAGTCAGCTGGAACAGACATGAAACAGACTTTTCTACCTTGGTTACATGATGCTAGGAGTAAGATAGTCTTTCATTCTTGAGCCTATTAACTGTAGGTGTAAGGGTCATGCGACCCTTGAGCCCCAAATGAACACACAAGACTTATATTAATTACAAAATTGTTGGCTGATGACTAGGGCTTCTTATTGGCTACCTTTGTCTTAATTATTAACCCATTTCTATCAATCTATGTATTGCCACAAGGCTGTGGCTTACCTGGCAATGCCCTCCACAGTGTTACTCCTCCAGCAGCATCGTATCTCTGTCTCATGGGTGCACTCTGCCTACCCAGAACCCTCCTCCTCTCCTAGCCCCGCCTATCTTCCTGCCTGACCAATCAGTGTTTTATTCATCAACCAATATGAGAAACACATACAGAATAACATCTCCCACTATGTAAGTATCTGTGCTAGTTTTTTGTCACTTTGACACAGCCAGAGTTATCTGGCAAGAGAGACCCTTAGTTGAGAAAATGCCTCCACCAGTTTAGACTGTAGGCTATCTGTGGAGCATTTCCTTAATTAATGACTGATGTGAGCGGGCCCAGCCACTGAGTGATGCTACTCCTGGGCAGGTGGTCCTGGGTGCTATAAAGAAACCAGTCGGTGACTGCATTCCTCTATCCCAGTGGTTCTTAAGCTGTGGGTTGCAACCCATTTGGGTCAAATGATCCTTTCACAGGGGTCTCATAGCAGATGTCCTACATATCAGATATTTATGTTATGATCCATAACAGTAGCAAAATTATAGTTTTGAAGTAGCAACAAAAATAATTTTGTAGTGGGGGTCACCACAACATGAGGAATTGTTTTAAAGAGTTGCAGCATTAGAAAGGTTGAGAACCACTGCTCTGTGCCCTATATTTCAGTTCCTGCCGTCAGGCTCCTGCTTTGACTTCTCTCAGTATGACTATGATCAGAAACTCTTTCCTCCCCAACTTGCTTTTGGTCATGGTTTTTGTCACAGCAATAGAAAGAAAACTAGGACAGTCTCTTTGTTGTGGAGAGAAGAGTGAGATGAAGTTTGATAGGTAGGTACTCTGGGCAACAAGTTCACATGGAGGTCTACCCAGTACATAATGAATCTAAGAAAAGAATGACATGGAGGTTACAAGTTCTGGAAACGATGTTTTTCAGACTTTCCAACCAGTTAAACTGACTTTATCTTCTATAGATGTTTTCTACCAGCTTGCGTAGACAAAACAATGAATCTTTATTTTTTTTTAAGAATTTAAAATTATTTTTAATTATGTGTTAGTGTATGTGTATCTGAATGTGAGTAAGTACAGATGAGTATAGCAGGTGCCCTCAGAGGAGTCAGAGCCTTTAAAACTGGAATTATAGATAGTGGTAAATGGTCATGTAGGTGCTGGGAACTGAACTTGGATCTTCTGGAAAAGCAGCTAGTATCTCTGAGCCATCTCTCTAGCCCTTGATTTTTTTTTAAAAGAAATCATGATTTAGACTTGAGTTTTAAAGGCTAGGAGAATAAAAATATTCTTTGGTAATTTCATTCATGAATACAATTTTCTTAATTTTGTATTGTTTTAGAAGAGAAATTTTTAGGAGAGTGTAACTGTGTGGTGGTTTGAATAAGGATGGCCCCCATGGGCTCATATATTTGAATTTTTTGGTGGACTGTTTAAGAAGCCTTAGGAGCTGAGGCCTTGTTGGAGGAGGTGTATCACTTGGAGTAGGCTTTAAGGTTTCAAAAGCTCAGGCCAGACCAGTCTCTGGCTCCTACTTGTAGATCCTGCCCCTGCACCAGGCCTGCCTGCCTGCCTGCCACCTTGCTCCCTACCATAATGATCATGGACTCACCCTCAGAAACTGTAAGCAAGCCCCCAATTAAATACTTTGCTTTCAGAGTTGCCTCAGTCATGGTGTCTTTTCACAGCAGTAGAACATTGACTGAGACAGAGTATCATTAAGAGTGTGGTTCAATACAGCTGACCATAGGATAGCTCTCTGTGATATGCTTCACTTTTGGATGACTGGTGTTCAGCATATCCTGTGTAGAATTGTGGATTTGGATGTAAATTTTGCATTTGTACATTGTACAAAGTTTAGTTTGTTTGTCTGTCTCCAAGCTTCTCAAGATCTTAAGTCTCCCAAGGACATTTTATACTTTAAAATATGTCCCAGATATCTAAATAATTTCTTTGTACCAGTCAGTACTTGTTAGCCATTGGCAAAGGTGAACATGATTGAAAAGATGTACCAGGCATTGTGACAGACACCTAGAATCCCAGCATATAGGATGCTGAGGCGAAGGATGGGAGTTCAAGGTCAACCTTGGGCTCTAGAGTGAATTCTGGGTTATTTGTACAACAAAGAAAATCTCTAGCTCAAAAATTTGATCAAAAAATATAAAAATTTCTGTTACTTAGGAAGAATATTAAGTATAAATTTGTTTCATACTTGATAGCAGATTTTCATAAAGATGAAGAAGGTCACTTGAAAGTTACGATTTTAAAGGTCTAATGAATCTTGCTATTAAACTGCCTCCAGGATTTTGTTAGGTCCACTTGTCATATTTACAGGTAATTTTTTTCTAGGCAGTCTGATTTTCAACTTCCAGTGGACTTAATACCAATTTGTAACTCTTAATCCTAAATGCTCAATAGTAACTAAGGGGCTAGCAAGATAGCTTTTCAGGTAAAGCTATTGCCATGGCAACCTGAGTTTGATCCCTGGGACCCATGTAGATGTGGTGGATGGTGAGAACAACTGCCTACATGCACTCCAGCCAACACATCACACACACACACACACACACACACACACACCACCACCACCAACAACAACAACAACAACAACAACAATAGATTAAAAAACCTACTCCTAACAACAACAACAACAACAACAACAATAGATTAAAAAACCTACTCCTTACAATGACTAGGTGGAAAAAATCTTGAAGGCAAAACTATACCTTAGTTTTTGTTTATCTCATCCTGTGAAAGAATAAAACATGAAGCTGGACTCAGAAGAAGCAGGTGAGAAGTACTGGGAAGTTGAACAGAGTGAAATCTTGGAAAAGCTGCCCATTTTTCCAGCTTCTCTTCATGACATTATCTCCACAGTCTGGATGAGCCAACTGGCTACCGAGGGTAGAGTCCTGCGTTCCAGTTCTCACTCTGACAGCAAGGGACCCCTGAAATTTTTATTTAATGACTCCCCTTATGAACTTGGGCTCTGTCTTAGTTACTTTTCCTGTTGCTATGATGAAACACCCTGACAAAAGCAACTCAAGGGAGACAGGGGCTGCTTTTAGCTCATAGTTTGAGGGTGTAGTCCATCATTCTGGGACAGACAGGAGCTACAACCACAATCAGGAACGGGGTATTCAGCTAGCTTTCCACCTCTGTCAATGTAATCTATACAATGCTTAGCAGAAGTTCCGAGTGTACCCTTATCTGTGACCAGAGGCTTGTCTGCCAAGTTAACAATCAGTACTACCACAGGCTCCTATATAATATCAAAGACTTGATGACTTAAATAATAGGTGTTTACTTTTCTCAGCTCTGAAATCTAGGAGTCAGAGATCAGAGTGAGAGTGTGGTTGGATTCTGATAAAACATCACTGGCATGCAGTTATTGTTTTCTTACTGGTGTTGATGATAACAGCCTTTCCCCATACTATGCTTGTGAAAAGAAACAGCAGGCTCCCTGGCATCTGTTTTTCTGTGAGCACTAATGTGAGCACCTGACCCTAATCACCTCCTAAAGGCTTGTTGTGTGACAAAACTTTTCCTTGGGAGATTCAACACACATGTCTACCCACCCCAGACAGGGAACCCATGACAGACCAAAATACAGATACCACCAAAGTCCAACTTGGTGAGCCAAGAGTTTTGTTAGGGTCACTTACAAGAATAATGATGAGGGATTACCTGCACAACCAGAAATGACTCAAAAACAGCTACATTACCAAAACCCAGCCAGCATGGGTGACAGCTCACAAAGCTGGGAACGTGGAGCACAGTGTTATACACTGTACGCAGATCAATGGGTTATATAGTGTCCTTTCCAGATGCCTCAGGAAGCATCTTCCAGGCAGCTGCTCTAGTATGAAAAACTTTGCAGCTCAGTTTGTCTGAGAGTCTTTGTAGCTTGGCTTGCTTCCTTCTAAAGGGACTCTCAGCTTTTACTGCTTACTTTGGCAGGGAAGGGACCTAGTGAATCTGCTCAGTTTCAGGGACTTGCTGAAGATATTTTGAGTTGTTTACCTTCCTGCTTAAGGAGCTTCCTATAGGGAACTTCAGGTAATGTTTTAGTTAAAGGATGGGAGCAAGTGTTGATTGAGCAAGTGGGCAGATTGAAAGCTCAGAGGGAGAGAGCCTCAATTTAAAATCCTCTGTGAGCCAGACCTACTTGTTGTTCTTAGATGCCAACTACGCACTTCCGCCTGCACTCTGCTCTCCTTCAGCACACCTTCCTGTTTTGTGTCAGACACTCTGCTCTAATTAACAAGTTTACAGCCTTTTTATAAAACATCGTCTGTAATAAGATGTTCCATTTTAGCACCACCGATGCCAGAACTGAGCAAGTCTGGCCAACTTAGAGTCTGTAGAGGTCCTGAAGTAGTGTGATTTTAACTAGTTCTCCGGCACCCCTCTGCCCCCTCCTCCTTTCAGGGTTCACTTTTGCCCGTCGTCTTTGCTTTCTCCGCATCTTTCTGTGTAACTCTCTATCCAGATCTTTACTCTCATTCCCTCCTTTTGTGCTTTCCATTTTCTTCCTGCTTTGTTTTCACCACTCAACTGTATTTCGTCTCTAACATGTACCTTCATCGTGTTTGTTTTGTTGTTTTTTTTCTTCTTCTTCTTCTTTCTCTTGTACCTTGTGATGCACGTGGAGAACAAGGATAACCCAGGTGAGGAGGTCTGTCCATTTCTTCAGAGTAAGTCACATGCTGGTATCAGTAGCCTCCCCTGACTCAGCTGCCTGCACATTCAGAACCTGCAGGGGACCTTTAGCCCATAGTTAGAATAGAAACAGCTGCTATTCTTGGCCAGCCTAGCCTTGCAAGAGCCTGTGTCCTTCCACCCATGCCCGTGTAGATGACATTCTAGTCATTAAAGGTGCAGGTGATCCAGAGAAGGAGGTACCAGCAGCTGATGAAACTTACATGTCTGCTGCTGTCTTCACACTACCTCTCCAACATGAGCCTGCTGTTCCCAGACACAGTCTTAAATCCTAGTCTGTGGCAATCTTTGTCAATAGGTTCATTCTCAGTACCTTCCAAGACCCAGAGAGACACAGAGAAGCAAGATTCTCCCCAGTTCTGTCCTTATTGCTGTGCTTCTGGTGGAATGTATCCTAGCTCTTTCCTTAAGTTCTCAGCCTTCAGATCAGAATCCACTTCAAAGTTAGAAGGACCCTTGCAATCATCTAACTAACCACCCTCAGATGCTTAGCCAATAAGATTGTATGGTTCCATTTATAATGACCCCAGTTTCTCTTTAGCTGTCTGGTCTCTTAGAATTGTGGCTGTCCCAATTACCCATTGTCATCCGGTTTTCCAAATAGATGGATTAAACAATGAAGTATGTATAGAGTCCTGCATCTTGTGGTAGGTGCTCTGTGTGCATGCACTTACTCATCCAGTTGGCCAGCAGAAAAGGAGGGAATACAGAGACACTTTAAAAAAAAAAAGGGTATGCTCTTCCCTTCAAAGAGCTGATCCTCTACTGGGGGAAACCAGGGTGTCTACATTGAGAATCCTTTAGTACCATGCAGAGCTTTTTAGAACCATTCCAGGATGAAGTGTTTATATTCTGGTTATGCTAGATATGTCAAACCAACTTATAATCAGTGGATGGATTATATGTTTTTCTCAATGATCTTGTAATAAACTAAGCTATAGTGTGTTTATGATAACTAAGATAAGCTAGCCTAGAGGGAAGATCAGTCAAGAGACAATAAATCAAAGAAAGCTTTCTGGAGTTAACTTATTTCATGTCAGGTATTGATGAAAGTGGATCTATACTAGATTGCTCTGGAACTTTTCTCCATTGGGTGAGTCACCACAATTCTTGGGGACCCTAAAAACTGTCTTAACAACCTTCAGCTCCAGAAACCCTTTAGGATTATTAAGTCCATTTCCCATTTGGAACATCATTCCCTCCTTATTTTTTGTACCATCAGCTAGAGAGTCCCTGGAGATGAGTCTGTGTTCTGAGACTTGCCGAAGGACTTCGGCATTATCAAGCAGGGCTTGGTGGAAACCATAGAGCCCTGAGCTTATGAGGAGCAATAAAGGAAAACATACTATATTAAAATGATTTGTTTGAAGCAGCCATATAACTAAAGAGACAGAATACTGAGCAGGACAAAGGCGGTACTGAGAGTGCTGTTGTGCTGGAGTTTGAAGTAGGCAGGGAGCATCAGTCCTGCCATTTCAGGATAGAAGAGCCGCATATTTAGAAATGAGGGCAACTGCTGGTATTCTTCTTGAGCCAAGTTAGGAACAGTTTAGAAGAGTGAAGTGGTAACTCCTCCAGGACCTCTCTACTATCTTGAAGATAAAATAAAAGTTAGAATCCTAGTTGCCTTTGACCTTCAATATGTCATGCTGGCCACGTCCTGTTTCCAGGACTAATCCCATTCTGTGAACAGTTGAAAGTTGCTTCCTTCCTTCCTTCCTTTCTCTCCACCCCCCCCCAAGATTTATTTTACTACTTTTGTGTGTATGAGGGGTGGGGAAAGTATGTCTTATGTGTGAAGGTGCCTGTGGAGGACAGAAGAGGATATCAGATCCCCTGGAACTGGAGTTGTATAGCAGTTGTGAGCCATCACGTGGGTGCTGGAAACCAAATGGTTCTCTGCAAGAGCAGCCAGTGTTCCTAACTGCTCAGCAGTCCTCCAGCTTCAAGGTTTCTCTTTCTTATATTTCACAAGATCCCTTTCCTGTTTGGAAGAAGGACTCTCCTCCAGGAGACTCCAGTGCTGTCTTTGTGAGGTAAAGAGGCAGGTGAAGGGTGCAGAATGTTTCTCTTTCTGTGGATGCTGTTAACATCCAGCATTATTTATATCAGTGAGTTGGGTTCTTTATTTTCTGACTCTACTTTTTCAGTTTCCTGGAAGTGGGGTAAGGGCTGGAAGAGAGGACAAATGGAAATTTCCGTTGCATCTCTCCACTGTGCAGTGGTTGAGATGGGGTTTGGGTGAGTAGGGGTGGGGGAGAGAGAGATGGAGTCAGCCCTGGAGGGAGAACTGCTGAGCTGATGGTATGGGTCTAATTACTCCTCTGCTTTGAGCTTGCCTGTAATTGTGGTTTCTGGGAGCCAGCACGTCCTGGAAATCTGCTGGAACAGCAGAGATTTGGGGTTTCCGCCTGGGATGGAGTTGAATTTTCCACTTGGAATAGCTTGCCCCAGCACCCATTTTTGGCTGGGAGCAGGACAGATTCCCTAAAGTTCAGAAGGAACAATAATCAGTATAGTTGTGGGACATAGGGCTTCCTTTGGAACTGACTAAGAGTTATTACTCTTAAAATTCTAGAGATTTTTGAAAGATTCAGAGAGGCAGTAGATAGCTAGATCTGGTGAAGGACAGATGCTGAAAAGTTAGATCAAACTCTGTCCCTTATGTTGAGCAGGGGATTTACGTATCAGTTCCTCCTTTTTATAGGGGTATCCCTAAATAATAATAGGTGGGGGAAATATACTAAGTCAGCAATTTAAGTTCTCTTTTCTCATGGTAATGAAGAGTGGTAAGAGCTGGCATATTCTGAACTTACATTATGTACCCTGTACCAAACATTTAACTTCCTAATGATGCAGTGTCATAGTTATCTCAACCTCAGATGAAGTTGAGAGGTTAAATATCTTACCCAAAACAAATGAGGATGCACTTCTAGATTTGCACTGGACACCTGAGTTCAAGGGAACTCAGGAATCTCAGCCAAGTACTTTATCTTCTGTAGATATTTTCAGAGTTGGCTCATAATACTTACTACTCAGCCTATATGCCACCCAGTACTTAGTAAATGATAAGTGGTTTTTTTATTTTGTTGTTATTGTTTTGTTTGACTTTGTGCATGCTAGGCAAGCTCTCTATCACTGAGCCCCATCCCCCGCCCCATCCCTCTGTTTTTTTAAGACAGGATTTCACTATGTATTTCAGACTGGCTTCAAACTCAAGATCTTCCTGTCTCCACCTCTTGCATACTGAGATCACAGGTATGTGCTCTGTATGGTTGTAATTTGAATTTGAATATAGAGAAAACAAGCAGCCAACATTTGCTTTCCTGAGTTTGCTAAGGTTTCAGAACACTGGAGTTAAGGCAGATTGTGATAAAGTAGATGTTCTCTCTAGCCTAAGAACAAAGCATTGGTGAGACATTTCCCCCTGTGTGGTACTGGGAATTGAACCAGGGCTTCAAGCATGCCAACCAGGTGCATTTTTACTGAGCTACATCCCTAGTCTTTGAAAGCATTGTGTATGGAAGATGTGTTCTTATACTGAACTGCGTGGGTTCAAATACCAGCTCCATCTTATTGAATGTTTGTAATCAAGACAGTCAGCTTTTCCATAGTCCTGATTCCTCATCTGTACAACAGCAAAGTTGTATCCATTTAGGGGACATTATGAGAGTTGTTACTCAGTGTCGGGCCCTGGCCTGAGCATTTTAAAGTTATGTTTTAAAATAATCCAATCCAAGAAATCCTGTGAAGTAATGGGTACTATTGTAATCTCTTATTTTATGGATAAGGAAGCTGAGGAAAGAAATAAACTACTTGAGGTGACCATAGCTAATAAGGGTCTGGGGCATTTAAAACCATAGAAAGAGGCTCAGGAACCTGTGCTTGTAAGTACTTGAAAGCAGTCTACCTCGTGCCTTCATCATTAGTCTGTAGAACTGCTAAGTATATGCTCCACACTGTGGGATTGGTCAACACAGGATATGTATGGCAGGCAGGATTTATTATTAGAAGGAGACATGGCCAATACTGATGAAGTAATTTGAAATAAAGCAATGCAGTATGAATTCAACACACTAAAAATTAATTTTATTACTGAAAAGGTTATTGGTGAAGTTGGACTAGCTAGGAGAGCTTATCAGTGATGCTCATTTGAATTCAACCATAGGAAACTGTGCTGAAGGGCAACAGTGAAATATATTTGCAGTCCTGGGGTTTGGAAAAAGTTTGAATTTCTAAGTTAGTCATTCATCATTCAGCACATTTTCATTGAGTATATATTTAGGCACCACACATTGAGGCTTTAATCATCCTTGGACCACATTTCTAATGATGTGTTCTGTAAGATGTTATCACCCATTGATGTCATAGCCGTCTTCATTTGTCTAAGTACACTATGATGTTCAAACAGCAGATAAATCACCTAATACCCTTCTTGGGATATGTCCCTGCATTAGGCAACACTTAGTGGAGACTGGGATCTAAGTGGATTGTTCAACTGCCATTGCTTCTCCCCTGTCCATCCAGATTTGCCTTTTAGAGATTACTTTTGCAGGTTGGCGTTTTCCAAGTTGAAGTACTGTTATTTCCATGCCTTGGATGAGCCCTTTTTGTCATAATTAAAAAAAAATGATTATAATGTAATGTGGTTTGTTCCTGGATAAAAACATTGTATGTCCTTGGTGCCTAGGAAAGTAGAGCCTATCTGGGTCATTCATTTCTTCTTTCCATTACCACACTTTAGAACTAAGACTGTACTCTAAATTCTCAGACCCATAGCACACCATATTTAAACCTCTCTGCTACTTGATAATAAACTTAGTCAAATTGCATGCACTGGAACAAATGCTTATAATTTATGTTAATCTATGGAAAGTACTATAAGCCAACCTCTCTGAATCAGTAATTTTTGTCTTAATACTCTTCATTGTTCCCCTCAAAATAAAATGTGCTTCAATGGAAGAGAGCATATGTGTATATGTGCGTGTCACAGAAACATTGGCTGGAAATAGCAGAAGCTATTCTACAAACCCCTTGTCTTCTCACAAAGTGGCCTTACACCTTCCCCAATAGAAGGCAATAACTGATTTTCTCTTTATGTGGACAGACTAGCTCTGCAGACTTGAAAGTCCTAGATGGTGCATCTCTTGGTTCGTAGCCTGCCTGTTCCACCTACAGTCAGGTAGGCACAGTCGGAGTTTGCTGCAGTGGATTACCTTAGGCTAGTGTGGTAGTCTGAATGTAATTGGCCCCCGTAATCTCATAGGGAGTGGCACTATGAGGAAGTGTTGCTTGTTGGAGTGGGTATAGCCTTGTTGGAGGAAGTGTGTCACTGTTGGGGTGTGCTTTGAGGTTTCCTATGTTCAGGAATCCTCCCAGTGTCTAGTTGACTTCGTGTTGTCTGCACGATGTAGCACTCTCACTTCCAGTATCACATCCGCCTCACGCTGCCATGCTCCCCGCCATGACGATAATGGACTAAACCTCTGAAACTGTTTTCTTCATAAGTGTTGAAGTGGTCGTGGTGTCTCTTCACAGCAATAAAAACCTTAACTAAGACGGAAGTTGGCACCAGTACCTGAAGTTTTGCTGTGATAGGCTTGACCATGTTTTTGTTTGGATTAATATGGATTTGGGGGCTGTGGATTAGAAAAGCAGTTGAATGCATTAAGTGCTGCTTAATGGGCTATACTGGTAGGAGCATGGGAGACAATGGTGTTGACTATGATTTGATGAACTGTAGAGGCTTGCTGAAGAGATTGCAGAGGAGAAGAATTTTAGTATATTGCCTAGAGATCATTCTTGTGATCTTTTGGTGAAGTGACTGGTTTTTGCCCTTGTCCAAAGAGTCTGCCTGAGGCTAAAGCATTTTGGATTAATAACATTGGCAGAGGAAATCTCAAAACAGCCTACTATAGACTCTGTTTTCTGCTTACTAGTGAATGAAGATATATAACAAAAAGGAACAAGCTCAGCAAGGAAAAATATCTAAGGAGAAAAAAGAACACTAGAAAGTGGAATGGAACTAAGTCCTGTATTCAAGGAAATAAACAGATTAAGAAATGGAAAAAAGGGAGTTGTGACTTCAGGATGCGATCCCATCCAGTTAAGTTTCCAATTTGTGAAAAGGAGCTAAAGAAAACCTTAGAGCCAGGTGTGGTGGTGCACCTTTAATTCCAGCACTAGGAAGGCAGAGCCTGGCAAATCTCTGAGTTTGAAGCCAGCCTGTTCTAGAGATTCATTTTCAGGGCAGCCAAGCTTGGTCAGTGAAGGACAGAAAGCTGGTGAAGATATAATTGAATGAGGGGGCCATGGTCCAGCCCCAGTATACAGCAGAACTTGGCAGCTTCACCCCATGGTTCTGGCTTTATAGTTAAGGATAGAAGAAATGGGCTATGGAATTTGCCTCTGTGCTTAAAGAAAGCCAATGAAGTCAGATATGTGTCAAGAGCATCCCTGAATGGAGGCCTAATAGAGAGGCCATTTTGTGAAGTTGTCAAGTTGAAGCCTGGATTGCCTTAGGGACCCCAATGTGTTGGAGATGCCAGAGCCATGAGTTACCTGCTAAGGAAAGCTGCTAACAGGGAGTGGAACCAACCTAAAAGAAAGAAGTGTGTTGCAGTCAATAAAGCTGAAAGCAGTTGGAGATCTGAAGAGCATTTTGACATCAGACATGGCGATGAAGAGTTTGGATTTGCCCAGCTGGTTTGTGATCTTGGCTTGCTCCAGCATTTCCTCCCTGTGCTCCCTACCCTACAATTTGGAATAGAGATGTATATCCTGTGACATTAAATGTTGGAAGTATGTGCCTTTTTTTTTAATTTTGATTTTACAGTTAAGTGATCGTATGAATCTCAGAAGAGACTTTGAACTTTGCACTTTTAAACATTGTTGAGACTATGGGGACTTTTGAAGTTAGACTAAATGCATTTTGCATTATGATATTATTACAGTTTATGGGGGCCAGGGAGTAGAATGTGGTAGTTTGAATATAATTGACCCCTCCAATCTCATAGGGAGTGGCGCTATTAGGAATAGGTATGTCCTTATTAGAAGAAGTGTGTTGCCGTCAGGGGCAGGCTTTGAAGTTTCCTATGCACAGGAAATTGCCCATTGTCTCAGTTGACTTCCTATTGCCTGCAAGCTGTAGCATTCAGATCCATCGCCACGTCTGCCTGCACGGAGCTATGTTCCCTGCTATGATGATAATGGACCAAACCTCTGAAACTGTAAGCAAGACTCCCCAATTAAATGCTTTCCTCATAAGAGTGGCAGTGGTTATGGTTGGTGTCTCTTCACAGTAATAGAAACCCTAACTAAGACAGCTAGGTAAAACAGTGCCTTGTTTCTGTGGTACCTGTACATCAGTCAGCCTGAAGGGATGGTGAGGATCAGAAAGAACCAGAGTGGCTCTCTTGCTGATGGAACTGTAATGAGAGCTGTAGGAATCTGGCTACTAGAAGAATTGGTTCCATTTTTCCTTGGTTGGCCTTCTGTCAGTATCCTAACCAGATATGTGTTAAATTAGAAATTTCATAAGGGACAAAGAATTAGGCCATATTAGAACAAGAAAGGGCCCATAATAATTCATCTCAGCTTCTCACTGAAGAGAAAACAAACCATGTTTTACCCCACCATGTTATTGCCAGGATTATATGAGTTCCTGTTTCCTGTTAATGCTTATTATTTACCATTTCCTCTACCTTTTCATGGACATGCAAAAAGACATGGACAGAGTTGAATTAGAACCCAGGTATCTCACTGCATCCTACCTGCTTGCTTCCAGGGCTTGTTCCTTCTCTCCTGTGGCAGCCTCTGATTTCTTCCCCTTAGACTTTGTCTGCCTTAACCACTCCCAGGCAGATCTTAGATCTTGTGAGACTTTGTTTGATTATGATGTCAACTTGTACAACTTGTAAGTGGCAGAATTGGTACTGACATCCCAGTCTCCTGGTCTCCAGATGCTATCTTAGATACTTTTGTTTTCATCAAAGGTAATCATTTGCTGGAGGACACATAACAAAAACAAAATAATGTGAATTAAACATGATGGACAGTAGTGAACCATCTGCATCAGAGATCTGTAGATGGGCACATCTATGCTGGATAACTCAATTCATGTATTTTGTTTTGCAAGACAGGTTGTAGTTGTTTTGGCAGCAGCAAAGTTATTGTCTTCAGGCCCTGTAACAACAGCCTTTTATAAAGTATTGCTATATACTGTGCATTAGCTAGAAACTTATTAATTATGCCAGTCTTGTTTGTTTTTGAGACAATGTCTTACTGTGTAGCCCTGGCTGGTCTGGAACTCACTGTGTGGACAAGTCTGGCATCAGAACCTCAAAGATCCACCTGTATCTGCCTCCTGAATTCTGGGATTAAAGGTGTACACCACCTCACCTGGTTGTGGCGCTTTTTAAAATAGTGCTACATGATGGTTAGTTGGTTTGTAGATAAGAAAACTAAAGTATGTAGAAAGTAAATTATTTGCCTTAAGTCACATACCAAAGGTAAAACTCCACAAGCCAACACACTGCTCCTTGATAATAATTTGAATCCCCAGACATAGCTCAGACAATAAACTTTATATGAAGAATATGTAACAAATGAAGTAGAACCCATTGGAAAAGCTAGGAAGATGGTTCAGTGGTAAAGCATTTACCACACAAGGATAAAGACTCTAGAGTTCAGAAATTCCGAGTCCCTGCATGAATGTCAACTAGGTGTAGGAGCCCTCTTGAAAACCCACAGCGCAAGAGGCAGAAACATCAAATCCTTGGTCCAAGATGGCTAACTAGACTTGCCAAATCAGCAGGTTCTTGGTTCTAGTGAGAGGCCCAGTCTCAGTATATATTAGGTGGGGAACAATTGAGGAAGACAATATGACATCAATCTCTGCCCCCCCACACACACACGTGAACATTCATGCATAAGCACACGTACATACACAGACAAAAGAAATCCCATAATGATATCGAATACCTTGTGTGATAATTTAATTTTTAAAGATTTATTTCTATTTTATATTTACTAGTGTTTTGCCTGTGTGGATGGATGTTTGTGCAGAGTGTGTGTGTGTGTGTGTGTGTGTGTGTGTGTGTGTGTGTGTGTGTGTGTGTGTAGGGTCCACAGAAGCCAGAAGGGGGTGTCAGATCCCCTGGAACTGTAGTTACAGTTATGAGCAAGTGCTAGAAATCAAACTTGGGTCATCTGGTAAAGCAACCAGTTCTCTTAACTGCTGAGCCATCTCCTTAGTCCCCCAGGGTGCTAATTAAAAAGAAATTAAAAAGAAAAAATTAGGAAAAAGTATTAAATATGAATCTGTTTTACTAAAAGCTGGTAGGCCAATGTAGGATTGGATGGAGAATAAAGAGATAATGCACAGCCCAGTGCTATCCTGATGGATTTTTTTGTTTGTTTCTTTATGGTTTTTTCAGATCATATTTTTCCTTTGTTTATTCATCTATCAATAGGCATCTAGGCTACACAAATAGCATATTTGGAATAAATTTTTGATAAACATGAATAAGGAAGTAGCTCTAAGCTTTGCCGAGTTATACACCATTAGAATTTTCCAGAAAAGGTACAAGCTGGCCGAAAGGACAGTTCTTTTATCAACTGAAACAGCCATATTTGGTCCCCATAATAGTGACTGCTTTAATTTCAACTCATACTAAAAATGTGTATAGGATCTCTCTTTCCTCCTTTTTTTTCCCCCCTCAATTATAATGTAGCTTTTTTTCTTTAAAGATTTATACAATGCATTTTAATCATCGGCACCTCCTCCCAACCCCTCCCGGATCCATCCTCATTCCATGCCCATCCAACTGTATGCATTCTTTTTTTTACCTTCATGATTGTCTTTCACTAGAAAAGAACAGGGTCCTAAGATAGCCACCAACATGACAAAATAAAACCTAAAATAAAAACCATTACATTAAGTCTGGACAAGACAACCCAGCAGAAGGGAAAGAGTCCCAAGAGCAGGCACAAGAATCAGACACACTCATACACTCAGGAGTCCTATCAAAATACTAAGCTGAAAGCTATACTATATACACAGAGGACCTGTGCTTGCGGCTTCAATCTCTTTGACTTCATATGAGCCTTGCTCGGTTGATTTAGAGGGCCTTGTTTTCCTGGTGTCCTCCATCCCCTCTGGCTCTCACATTCTTTTCCACCTCCTTTTCCACTGTGTCTCTGAGCTCTGAGGAGAGGGATTTGATGGAAGCATCCCATTTAAAGCTGTGTGTTCCATGAATTCTCTCTTGGCATAGTGTCTAGCTGTGAGTCTTTGCATTTGTTTCCAGTTGCTGCAGAAGGAAGCTTCTTTGATGACTGAACATGGCACTGATCGTTAGGAGTCATGGTATTGATCCCCTTCTTTTTGTTTATTTCTTTTTTGACCAGTGGTGTTTGGTTTTTCTCTAGGTCTCTCGACTATCTAGTCTCTGGTTCTTGGTCTCCCAAATAGTGTTGGATGTGTTACATCTGAAGGACTCCTTGACTTAAAAGTCAAGTCAGATATTGGTTGGTTACTCCCATAAGTTCTGTGTCACCATTGCTCTATCTTGCAGGCAGGGCAGATTGTAGGTCAAAGGTTTTGTGGCTGGGTTGGTGTTTATGCTTCTCTTTTGGTAGCCTACAGAGAACCTTCCCACACCAAAGACACTAGAATATAGGGGTGAAGACTCCATGAAGACACCAGTGTGACTTCCCCGTGTTCAGACAGTTATATGAGTGTTGTTCTTAGAAATGGGGCCACTGTCCATTTGCAGAGAACAACCTATTGTCTTTGCAATAGCCTGAGTTGTTTGGGGATTTCCATGGGACCCCCCTGGTCAACAACTCAATTGAATATAGCCCAATCCCAGTACTGGAAGCTTCATTTGGTGACAAGAAATGGCCAGTTGGGACTCCATTTCCCCCATGATTAGGAGGCCTCATAGGACCACCTTCATATATTTTAGGAAGTTTCCACTGCACTAGGTTTCCATATCTTTCCTCAAATGCTCCTCAATTCCATCTGTCCCTCCCTGTGTTCCCTCCCTCGACCCTATCTCCCCTTTCCATTCCTACCTGTTCCCCCTCCCCACCCACCCCCAGTCTACCTGTAAAATCTAGTCTCCCTTCCCAGTGAGATCCATGTGTACCCTTTAGTCCCTTTCCTCTGGGTCTATGGATTGTAGGTTGGTTATCATTTACTTAATGGCTGATATCTGCATATATGTAAGTACATACCATATTTCTTTTTCTTGGTCTGGGTTACCTCATTCAAGATTTTTTTTCTAGTTCCATCCATTTTTTTTAAAACAATTAATACTCCATTGTGTTAATATACTACATTTTCATTCCATTCTTCCATTGAGGGACATCTACGTTGTTTCCAGTTTCTGGATATTATGAATAAAATCTCAATGAGCATGGTTGAGCAAGTGTCCTTGTCATAAGATGAAAGGATGAAACATCTTTTGGGTATATGCCCAAGAGTGGTATAGCTGGATCTAGAGGTAGATCAATTCCTAACTTTCTGGGGGACTGCTGTATTGATTTCCATAGTGACTGCACAAGTTTGCACTCCCACCAGCAGTAGAGGAGTGGTCCCTTATTCCATATCCTCACCAGCGTGAGCTGTCACTTGTGTTTAATCTTAGTCATTCTGACAGGTGTAAAATGGAATCTCAAAGTAGTTTTAATTTTTATTTCCCCAATAACTAAGGATGTTAAGCATTTCTTTAACTGTTTCTCAACCATTTGAGAGTTTCCTCTATAGAAAATTCTATGTTTAGATCTACCCCATTTTTAATTAGATCATTTGGTTTTTTGATATCTACTTTCCTGAGGTCCTTATATATTTTGGATGTGGATTTGGTAAAAAATCTTTTCCCATTCTGTAGGCTACTGCTTTATATGAATGACAGTGTCCCTTGCTTTATAAAAGCTTTTCAGTTTTATGAGGTCCCATCTATTAATTGTTGATCCAGCTGGCTCCCACATAATGACATGGAAACTTTTTATTAATTATGAAAGCTTGGCCTTTAGCTTAGGCTTGCTTCAACTAGCTTTTATAATTTAAATTAACCAATTTTTATTCATCTGTGTTCTGTCATGCAGCGTTACCTCTACCTCTCATCTTTTACCTCCTATTTCCTCTGGCAACTTCTCTCTTCTTCCCAGAGTCCTCTCTGTCCCTGGAAGTCCCACCTAACCTCTTGCCTAGCTTTTGACCATTCAGATCTTTATTAAACCAACCAGAAGGCACATTGGCAAAGATACATCTTTACAATGTAAACAAATGCAGCATTAGTGCCTGAACTATTATGTTCTGTTCAGGAAGTCTTCTGGGCCAATGTGTTGAAGACCTTCCCCATTTTCTCTTCTTTCAGGTTCAGTGAACCTGGTTTTATGTTGAGGTCTTTGACCCATTTGAACTTGAGTTTTGTATAAGGCGATATGTATGGATCTATTTGCATTATTATGTGCAGATATCCAGTTTTATCAGCACCATTTGTTAAAGATGCCGTCTTTTTTTTTCCAGTGTGTATTTCTGGATTTTAATAAAAAATTAGGTGTTTATGCATGTGTGAATTTATGTCTGGGTCTTCAATTCAATTCCATTGATCATCATGTCTGTTTTATGCCAATAACCATGTGGTTTTTATTACTATATCTTTGTAGTAATGATGAGATCTCTAGTACTTCTTTAATTGTTCAGGATTGCTTTAACTGTCATGTTTTTTTTTTTATATTTCCACACTAAGCTAAGAATTGGTCTGTGAAGAATTGTTTTGGGATTTTGATGGGGATTGCATTGAACCTGTAGATTGCTTTTGTGTAGGATGGTCATTCTTATATTAATCCTACTGATCCATGAGCATGGAAGATCTTTCCATCTTCTGATATCTTTTTCAATTTCTTTCCTCAAAGACTTGAAGTTCTTATCATAAAAGTCTTTTACTTGCTTGGTTAGAGTTACCCCAAGGTATTTTATATTTGAAACTATTGTGAAAAGTGGTGTTTCCCTGATTTCTTTCTCAGTCCATTTGTATATAGGAACACTGCTGATCCTGTTTTTGCATCCATCCTGTTAGTCTGTGTCTTTTTATTGGGTAAATGAGACCATTGATACTGAAAGATACCAGTGATCAAGGATTGTAGATTCCTTTTACATTGTTGTTGTTGGTGGTGGTGATGTATGTGAGTTCATGTGGAACGGTGTGGGTGTGTATTAGTGCTTCCCTTCTTTTGGATTTGCTAGTGTGAGATTATTTATCCCTTTCATGCCCTTCATGGGCACAGTTAACCTCCTTAGGTAAGTTTTCCTTCTGGCACCTTCTGTAGGGCTGGATTTGTAGATAGATATTGTTTAAAATTTGGCTGTTGCTGGATATATTAGTCCGGGTTGGATCTGTGTTCTCTCAGAGTCTGTAACACATCTGTCTGGGCCCTTCTGTCTTTTAGAGTCTCCATTGAGAAGACAGGTATAATTCTGCCAGGTCTGTCTTTATATGATATTTGGTCTTTTTCCTTTGCAGCTTTTAATATTTTTTCTTTGTTTCTGTATGTTTAGTGCTTTGATGATTATGTGCTGAGGGGAACTTTCTTTTCTAGTCCTGCCTATTTGGTATTCTGTGTGCTTCTTGAACCATTATGAGCATCTCCTTCTTTAAGTTAGAAATTTTTTCTTCTATGATTTTTAAATATATATATATCCATCCTAGTTGCTGGGTAGTAGTAGAGCATGCCTTTAATCCCAGCACTCCTGAGGCTAAAGCAGGTGGATCTCTGTGAGTGTGAGGATCAGCCTGGTCTATAGAGTGAGTTCCAGGACAGCCAGGGCTATACATGTCTAAAAAAAAAAAAAAAATTTCTGGGCCTTTGAGCTCTGATTCTTCTCCTTCCTCTATTCCTATAATTCTTAGGTTTGGCCTTTTAATAGTGTCCCAAATTTCCTGGATGTTCTTGTTTAGATTTTTTTTTTTTAATTTGACTTTTTCTCTAATAAATATATGTAACTCTTCTATCATATTTTCAGTGTCTGAGACTCTCTTCCATCTCTTGTATTTTCTTGGTGAAGCTTATCTCTGTAGCTCCTGTTCACATTCCTAAATTTTCCATTTCCAGAATTCCCTTAGTTTGGGTTTTCTTTATTGATTCTATTTCCATTATCAGGTCTTGAAACGCTTTATTCATTTACTTCCACTGTTGCGTTTTACTGAATTTCTTTAATGGATTTATTAATTTCCTCTTTAAGGATCTCTGATGGGAGGCGTCATTCTGGAAATATGTTTCTCTTATTGGTTAATGAATAAAACACTGTTGGCCAATAGGAAAGCAAGATAGGTTGGGACTAGGAGACAAGGAGGAGAGAGGAAGGAGTAAGGAGGGGTTCCAAGATGGAGGACCTACAGGGTAGGACACCAGTCTCTCGGGTAAGATAAGACCATGTGGAAGTACCTAGATTAATAAAAATGGGTTAATATTTAAGATAGCCAGCTGATAAGAAACTGGTAGTAGGCCAACAACTTTTATATCTAGTACAATGTCTCAGTGTGTTATTTGGGGCTGGAGCGGTGGAGGAACAAGACTGGCGGAAAAAAAATACATGTAACAGATCTCTATCATCTTCATCCAGGCAGTTTTAAGGTCTGTTTCCTGTGCTTCAGCTGTGTTGGGATATTCAGGGCCTGCTGTGGTAGGATAGCTGGGCTCTAGTGGAGACATATTGCCCTCACTGTTACTGTATCTTTACACTGGCATCTAGGCATCTGGAGTTGGGATGATTATAGGTCTGTGTGTTGTTTTCTAGGTTTGCCTTGGTTGGGTGGGTGTTTTGTTCCTGGTTTCTGTTTTTTCCTCTCTGGATTTTTGGAGAATATGATGGCTATATGTTGCCCAGGAGGAAATTGTCTCTGAACCTGATAGTTGTGGCCATTGAGGGTTCCAGGTAAAATGTGTTTCTGAGAATTGGAAGCTGACACTTAGGAATGGGAATAGACTAGGAGTCTCTGGGCCTCCAGTGTTGTCTTTTCAGTACACTCTACTTACCTTTTTTAAAAACTCTATAGGTATGCACTATGCCTTTAAGTAAAACCCACATCTCTTGAATGTAAGGATTGTATATGTGTAACCTGCCCCAGTCCTACTGCCATTCTGCTTTCTAACATTGCTTTGTTTCTTTTCAACTTGCAGGGCCTTTGATATGCTGGGTCTCACTTAATTTTCATAGCTGCCATATGAGATGGGTAGGGCAGAGCAAGTGAACCGTTTGTCCACATTATTTAGGTAAAGAAACAGATTGAGGAACGTAATAGAAGGACTCGTAAGATTCTCCTAATAAGCGTCAGAACCAGGCTAGAAACTCGTGTCTTTGGAGAATCTTTCCAATTGGATCTCTTGCTAGTTTCGTTTCCTTTTTCCTTCTGTATGGCACTGACAACTCACCAGGTTTGCTCTTTTACTTTTTTTTTTTTTTTTTTTTTTTTTTTTTTCTGTGCCTATGTATGTTGCTCCTCTCCTGTGTGTCCTTCCACAGTAGAGCCACTGCCAGAATCCTATCCTTTACTGAGTGCCCAGCTCTTTACACATCCCTCCTTTGGCCAGTCATTCCTCAACTCTAATATGTAGTTACAATACACTTTAACATGTTTGCTTGCTTAGCAGATGCCTCACTGCTTAGTGTATAGGACTGAATCTTTTTCTAGTGGCAGATGACACGTTTAGGTATCCATATAGTGGCTCATATTACTTCCCTTATGTAAGCCTATGGAAAGCTTTCCTACTTCAGTCTTCATTAAGACTATGAAGTTGTGAGTTCATCTCTAATTTATATGCATGGAGAGGTCATCCAAAACCAGACTTTTGATACCTTGATGTCTAAAATTCTGTTGCCTGTAATATCTAGTACAGATGTCTCCTATATTGTGTGTTCTGGGGCCACTGTGCGCTCTAGAGAGCAAGACATGTCCGGCATTGAACTGGAAGAGTAGATGTTAAACTGACAACACTCATATAGCAATTTAGTGTTGAGGTTGGGCACCACAAAGGGAGGGTTCAGGAAATCCCTGAAATAGATTTAAAGCTGAACCTAGAGAATGAATGAGCTGAAAACTGGTCAAGGGGATTGAGGCAAGAGGTAGGTACTTGTAAAGGAGTACTTAGAGCTTTAATTAAAAAAACAAAAACAAAAAACTGGAACTCCTGGTCTGGGCATGGTGACTCATGTCTTTAATCCCAGCACTCAGTAGGCAGAGGCAGCCTGGTCTACATGGTGATTTTTCAGGCTAGCCAGAGCTACACAATAAAACTCTGTCTCAAGAAAACAAAAACAGGGAACCCCTGAAGGGTGTTAAATGTTCTGACTCATAACTGTAAGGAACAAGCAATAGTTCCTGCAAGAGTTGAAACTGAAAGTGGATGGAAGGCGGGAGGCCAGGTCTCCTAAGGTGAAGTCAGAGGTGCCTTATGCCATTGTAGAGGTGATGCTATGGAGGTGGATTCCTGAAATGCCAGACAGTCGTGTCAGAAGGACTCAGTTGATATAATTAAAGATCAAGAAACTTGAATTTCTGGCATGGGCCCACATAGCACTGCTTGCAAAGGAGAGAGCATGTGGCCAGAAGCCGGGCTGAGCTGGGGCTAAGGAAATTGGCTTCAGTTTTAGCATTCCAGCTTTAAGTAGTTGCTGAAGGTGATTTGGTATTTTTTTCCTAGCCTGTTTGGGGAATCAGATTGGGGGCGGGGGGCAGGTGACTTGCCTAAGACACATCCAAGAAAGGACTGAACCTGGGTTTAGGATTGTGTTTTAACTACTAAAGCTATGGTGGTAGAGGGGATATTGTGTAGCACAAATTCTAATTGGTCTTAATAATAAAATCTCAGTCAGCTATGGGGGTGAAAGCTGAAAGATCAGAGAAACAAAGCAGCCAGCCACTAGAGTTCTTACCTCCCTTTAAGACTGGGTATAGCCCAGGGTGGCCTTGAACTAACAGATCTGTCTGTCCCCCTAGTCCTGAGGTTAGTGTGTACCACCACTCCCTGACCTCTAGTGGCTTAGCTCTGCACTCTGATCTTCAGGCAAGCTTTATTTGTTAAAATACAAAGTATCACCACAGTGTTGTTGGTTTGTTCTGTTGTGGTTTGTATTGTATGTACATTTGGAGGGGTGTATGTACCCATACATGCATATATGAAGGCCAGAGGTAAACTGCTAGTGTCATCATCTACTGTTGTCTACCTTATTTTTTGAGACAGGCTCACTGACTGACTAGACTGGCTGGCCAGTGAGTCCCTGGGTTATCGCAGCCTTGCCTCTGAGCACTGGGATTATAGGTACACACAGCATTTTATGTTTCTGAGTCTCACTGGATATATTAATCATGCTTAAGGGTAGGCTCCTTGCAGAGCAGTGACAACACAAAATGAACTCAACAATATTTTTATAGACTTTTGGTCGTATATACTGCTTTGTTTGGATTTGGGGAGGGGGGTGTCTTCCTAGTTCTTTGTTGTAAATTATGGTTTCCAATTTTGTGTTTTTATGGATTTTGTCTGTCTGTTTGTGTGTGTTTCTTGTGCTTTTCAGATTTTTATCCTGTCTTGTTTGGTTGGTTTTCCGGTTTTTGAGAGAGAGAAAGAGAGATGGAATTGGGTGGGTAGAGAGGGAGAAATCTGGGAAGAGTTGGAGGAGGGAAACCCTGACTGATTAGAATATATGAAAAGAAGTTTACAATAAATGCATATATATGCATGCATACATACATACATACATATTTACTTACTTACTAGTGAGCAAAATGATAATCTGTTAGTGGTGACTATATGAAAACCTAGAATTACCCCCACTTTTTTAAGAGACAGTGGCACTATGTAGGCATAGACTATCATAATTATCTTCTAGAATACTTTTTCAGACACATGTACTCCTTGCCTTTTGAGTATGAAGTAGTGAGAGTTCCTTCTGTATATCATACATTAAAGCTTGAAGTTATCCTGAAGCTGTAAGCATGGGAGAGCGGTCTCCAGTACACATCTGTCTTATGGTCATGTGGGAGGGTGAGAGATGCACCTCTTTGCTCCTTACCACCTGCACCAGAGGAGACAGCTGACCATGCCCCTCACCTAGGCAGCGCAGCTGAGCTACCCAGGGGTTGGAGGTGAGGGTGACCCAGCCCCAGTGTTAGGAGCAAAGGAGAGCTGACATGTGGTAGCATGGGCTGAGGAGAGGTAACTCCCCCCTACACCTCCCACCCGTCAATGCCTGAGACAGGTGGAGGAGCTGGCACTGGGGTCATAAGAGCAGGAGGGCTGTCCCTGCCTCCCACCAGCTGCAGCACTGGGGAGAGTGGCCCCTGTACCTCCCCTGGGCAACACAATAGAGCTGGCCCTAATGGTGTAGGTGTGGGAGAGCTGACCTTGAGGGCCCCACCCCTCACTCATTGCTGCAAGAGGTAGATTAGCTGGAAGGCTTGCCCTAGTGTGAGAAGAAGGGAGAGCTGGTGGGCAGACCAACCCTACAGCTTCCCAGGCCCAGAACCAGGGTTACGACTTAGGCTACCCCAACATCCACCCCATCTATGATCTGCTGGAGCATGTGAAGGAACCTGACCCCAGACTCACAGCTGCAGGATCTCTACAACACAGGGCAACAACAGGATACCCAAGAAGAGCCCTAGTGAAGGCCCAGTGTAGTTGAAATCAGAGATCTCAAACCAGACCAATGACTCTTTGCAAAGAACATTTGCAAGTAAACAGGTTTACTGTGTGACTCACTGTGTCACACTGCAACTTCCCTGACGAGGCTTAACTTTTTACTTTTTTTTTTTTTTTTTTTTTTTTTCCTGTTTTTCTCTTAAATTTTGTTTTGTTGGGAGGAGGTGTAGGGGAAGAGGGCAGATGCAAAGGGACAGGAAAATGAATGGATCAAGATACATGATGTAAAAGTACATAGGATAAATAAAAAAGAAAGAAGAAGAGGCAGCTAAAGTTATCCTAAAACCTGGCACGGTAGAGCACTCTTGTAATCTCAGGACTCTGGAGGATGAGACAGGAGAATCCAGAGTTTGAGATTAGTGTGGCTTGTGTGGTGAAACACTGATGTAAAAATAGTTAACTAAGGCAGGGCACACAGGGTCTGGTTTGTAGATGTTCCCATTTCCTAATTGGGACTTTGTGTTTCCTTTTTATTTGCATTTATTTTATGCTGAGTTTAAAAGTTCCACCTTACAATCCATATTTTTTTAAAAGATACTTTCTTTAATTATGTGTGTATATGTGTGTCCATGTGTTTGTGCCTGAGGTGCCTGCAGAGGCCAGGAGAAGGCATTGGATCCCCTGGAGGTGGAGCTGCATGCTGTTTTGAGCCACCCAGCATGGATGCTGGGACCTGGACTCAAGTCCTCTGGATGAGCAGTACACACTCTCAACCAAGTCACTTCTTCAGCCCCAGTCTCCAATACACACACACCCATGGAAGTGGGGTCTATCATTAATGTCACACGCTAGGCTAGCTGACTCTCCTTCAGTCACCTCCTCCTTGTAGAAATGCTGGGGTATACTACTACATCTGGATTTTCATGTGGGTTCCAGAATTGACCTTAGCTAGGCAGGCTTGTTTGGCAAGCACTTTTACTCACTGAGCCAGGGAATACACAACAACAAAAAAAAGGATTATAATCAATCCCAGCACTATGGAGGCAGAGGCAGGCAGATCTCTCTGGATTCAAGGCCAGCCTGGTCTACATAGGGAGTTCTGGGCCAGCTATAGGTACACAGTGAAACCCTGTTTCAAAATAACAACAAAAATAATTCAGTACTCTTTTTGGGTCACCAACCCTGTCTTGAGCACCAGTGTTTGGCCTAGCACACCCACCACCTGTGCCATTATATCAGCCAAATGGTTCTTTAAAGAAACAACTTTCCAAATGTCACTCATACCTTTGGCAGTAGTTTCACAGGTATTCTTAAAGTAAGTGTGAAGATGTGACCCTTTTTTTTTTTTTTTTTTTTTTTTTTTTTTTTTTTGTATGCTTTTTTTAAGGTTTTTAGGTCAAGTGAGCCATTTTTACAAGTTACCCTAGACTGCTTACAGGAAGAGAAAGCAACATTTTTAACATTTTTTTTAACGGTAGAAGGAGATTTCAGGTGCAGCCCTGTGGTAGAGCCATGGGCTAGCATTCAGAAGGCACCAAGGGGACAAAGGATAATGAACTGTAATGTATGACTTTATGGGGAAAAAAAACACAAAGGATTTGATTACTTCATAACAGTTTAAAAAAGAGTGGTGAAGTGTCTCAGACAAGGAGCAGTAGTAGATAGGCAGGCCAGAGGGATGGCTCAGCTGGGAGGAGTCCAGCTCCCAGCACCCACATCGGGCAGCTCACAACCACCTGTTACTCAAGCTCCAGAGAGTCTGATGCTTTTTCTGGCTTCCACGGTCACCTTCATACACATGGCAGAAGCACAGACCACACACTGACACATTAATGAACGAAATCTTGCTAAAGTAACAGTAACATATAAACACTTGGGTAAGTGGCTGTTGTAAAATAATTCTCCAGACATGGCAGATTTAAAATGGAAGAATAGATTTTTTCTGTTGAGAAATCTCAAGTAATCAACGCTCACACCATCAACATAGGGCAAGCTGTACAACATCGTTTACAGTGTTTAAAAGTGTTTGCCCTGTATGGGCATGGTGGCACATCCCTACAATAACAATGCTTGTGGCAGGTTGAGGCAAGAGGATAACTAACTTGAGTCTAACCTGGACTACATAGTGATTCCTAGGCCAGTTTGGGATATAGAGTGAGATTTTGTCCCAAACAAACAAAAACATTTAACCTGATTTTAATCATGAGACAGCAGACATTTCCCAAATGTTTATCATTCATTCAACAAGAGAGCTGGATTTGACTCTTCAAAATATTGTGTGGGGGTAGGGAGATGGCTCAGTCAGTAAAGTGCTTGCTGTACAAATGTGAAGACTTGAGTTCAGATCCACAGCACCCACATGAAAAGCTGGAGATGATAGCAACTAATCCCAGCTCGGGGAAAGCAGAGACATTTGGATCCCTGGAGTTCACTGGCCTAGCTCAGTTGTTGAACTCCAAGTTCAATAAGAAACCCTGTCTCAAAATAAGGTGAGAATAACTGAGGAAGCTGCCTAATGTCGACCTCTGACCTCCACAGTCCTATACAGACATTCTCATACATACATACCATGCCACAAAGCATGAAAAAAAAAAAAAAATGTCATTGAGGACTCAGTAGGTAGAGATAAGGGAGAGAATGTATTTTATATGTGTATTTTATTAATAAGTGCACATAAATATATGAGCTTTGGTTAAATGGTGGATTGAGGCTGTTAAGGGACAAATGTTAAAGAACATTGATAAAAATTTTGGGGAAGTTTGAATACTACTCTGTGTTATGTAGTATTCTATCAAAGTTAGCTTCTCGGTCAACAGTTCATTTAGAGAGTCTCTCAAAGTACTTAGTGTGTATGCTCTAAAGTTTAGCCAATATCAATCTTGTTTACCAGGCCAAAATCATTGGGGGCAGGGGTTGGGTGGACCCAACGTGATAATCTGCTTGTTCTCCATTATGTCTGCCCGGACCTGTATTTTTATGTTGGTTTGGTTTTGTGTGTTTTTTAGTGGAATCTATAGTAGCTGGTCTTCTCCAGTAGATAATTGGCACTTGCTTTCAGTTTTGTAGCCCAGATCATACCATAGCCTCAAACGCAGTCCAGCCAAGCTTGAACTCAGTAGTAGACGTCATAGACTCATAGAGGTCATAGACTCAAAAACAAAAGTATTTCCAAGTTCAAATAAATCTTCTTAGTTTTAATACGGATATGGAAAACCAGTTTCCTTCCAGAAGTCAAGAACAAGATAAGAGGAAGCCCAGAGTATACCAAGGTAAAAATAAAAACGGACGTGCTCTGGAAGTGTATGACTAGGGTCAGACCCAGCTTGGGATTAGGAAAAGGATACACTGAAAACAGCAGAGGAGCAGTTGGAACCAAAGACAATCTTGACAAGCCCTTTTCAAGAGGTCCTTCCTGACAGGGCTGCTGGTCCCTGGGGTTTGGACTAAAACTGCAAGTTTTCCTATTGCATGGCAGTGTCTGAAGCAGTGTGATTCAATAATGGTCCCAGTTAGAGAAAAACAAGACATTGGGCCCTGTAGAACAGTTCAGAGACGCACCTAGGTAGACATGAGGCCATATATACCTCCTATTAGATGCTATGGCTAAAGGACTAGTTAGTATTTATTCCTGAGTACAGAATGAGACTCTGAAGAATTTTAAATAAACAAATTGGTGGATTTGCATTATAATGAGCTCACCATTGTATCAACCCCCAGCTCTGCTTGGTCCCTAGTCCCTTTGGGGTTTTTCTTTTGAGGTAACCATCTCCAGTGTCTTGTCTGGTTTATGTTGTTTTGTTTTCTTTCTTTCTTCCTCCTGTTCTGCATCACTCTCTCCTGGGTCCCACGTTCTCTTCTTCTTTGATGTCTTCCTCTCTCTGACCCAAAGATCAGCCAGTAAAAAGCAGTCTCACCTGTCCAGGTAAGGGGGATGCCTCTGGGGAAGAAAAAAATCCCCTTTTTGGTATTTTTAAATTTGTATAGAGGGGTGGTAGTGGGTGGGTGGGTGGGTGGTTGTTTGGTTGGGGAGTAGGGAATATTATTTTGTTTTTGAGACTATAGTCTCATAGTATAACACGGGCCAGTCTAAAAATTGTTATATGTAGCCCAGACTGCCTTGAACTCAGCAGTCTTCCTTCCTCAACATCCCAAGGGCCAGGATTACAGTCACCTGCCACCTCATCTGGCTCTTTTGAATGGTTAGTATCTTCACAAAATTCAGAATATAATGAGAGGTCTCCAGTCCCAGGCAACCAATTTCCCAGGGACAACCAGTGCTGTTTCTTTTATACTCTGCAAAGATATGCTAGATATTTGAATGTATAACAAATATGAAAAATCTTTTCTCTCTTATCTACTGCTTTAAATGCCCACATAATTCTCTTCTTTTCCCTTAATAGCATCATAAGAGGTCATTCCTTACACACAGTTTTGTAAGGACAAGTTCTGTATTGTTATATAGATATGAGGTCATTTCTGGTGTTCTTCTCATACACAGTGATACACATACTGTGCATAAGCTTCCACTTAGTCACTAACTACAGCTAGGATGGGAACCACCCCTTTCTGAGGACAGCAGATACTGATTCTAAAGCTGTGAACTTGAGCTCATTCTAAGAAGCCAAGCCACAGCAGTGTTCTAAGTTTGTTTTCTGTTCCTGTATTGATCCTAATTAAAGAAGAGATCAAGAAATAAATCTTTTGGTTGGTGATGTGAAGTACTTGAGGATTTGGACTTTAATTTCTAAGCAGCATGCCACAGGCTAGCTATGGGGGTGGTCTGATTGTGAGGTTAGAGTATAAGGTCACCAATACACCCACCAGACTTCTATTCTTCATGGTATCCAGAAGATAAATGGACTTTTCAGAAGCTCAGACTAATGGTATGGTCCTGTTCAGATTGCCATTTCCCTAGTAGGTTAGTACTAAATGTCCAGATGCCATCTTAGAGAGGTGAGACTTTCAGGGACAAAGAGATGAAGCCATTCAGTGCTTTGCTGTGCTCATGGAGGTCTCTGTATGTGCCTAGCCCACCACGTCCTTCCAGCCGCCTCCTCCTCTTGCAGATCATCACCTAACACTAACTAGCTGTTTGTTTTTCTTGCATTCATTTTCTCTGCTGCTCCGTTCTGTTCCATCAGCCCCATTGCAGCCTGGTAAGACCCAGCAAGCACATGTATGTTTGCACAATCCTCCTGCTGTTATCTCTTTGTTGTCTGACTCTCTCTACAAAGGGTATTTCTCTTCATACCCTGCTGAGTATTAAAGAAACCATACTTGCCCTGCCCAGCCAGGATTCCAGATAGGTGGTGTTGCCAGCAGTATAGACATGATTAATCTCTTATTGAGATGACCAGGTTACGAGGTGGGTGGGTTAGCTTTCATTGTTCAAGACTCTGGGCCCCCTTTAACAGAGCCTCTTCTACTGGTCCCTCTCTGCCCAGCTTACTGGTGTTTTTTTTTTTACTCCTTCTCCAGGTTAAGTAGCCTGTCTTCTCTGGGAGACTCTACACCTGAACGCACGTCCCCTTCCCACCACCGCCAGCCCTCTGACACCTCTGAGACAGCAGGTAACTACCTTGTTGCCTATAAGCACATAAACATAGGTGTGTGCCCCTATAGAGAAATCCTGTACTCCCACATGTAAAACACCTGAACTTTCTGTTGAGCATGTAATATGTGTGTTGAGTTTTATGTTAGGAGTTTTCTATCAGTTGTCTCCTTATACCAACCTAGGAAGTGAGTTTTTAATATTCTTACTTTGCAGATAAGGAAGAACTGAAGCATGGAAAAGTTAGGAAACTTGCCTAACCTCACACTTATTAGAGACAGGATTGAGGCTTGAAACCAGTTCTTTTGTAACTCTAGAGCCCATGCCCCTATCATCACCAAGTGTTCACCAAGTGTTATCACATATCACATACAGTATCTGGTAAGGATCCATAGCAAAGACAGTTGGTAGCCACCACCCCATTCTTTTTTCCTTCCTCCTTTGATCCCGTTCTATTTTATGCTTGAATATTGATATGAATAAGAGGATTTCTCCTAACATTTATCATTCCCTGGATTTGGCAAGGAAACAACCCTGAGTCATCATTAGGAGTTATCCAGCTCTGTGCCATCAGTCAACAAGCTTTGGTGTCCCATTTGCTGTATTCACTGTATCTAACAACGTAACATTTCCAGTCAACCCACAGGGCTGGTTGTCCTTAATACTAGACTTGAGGAGCACTGCTGGGCTTAACCCTACCCCTTCAATCTGTCTCATTCATACAGGCCTAAAGGGACAGCCATTTCAGCACCTTAGAGAAAGTTCACTTCTCATGGAATACAAAGTCGATCATAGGTTTTTACCAGTCACTGAGGAAGGCATATATTACAACAATATATGTGGACAGGGTAAATCTGGGGATGGCATTAGTCTAGGAAGGCTACATAAAAAAGAAATTGGCTGGCTTGGATACACTGACCTTCCAGTGTGACTGCCTGCCCAAATCTGTATCCTCTACCCCCACAGGTCTTGTTCAGCGCTGTGTCATCATACAAAAGGACCAGCATGGCTTTGGCTTCACTGTTAGTGGGGATCGAATTGTGCTGGTGCAGTCTGTGCGCCCCGGTGAGTGCTGTGACCCTCTTGTCAACAAAGGAAGTCCTCAGAAGGCTGTATGTATATCTGTGTGTGTAATAGCTCTGTGTGACTTGGAGGCTGTTCACCCCAAGGAAGGGTGAACAAATTATTCTAGAACTAGCTCCCTATGGACACATGGGGAAGTCTCCACTATACTGAGCCAGTAGGCAGAATTTCCTTCAGTTTTGCCCAGCAGCTTGGTTTTTTAGTTGATTCCAGATGTAGTTAAGTTGACAAACCAAGATCAGTCATCACAGAGACAGAGTGAAAGTACATTGTGATACATACACACACACATGCAATAAATAAATTTTTAAAAATATGCTATATATGCTAAACTACTGGCAAGTAGCTTAAAATTGGAGAGGAAGTAGTTATCTTGCCTGAATATATAAACATCAGGTTACTTATAATAACTAGTAATTTAAATTAAACTTGAGCTGGGCATGGTGGCACACACTTTTAATTCCAGCACTTGGGAGGTAGCGGGCAGACCTCTTTATGTGTTTAAGGTCAACCTGGTCTACATACTGAGTTCCAGCTAGCCAAGGCTACATAGTGAGATCCTGTTTTAAAAAAACAATAAAGAAAAACCGCCAGGCATTTTGGCACACACCTTTAATCCCAGCACTTGGCAGGCAGAAGCAGGCCAATCTCTTGAGTTTGAGGACAGCCTAGTCTACGTAGTGAGTTCCAGGACAGCCAGGGCTACATAGAGAAACTCTGTTTTGAAAAGGCAATAATGATGATATAAAGACCTGCCCACAGAGACCATGGGATTCCCTAGAACTGGAGTTACAGGTGGTTGTGAGTGGTTCTGGGACACCAACCCAGGTCCTCTGTAAAAGCATCAAGTGCTATTAACCACTGAGACATCTCTCCCACCCTAAGTAGTACATTTTAGGTGATGAGAGTCTTAATTCCTAAATTGAAAAACTATAATGGAGGGTAGACTTCATATACCAGAAACATCTAGATGTACTTTGTGAGGCACTTAACTAATAAATATAGCTTACAAGATTTAATGACCATCTTGGGGCAAATTTACAAAATATAATATTTATGCTTCTCATTAACTTGTTTTTGTTATGTGTTCTTGTGCTTCTTGGGTATAAATTAAGGCTAAGAATAGAAGCTATTCACAACTGTATAGTGAACAAAACTTGTACCCTCCAGTTGAAAAGGTCAAAAGCATGTCCTTTCAAGCACTTCTCTTAGTCAGGAACAACATCAGGAAGGCCTTAATAAGGTCTGTCTCAAAATAGTCTGTCTCAAATGAAGAAGTGGTTTAAAAGGTTTTTAGTAGAATGTCATATCATTATCTCTAATGATAAGAACCTGGAGAATATCTTTATGAACTTCTGAAGACGTACAAGCTTCCAGTTTGAAAGCTATTGTTTTAATCCATTTCTCCAGTTCTTAATATTACTTTACTGCCTGTATTTACTACATTAAACTTACCTTTCCCATGGGATAATAACTAATAACTCTGTCTGGCCTTAAAACATTCAAGTCAAGGAAAATTATATTCTTCTCAGATCCTAGCCCCACTAGAGCTTGGTGAAGAACAGAGCACTTTATGAACTCCACTCTAGATTAAAAGTCATCATATTGCTGGAGCAAAGTTGGATGTCTCCCCAGGATGTGGAGTTCCCATATAAAATTTCGGAGTAGGTGATCTAAGACAGACTTTGGTATAGATCTCATGGCTTTTAGGGGTGGTTATAGGACTTTGCTGACTGGCCCTTCTCCCTCCAGGGGGTGCAGCCATGAAAGCTGGTGTGAAAGAGGGTGACCGGATCATCAAAGTGAGTAAACTTGACCTCGTCTCCATCTTAGGCGGTAGCAGGTTCAAGGAATGCCTAGTGCTGTGTCCTATCTTGTACTTTACTTCAGTATTAACTCAGACAGCCACTAAATCAGGGTGGTACCATAACAGGGAGAGGGATGAAGATAGCAGGTGTCTATATTCTGTGCTCTTCAAGTTCATTGAACTGGAAGCATTCTGGATTAGATTTTATTGATTTCCCCATGTCACAAATAGGTTAAGAGGAAGAAGCTGTGTGTGACCCTCAGGTTCTTACCTTAGTCTGACCTCCACACAGTGCTGACAGGAGAGAATCTTCTGAATGTAGGTCTGTCTTTACAAAAAGGGGTTCTGACTACATTACAGAAATCCTAACTGCAGAGATTTCTGCTTTCTGCTCCTCCGATGAGGAAGAACCCTGTAGTGCCAGTAGATACTCACAGGTGTAACTTTAAAAAAAAAAAAAAAAAAAAAAAAAAAAAATCCATGGATGGAGATTCAGGTCTTATCCCTGAAAACTTAGAAGCCAGTTGGGAAGAAACTGACAATGTGAATTTGAGTAAACAAGTAACCAGAGGTAACTAAAAAGCACTGGGAAATGGCTTCCTAAAGAAATACCATTTTAGACTTGTAAAAAGGTTTCCACCACTGTTACTCAATGTTATTTGTCCCTCCAACAGGTGAACGGCACCATGGTAACCAATAGCTCACACCTGGAGGTGGTGAAGCTTATCAAATGTGAGTTGGTTGGGGCATAACAACTAAAGAAAGTAGACTTGGTGGATTCTGGGACAAATTCGTAGGTTTACTGACCTGAGAGGCTTCATTTGTAAGTTAATATTGAGGCAGCTGAAATCACATCTTTAGTCTTAACATGAGCGATCAACTTAAACTGCTGCAAAACCCGAGTATGATGTCAAGTACCAACACTATTAGTCTCCCAAAAGATAGCTTTGTTTTTAGTACACCATCATTGCCACTACTCCTGACCATATCCAAAGACCACATCATTTATATGTCATTCTGTTAGTCCCTGCCTCAAATCATATGACAGACTTTGAAGACTCCCCATTGAAGGCCTCACCCTCCTTGGGGAGCTGGAAGGGGATGGGCTGGGGTTTGGTGGGGGTGATAAGTGAGGATGGGAGGGTGAGGGAACTGGGATTGACATGTAAAACAATCTTGTTTAAAATTTAAATTTTAAAAAAAGGAGGGGACAAAATAAATGTCATTCTGTTCCATTCACATTCTTCCTTATCAGCTTCCTATGGAGGCAGAAGAGGGGCAAAAATACTCTAGCCAGGGATATCTAACAAGTGAGTCTATACATATAATCAAATAGAAGCAACAATATTGAGGAAGTAATAAAGATTGTGGAAAAGTCTTGGGAAAAGTGGAAGGCTAGTATTTGAGTGCCTGTTGTGTATCACACAGGCAATGTGCTAGGCTTTACAATGGTTCAAAGTTGAGTGAGATTAAGAAGGAAACTGGGCATGGTAGTGCACCCACACAATCCCAGCACCTAAACTGAGGCAGGAGGATCTTGACTTTAAGGCCATTCTTGGGTACATTGAAAACTACCTTGAACTGGGTGGTGATGGCTCACACCTTTAAAATCTCAGTGCTTGGGAGGCAGAGGCAGGAGGATATCTGTGAGTATGAGGCCATCCTGGTCTACAAAGCTGATTCCAGGACAGCCAGAGCTGTATAAAGAAACCCTGTATAGAGGGGGAAAAGACTACATTGAAAAAGCAAAACAGGCAGGGGATGAGAGGTAGCCCATAGGGAGTATTTCTGGAGGTATTTTGGGTAGAATTTTAGTTGGGCGTCACTATGTGAAGGATTGAGAACTTAGTTGGTATAGAGCAGAAGGGTAGAAATTAGAAAATGGCTAGAATTTTAAAAAGATTTTAATCTGTAGGTTGTAGGGCTTAATGAAAGGAGAAAGGTAATCTTTTTTGTGGTTTAAGTAACTATTCTTGAGAGTTGTGGTACTCAAACAAGCCTCTTTTTCTTTTCTTCTAGCTGGTGCTTATGTTGCACTTACCCTCCTGGGTTCTTCTCCTTCCTCCATTGGTGTCTCTGGGCTCCAGCAGAACCCATCTCTGGCAGGAATACCCAGAGTTAACCCCATGATTCCTCCACCACCTCCTCCTCCACCCTTGCCACCTCCACAACACATTACAGGACCCAAACCTCTGCAGGTAATAGTTTTCCTGACACCTACTGATCACTCTAGACCCTAGAGTCTAGAGACTCTTTGAAGATCTCCCTCAATGGAACTTAAATTGAATGGGTTTATGGTGAGCAGAGATAAGCCAAAAAGACGTGTGAATACCACCAAAATATTAAACAAAAATGAAGTCTGCATAAAAGGATGTTTGTGCCTTGGTGTCCTACTCCTCTGTGAGTGCCTATGAGGCTTTACAGATGGCATCCTCACTGTGTTCCTCACTCTGAAGACTCTCACAGGGGTCCTATCTGGACCCCAGACGTGGATAGAAGCATCCCTTAAGAGATTGTTGCAAGTTGGGAGGGTATGCTTGAAAATCCAAGAGGAAGAGACTGGCTTCCCAGAGCAAAGGGGCTCTTGGAAGAGCGAAATATGAAGGACAATCAGTAGAGGACAAAAATAGGTAGAAAAAGATCCCACAAGAGTAGAGAAGCCTGTGTCAAGACTTGAAAGAGGGAAAAGTGCAAATTTATGTAAAGAATAGGTTTCTAGGTTGAAATAAAGACAGAACTAGTACTTTGGAGAGGTTAGAAAGCAATTCAGTATTAAAGCTGATTGATTATAGCCAGGTTATCTAAGAAGTTCAGTGGTAAAGCAAAAAATAAGATTTTATGTTTATTGTGTTCCAGCAAGGTGTTGAATTTTCAAGAATATACTCATGACTCAGGCTTTACTCTCAACAGCTTTCCTCACTCAGGAATAAGCAAATATAATAGAGTTAATCTACCGACTAGTCCCCAGGTCTCACTACTGTTACATTTCCATTCCTAGGATCCTGAAGTTCAAAAGCATGCCACTCAAATCCTCAGGAATATGCTGCGACAGGAGGAGAAAGAGTTACAGGTGAGATCACTGTTAAAGATAAATTGGCTTCTACCTTCATGAATAGTCCCTATCACAACAATCTGCCAATGTGTGCAACTTAATTTTGTAGACCATATCCAATTATAGTAAAACATCAGGACCTGTGGGTATATAGCCCAGTGGTAGAGCACGTACTTGAGACCCTAGGTTCAATCCCCAGCAAACAAAAAGTACTGTCTCAAGACCATTAAAGGGTTGCCTTTGGCCAATAGAATTTGTTAAAGCAGACCAGTGAAGTGAATAGGATAGCAGAATCCCAAGGTTAATACATTAGGATGATGAATATGTAGACTAAATATAAATAAATTTTAAAAAGACTAAAGTGAGGAACTAATAGAACTGAGGAAAATTAAAGTTCATTGGAATTGTTAAGAGGGTTCCAAGGAAGAGAAAGGTAAGCATGGGAAGTAGGAATAGGCAAATGAATACCAGGCTAGACTGATGAAGAAGAAGATGAAGAGAGATTGCCATTCTAGGAAATGATGGGCACAGAGACCAAGAAGATTAATTTGTCTGGAATAGGTCACTCTGTAAGTACTTACTATATATAAAACATAGCTTTCATTTCTGTGGTTTATAAAACTGGAGATAAAGTGGTTCCTACCTTCAGTGTGCTTAAAATCTAATGGAGGACATTTCAAATTCTAGTATGAGGGAAATAGGAAGAACAAAAAGCTTGTAATAAAATTAAAAGAAAGTACAATTATAGTGGTGTGTAAAAAAAAAAAAAAAAAAAGCTTCACAGTAGAAATGGTGTTTTGGTTGGGTTTGGAAGAGTGGAACTTTAGTAGACAAAAAGAGATGGAGGGTAGCCAGGCATGGTGGAACATACCTTTAATTCCAACACTTGGGAGGCAGAAGTAAACAGATCTCTCTGAATTTGAGGCCTGCCTGGTCTACTTCAAGCCAACCAGAGAGATACCCTGACTTAAAAATAAGCAAAATTTAAAAGAAAAAATGGAGTTGAAGGTCATTACTAGTGAGGAAACGGTTTAAGCATGGAGTTGTGAAAACACACTTAACAAGCATTGTGTTCTTGCAGTGTGCTAAGAATTCTGTCAGAGGTAGGAGTGAGAATGGTTACAGAGATAAGTAAGAGATGTGTGTTTCCCTTACCGAGTTTCAGCAATACCATAGCACATGATGGAATAAATAAAGATATACTGCATTGTAAATTGTTACTTGTATATTCATATTGGATTACTAAGACACTGTTACAATATAAGGCTAGACATGTAGGTCAGTGGATTAGAAATCAGAGCTCTGAAATTAATCTATACATCTGTGGCAGCTCATTTCAACAAAGTTACTAAGACAATTCAATAGTGTTTGTCTCTTCAACAAATGGTACTAGATCAACTGGATATCTACAAAGAATTAGTTTGTACCCTTATCTCACATGATTAAGAAAATTTAATTAAAAATGGATTAATAAAGTCTCAACAAACAAACATAAACTCGAGAGTTAGAGAAAGAGGGACTTGATCTGAACTGAACATGTACAGATGTTTTTCTTCTCATTATTTTCTCAGTACTGTATCTACACAACATTTACATTATGTTAGATATAAATAATGAAGAAAGAAAAATATTAAACTTTTAGAAAGAAACATGAGTATGAATCATCATAATCTTGGATTAGCCAGTGGTTTCTTGATGGTACTAAAAGTATAAATATTCCCCCAAAAAGATAACTGGATGTCATCAAAATTAAAATGTTTGTGTATAAAGGAATAATATAAAAAGGAAATAAAAGGGCAGCACACAAAATAGAATATGTCACAATCATATATCTATTAAGGGTCTTATTACAAGAATATGTAAAGAATTCTTCCACCTCAACAATAAAAAGACAAATAACAGGGCTGGAGAGATGGCTCAGCTTTTAAGAGCACTGACTGCTCTTCCAGAAGACCCAGGTTCAACTCACAGTACCTATACGGCAGTTCACAACTGTCTCTAACTCCAGTTCCAGGGGATCCAATGCTCCATTCTGACCTCAGTGGGCCCTGTGTGCATGTGGTACTCAGACATACATGCAGGCACAATCTGCATTACATAAAGTAATAAAAATAATTTTTTAAAAAGACAACACAGCTAAAAATTTGGCAAGGACTATGATGGTTTTTCAGTGGTTAGAATGCTTGCCTAGACCCTGGGTTCAATTCCTACTCATCACTAGAAATAAGCAACCAACCAAACATGAAAGAAAAGAAAGAAAGAAAGAAAGAAAGAAAGAAAGAAAGAAAGAAAGAAAGAAAGAAAGACCCACTTTAGATAGGAAGCTAATTCAAAATGTTATTTGATATTTTTGGATATTTATTATAAGCTTTGTCCTTTTCTAAGTGGTTTTATTATTTTTTATTTTAAAAAATTATTTCATTTTATATACCAACCCCAGTTCCTCCTCTTCTTCTATCCCCCCCCCCACCTCTTCCCTCCCACCCCCATCTACTCCTTATAGGGGATAAAGCCTCTCTTGAGGAGTCAACAAAATTTGTTGCCTACCAAGTTGAGGCAGGACCAAGCCCCTCCCCTCTGTACCAAGGTTGAGGAATGTATCCCACCATAGGGAATTTAAAAGTGTGTATGTGTGTGTGTGTGTGTCCCTCAAAATCCAAAGAGGGCGTCGGAAGAGTAACGAATAATCTTAACTTCAAAACCCTCTCTCCAGCCCCATAAGCTTTGTCTTATATTACATAAAATTAGCAAAGATTTTAAATAGTTCTCTAAAGAAGACACAAGTCCAGGCATTGTGACATATGCCTGTAATTCCAACACTTGGAAGTCTGAGGCAGAAAGGAGGTAATTTGGAGGCCAGCCTAAGTTATGTAGTAAAAAAACAGTTCTAAAAACAACCATTAAAGAACTACAAATGGCCAATAATAATGTGAAAAGATGGGGAACTAGATACTAGAACTCTTATAGCCAATATAATGGAAAGTCGAATGCTGGCAAAGGTCATAGACAAACCTGAGAAATACTTGTTTATGTTTTATCTACAAGATCACTATCCTAATCTGTTTACATCACTGATGGTGGGAATATAAAATAATACAGTCACGGGGAAACATTAGGCAGTTCATCCCGATGTTAAACACACATACTGTGTAACCCAGTAAATCCACTCCTAGAAAATGCAAAGAAGAATTGAAAATACATATTCACACAAAAATTTGAACATGACATTCATGGCAACTGTCTCTGTATGTAATAGCCAAAAGGAAACAACCTAGAGTCTTTCAACTGACAGAAAAATGTGGTATATCTACAACAAAGTAGGATATTTAACCATTAAAAAAAAAATAAAAATGGAGTACTTACTGATGCATGCTATAAATGGAAGAACCCTGAAGGAAGGCATACTAAATGAAAGAAGGCAGACAGGCTCACAAATGTTGTAGCTCCAGCTATATAGAATGTTCGGAATAGGCAAATGCTCAGAGACAAAGTAGACTCCTAGTTACCAGAGGGTGGAAAGTCTGGGAGGCGGGGTGACAGTGACTGCTTACAGGTCCCAGACAGTGGTTGGAAAGTGATTTGGGTCACTTAAAGATCATGGAGTTTTCCTAAAGACTGGAAACTGTTCAAAAATTTCAAGTCATTCCTCTTGAGAGAAGTGTGCCTTTGGAGCTGGAGAAGATGATTCTGCCTTTAAATGTACTTAAGGGTACTTGCTGTTCTTGCAGAGTTCAGTTCCCAGCACTCACATTAGACCACTCACAACTGCCTATAACTCCATTTCCAATGATCAAATGCCTCCTCTGTCCTTTGCAGGCATCTGCACATACATAGTGCACATACATATATACGCACACACACACACACACTAAATAAAAAATATTTAAGTGCGTGTTAATTGAATTGACATAAGGAAACCTTGGTGGTGGAGAAGATGACAGAATTGACAAGAATTAGAAGTTGTAACAGGAAAGAGACGTCTCAGAAGCCACATTGGGGAAACTTACCATCTAGTCAGGAGGAAAAAAGAGTAAAAGATTGCTCTAAGTTGGGTGCCTAGGTTCCATGGGTGGAATCAAAAGGTCACAGGAGAGAAATGAAGGTCAGCTTTTGGTCTGGCTTAAGCGTGCCTGTGTCACTCACTCAGGTAGACAGCTGTGGAGAAAGAAGATTGGGGTGTCCTCAGCAACAGTGTAGTTGGGATCTGGCTAAAATCAACGCACCAAATCAGAGAGACATCTAAACATTGATTGAAATTTTGTGTGAGTCTGGCATTGTACCAACCTTTGATAACCACATTGTTTGCTGCTGTTTGATCTTTCAAAGGCTAGCCGCTGGGGTGATGGGGAAAGGAAGAAAAAAATGGGCTGTGGCTTAAAAACAGTCTGATTGATAGAAATAATTTTATTGTGGGAGTTTGGTTTTAATATAGGGAACTAGGGAACTTAGATGTCCTTTAAATGGTAGGATAAAGGGACAGCAGAACCATGTGAAAAAGATTTTTTTTTTTTTTTTTTTTTTTTTTTTTTTGAGACAGGGTTTCTCTGTAGCTGTGGAGGCTGTCCTGGAACTAGCTCTTGTAGACCATGCTGGTCTCGAACTCACAGAGATCCACCTGCCTCTGCCTCCCCAGTGCTGGGATTAAAGGCTTGTGCCACCACCACCCAGCTTGAAAAAGATTTTAAAGGTGTCTGAATGAAACACTCAACGTAGTCAGTGGTTCAGAGTGGTAAAGAATTTGACTTAGTCAGAAGAGATGATGCAGATGTTCTGAAATGGAGTCATGTTGGAAAAGTTATTTTCAGATAATACTATCTGCTGAGACAGGGATGGAAAAGATAAATTTAAAATGTAAGGAATTTTAACAAGGTTGGCAGGTAGCAAGAAGCTTCAGATGAAGTCAGTTCCTATATAAACCTAACATCTTTTAGCGAGTTTTGCTGCTGATTCCTTTTGTACAAAAACATTAATAGCTGCTATATATTCTAGCAGATCATTGCCACAGTCACTCTGGCAAGCGTGTTACTGAATCTGTCCTCTCTATTCTTGACATTCAAGCTTGCCCAATCCTACACAGCTAGTACATAGAGGTGCCAAGACCTAATGTCAATCTCCTCAGCCCTGTACTCCCATTCTGCTGCATGCTTGTAAATACTTTAGGACAGGTAGAACGGTGCCTGCTTTTAAGACGCTTCTAATGAAGCAAGGGTTCTGGCTTCTCTAATTAAGCCTTTCCTCTCCTTACTTGAAATTTTCATTATGTTGTATTTTCCCTAACATTTTCTGTGTAGTGATCTGGAGTGCAAGCTGAGGAAGATCTCAGATCTCATGTATGATGAGGGACCTCATCCAGCCCTTAAAAAATAGGTCAGATTAAGGAAGGCCTTTTGGTTTGGTGTTTTAGTTTTTTTTCCTTTCTTTAGCTGTTTCATACATTCTGCTTCTCATCAGTCACCCCTGTTTTCTGATCCTAAATGATGCTGAAATAACAAGCATCTACTAGCAGACAGAAATCTCTTCTCTTTGTTTTGTGATAACTGCCTGTTCCTGCTGCTATTAAGTCATCTATCTTCTACTAACCACTCCTGTACCTTTGCCCCCTTCTTCTCCTCCTCCTCTTTCTCCTCACCCCACCCTAGCGTATCTGTGAGGTGTATAGTCGGAACCCCGCCAGCCTGCTAGAAGAGCAAATCGAAGGTGCCCGGCGGCGAGTCACTCAGTTACAGCTGAAGATCCAGCAGGAGACTGGTGGCTTAGTGGTGAGTGAGTGGTAGTAGGCATTGCTCCAGGAACAGCACCATGCAGAGGGACTAGTGTAGGAGGAGGAAAGCAGGGCAGAAAGCCTCTTGGTCCATGGCACCAATGAGTGGGAGCACTATTGCAGTACCTACTAGAGATACCATAGAGACACAGCCTGTTTCATGCCCTCCTACTGAAAAGAAGAAATATAAATAAATTAGTCTGCTCTAATCTGCTAATTACTCTTCCCTTCTGAATAGTTTCCTCAAGGTGTGTACTCCTACTCTGCATTCATCCAGTAGCATTTTCTTTAAGGATCCTCAAAGAGACACAAGTGCTTCCCAAAGTCAGCCTTAGCTAAGGATCCTATACTATTACTATCTTGCTTATATCCATCAAACCTCAGTTCTTTGGGTAAGTAAGAACCCACCTTAGGAAATTATGATATCCAAGAGCAGTCGTTTCCCAAACCCATAGATGTGGTTTAAGGTGGGGCTGGGAAGATGGCTCAGCAGTTCAGCACGCTGGCTGCTCTTCCAGAGGTCCCAGTCCCTTCTCTGGCCTTCATGGACACTGCACACATGGTACACAAATGTACATCCATACAAAATACCCATACACATAAAATAAAAATAAATAAACCTTTTAAAAATATTTTTTAGTTTGTTTAAGGCATCTGGCTTTCTTTTTAAACTGTTCTAGTCAGCATTTGGTAAAAATAGGCAAATAAACTTTAAAAATTCATTTTTCTGAAGGAATTTTCATATCATATGGTAGAGTCTTAGATTATGGACATAGACCATCTAGTTTTGATTACCAGGTTTAGTTTCCCCTCAGCTTTCAGACTTGTGGCCAAGTAACTTAACCACTAAGAGCCTTTCTTTGTTTTTTTTTTTTTTATAGAAGAATGCTACAGAATCTACCTAGTAAGGCATTGCCAGAACTGAAGCATGTCACTAGCACCGTGTGTGTGTGTGTGTGTGTGTGTGTGTGTGTGTGTGTGTGTGTGTGTGTCTGCTGCCACTGTTGGTATCTATCTGTGCAACATGAATTCTGAGACTGAGCCGCGAATCAGGACAAGCTCTAGCCCTGAGGTTTTTGTTTGGTTTTTGTTTTTGTTCTGTTTTTTTATTTAGAATGTGGCTCAGAAAGATTAGTAAACATCTGAGCTTCTTTCTGTCTCCTTATTTGTAACATGGGAATAACCTCCTCTGCCTGGTTGCTGTAAGATTGAATGCAGCTGAGGAAAGTGCTTTGTGCACAGTTCTACAGTGGCTGGGGCACTGAGCTCCATGCCAACACCGATACTCCCCATATACTCGCATGGTTTTTTAAACAAATCTTTTGTTTGTTTGTTTGTTTGTTTGTTTATATTTATGTTTTGCCATAGGTGCTGGGTCGCATGGAACTAGAGTTAACAGTCAGTGGTGAGCTGCCATGTGGGTGCTTGGAATTGAACTCAGGTCCTCTAGAAGAGCAGCCAGTGCTCTTAACTGCTGAGCCATCTCTCCAGCCCTGACACAGATGTTTAACATCGTTCCTTAGTGCAGGCTTAGGATGTCTTTTTTTTTTTTTTTTTTTAATTCTTGATGGTTAGAAAACCCTTCCCTGTATCCAACCCAAATAAGGCGTAGTAAATGCTTTGAAGTTTTGAAGTTCAGGGTGATAAGTGCAGGGAGATTTTTGTTAATATTTACAATAATGGTAAAGCTCCTTTTCCACCATTAGGGATCAGCACCTTCTCAGACTATACACATGAAGCTGGGCATTTCTCAGGCAGTAAAGCAAACATGGCTCTGGTTGGAAGAAGGAATAGGAATGGGAGTTCAATGAAGTGTCCCACCATCTGGTCTTTTCTCTTTTAGGACATACTTCCACTCTATAGTGACACCAGCCAGAGAACGTCTGAAGGTAAATCCCCATTGTCCTCTGGTATATATGAGGGTTCTTCTGTGTTGGTCTCACCCAATGGGGCAGATTCTAGAATAATGAGGAAAGAGTGATATTAGTATACAGGGCAGTTGGAAGTTTGGAAATAAGTGATGGCTAAGTGAGAAACAGGAGCTACTGGGTGACGGGTCCAGACTGCACTTGCTTGACAGCTTGTGGCATCTAGGAGTTTAACAAATTCTTGTGAAGAGGAGTAGTGACCAAAAGAGGGTTAGGAATGATCTGAAGAATAATAAAGAATAGCTGTCAGAGGACTACATACAGTCTTATTTTAGGTGGTAACATGTTCTGTGTCCAGATGCAGAAGTAGGCAAAAGCTGGATATGGGGAGAGTAAAAGACTAGTGTTCCAGGAGAACCCAGAGGTTGTGGGATGAAAGAGTTGAAGGACAGCTAGCAAAAGAAGGGAAGATGGCAGCTTTCCCCTTCCTGTGTAGTGCCCACAATAAAGGCTGTTTTTCACTTGGACCTGAGATCTTTTCAAAACTGTCTAAACTGGTTTCTTCTCAGGCCGCCTCTCTCTGGATTCCCAGGAAGCAGACAGTGGCTTGGACTCTGGCACAGAACGCTTTCCCTCCATCAGTGAGGTGAGTGCCAGCAGGCACAGGCTCATTTAAAAAGTCTGCGTTCAACGTCCCACCCCTGGACACTAGAAGGCTTTGCTGCTTACTGGCCACTGAAGGCCCCGGCCCATCATCTGGATACCTCCTCCACAAGTCTAGCTCTAGGGATTTAGTCACTGTGTTCACATTCTGAGTGGCTTTGACATGCATCCTCATGCTGGATCACCACATCTGGCTTATATTTTATCACAGTTGATTGGTTCTGTTGTGGTGTAAAGTGTAGGGTGAAAAACTGGATAAGGAAGGATAAAATGAGGGGAAGGATGATGACAACAGTAAAATATCTATTTTGCCAGACTCATTAAACATGGAAATAAGTACTAGAAATGTAAGTTAGGTAACATTTGGAATTCCCTTTTCTGACTGCTGGTGACTGACTATTGGTGGGAGGATGCTGGATATCTATAAAAGAAATATGGGAAATATGTGGGAAAGTCACCAGAAAGTGGTGGGATGTAGTATGGGCCTAAGAAACCTATAGTTCGCATACATGAGAGGCGATATACTCGGCAATGAAGTGTGTGAACTGTGACTGGGACTTCCTGATTGAATATATACTACAAAGCCCTTTGGCCTTCGGTAAGTCTCATAACCTTCCTGAGACCTGGTTCTCTGTGTAAAAAGTGGTTTGAGTCTCCCTCAGAGAGCTGTTAGAAAGTTAGTGGAGTAGTACATAGTCAAGAATGTTATGGGTGTCATTGTGGTCATCATTACAAAGCAAGCTGAGCCCAGAGAGTTGTCTGAATGAGGTTCCTTATCACATAATTCTCTTCCTCTAGTCATTGATGAATCGGAACTCAGTATTGTCAGATCCTGGACTAGACAGCCCTCAGACCTCCCCTGTAATCCTGGCCAGAGTGGCCCAGCACCACAGGCGACAGGGCTCCGATGTGCTAGTGCCCCCACCCAACGACCAGGTGAGAGATGGGATCCACCCGTTTGTCTTTCTTCTTTCACAACTAGGGCTCACTCTAGGGTTATCGCCTAGCCTAGAGTCAGACTAAACCCTACTCTGGCAACCCACAATTTGAGATAGGCTCCTAGAGAGCAAATAGAGAAGAATGAACACAGTGTAATAAGGAAGTTATGTAGATCGGTTTCTGTGTGAAGAGTCAGTAGATGATGTGTCTGTCAGAACAAAGAAGTTAAGGAAAAGACAGCTGGTGGGTCTTTTAATGTCTGGATAGTATAAAAAATAATGTCTGTTCAGAATATTCATCTTCCCTCGGCAAAACTTTGCTTCAGTCAAAACTGAGGACAAGAGGGTGAATAACAGAGAGAAACAGTGATGTATATGTATAAAAATGTCATAATGAAACCCATTTTGTGTATTAAGTAATAAGACTTATAACTGGAATCCTAAGACAGAAAACAAAAGTTCAACATGCTTGGAATCTTTCCTTCCAAGCCCCACCTTGGGTTTCTCAAAGAGTGCAAAAAGTGACTGAAAGGCTCCCTCTCAAAGGTGGGATTAGGTCCAGAGACAAGGGAATATTTCAGAAAGATGGACATTGGCTAAAGGTAAATTCTGCAGAGAACCTGAGCTGTGTAGCCATCGGTAGGATTGCCTGTCATAGTACAGATAGACTCCAGCCGGGCATTAGTGGCACACGCCTTTAATCCCAGCACCAGCACTCAGCAGGCAGAGACAGGTGGGTCTCTTGTGAGTTCCAGGCCAGCCTGATCTACAGAGCTAGTTCCAAAACAGGTTCCAAAACAAGACAGAGAAACCCTGTCTTGAAAAACCAACAAAACAAAACACAAACAAACAAACAAAGACAGTGACTCCAGACAGTATTCTGTAAAATTCACCACTGCACTGATTTTTTTTTCCAAATCCACATTCCAGATGCATATTGTTATTTCCTTCATAATGTATTTTCTTCAAGCTTATTTCTTCTTTATATCTCTTGTTTGTTTTGTTGGTTAGTTGCTTGCTTGAGACAGTATCTCATTGTGTAGCACTGACTGGTCTGGAGCTGACTATAGACCAGGCTGAGTTTAAACTCGAAGATATCTGCCTGACTTTGCTCCTGGGGTACTAGGATTAAAGACATGTGTTTACCCCCATGCCAAGCTAAACTTGCTTTCTTAAGCTTAAATTCATTTTAGAGGATATTTTAAATTAAAATTAAAACCAGCATCCCACACTGTAAATGAAGATAATTGTAAGTAACGTGTAGTGTCATCTTGCCTTGCCAAAGAACTTGTAGTGGTGGCCATACCCTTTGGGCGTGGTTTCAGGGGCAGACGTGACCCATTATAAGGTAGAGGAGGGGCTGGCTCATATGGAGAGCATCAGAAGGGCAGAGACTGCATTTTCTGGAGCAGGAAGACTGCGGCAGTTATTTGCTCCTATCTGTATAAGTGCTTCCCTAATAAACACCTATTTATCATTTATTTTGGGTCTGGTGTACTCAGTTAAACCCCACCTTCAGTAAAGTAGCATACATGTTTTAGAAGTTATTTTGTAAAGCCTTATCTAGAAAGATCAAAATTCAGGAGAAAGAAAGTTGACATTTACGTTAAAAGGCTGCCTGCTTCATGAGCTATCTCTGGATGAAAGCATGAGAAGCTGATGGAGTCTCAGGATGGAAGTTGAGAGACTTTCTATTTATTTACCCTTTTATATCATTTCACTTCCCAAACTATGTGACTGTATCATGAGTTATAAAAATTACATAGAACTCAGGGCCAGAAAGATGGTTCAGCAGTCAAGAGCACTAGCTGTTCTTCCAGAAGACCCAAGTTAGGTTCTCAACATCCACATGACAGTTCATAACTGTCTTGCTGTGATGAAGCACCATGACCAAAAGCAACTTTAGGAGGAAAGGGTTTGTTTGACTCACTGCTGTTTAATGTCATGTCTAGGTACCTCCTTAAATGATTCTAACCTCACCAAATATCATTTTACATGAAATCACCCAAATCAATCAGTGATAAATTTCTTATGCTGGAGGACATTGATGTAAGGAAATTCAGAGGTGTTATTTCCAAACTGGGAGCCATCACTTTTTAGTGAATCACTATGGCAATAGTAAAGGTCAAAAACAGTATTTATAACCGGGTAGTGGTGCCACCTACCTTTAATCCCAGCACTTGGGAGGAAGAGGCAGGAGAATCTCTGTGAATTCAAAGGTAGCCTGGTCTAAAAAGTGAGTCCAAGAACAGGCTCCAAAGATACACAGAAACCCTGTCTCAAAAAAAAAAAAAAAAAAAAAAAAAAAGTTTATTGTAATGAAGTAGAATCCATTAGTATTTAATTGATTTTATTTTCAGTAAAAAATTTTATAATGTAAGCTGGGCATGGTGGTATACAGTTTTAATCCCAGCAGTTGGTGGATCTTTTAAGATTTTATTTATTTATGTGTATGAGTGTTTGGCCTGGAGGTAGATAGGTATGTATGTATGAATGTATGTATGTATGTATGTGTCACATACATACTCAGAGGAAGGTGTCAAATCCCTTAGAACTAGAGTTACACATACATACTTGTACAGAAACTTTTTAAAAATAAGTTTACTTCTCAAAAGTTCTCCCCAAACAAGCTAAAATCTAGTCTTTAGGTGTTTTTTTCCAGAAATTCTAGGGGATCTAGATAGCATGGGCCTCAAAGACTAGATGTTACAAGATTGAAGGGTGTGGGATGTGTCTGAAAGTAGAAATGCAGCTTGTCAGCCTAACTGTGGCTTTGAGTATGTGGAGGCTCTAAGGGCCCCCCTCCTCCAATCCATTTGGTGCTTTCAGGGTCTCTCGGTGATCCTGGTGTTAGAGGTGGGTGACTGGCCAGAAAAACAAAAGATAAAAGTGTTAGGGAGATCCCCTTGAGAAAGTGGATGAGTAAAATAAGTAGGTTCCAGAAGCAAAGCCTTGCTTAGAGAATCACTAAATTGCGGGGAAATGTAATCACTAGGAAAAAAAGGAAGTTGATAATCTCAGCATTTGGGTTGTAGAGGCAAGAGGATCTTGTGAGTTTGAGGGTAGCCTGGCCTACATAGTGAGTTCCAGTTCAGCTCGATCTATGCAGTGAGACCCTGTCTCAAACAAATAAACAAAGAAAAGAAATTTAGTAGCTCGGGAAACCTTTAGAAGAATCTGACCTATTAAGCATTTGCAAAGTTCTGTAGTGTGAAGTCTCTTGGAGTCAATACTAGTTATGTCAGTTAAGATTAGTATTTTATTAAAATTCATGGACAGAGGGGGAAAAAAGCCAGGGTGAAGAGTTAGAGTTTTAACAGGGATAGGGATCTACCATAGATTGCTAGGCAGACAAGGGAAATAATGAATGCTGGTGTTTGAGGAAGATCAGCCCCATCCTTCCCCATTGATAGAGAGGTGGATCTGCTGCTCTGGTGTCTCTAGCAGTTACTAATCCATGTACTTGCTTGTCCACACTAGTCAGCAGCACTATGGTAGTTGTATTAGATTTGGAGAGTGTGTTCAGGGAAAACGGTGGTGATTTGGCCATTGAGGAAAACACAAGTCTCCAACTCAATAGTCCAGTAGGTGCTGTCAGCTCTTTGTTAAAGAGCACTCATTCCTCATCCTTTGCAAATAGAAAGAGCATTTTTTCCTATTTCCCATGTTCCTGTGTTATGTGACCAGGCTGCTCTGTGTCTGCTGTGACCCACCCAGAAGCAGTTGGCTTTCTGCAAGTGGAAGTGTATGCATCTGTGCTGAACCTCAGGGGTAGTTAGACCTGAATGGCCTTTTTAGAGTTAGGCTCCTAAACAGACGCCACTGAGGAAGTTGAATCCATGTCTTCAATAACTTTTCATCTCTACATCTCAACTCTTTCCTTCAGGGTGTAGATCAAAGTCCAAAGCCTCTGATTATTGGCCCAGAGGAAGATTATGACCCAGGTTATTTCAACAATGAGGTAACAGTTTTCTGGTTTACTCCTTGTATCTATCTTCCTCCCTTACTTTACCCAGAGTACCCTTGATTGGAAGCAGTTTGATTGGCACCAGATATGAAATGACCCTATGAGGATGGAGGCTCAGCTAACAGCCCAGAAAGTAGAGAGCTTGGGAATAAAGTTTGCTAACTGTCTTCTGTCTCTGCACCTCCGTCATTCTCAATTTTTCTGCTTTCTAGAGTGACATCATCTTCCAAGATCTTGAAAAACTGAAGTCACATCCAGCTCATCTGGCAGTTTTTCTACGTTACATCTTCTCTCAGGCAGACCCTGGTCCACTGGTAAGTCACAAATGTCAGTCTTGTTTGAGTGCCTGCTTGTGCTCAACAGAGAGAATCTCTGACCACCATGCCTGATCTCTTTTGTGTATCTAGCTTTTATATCAGCTCCATAGGCAAAGTCAGACATCTCCAGGACAGAAACAAAACAGAAAAGAAGATGAAACGTATTGTATCATGCAGCTAGCCATACCTGAGGAATATCAAAAAGACCTAGGCCAGGAACACTGTCATGGCTTCATCAGTTAAGGGAGTCAGGGTTTTTTTAAATGAAATTAAGGAATTCAGAGAATCACCCTTGCAGATTTACAATGTTGCTTTAAAAAAATTTAGCAGGGGCTAAAAGTTGATGGCATGAAGAAATGCCAACAGGGCTGGTGGTGCCTACCTCAATCTCAGCATTCAGGAAAGAAAGGAAGATGTTCTCTGAGTTTAACTCAATTTGTAGACTAGCCAGCCTAGTCTACAAATTGAGTTCTAGGCCAGGGCTACACAATGATACGCTGACTTCAAAAAAACAAAGAAACAAACAAACAAAAAACATTCAAGAAAATGAATGAAGTCCACAGTGCCCCAAGGTGGGCACAGAGTCTTCACCCTCTCATTCCGCCTAGCTGCATAGAAGTAAGGGCTGATGGTAGAGGATGGCTGGTGTTGTATTCTTCAGAATAAGCCTCTAGACCAAGGGATGAGTTGCTGGGGGGGGGGGGGATTTGTTTGTTTGTTTTTGTTTTTTCTGGAAATACTACAGTTAGAGTTCAGAATGAACATTAATTTGCTCATTCATTGAATACCTGTTTGTTTAGTCCCAAAAGCTGATGTCTTAGAAGCATTTCTGAAAAAGACAAAGCACATCACCAAGAGAAGCAAAATAAAATCCCTTCAGAAACAATACATAAACAAGTGAAGATACCACTAAAAATGTCAAATGTGGAAGGAGACAGAATAAAGGAGTAATCAACCTGAAATGTGCTCATAGGAAGGAAACTGAAATTGCTTAAGTTTGTTAGTGTCCACATTGTTGACATTTTAGACTAGGGAATTCTTTGTTGTGGGAGGAGATCTTAGTTTGGGGATATTTAGCCAGTTACTGAACTCTATCCCTAGATGACAGAAGGAACAATTCCCTAGTAAATTCAGCAACTCAAAATGTCTTGAGATATTACTAGACATCCTCCAGATAAAGTCACCCCTGATGAAGATCCACTGCTCTAACCCAGTTTCTCTGTCTTTCTAGCTTTTTTATTTGTGTTCAGAAGTTTATCAACAGACAAATCCCAAAGATTCCCGAAGTTTGGGGAAAGACATCTGGAATATTTTCCTAGAGAAAAATGCGGTAAGGCTGTCATGGGTTAGATTACAATTCTATACTCTGCATCACAAGCAGAGGAAAACAAAAGAAAATATTCAAGCCAAGTAGAGACAGGTTGTTTGTTTTTTGTTTTTAAACGAAAGTGTGTTTCTGGGATGGTTCCCACTCATCTTGAATGGGTACTTTCAGGGCTGCTTCCTCCTGGAGGAGCACCTTCTGTCAGCTTCCTTCTCCTCCTGTGGGCTGACAGGACAGTGAAGCAGCCAACACACAACGCTACTGTTCATGCACGGCTGACGACCCTGGGGATTCTATAGCGTCCTGGGAATTTCACATCATAAAGTAGGAATCACGGCTCTGTATCAGGCATGCTTCTCCTGTTTCCTCTTCTGGAGAGGGATGAGGGAGCCTTTGCGAGGTGCATGTTCTCATAGGGGGTCATCACCACCAGAAAGTTAGAGACAGGCTTTTAAAGACCTTTGCTCTCTAAGAAATTAGGATCCCTGGGTTCTGTTCCTACCTCTCAAAGATCTTTCTCTCCTAGGGCTGGAGATGGCTCAGTGGCTAAGAGCATACATTGCTCTTCCAGGGGACCAAGGTTTGGTTCCCAAACACCCACATAGTAGCTCACAAACATCTGTAGCTACAGTTCCAGGTGATATAACACCTCTTCTGACCTCCATAGACACTAGCCACCCACATGTTGCACAGACATACACACAGGCAAAACACCTAAACACATAAAATAAAATATTTTAATTTAAAGGATTTATCTCCTCTGTATGTCTCTTTAGTTCCACATACAGAATGTATACTACCTTTCTTCACATGACCCAAAGGGGTCATCAAATGACCCTTTCACAGGGGTCACCTAAGGCCATCGGAAAACACAGATATTTACATTGCGATTCATAACAGTAGCAAAATTACAGTTATGGAGTAGCAACAAAAAATAATTTTATGGTTGGGGATCACCACAGCATAAGGAATTGTATTGAAGGGTCAAAGCATTAGGGTGGTTGGGAACCACTGAGATGGAGGGTTCTAACCACTCTCCAGATCTTGTCTGCCTTTCCTTACCTGGGTGAAGAGACGGGCCCAAGAACATCAGGTGATCTGGATCAGTGAGGCAAGGAAAGATCCAGCTAGACTTGCAGTCATTCCCTAAAGGAGGAGTCGAGAGGGAAAGCCTGTAGTGTGGGGGAAGAGCGAGCCTCTCTGCATCTGAACTGGGTTCTCCAGGAAGTGTCAGGATCCCACCTGGAGCATCTGCCTGCAGTTGACATTCCTTATCTTAACTTTATAATCTGATCAACCAAACTAATTCCAACATGATTTTATCTTGTCACAGTTAGCTACTAGGGCTAATGAGGTTGAGAAATTTGGTTTTCCTCAGTGTTTTACATTTACTGCCTTCAGTGTATCTCAAGTAGATTAGAGCTGCCAAGTACTCTCTGCCATCATTTATAAAACCTATCAATACCTAGCCATGTGGCAAAAGAGTTAAGGGTACATGCCAGAGTCTTATACTAAGTGCAGAGCTAGGTGACACATACCCGGTTTCCGCTGGTAGCAAAGAAGAGTCTAGCAGCTAATTTAACAGTGGTCCAGTTTTAGAACGTGCCATTCTATATTCCATGCTTCAGAGTAAACAACCACGGGGTCACCCTTAGAACACAGTATCAACTTGTCTTATAAACTCATGTGCCGTTTCCCAAAGTCCTAGCCTAGAATTCAAATCCAGCAGAGAAAAGGGGGAAGGGTTGGTGGAGACAAGAGAAAAAAAATAACATTATCAGGCCCTGTGTACCTGCGTACTGTCAGTCTGCTTGGTGCTTGCAAACTCATTACCTGCCCCCACTCTTGTTTTTGTAGCCTCTCAGAGTGAAGATCCCTGAGATATTGCAGGCTGAAATCGGTGAGTTGATTCATGGGTCAGGTTGCCTTTTTTACTGCCTTTCTTATACTAAACACTCGGGAAACACCAGAGAAAGACATAGTCCCTGTCCCTGGGTAACTGTCCTCTACTAAGGGACAGAATCCATAGATGGTTACTACAAAACACTTCACACTTAGAACATGCTTGATTAGATACCACCGAGAACTCTCTCTGTCCTGACATAGGAAGATACTGGATTAGAATTAGGAGACATATGCTCATTTCTGCCAGCTTTCCATGGGACCTCTGAACCTTATCTTGTAGGCTCACTTGTATGAAAAGAAAATTAGACTTAACCAGGGACAGATTGCTGAAGGTAACATGTAAAATTACAGAGACCAAGCCTTATTCCATCCTACCTGCTAAATCAGAACCTCTGGAATATTGATTTTTGTTTTTTGTTTGTCTTACTATTTTTTTTTTTTTATTTTACATGTCCATCCCAGTTCCCTCTCCCTCCCATCCTCCCATGCCACTCCCCAACCCTCCGCTCCCATTCCCCACCACTCCCCAGGGAGGGTGAGGCCTTCTAGGAGGGATCATCAAAATCTGTCACATCGTTCTGGGTAGGGCCTTGACCCTCCCTCATGTCTCTAGGCTAAGGGAGTATCTCTCCATAGGGAATGTGCTCCCAAAGTCTTGTGCACCAGGGATACATCCTGGTTCCACTGTCGAGGTCCCATAGACTACCCAGGCCTTCTAACTGAGATGCACGTTCAGGGTGTCTGGGTCACTGCTATGCTGGTTTCTCAGCTATTAGTCTCGAGTCCATGAGCTCCCCCTTGTTCAGGTCAGCTGTCTCTGTGTGTTTCTGCAGCCTGGTCTTGACACCTTTGCTCATCACTTCTCCCTCTCTGCAACTGGATTCCAGGAGTTCAGCTCAGTATTTAGCTATGGGTTGGAATACTGTTTTGAGAGGACTTTTCAGTTGATTGATTCTAGGAAGCTGAGTTCCATAACAAATGCCAGGAGTTGGAGTGAGGACCAAGGACTGGATGATAATGCTGTTCCTTCCAATTGCAGAATAATTGAGGCTGTGTAAAGAAGATACCATCTTGGAGCTGAGGATGCAGCTCAGCTGGTAGAATGCATGCTTAACATGCACTAAGCCCTGGGTTTGGTCCCAGTACTCCATAAACTAGGTGTAGTGGCACACCTCTAATCCTAGCATTCAGGAGGTAGAGACAAGAGGATCGGAAGTTCAAGATCATTCCTAGCCACATTACCTCAGGCTGGGGAGGCCAGCTCCTAGAACTGGACCAAGGTAGCAGAAAGAATGCCTTTAGAGCAGCAGAAAAAAATTCTTTGCTAAGGGTTAGACTTTTCTATCTGAGGGTAAATAAGGAAACATGTTTCTGATGGTAACTTTCTCTTTTGCTCCATCTTGAATAATCTCTCTTTCTTGACAGTCTCTTACACAGTTACATCTCTACATACAGTTTTGTCTCTTTTCTCCACACCTCTTGTATGTACACTTCTTCTCTCTACTCTTACATTTCTTCACACATCTGCTATATCTCTCCTATATCATTTACTCACTCACTTATTCACTCACACATATGCTCACATTCACACACATTCTCTCATTCATTCACTTATTTACTGACCTCCTTCTACATCTCTCACACTTCTCCTCTAACAGCAAAGCCTCTGAACAAATATGAATCACATTTCCAGGATCACACAGCACTTCTTGAGTAAACGATAAGGAATACAACTATACTAATCACACAGTTTCTCTCAGACTAGAGAGGTCACACTGACTGGGCATGGTGAGTTAAGTAAGCAATAACTTAACTTAGCGTTGAAATCCAGGACATAAACACTAAAACAGTTGACTAGACCTTGAGTGGTCAGGAGTACGTGCAGAAAGTCAGTTACTGCAGGGGGTTACGTCTACCAAAGTTGCTTCATCCCTGACCTTGATTCATCAATAAACACCTGGAACTTGTCCTTGTGTATTCGTATCCAGAGGCAACCAATCTTCTTTGAATTTGCTCTAAAGTCTAAAATCAACTAAAGGTGTAAAAGGCTGTCTTTGTAGCTGAGAATTTTCCTGTGTAAGTCTGAGTAATGAAAAAATATCTTAGTATTATTTCTATTCATCACAATTATACATCTGAAGTAGAAATCATCTTCCTGACTATCCACAGCTATGTGTGTGTCTAGTGGATGGAATAGGAATACACACTCATACACACAAAATAAGTAAAATATATTTTTAATTGGATAAGAAAAAAAGATGTTAACTGGGTGGAATTCAGGCCTCCACCGCTTTCAGATTAATGTTCCAGAAAGCCAGTTTTTCCACCCAGCATCACAGGATGCAAAAACCATTTGAGGCGTTCAAAAGTTATCTCCTCCTCCCCCAGCACCCACTTACTCTGCCTTCCCTGCTCTCCTACTACAGACCTGCGCCTGCGGAATGGTGAGGACCCTCGAAGTGTTCTCTGTGAAGCTCAGGAGGCAGTCATGCTAGAGATCCAGGAACAGATCAATGACTATAGGTTTGTAGAGCCCTTCAGTGTTCTGTGTGCCTCTGAGTGTGTATCTGAATTTCCCTTTTTGTGTACACACATGTTCAGTATGATACTTGTTTCCTGTTGTATCTCTGGTGTAGATCAAAACGCACTCTGGGGCTGGGCAGCCTCTATGGTGAAAATGACCTGCTAGACCTGGATGGGGACCCTATTCGAGAGCGCCAAATGGCTGAGAAGCAACTGGCTGCCCTCGGAGACATCCTGTGAGTATTCGACTTTACTGTTACCCTTGAGCTTCCCAGTCAGATCGGCAGATCTTGTAGGACTCTTCTCTACCTTCTACTTCTTGAATGATCTCTTTCACCAAAAAACAGGTGACACTGATTTCTTGTGCTGCAGGCCCCACTTTCAAGCCTAGAGCTGCTGACAGTTCACTGCTGGTTGTGACAATACAGGGCTCCAAGAGCTTTCTGCTTCCCTTTTCTAGCCCTTTCTTGGTCTTTCTCCTTCTTTTCCTCTGAGTTTATGGCTGATACTAGAGTGAGACTGCACCCCTGCCCCGGGAGTGAAGTGTCTTCAGGAAGTGGTCACACTGACTTAAGGGAAGCAGCCATGTTTTCACAAACACAACAGAAAACAACTAGAGCACCTTCCTGGGAGCTTTGGGACAGCTGCTCCTGCTGTGCTTCTCCAGTTATGAGTGTGACTGTTACAGATCTGGAGCTGCAAAGGTACCCTGACTTAACGAGAACCCAGGCTATACCTACAGTCGTAATAGGACAGCTCTGGCGGGTAGAGCCACAATAGGAAGCTCTAGAAGCTGGGGCTGTAATAGGACAGCTCAGCTCTGGAGGGAAAGGAATCTTGACTTGTCAGGAAGCCAGGCTATACCTAGAGCCACAACAGGACAGCTCTGAATGGCTAGAGCTGCAATAGGAAGCTCAGCCCTGGAGGGAAAGGGATCCTTGACTTGTTGGGGAAGTCAGGTGATGGCTGAAGCTGGAGTGCAGTGGATGATGGTCTCCCTTAGGGTATAGCAATTAGAGAGAGCTAGTACAGCTGAGCTCTGTTCTGTTGCCCTAAAGGAACATCCTAGCAGAGCTATCCACAGCTTCTTCTGCTGCAGCCCAAGATGTTACTTCTGCTACAGTCTGCTAGAGGGGACAGAAATGTAGCAATCTCCTCTGGCTCCAGTGAAAAGTTGTTAGTTTTTTCTGCTCAGTCCCCTAAGGGATGTCTCAGCAAGTTTTTCAGCATGGCGAATAAAGATCTTCACTCAAGACTCTCTTGAGAGAGAGACTTGGGAAGGAAGAGTCCAGGAGAGTGGCTGCCTCTTTGCAGGGTGGGAAAGCACAACCAGCAACTGAGCAGGCAGAGGGGCTTATATAGAGCTTCCTAGGGGTGGAGTTTTCCCCGGGAGAAATTTTTCTGCTCAGAGATTAGATAGTTTAGTTGGTCAAGAGCAGAATTGGCTCTGGTTTCAAGGCCAAACTGTTTGCTTCCCTGGCCCTTTTTAGCTTTTTTGCTCTTATTTTCAGGGCTAAGGAGTATTTCTTTCACCATCTGTGGTCCTCTAGGGCCAACGTGTATTTCTTCGGCTCTGTTTTCAGAGTCGACCGAAGTGTTTTTCTTTGGTTCTGGGTTCAGAGATAAAGTGTTTCTTTCACTGGCTCAGGTTTGAGATCCAGGGTTTGTTTCTTTCACTGGCTCTGGGTTCAAAGCCAGAGTGGGTTTCTTTGGCTGGCCCTTTTACCCCACAACAGTATTGTTTTCTGTTTCTTGTTTGTTTTTAATTTGATTTTGTGTATTTGAATGTTTTGCCTGCATGTATGTCCATACATCATATCATGTACATGCAGTGCCCACAGAGGTCATAAAAGGGTGTCAGGTCCCCTGCAACTAGAGTTACAAACAGTTGTAAGCTACCATGTGTGTGCTGGGAATCAAACTGAGGTCCTCCAGAAGAGCAGCCAATGGTCTTAACCACTGAGCCATCTCCCCAGCCTTGGAGTCCCATTTTCTAAAGCATGATTTGAATCCCAGGGCAGAAGTAATGGCTAGACTTCTAAGCCTAGACAGCTTTTCTTTCTGGTATTGTTGCTGAATAGTGACCTTAGTCAATCTGTTCTGTCCCTCTGGGCCCCACCTACTAAATGACAAATGTTAGCATGGGTGACCTTGGTAGTCAATAACCTGAGCCTTTCAGTTTGGCATATATAAAATGTGCTTCCACTGTTTGCCGAACACTCCTACGGGAGGCATCTAGAGAGCAAAGTGGGGTTTATGTAATGATGAAAGGAGACAGTAGTATGTAAGAATTAAGTGGATTGGTGGTATGGTAGAGAGAGCAAGCACTGGGGGAGGAACTAGAACAGGACTGCAGATTTATATAGACTACTCCAGATGAGCTACCTGGAAAAACTAGTATTTAATCAGTTGAGGAGACTGACTAAAAATTACCCTTGACGTCTGGGAAAGAACACTGCAGACAGAAGAAGTCAGGTAGACCGTGCTCAACATTTGAGGAACAGTAATGAGACCAGTGTAGAAAGAACAGAGGAAAAGTAAGTGATGGAGCCAGGTAAGAGGAGGGGGCAGCAGTGGGGAAGATTGTAGTCTTGGCAAGTGAGGAGCTGTTGGAGCTGCAGGAGGCTGCACTGTGGGTAGAAGAGATGGGAAGCTAAGAAGTTCAGTTACAAGGCTCCCCATAGGAATCCCCACAAACGATAGTAAAGCAAGTGCCATGAAAGCTATGGGAAGAGATTAGCTCTTGGTGGAGTCAGTCACTCTAGGTGCAACTGATAACACAGGGAGCAGTTTTGGACATGTTAAGTCTGAGGTCTCTTTGACATACCAGTCTTCGGATCTGAAGAGACAGCTACTTGTGTGAATCTGTCATGTGGTGACAGAAATAGGCTAGCAGGAGCTTGGGTTACAGGTCAGTGGTGGAGCAGTTGCCTAACGAGCGCAAGGCCCTGGGTTCCAGCTCACTAAAAGATAAAAGATAGCCAAGCCTGGTGGTACAGGCCTATAAACCCAGCTACTTTGAGAGGCTGAGGTACTAGGAGGTGGTGGCGCACACCTTTAATCCAAACACTTGGAAGACAGAGGGTGATGGATCTCCATGAGTTCAAGGCCAGCCTAGTCAACAAAGTGAGTTCCAGGATAGTCAGGACTACATACACAAAGATATTCTGTCTTGGAAAAAAAGGGGGGGGGTGGCGGAGTGGCTGAGACAAAATTCAAGACTTCCCTGGGCTACTGAGTGAGTTTAAAGCCAAACTCAGTAGGACCAACATTTTATAAATAAATAAATACGGAGGATACAGCTCTGAGGTACACTGATTGCCTAACATGTGCAAGACCCTAGGTTCAATCCCCAGTATTAATCCAGTACTAATGAATAATAAAGAAAGAGGAAAAGAGATGTGGAGAAGGAGGGGAAGGCGGGATAGGAAGTCTGGATTAGAAAGAAAATCACACAGAAAGTATGGCCTTTGCAATCCAGCCTCCTGGCCTTCAGTTAGTAAGATGGCATGAATTACCTCTGGGATGCAAGCAGTGCCTTTTTGGAGATTCTAGGAACCCAGCTTACAATAGTTTTTATTTTAAAATAATGTAATTTGCTTTTAACAAATGGGAGCTTTCTTGTGGCTATTTTGAAAATTTAATGGATTATGTGTAAATAGCTTATAAAAATGTCTGGCCCATGGTAATACCCAAACATTGGTTGCTGCTGCCTGGATCCAGTCTCCAGGTTTCATCTTGTCCTCCTGATAACTTTGTGCTTTGACACAGAGAACAGAGATTGAATTTGCTGTGTCTCCCTTTGTGCTAGAAAGACGTCATTGTCATCATTGCCAGTTTAATCCTTGAGATTAAAGGCTCCAGATCTATGACCTTATATCCCCTACCAACCCTTCTTTTTCCTCCAAGAAATGACTTCCAACCTCTGCCCAGAGAATAGCCTGTCTCAAAGTCCAAGTCATCTGTTCTTTCATTACAGGTCCAAGTATGAGGAAGACCGGAGGTGAGCAAATCCATGGTGTGGTTCATTTGCGACGTTCAAGGTGGGAAGAAGTAGGGTTGAGTTCTCCTGTGCTCTTCATTTCTGCTACCCACAAGAAAGCTGTAACATTATAGGACACGAGTCTGTGCAAACTTAGTTCCCAGGCAGCTAACCATAGCATACAAGACTTAGAAGCTCCATATCCTCGATGCATAAGGACCACTGCTTGGTATATAGGTCTACTTCTTGGTGTGACAGGCTAGCCCTGAGCTCTTGATTTCCCAGACCTGCTTCTGTTTATCTAGCCACAATACCCTTGGGCCTCCCTTCCCACTTCTTTCCTTGAAGAGAGATTTCACCTCCCAAGAAAACAATGGTGCTAGAATCAGTCCGTGATGGTGGCACCAACAGAGAGAAAACATCTCCTTTCTTGGCACTTTTTTTTTAAAATCCTACATATTGGCCTTATTATTTTTTTGTTAGCCTAAAGTGTGTCTGCATTCCCTGCCTGCATACTCTGTGTAAGGGAAGAGATGGGCCACAAAGCCAAAGTGGAAGCACTACTGTACTAGCTCCCCAGAATAGATATCCGTCTACTGAATTGAGGGCCACATACACTTTGATCACAGAGCTCTGAACAGTTTCATTTGTGGCAATTAGAAGCGCCTTGGCGGTCCTTTCTTCTCTTTTTCTCCTTGTTCTCAGGGAGGAGGGTGGAGAAGGCACAATGCCTACTTTAAATACCCATGTGTGTATGGCTACAGACTTAACCTATCCTCTGGGCCTGATATTTTAGGAACTTTGTGTTCCCATCCCCTGACCATTATTCCTTCATGGGAAGAGAGTATTGCTTGGATTTCCTGTGGGAGCAATGAAGAGCTTTTGGCCAGCTTCTAACTGCCATCATGTCTAGCCACCCATACTTCTCTTTGAATATGTTTGCTCATAAGTATCCCTTTCCTTCTCCATGGGAGGACTGTGGGGATATTGTCCTGAGCTGAGTTTTGGTCCTTCAACTTTTTATTAGGAACCATTACTTGACCTTTCTGGTTCACATCACTCCTGTCTTCCAGTGCTCCCATGGACTTTGCTCTTAATACCTACATGAGCCATGCTGGGATCCGCCTTCGAGAGTCAAGACCTTCCAGCACAGCAGAAAAGGCCCAGTCTGCTCCTGACAAGGACAAGTGGCTACCCTTCTTCCCTAAGACCAAGAAGGTAACAGAACTGCCCTAGAACATAACTGACTTGGAGCAGTCCTCCATGCTGAGATAGGACAGGAAGGCCATTCTCAGCTTTCCAGCTACATCCCCCTGCTTTCTCTAGCTCCGACCGTAGGTAGAACATGTTCGTTAGGGGGTAAACCTGAGTCAGCTTTCCAGTCACTTATTTAAGGCCAGTCTTGGGAAGAGGCAAGAGTGATTAGCATTCATGTCTGAGTGTTGGAACCACCTCCAAACTAGTGTCCCCTGTCTCAGCAGAGCAGCAATTCCAAGAAAGAAAAGGATGCCTTGGAGGACAAGAAGCGAAACCCCATCCTCAGATACATTGGGAAGCCCAAAAGCTCTTCTCAGAGCAGTGAGTATTTGGGAGAATAAAAACCTTGGCTATTCTTTGGTAGAGCACTGAGCCCTTCACCTACACAGGAAGTAGAGGGGCTTGCTGTGTTTCTGGAAGCCAAGGCTTAAACTCATGGCTTCCTCATAGTACTGCTGCTGTCTCCCCCAAGCTACATCTAGGGCAATCTCATTGAGGTGAGGTGAGTGCCTCAGAGCCTGTGGGGGTAGGGTTGAGGGGTGGGACTTACCCTCAGGTCTTAGTCTGGGAACTAGGAAACAGTTCTGTGGAAGAGCTTCTACATTGGAAAGACTGCCCCGCCTTGTCTTGTCCCTGGGATTTGTGTACACTCCTGTGATTTTGTGTTTTGGCCCTTGATGAGGGGTTTGAATGGACTGTTAAAGTAGAACTGGCAGGGATAAGAGCAAGCTCCATGATACCATCAGTCACTAAAACTGATGATCCCTCCATTGGTTCCTCATCAGTCGTGTGTCGTATGTCTAGAAACTGTCAGTATTTTCAATCCTGAGTTTCAGTGGCAATCTGAATAGTATTTTGGCCTGCATTGGACTTGATGATGTTGGGGATGGGAGGATGAAGGGACTCTTGAAGGTCTGTTTTGTTTTTTTGTTTCTACATTTTCATTTTCTAGCTTTAGACATTTTTATTTTGACTCTTGCAACGTTAAATTGACTTTTCATGGTTTACTTTTGTTTTTGTTTGTTTTTCTTTTAGCATTTCATATTCCCTTGTCCTCTGTGGAAGGTAAAAGGACCATTTTCTTTGGGTTTATCTTCTCGTTAGCATCAATTTTCCACCTCCGAGGTTTTGCTGTCCCTTTTCCATCTGGTCCTATCCTTCCTCTCTCCTTTTCTTCTCTCCATCTCTTATGTATTCCTCCTTTCTGCTACAGGGTCTCTGTGGCACAGACTGCTGGGGTCTCTCATCTCCCCTGTGTTAGCTGCCACACCTTTTTACCTTACCTGGTTTCTTCCAGGTGGGAACCCCCTTCCCCCGGCTGGGTTTCCTTGAGGTTCTGACAGAGGCCAGTCTTCTTGGCTGCAGCCTCCCTGTGACTGTAGCCCTTGCTCTTTAAGGTGTGTTAGCTAGCCCCGTTGTTGCTGTAACAAAATATCTGAGGAAGTGTTTTCTGGGTTAATAGCCTCAAAAGTTTCAGTCCATAATCACTTGGATCCATTGCTTTGTGGAATGGTAAGAAAGTACATTATAGCTAAGCAACACACCTTTAATCCCAGCACTCAAGGCAGAGGCAGGAGAATCTCTGTGAGTTCAAGGCCAGCCTTGTCTACAGCATGAATCTCAGAACAACCAGGGCTACACAGAGAAACCTTGTCTGGGGGGGAAAAGAGGAGGGGAGAGAGAGAGGGAGAGAGAGAGAGAGAGAACATTGTAGCAGCAGTGTGTGGCATGTGGCAGAGGTATGAAGCAAAAAAAAAAGGTGCTAAGGTGCAGGTGTCTTTTTCAAGGGCATTGCCTCTCCTTGTGACCTCCTTCTAAGTAGACTAACACCTCCTCAAACTCTTTAACCACCTCCCAATCCCACCATTAGCTGCGACCTAGCCGTCAACATGTAAGCCTTTGGGAGACTGTGTATGTGCAGGAGACCCTATTAGACTGCAGTGTGTCCTACAGGGTGATAGAAATAGGAATGCCTTGGGGTTTCATTGACAATAAAAATAATTTTTTTCAGTTTTTGTCTAATTAAATTACAAGTTATTAAATTACAATTACAAAGAAAAAATGTATTTTTTTCTTTTATCATTTTCTGTATTCCTGCTTAGGCTCTTCAATGTAGTGAAGGAGGATGTTGAGTTGGAAACCAGACTGAGCTACATAGTTGAGTCAGTAAAGAACTTGCCACAAAAACATGAGAACTTGAATTTGATCGCCTATACTCATAAAACTGCCAGATGTGTTGGGGTTGGAGAGATGCTCAGTGGCTAAGAGCACTAGCTGCTCTCCCAGAGAGAGGATCCAAGTTTGATTCACAATGCACTTGAGTTCCAGGGCATCTGAGGCCCTCTCTGGTCTCTACTGGCAATAGGCACAAAGTGGTGCAGAGATATACATGCAGGCAGAGCACCCATACACATTAAATAAATAAAGTTTCTAAAAGCCAGGTATAGCGGTATGCATGTGTAATCCCATCAGGAGGAGGACACAGAGGGCTCACTGACCAGCTGAATCAGCAGACTCCACATCTTTGAGATCATATTGGGGAAGGTAGTCATTTCTGAGGAACATCATTCAAAGTTAGCCTACACTGCAAAAACACACACTTCAAAAACAGTATTTGATGTAGGGCTTTGGAGGTGGCTCCGTAGAGCACATGATTAGCATGTCCTGGCTTTGATCCCCAGGATAGCAAAAAATATAATAAATCATACATATTAACCCATAAGAAACTTACAGCCTATCTCAAAATGTCACAGGATCAGGCAAGTTTATTTCCATCGGTGAATTCCATGTATATACAGTTAAATGATATTTTCAAATTATATATGGTGACTTATTTCTATAAATAACCCTAGAACTTGGGAAGTAGAAACAGGAGGATTAGGAAATCAAGGTCAGCCTCAGCTATATACTGGGCTACATGAGATCTGTCTCAAAAAAAAATGTTTTGTAGGTTCTACAGTAGTTTGTACATGGAAAGAGAACAATGGAATTTCTGTTACTAGAATTCATTTTTTGTAAAAATAGCATTTTAAAATAGTATCTTCGGACTTATTTTAAGTTACTGTAACATATCATGAAAAAAAATTCTTAAAAAAAAAGTTTTGCCTGGTGGTAGTGCTACATGCCTTTAATCCCAGCACTCAGGAGGCAGAAGCAGGCAGATCTCTCCGAGTTCGGGACCAGCCTGGGCTTCAAAGAGAGTTCCAAGACAGGCTCCAAACGTACAGAGAAACTCTGTCTCAGAAAACTTTAAAAAAAAAAAAAAGTTTTAGTGTTGGAAAAACAAAAGAATAGCCCTGAAATCCAGGCATCATCATCATTGGAACTAAGTTACTCTACCATTGAACTGCATTCCCAGCTCCAGGCTCATAGATGCCAAAATATGTTTCTCACTTAGCATGCCAAGGAAAGTATGAGGCAACAGCAGGTTGTAACGGGATAAGCAGTTCCCTGAAGAAGCTTGCTTTGTGCAGCTTGGGAGAACACAAATGCCCAAGGTGGAGTAAGGTTGCTGAGCTCAAGAGAACAAGATAAAGATGCCAAGGTCTACATGCTCTCTTTTTTCAAGATTTTTTTTATTATTTTTTTTTTTTTTAATTGTATGCGTGGGTATGTGCACGGGAATTCGGTCAGGGGAGTTGAATCCCCAGGAGCTGCCTGATGTGGCTGCTGGCAAGCATACCGTTCCAGTGGGAGAGCAGTGCACACTGTTACCATGCTGGGCCTCTCCACCCCATGCCCTCCACGTGCTCCTTAATTTACATTTTATCACACTTGATGTGATTTGGCCTTCTAAAATCCCTAAGACATACAACACCCACTACTAGAAAGGCTCAATTGACACTTGAAATCATCAACTATTACCTGTTTGTCTGGTTGCTAGTAACATAATTCATGGGGGGAGGGGACAGCTATAGAAGTCAAAGGTCAACCTCAAGTGTCAGTCCTCATGAGAAATCCACCTTGCTTTGGGGGATGATCTCTCTCACTAGGATCTGCTAGGCAGGCTGTCTCCATCTTCCTAGTACTGAAATTACAATCATTTGCCACCACACTGATGGGAGAGGTCATTCTGTATGTTTCTCATACTGGTTAATAATAAAGCACTGTTGGCCAATAGGAAAGGAAGATAGGAGGGACTAGGAGACAAGGAGGAAAGAGGAAGTAGTAAGGAGGAGCCAAGATGGAGAGTCTGAAGACCTGGCTTTTTATGTGGGTACTAGGGATTCAACTGGTCCTCACATCTGTGCAGCAAGCACTTCAGTGACTGAACTATCACCCCAGTTGACATAATTCACTTTTTTCTTAGTTCCATTGTCATTCAGAGACTGGAGGAAAAGGAGGGAGCAAAGTCTACTAGTGAAACTTGGCTGGGTTAAAAATGTACTCCTTTCCGTTTTCCCATTATGCTGAGTTACTCAGCTATACCAGATCTCAGGGCTACATCTGCTTTTTGCCACAGCCACACTCTGTGCAGAGCACACCTAGACATTTTTCAGGTAGCCCATGAGATAGGAGTAGTAGATTCTGCCTCATGCTGTCAGTTATAGGATATCCCTACTAGGTTCTAACATAATCACCCAGACAAGTCCTTCATGGGTACACAACAGATCATCAAGTCTGTAGTGACCCCCAATCCAGATACATATTCAGTCTAAGACAGGTCCTAGACAAAGCAAGTGATGGTAACAGCCCCTATTAAACATACACCCAGCCACTTACTTAGAAAGTCTGAGAAAGGGGCCACCCTAGCCATCTACGCCAAGGGTGGGGCTGCGGTGTAGAAGAGAATAGACAAACCAATAATTTTGTTCTCTCAGACTTGGGAATCTTCCTGAGAAAGTCATATTTTTGTGACAAGGGGGTCTTTTTGTTCTTATTGTTTTGAGATGGGGTTTCTCGGTGTAACAGCCCTATGTGTCCTGGAACTAGCTCTGTAAACCAGGCTGGCCTCAAACTCACAGAGATCTGCCTGCCTCTGCCTCCCTAGTGCTGGGAACAAAGGCGTGCACCACCACTGCTCGGTGAGGAGGTCTATTATAGACAAGGAATCTATATTGTACATTTAAAGTCAGTCTCGTTTACTTACCCTGCCTCCACCCTCTACCCAAGCCCTGCTCTAACCTCACACGACTCAGTTTTGTCTTGAAGATGAACTCCGTATTGCCTCACTGGCTCCTAGATGCTGGCCTTAGTCTGAGTCCCCTTTGCAGGGTTTCCATGTATTATGTCTTAATGTCTCCTCACTCTGCCCCTTGCTTGTTCTTGAACAAGACTAGCTCCTAAGCTGTCAGCTTGGCGAAAGGGCTGAAGTTCAAATATCAGAGTAATATGTTACTTCTATTCCTAAGAGATCACCTCTCACCGATTCTTTCATGATGGAGCTCAAAGCAGGCCAGGGGAATGGGATGGAGAGTTGTGGGCAGCACATGAAAGTGATAGTAATTTTAAAAGGGCCTGAGATTTGGCAACATGGACAGACTCCATGTAGGCGTGATTTCCGTCTTCCTGGCTTTTTTTTTTTTTTTTTTTTTTTTTTTTTTTTCTCTTTTTAAAGACATGCTGTGTGACTTAAGGAAAATGTAGTCATTGTTTTCAGGTAGAGTGTAAAAGAAGAGACCTAGAAAGGGAGAGTGTCCAGCCAGGACTAGGCCAGGTCCCCTACCCTATCTTCTGGTCCCATGCTGTCCTCATCTATGCGTATTCATTGCTCTGTCTTCTGGGCTAGAGGGGAATAAGGGCCCTGGAACAGAAAGCATAGTACCTTCCTTCTCTTTTTGCCTGCAGTTAAGCCAGGCAATGTGAGGAACATCATTCAGCACTTTGAGAACAGCCATCAGTATGATGTCCCAGAGCCGGGGACACAACGACTCTCAACAGGAAGCTTTCCTGAGGACCTGCTGGAGAGTGACAGGTAGCTGGAGCTGGATGGGGCCCACCAGCTGCCCATACTTGGAGCATGGGCAGGCTTCGGCACGAGGGTTTAATTCCCACTGCCTTGCTCCTCTCCACTAGACTGTGAGGTCGCAAGTAGAGCCTGTGCACCCTAGTAGCTGCAGAAAGCATAATGTATTGGGAATTAGGCCAGTGGAAGATCATGAAGGCACCCTTCATGTTGACACCCAAACTACTAAGCAGTTAGATCCCTAATTGGAGCTGGATTATATTATCCAGCTGCCAATCAGGAAGTACTTACTGGGTGATGTGGATACGGGACTTTGGAGGGAACAGAGGGAAGTCTTGGAAAATAAAAGGCCCAGAGAGGCACAAGAAACTCTTTGCCTATTAAGAAGAAAGCTTAAGCTAGGTAAGATGTCACACACCTTGAATCCCACCCAGCACTAGGGAGGCAGAGGCAGGAGGATCTCTGTGAGTTCAGGTCATCCTGATCTACCTGGTCTACCTTGTCTCTGAAATAATAATAATTTTTTAAAATGCTTAAAAAGGAGTTTCTGCTGACACTTTTAAAGACAAGCAGTAACTGGGAATGAGTCATCCATCTCAGCAGACCGTAGAGTCAGTTGGCTCAAGACAGTTGATTCTTCCCATCAAAAAGAGGAGGAGGGCAGGCGTGGTGACACATGTCTGTAATCTCAGCATTCCACAGACTGAGACAGGAGGATCACTGGGAGTTCAATGCCAGCCTAGTCTACAAAGTAAGACTCCATCTCACGAAGGGTGGGGACAGGGTCGGGGATGGTGCTGTATAATTTTCTGCATTTCTGTCAGGTATCAGGTTCTAAACGAGGATGTTTGTGTGGTTTTAACACATGCTCTAGGATTTCCTTGCTCCTGACTGGCATGGCAGCAGTCAAGCCATGCTGCAGCCAACTTTAAAATAAAAATTGCCTCTAGTCAGGAATGTCTGTGCAGAGTCCTCAAGTTATCCCTGAGGTACAGTACTGCAACTTTTTGTACAGGAAAATAATCCTATTGTACAATCAAGTTTGAAAGCCACTGAGGAATAGTCTGAAGGCGGTGGTGTAGATAGTCTAGTCATTTTGCCTTTGAAATAACTATCAACTCAAAGTCAGACAGTCTTACTTGAATGCAAGTTTATTCTTTCTATTCTATATTAGCCCTCATAAATTTAATATATGTCAAAGGATTTAGCCATAGTAAGTTAAGTTGACAAAAATTTTGGTACAGTAAACTTGAGATTTGCACTGTGGAGAGAAGTTGAGTTCTAACAATTGTAGGTAAATTAGATAGAAATTATGTAATTATGACAGGTGTGATAATTTGTATATGGCCAATATTCTAAGTTTGGGAGATGTCAATACCTTGAGAAAACATTTGAAACATTTACAGACTTGCACTCTTGGCCTTGATAGGTAGATTTGCTCTACCTAAGACAGATTGCTGTCGATGCTTGGCAGGTGTTGAGTGCTCAAGGGTTTTTCTAGGAAGTTACAAAGCTTTGTAGCCCTCTGACCCTACTGGAAGAGGTTTGTAGTACTGACTGAGGACACAGAAAACAATGTAAGTTGACCTGACTTAGAATTGTTCTCAGAGATTTCTGAGGGGTATGTTCAGGAGGACATCAGTTGTCAAGATGTTTGCAAACCCTGAAGACATTCAGGCCCTCAGAAGATGAGCTCTGTGTTGAACCCTCTGGCCTTTTTGAGAAAGTATAAATGAAGATTCAAGGTACTTGGATCCCTGTGGCAGCAGCCTGATTTACTATTAAGCACTCTGCAGACATCTCAAGGCCTTCTGTGGTTCCAGACGCAGAACAGGATATAGATTAGTAATAATGTCAACAAAGGACCGGCCCAGCAGGGCCTGGTGGTGCATCCAGGGGCATCTAAGGGTCAGAGATGCCATCTGTGTTGAGGCACGGCAGGTCTCAACAGAAATCAGTTCTCAGTTGTCATCATCTCACCAAGCCCTAAGGATGCTTGTCAGCCAAGCATGACAGCCAGGAATGAACCCCTGCCTACTGTAACCAAGCTCTGGAAGCATTTCCCTGGCCATTCCTCCCTGGGAAGGAAATAGAAGCTTAGGGAGGATGCTGTCAGAGTAGGAAAAGGAGAAATCTGCATCACAGCAGGAGAGTGAGAATACTATAGCATCATCTTCTGACAGACAGCCTGGGGAATTACAGAGCCAATGTAGGAACCCTAAGTATACCTCCCTCAAAGAGAATGTTGTCAAGGAAAGATCCATCTCAGAATCAGAGAAGAGAGTAGCTGGTCCAAAACAGGCAAGGTGTACTGGCCATGAGATGGCCTCCAGGGCAGTGGACCTTATGGCTTCTAGTGAAGGACTACGATATCCATGGGTCTTCTGAAAGGATCATGGTGTCTTAGGCATCTGGAGACACCACAGTCCTGATTCTCTTAGCCCAGCAATTCTCAACCTGTGGGTTGCAATCCCTTAGGGAGTTGAACAGCCCTTTCACAGGTGTCACTTATCAGATATCTTGCATATCAGATATTTTCAATTCATAGCAGTAACAAAATTACAATTATGAAGTAGCAATAAAAATAATTTTATGGTTGGGGGTCACCACAACATGAGGAACTGTATTAAAGGCTCGAAGCATTAGGAGAGTTAAGAACCACTGTCTTAGCTCCTGACTTCACCTTTCTGATAGCTCAAGGTGAAGAGAAACTACCCAGTAAGCCCACCGAGGAGAGCGGAGAGTCTGTAGAGCAGCCAGAGTGGCTTATCATTGTGCAGCTTCTGGACCCTCATGTTTGGGCCTTTCAGGGCCAGGTAGAAAACCTGTGGTATTAAGGCACCTTGGAGTGGGGATAATAGGTAAAAACTAGCCACAATGTCAGATCTCAAAGTTCCTGTTCCTCTCTGGCAGTTCACGCTCAGAGATTCGCCTGGGCCGCTCTGAGAGCCTCAAGGGCCGGGAAGAGATGAAGCGATCTCGGAAAGCAGAGAACGTGCCCCGATCCCGAAGTGATGTTGACATGGATGCTGCTGCTGAGGCCACTCGCCTTCATCAGTCAGCCTCATCCTCTGCCTCCAGCCTCTCCACCAGGTAAATAGCCTCCGTTGCTATTTAGTGTGATTAGATAAATGTTGTTGTTGTGTTGTTATTATTATTATTATATACAATATATTCAGAGTTGGTATTTTCTCCTCAGGTCCCTTGAGAACCCAACCCCTCCCTTCACACCCAAAATGGGCCGCAGGTGAGTGGTGAGCACTGTGGTACCTCTGTTTGGTATCTCTGTGGCACTTTCATACATCTAAGGGTGGCCAGATGTGCACCTCCATGGGCCTGGGACAAGCAGTTGGGTAGGAGAGTAGCAGACCACCTTGAATGTAACTTACCTACAAGTGAAGCTGAGCTCCCCATTTTCCCCAGGAGCATCGAGTCCCCCAGTCTGGGGTTCTGTACAGATGTTATCCTTCCCCATCTTCTGGAGGATGATCTGGGCCAACTGTCTGACCTGGAGCCAGAGCCAGATGTCCAAAACTGGCAGCATACAGTAGGCAAGGATGTGATGGCAGGGCTGACACAGAGGGAGATTGACCGGCAAGAGGTCATCAATGGTGAGAACCTGCCTTGCTTCCCTCTCTCCACTCATGCTTATGTGCATAGGAGAGATTCTCCATGGTCACCTCGTTTCTGGCCTTTGCCCAATGGTAGAGAAAAGCAACACTCTACTTCCCTAAAGAGCGGTATGGCGTGGGGACCAGGTAGTGACTGACTCTAGACCAGGGGTTCTCAACCCCTTTGGGGGTTACATATCAGATATCCACACTATAATTCATAACAGTATAAAATTACAGTTATGAGATAGCAACAAAATAATTTTATGGTTGGGGTCACCACAACCTGGGGAAGCATCAGGAAGGTTGGGAACCCCTGCTCTAGACACTTGGTGATCTTTTCCCCCTGCCTCTCCATGTCACAACCCCTGCTCAGAGCTGTTTGTGACAGAAGCATCCCATCTGCGCACACTCCGGGTCTTGGACCTCATCTTCTACCAGCGCATGAAAAAGGAAAACCTAATGCCTCGGGATGAGCTGGCGAGACTCTTCCCTAATCTGCCTGAACTCATAGAGATTCACAGTAAGGAGCCTGCGTCCCTTCAGTCTCCCTCTGCCACCTTCCACTCTATTTCAGTTTGGACCCCACCTCGATCCCCTAAGTAAATAACCCCACTACTTCTGAGAGAAGCTGATGGATAGCTTGAAGCCAGCCCTCCAGATCCAAAGTAAAGGCTTCCAGACTTCTCCATGGCACTACTGTCAAAAGTGCCTTTCCTCCTGGTTATAAGGTATCTAACAGTGTGGCTCAACCCCAGGCATTTCTGCTTCTTCCTTCTTACTACAGATTCCTGGTGTGAGGCCATGAAGAGGCTCCGGGAGGAGGGTCCCATTATCAGAGACATCGGTGACCTTATGCTGGCTCGGGTATGGCAAGGAGTTTGGAGGAAGCAAGATCCCTTTACCCAAGACTGAGGAATTTAACAGAGGAGGGGATAGTTAAGGGGCAGGGAGGGGTTGCTGTTCCTTGATGGGAGTGTGATACCTGGACCATGTCCCTTCTGCCTCTTTAGTTTGATGGTCCTGCCCGAGAGGAACTCCAGCAAGTAGCTGCTCAATTCTGTTCCTATCAGTCAGTAGCACTAGAGCTAATCAAGACTAAACAGCGAAAGGAGAGCCGGTTCCAGCTCTTCATGCAGGTATCCTGGGCTGTGTCTTAACCCTCCCTCAGCTGTGTCATGCTCACCAAAGATGATCTAACCTCATCAGGCCTCAACCTTACCTCCTCTTCTGAGGAGGGCACTTAGCAGTACCCTCTACCTACCCACATCACGCACACCAGTGCCGTAAAGCATTGCCTCTAGAGCCAAAGATGCCGTTGGTTGAGAAGTACTCTGGACAAGCAGGCAAAAGGCCTAGCTTGCCTACCAGCACTTGTGTGTACTTTTCTGTAAAATGGGAATGATACTGTCTTTCTGTTTTGACCATCTCTTCTTGACAACATCAACCCCTCCCTAAATGTTAAAGGAAAAAACTGCCACCATTTCCACGTGATCCGTCCAGGTTAGGACCTACTTGGCATTTTCACAGCCATCTTAGCCTTGACCCCTAAAGGCAGCTCCCAACCAATAGTTCACTTCTTCCTCTCTCTGCTTCTTGCTGTCCAGGAGGCTGAGAGCCACCCTCAGTGCCGGCGGCTGCAGCTTAGAGACCTGATCATCTCTGAAATGCAGCGGCTCACCAAGTACCCTCTGCTGCTAGAGAATATCATCAAGCATACGGAGGGTAGGGCATGGGGAGGGCTAATGGCTTGTGCCAGCAGACATCCTTGCTTTGTCAGTTTTGGGATCTTAGCAAGCCTAGACCTTTGAGGTCCTAGGTGTCTTCTTCCCTGTCCTGGTACATTAAGTCTCAGAGAGGAGAATAATTGTAAATGTGCTTTGGAAATACAAAGTGTTGCACAGCAGGGAGAGCAAGGCCACTCCTGGCTTCTGAGCCTTTATACAAACCAGGAAGCATGGACCCAACGGCTGGCCCTTGAAGGCGTCTTGGCACCTCTGGGCAACTGTGAGTTCCTACCAGGGCTATGCTGGATTTTAGACCCATTAATACCTCTACTGGGTGTATGGAAGCTATAACCAGGGGACTAGCAAGGTGACTCAACAGAAACCCACAGAAAAGGATGGAGCAATTATGCTAATCACATATAACTCTAGAAGAATGACGAGCATCAGCACTCTGCAGGCAGAAGCACTGACTACCACACATTTTCCCCTTCTGGTAGGTGGCACATCTGAGCATGAAAAGCTCTGCCGTGCCCGGGACCAGTGCAGAGAGATCCTCAAGTTTGTAAACGAAGCAGTGAAGCAGACAGAGAACCGTCACCGATTAGAGAGCTACCAGAAACGCTTAGATGCCACTGCCCTAGAGCGGGCCAGCAACCCCTTGGCAGCAGAGTTCAAGGTAGGAGGTGGATGCTAAAACACTGGCAGCCTTCCTGGGCGCTCTGAGGAGCAGAACACTCAAGTCAGGGCCCAGTGAGTCTTAGAAGTAAGAGACATGGTACCTGTGTAGGGTGGCACAATCAGGCCCTGGGAGACACACCCTATTAATGTCAGACACCCTATTAATTCCACTAGATGTTGGAACTCAGCCGAAGGAAATAGAATGGGGTAGGACTTGAGGTCAAGGAGGAAATAATGTGAAGGGAATAAAGCTAAAGAGAAGGTCAGGAAAAACAGCACTGACTTCTTGGGAGGTTTGATGGCCAAGTGGGAATCCCAAGTCTAATCCCTTAACATATCCCCCAGAGCATCACAGGCACAGGGCTTCATAGCACACTTTACTTCTCTCCATCCCCTGCAAGAGCTTAAAGATAACAGTTGTTTCCTACCCACTGATTCTCAGCACCTTCCTTAGCATAATATCCTTGCACAAAGACGTCCTAAATACTTGCTGAATGAATGCAGTGATGATGTCTCCTTTACAGAGCCTGGATCTTACAACAAGGAAGATGATCCATGAGGGGCCCCTGACCTGGAGGATCAGCAAAGATAAGACCCTGGGTATGTGCCAGGGAGGGACAAGAAATGGGAGGGAGCCTGTGGTAAGTGTGCTTCCCCGGGGTTTGCTCTTCTTCTCTGTTGCATGGGCTTTGGAAGCTGCTGCTCTATTAGGATAGAGGGATGCTGGAGAGGCATACATAACGCAACTACAATGGCACCACAGGGCTCCTTAAGCACAGTGTGGGAAGGGAGGGTATGGAGTCACTGGATTCCTATGGCCTCCTAGTCTTGGGCATGAGCATCTAATACCTCTGAGTGGCAGAGCAACAGGGATTGTCTTAATTCCCAGACCTCCAGGTGCTGTTACTAGAGGACCTGCTCGTGCTGCTGCAGAGACAAGAAGAAAGGCTACTGTTGAAGTGCCACAGCAAGACAGCTGTGGGCTCCTCAGACAGCAAGCAGACCTTCAGCCCTGTGCTGAAGCTCAATGCTGTGCTCATCCGCTCTGTGGCCACAGGTACCCATGAGAGATGAGCCAGCAAGCCTGAGGCTATGTGGCATATTCACCGTTCACTACCCAGTGAGCACTGGGTGATGTAGGCCCTTTCTGGGGCTTTACACGGCTTAATGTCCTGTATTCCTTTCCTGTCTTGACCCAGTCTAAACAGGAAGATCTGGTCCAAGATGGGCATGGTGAGGGGTGGTCAGCCTGAAAGGACCATGATGGGTGCGATGGGTGCACTGGGTGGGGCTGAGGGTGCCAAAGCAAGGGTGGAAGAAATGGGACATAAAGAATAGGACAGATCTTGTTGCACGAATGCCTTGGGTAGAGCAGCATTTCAAAAGAAACCACACCTACAGCATGGATCTGAGTCCAGGCAAAGTATGATATTATGAGAATGGGCAGGAATCAGCAACCACATTCTCTGGGCCTTCATCTTTGACACCTGACCTCCCTAAGCAGCTCAACATGAAAAGATTTGGTAAGCCCTAAGCACTATATTAACATCAGCCCTCAGTAGAGCAAGAGGGAAGTAGGAATGACCCTGACAAATGTCACTGGGGGAACCCATAATTGCCTGTGTTTTTTGTTGGTGAGTGCCAATTGATTCTGATGACCCAGCTATATCTCATAGTGTTTTCTTCAGGTTGGTAACCATGGCTGCCATGTCCAGTGTAGACTTTGTGCCTTCTTTTCCTCACCAGATAAACGAGCCTTCTTCATCATCTGTACTTCGGAACTGGGCCCTCCCCAGATCTATGAGCTGGTTGCATTGACATCGTCAGACAAGAATATGTGAGAATTGATTGAGGGGCCCCGTGTACCTTCTGTCCCCTTGGAACCAGAGTGGTGTGTAGAAGGATTTGAGCAGTGAGGCCAGGGCTGGGCCCCAGAGCAGTTCCTGGATGGAAGATTAAGAAAAGTTAGGAAGCAACTTGGGCACAGAGCAGCAGAGGCCTTCACCCCGGGATACAACCAGGCCTGAGCCAAGCATAATAAATCCATGTATATAATCCAGGCCCTGACTCTACCCAACCTGTCTACCCCATGTTTCCCAACACTGGCTGCCAATGGCACAGTGAGCAGAGACAGGTTAAATCAGACCTCTGATTCTTCCTCTCTGAGTTTTCATCTGTATAATGTTATTCTGAAAGGAGTGTTGATATGGAGTAGTTGGTAGCTGTGAGTCATGTAAACCCAGGGGGATAGCCTATGAGGAGTGTTGATAGAGGGGGAGGTCTGCCTAGCAGAGGGTCATTGATGTGAAAGGGCTTTGAAGGTTTTTGGCAGTGAGGTCCACAGAGGACAGGGAGTGTCCCTTGCCTTATTCTTACCACTTGTATTTCTTGTATTTCTGCCGAGCAACAGATGGATGGAACTCTTGGAAGAAGCTGTGCAGAATGCCACCAAGCACCCTGGAGCTGCCCCAACACCCATCCATCCCTCACCACCAGGATCCCAGGAGCCAGCCTACCAGGGTCCCACCCCTAACAGGTGTGGCACTTAGCCCCCCAGTTCCAGCACCATTCCCTATCCTACCTGCCTGTTTCTTGATGCTCCTCAGCCTTTCACCCCTAGGGTAGACAGCCTCCACGGGGAAATGCCCCTGGAAACAGCCCCGGGTTCTCATATAGTGGAACATGCCTCTGCTTCTTTGCCTTCTGTCCTCCCTGCTCTCCCCCACTACCCCCTTTTGGATATAGTGGAGACTGCTCCTGAGTCAGGGATGTGGTATGGAATGAAGCCAGAGAAGCTAGGCCAACACCTACCCTCTGCTTTGCCAGCCTGTGCAGCCCATTCAGGTGATGAGGCCAGCTCCTTCCTTGCACCATGTTCTTTCATTGCCTGTGAAAGATAATGAGGGGGCCAGACTGGATTCCGTGACACCTTATCAGGCTGGCAAAGCTAGAAATTTCCACCAGGCGGTCTGCTTTAACCTTCAATGGGTTTCTTCTCTCAGGGTAGAAATAAATGACTCAGAAGTTTACCATACTGAACCAGAATCCAAGGAACTATCTGGAGGTAAGGCCCCCCTCTCCATCTTTTGGGAGACCAGCATAGTCCATTTTTTTTGTAGGTATGGGTCAGATTAAGGTGTCAGGTGATGGGAGAGTCCATCGGGGCCAGAGATATGAGAGATACCATTTCGAGAAATAGGAAAGGGGAGTCTAGAGAAGAAACTGACGACAGTTTGACCAACTCGCACTGACTCTGTGGGTAACAGGTCAGCAGAAGAAAGGCCCCTGCCTGCTTCAGCCAGAGGTTACTATCATAGAACAAGATGCACACAGAGAGTGAGAAGTATTGGGGTATGCATGCAGTTAAGATGTAATTTTTTTGAGATGAGATATAGAACCACAGTTTGCAGGTAACTTCTCTTTGAGGCTTTGGTTTGTTCTTCTTCTGCCTGTGTCACTCTTCTGTTTCCTTGCACTTAGAATGTCTTCCTCTGTGTCCCACTCATCCTTCCTAGCTCTGTTCCAGCAGTTCTGTTACTGTTTTTATTTTTGTTCATAATAGTCACCACCTCCTAGCAAATGCCTGACTTCCCAGTTTATTTTGATGCCCTGTGTCCCTCCACTAAGACCTCAAGCCTCCACCCCAGGCAGGGACAAGTCTGTATTTGTCTGCTGGTATGTGTCAGGGGCATGGAGTGATGGCGCCCTCAGGGGGTGCTCCATGAATTTCCATAGAGCTTACCAACCAGTATTCCTAAGCCCAGGGTCCACAGCTGGACATGGGCTCACCTCATACATCTACTCTCCCATGCCCTAACACACTCATGCAAAACAGGCCCTGGGCCCCAGCTGAGAGTTCAAGAGAAGCAGCTGTTAGAACAAGAAGAGCCTGAGCAGGAAGAGGATGCAGAGGAGCTGAGAGCCCTGCCTCACCCTTCCCCCTCCCTGGATGGAGAAAGCAGGACGAGGGACCCTGTCCTTCTGGCCCTCACAGGCCCTCTACTCATGGAAGGACTTGCTGATGCTGCCCTGGAAGATGGTAAGCACCTCAAAGACTCTGTCATTGGCCCCTGATATCCCAGGAGCACAGCCAGTATGAATTTCACCTTCTACCTACTCCAATGTGCTTACTAGTTATAATTGAGGGGAACTAGATGCAGGAATACCAGCTACAGCCAGAAACCCACCAGCTCCACCCTCGGGTGGCAACAGACTGACTGTGTTAGTGGCAGGAGCGATGGTAGCCCTCGTTTCCTGAGCTTTCCCATTACTAGGCTATGTGCAGTCCTTCACTAGGGAAGCCATCACTCTCTGTCTCTTCTGCAGTGGAGAACTTGCGGCACCTGATCCTGCGCAGCCTCCTGCCAGGTCACACTGTGAAGACTCAGGCTGCTGGCGAGCCTGAGGATGACCTCACACCCACCCCTTCTGTCGTCAGCATCACCTCTCACCCCTGGGACCCAGGATCCCCAGGGCAAGCTCCCACTATAGGTGACAGCACCCAGCTCCTGAGGCCAGAGGGAGAAGATGTGGCTCTCTGTTCTCTGGCACACCTGCCCCCAAGGACCAGAAATTCTGGCATCTGGGACTCTCCTGAGCTGGATAGGAACCCAGCTGAAGAGGCTTCAAGCACAGAACCAACAGGAAGTTATAAAGTTGTAAGAAAAGGTAAAATATGTTTTTGTGCCCATTGTGTTCACACTTTTGCTGGGGAAGAGATGAGTGATACAGGCAGACACTTCTCTTCCCATCCTTCTCTCGGATAATGTGTGAGCAGACTGGCATTGGGAACTGGGGGAAGAAGACATGTTGATATGAAGAGCCTTGAAGTCAGATAGCCAAGGCTCAAAGCCCTGACTTGCTACTTAATGTCTGTGTGTCTTAGACAAAATTATTTTCCTTATGTAATCTAAGAGAACATTTCCTAGCTCCCTCCTCAGCCAGCACACATCAACTTCCAGTAAAAGTTTCACTGATTATCTAGTCCAGAGGAAAAAACAATGTCACTTTTCTTCCCAAGAGACTCGGGCTTAGAAACATGAGGGCAAATGCCGACAGCCTTTTATTCCAGAAGGTGGGGTGAGCGCAGAGGGGCCTAAGATGAAGCTGGGAAGACCTTTGGAAATGGGGATGGTTGTCTGGGAGCAAGTACAGAGTGGCAGGGAAGATATCCAAGTTGGGGATGCTGTGGGCAGCTCTGTGACAACTCCAGCCAGGTTTGAATAGACCAGTAAAGATATGGAGGAGGAAAAACTCTCCTGAGGAGTCTGGCCAGAACCTGGACCAGTGGAGGCTGAGGGGGATTGTCTGACATCAGTCTCTGTGCCTTTGCTGGCCAAAGGCTGTCTGCTGGGCTTCTGAGAACCAGCCTGCTTCTGTTCTTCCAAGGTGACCTGGTGGGGTGTTCTCTGCAGCTCCTGGGACATGGCCATGTGTGATCTTGTACTCACTTTGTTCTTTTCTTCCTTTATTCTTGTTATCCCCTGACATGTCCACTTCCTTCTCCCTCTCCTTCATGCTCTCTCTTCCCTCCTTTCCCCTTGCTTTGTCTCTCAGTCTCTCTTCTCCCTGGTGGTGGTGTCGGTGCAGCCAAGGTGGCGGGCAGCAAAGTTATCCCTGCACTACCAGAGAGTGGCCAGTCAGAATCTGAGCTATCTGAAGTGGAAGGCGGAGCACAGGCTACGGGTAATCAACTTCTCCTTGGAGCCAAAGCCAGGCCAGGCTGTAGCAGGGGTCCAATGGGATAGAATTGGGCCTTGGCTGCCAGTGTTCAGTTACCCACAAACATTCTGTGTGCTCCCTAAGCTGTCTGAGATGGTTGGGAAGTAGCCCAGAGGCAGGAAGGAGACCTCTATCTCCAGCTTTGAGAAACCACTCGCAGAGCTTTCGGCCCATGGTCAGGTCTAGAAGAAAGCAAGAAAAGTCTTGCCAGTGCCCACACTCTAGTGTACTTAACCTGACATCCTGAGCAACCACTTCCCAGCCCTGTCCACTGCTCTAGCACTGTGCTGAGAAAAGGTTTGCATGACTTTTCAGGTTCCTTTGAGTTTCTCCCTGGTAACGGGGCTTTCCTTTACATACTACATACTTCTGCCAGCTATCCCTGACCCTCCCCTGCACCCCCCCCCCAGTAAGTTGATGTTTCTAGGGGGTGATGACATGTAGGGCAGTGTTGACATGCATCAGTAGAGTATGAACTGAAATGGTTGAAGTATGCTGCCTGCTGCTTTCCAGGGGGGGGGGGGGCTGAAACCTCCTGCTCCTTCCTTTCATGGATGGGAGCTGCTCTCTGTCTCCCTCGGCATAACACCTCCATCTTGCCCCTTCTTCACTCTCATCACTAAGCATCTTCCCCTGGCAGGTGGCCAGCCTGAGAACAGTTGCCAACTAAAGAGAAAAGGGCCTCTGGGAGCCTGGTAGGCAGCATGGGCCTGCATGCATTAGGTTGTCTGTAGAAGCCTCCCTGGCCCGTTCTGTCACAAGGCACACTGAGGGAGAGGGAGAATGGCTTAGGCATCTCTGCTTGTCTGATGTCTTTCCCTTGCCACCGGTACAGGGAACTGTTTTTATGTCAGCATGCCGGCAGGACCTGTGGACTCCAACACTGAGCCTGCCGGGACACCCCTGAGTCCCTCACAGACTCACAGCCTCCCTACGTGGCCAGCTGAGCCTCGGTACCAGAGGGGTGGCATTGAGGATCAAATATGTCCCAGCTGCTCTCCCCCAAACTTGGTCCTCAGGGATGTGGGCATGATCTTCCATACTATCGAGCAGCTTACCGTCAAGCTTCACAGACTCAAGGTAAGGAACATGGCCTTGGGTCAATAAGCCTTCCATCTGTTACTCAGGACAGTTATGTATTTATATATATATATGTGTGTGTGTATGGATATAAACATATTGAGCCTAGGGCCTCATACATGCTAGACAAACATTCTACCATTAAGCTACATTCCCCAACTCATGAAGTGTGTTATCTTCACTGGAGTCCTAGGCCACCATCATCAGCTTACCTGCCACATCCTGTGAGCCTTAGCACTGGAACTCAAACATTCCTCCTACAACTCTTCTAGGACATGGAGCTGGCCCACAGAGAGCTTCTCAAGTCCCTCGGAGGAGAGTCATCTGGTGGGACCACTCCTGTGGGCAGTTTTCACACAGAGGCAGCCAGATGGACAGACCACTCTCTCTCTCCTCCAGCCAAGGAAGCCCTGGCCTCTGACTCCCAAAACAGTCAGGAGCAGGGGTCCTGCCCTGAAGGTGAGTAACACCAATCCCTGCATGTGCCGCCTAAGGGAATGCCATGACCCGTGAGAAAGCATAGCCAAGCAGTGAGCCATCGTCCCTTGACCCTGAGTTGTCATCCCTCCGCTTCTGAAAGGGACCTTTGCCAGGCCTAGTGGGACACACCTTTAATCCCTGCACCCAGGAAGCAGAGGCAGCTGAATTTCTGTGAGTTCAAAGTCAGCCTAGACTATATATAGTTCCCGGCCAGCCAGGACCACATAGTGAGAAAAGTGGTGTGGGGCATCAGAAGACAACCTCAGCTGTCTGTTCTCCACTTCCTCCATGGAGCAGAATCTGTTCACTGCTGGGTAAACCAGGCTCGTTTGGGTCCCCCGTCTCCACTTACCTGTTGCCATGGAACTGGGGCTATAGGTCTACACTCTCATATCCAGGGTTGCACAGATTCTGAGGATCCAAACTCCAGCCTATCCATTGAACATTCTTCAGCCCCAGAAAGGGTTCTTTTTAGGGAAGCCACACAGAGGGTCCCTCCAACTGGGACCATGCAGATCCTTCTTTTTAAAAGCATCCTTTGTGTGGATGCTTTGTGTGCAAATCTGTATACCACATACATGAAGTACCTAAGGAAGGCCAGAGACAACTTTAACACCATGGAACTAGAGTTACAGATGCCATGTGGGTGATGGGAATTGAACCTGGGTCCTCTGGAAGAAGTGTTCTTAACCACTGAGCAAACTCTCCAGCCCCCCCCCCCCGAACCCTCTTTTTATGTTGAGGCCATGCACCAGGAGGTTCTTAGTGGCTCAAACCTGGATTCCGGGGGAAAGCCACTGCCATGGCCTGACTCTGAAAGTTAACACACTTACCTGTCTTGATTTTTGGGGCCAGACAGAGGTGGGGTCCTCATAGACTTGAAATCCCACAAGAAACAAGGGTTAGACTGACAGAATGGCTCAGTGTTTAAAGGCATTTGCCACGAAGCCTGGCCATCTGAGTTCAAGCAAGCCCCAGGGCTCACACAGTAGGAGGAGAGAACTGACTCCTGCAAGTCGTCTGACTTTCATTCACATAAGTAAAATTATTTTAGTTAAAAAAAAAAAAAAAAAAAAAAAAAAACTTTCTGAAGAAGCTAGCTTCATCACTGACAGCTGGTACTGGGACTTGAAACCTAGCCAGCTTCTTAACCCTCACCATCCTCCCACAGGCTCCGACACCCCCCTGGAAGACAGTGCCACAGACACAGCTTCGTCACCAGGACCGTAGCCATCCAGATAACCTGAGCCTGTGCTCCTCCACTCTGCTGGAGTCTGGCCTGAGCCAGAGCACAACACTAAGAGACCGAAGCCTCCCCCTGGAAGATGCTGCAGAGGCCCGGGGAGAGGCTTGCATGTTGGTCGGTTCACATTGGACAGTTTCAGTGTCTCTTCCTATTAGCCGAGTGTCCATGGCTTTCGTCTCCCAAGCATGCTGACCGCAACAGAAAGGTCTCCCACAATGGCCTACCCCTTCACCCCACATAGCTACATAGCAAGTGTGGGGTGTGCCGTGTGCACAGTACCCTCAGGTGTGCAAGTCAGAGGAGGAGGCTTATGTGTAAATGCACTTTTTTCCTCCCCTTCTTCTGGGCCCGAGACAGCTGGGGGGCCTGGCTCTCCTCTCTGACCCCTTAGTTCCTATAAATATGTCTATTGTATGTGCATTTTTGCCATTGTAAATAACTTAGCCTTTTTTTTTTTTTTTTTTTTTTCTGTCCCTGGCCTGCTCAGCCAGTCAGAGACAGCTAAGCGGAGAGCCGGTCAGCAGCCCAGTTCATGGTGGTTCCTGTCGTCTGTGTCCCACAGCAGGGAGGTCTCCCAGACCCCAGCCCTGCCAAGCTCCAGGGTCCTCCTGTGTCAGGAAATGAGCCCATGAGACCCATGCCCACCTCCTTCCCCACCCACTTGCCCCATAGAAACAAATACAGCAGGTACGGAGCTCAGAACAGACCCTAAGAGAGCAGAGTCCCTGAGTTAATTCAGGGCCCTTCCCCAGGGACCACAGCAGCGTTGGTTCATCATCATGTCCTCACTCCGCTCCCCACTGATGAACATACACACTGTGCTAGGTGTATATATACATATATATAAATATATATAATATATAAAATATAGATATGGAAATGACTGTTTTGCTGTTAAAATAATGTATACTCTTATTTTCTTCCTTTCATGGTTAAGATTTTTTTAAAGAAAAGTTAATATTCTTCCATTGTGGTTGTATAATTCTTAGACTGATACAGGACGTGTTGGCTGTGTCTGGTCAAGAATGGGTAGAGGGAGAGCCCTTGCCACCTCTCCCAAAGTTTCAGGTGTGCACCTCCTCAGAAGAGGTCGGGCAAGTGACCCTGGCCAAGAAAGACAGTGTGGTTACTTCACACACAGAAGCAGGGCTGACGTGACCTACCCTCAGCTGCACCTCACTGTTCTCACCCGTCTCCTTCCCACAGATAAGTGTAGGGCTGAAGAGAGGAGGCCGTAGAGCTTTGGAGGACCCGGCAGACTGAGAGCAATGGGAGATGTCCCTGGAGCCTCTTAGCAGCCCGTGCTGAGGCAACAAGTACTTAAGATTTCAAGTATGGAGATAGGAGACAGATCAACAGCAGGGAATGCTGGGGACAGGTCCTAGTTCCAAGCCTCCTCCCTCCATCAGAGTTGTATGGACAACCTCCATCATCCCTAAGGCTATGTGCATGCTGGCAGAGATGGTTTGGGGGGTGCTGTTGGGACACTCGGGAGGTAGAGCAAGGGCCCTGGCTTTGTAGCCAGGAGCTTGGTTCATCCCCCCCAACAGAGCCGTGGTTGTGATTCAGGTCACCATTCTGCCACATCTAGCCAGGCAGTATGAACAGACTCAAGAGCCCAGATGTTCCAAACAGTTCTGGAGTGATTTTTCAAAGAATAGTGCAGCAACAGACTGTTACTGGTCCAAGATATCTCCCAAGAAGATAGGGCCACCCGTGGGAGGCCTAGGTAACTGTGGCGTCCTCCTCCCTGACCTTGGCCTTCACAGGGTCCCTTGGCAGCATCAGTTCCTGAATCATGGTGTATGTTGGACACTGCGGGTCAAAGCAGTTTTTCTGAAAGGTAAAAGGGAACATTATGTTTTCAGGACAGTGTTAGAGCTGCTCAGCAGGGGAAGGCAGTCGTGGCATTGGTAAATACAGAAAACAAAGGTTGGAAATGGGCTAGGAACTCACCGCCAGGGACAGCCACAGCAGCCCCAAGGGGCCCTTGGACGAAGTCCTGGGCTTAGATACCTGAACCTGGTATTGCACAGCAGTGAGGAAACCTTCCAGCCCCACCTCTGTGATCCGATTTCCTGAGAGGAGGCACAGACCGTGGCATCTGGCATCACACCTGCCAGCCTGGCTCCCCACCCCCAAGTTCACCAGGCAGGGCTGACTGACTGAACTAGCCCTCTGTCCCTATTCTCTCTACTTCACGCCTTCCCCGCATGTCCTTTCCCCGTGCGACTCCTCTTCCCCGCCTCCCTATCCTACTCATGTCACGACTGCCCTGGATCCCATCCCTGACCCAGCACTTCCTCTAAGCTCCAGCCCCATGGGTCTGACAAAATGATGCTCTGCTCAACGTGTTTAAGAATCAAGAACACCCCATGGAGCTATGGTGGCACCCCTTAGCAGGGTGGAGCCTGGGTAGTCCCAGGAAGGACGGGTAAGGCTTGCAAACATACGGAGGAGGTTGAGGTGCAAAAGGACCTTGTTCCCAGGCATGAAAACCTTCCCATCTCGGTGCTCCACAGGTTCCAGGAGAGGGTTAACCATCTCTGTAGCTTCAACAACCAGCTGCTAAAGCAGAACACTAATTGCAGCAGAGGAGAGGGGAGCTGGTCATCAGGCCATTCATTCATTCATCCATTCAACATACAGGTTTTGAGTACTGGTTAGAATTCAGGCAGTGTCCTAGGTGCTGGAGAAACAAAGATAAATAAGCCCATACCCTCAAAAAGTTCCTTGGTGTGGGGAGCCAGAGGATTAAACAAGAATGTGGTGTGCCCTAGAGAGCAGAGGACTGTGTGAATGTAGACCTTAAAAGAGGCAGCCTAGGAGTACGAGTTGAAGGTGTACAGACATCCAGATGAATGTGGCAAGGGCAAAGGCCCTGGAGCCCTGGGTCCACATGGGACTGGGGTTTAATAAGGATTTATAACCCTTCCATTAAAGAGCAGCTGGGAGTCCGATGGTCCTGATGAGAAGGAGCAGTTTGCCCAAGACAAAGGCAAAGACTTTAACATGGGGAGTAGAAAGCCATCCTCCTTCCTTCTGCCAGAATTTGTGTTGGGTGCCAGGAAGGACTTATAAAAGGACAGGGCTTTCCCTTGCAGGAGTGTGTGACAGGGTTGCGCAGTCTCCTCATGGAGAGAACAGAGATGACAGGATGGAGGACTGGGAGAGCTGGGAGCCAGGAAGCAGGTGGCCCAGGAAGGCTTCCTAAGAAAGGTTGAGTCACAAAGCATGAAAGGGGATCCAGCAACAAAGTAGGCCAAGGTCTGAAGGAGGGTACTAGGGTACTGCATGGGGCAGTGTGGTGACAAAGTGCCTTAGGGAACACCTAAGGGGCAAAAGTAACCTTTGCCCCTGTTTAATGTTGGAGGGGCTGCTGGTAAGCTGAAGCCCTTAGAGAACAGAGCAGGTCCAAGGGAAAGGGACCTGCCACATGGGGAGGAGGAGAAAGGGGAGTTGTGAGTGGCATCTCCACGGTGCGCACAGATCAGATAGGATTCCCGTGTGGGCTGGAGTGGGCTTACGGAGACAGCTGCCAAAGCACTGAGACTGGCTGATACATCCCTGCGTGCCACCTACCTCAGACTCCAGGAGGATGCTGCGTTTCTCTTTGCTCCCCGTCTTCGTCCCTTTTCCCTTGCTCATCTTCTGCTCAGGGATGGTTACCTCTGGGACCAGAAGAGGAGCCAGAATGCACAGAGAAGACCCCCAGTACCACCCAAATTCCCCAGGGAAAGGGGCTTCGTAAGGCAGGGACTTGGGGGAGAACATGGGAACAACTGCAGAGCTCCCGTCTAGCTGGATGGATTCCTTTTCTGAGGACAGCCACAGAGGCCCAGTCCTGAAAGATATGGTAGTGGGTCACAATATCTAGGCCAAGTGGAGTGTCACTCATTATTTCAAAGTGAGGAATAAACAAGACCCAGCTCCTGGCAGACACAGCAGGGCCAAAACCTGGCTCCAGCGCTGACAGGGCTCTCCCTCCATGTGGGGAAGATTCCCATAGAAGGATGCCCACACTTACTCCCCTTGCCTGCCTTTGAGGCATCTTCTTTCTTAGGGGTTCCTTGTGTGGGTGACTGCCCCGAGCCTGTCTTCTCTTCCTTCTTTACGACTTCCTATGAAGGATGTGAAAAGACATAATGGATATCCTGCCTCCCAGAGGGAGAGCATCTGAAGGCTGGGCTTGAGAGACACCTTCAAAGGCCAAATCCATTTGGCCTTCTTCCTACTGCCCTGAACACCATGGAAACTCCTCCTCTGCCCATTCAGGGCCCAAGGTTCCCTCTCGCCCAACACACCTACCCCGGACTTCTCCTTTTTCTTGCCCAGGCCCTTGGTCGTTTTTATTGTCTGAATCTTTTCTGGCTTGTCCACCAAGGCAACAGTGCTGATCCCCATGGTCTGTGTCTTCTCACGTTCTGTTTTGGAGTCCCCGTGTCGAGAGGAGGAAGGCTGCGTTCACAAATGGGAGGGTGCAGAGGAAGTAGCTAGAAGCCTTCCCTTCCCCATCTCCCTGCCTATTATCTGGTCTGGGACAGAGTTGCTGTTGGCAAGGAGGAGCCCAGAAAGGATGAGAATGAGATGAAGGCTCCGGCTTTCATCCTAGGAGGGGGACATGACGCACTTTATTTTTGTCATTGTTGTTGATTTGTTGCAGTGCTAGGATCAAACCCAGGGCAAGCCCTCTATGTATCGTCCTATACCTCCAGCATCTCACTCTGAGGCTCTGCTCAGGCTGTCCTTGAACTCATCTTTCATCTGCCTCCTAACTGACAAGGTTTACATTATGCTCAGTCAGCAGCTTTTGTTGAGCTAAGTTCTAGGCAGTATTCCAAATGCTGCATAGTAACTCATTTAATCCCTCAAGTGTATGAAGAAAGTTAACAGTTACCCTACTCAGTTGAGGAAAGTTGAGACTCAGGTTAGGCAGTGATCGGAAATTGGTGACGTCTGGGGAGGACTGCAAACCCAGGTGACCTGAATAGTATCTTTTCTCTTAAGAACACTCTAACTGCCAGAGTGACTGTAGTTAGCCCACCAAGTTGGGCTTGGCAGACCCTGGGCCTCCAGAATCCAGAAGGGAAAGAGGATGGAGCGAATTTGAGCAGAAAAGCAGCCTTTCTGGGACCAGGTAGCTCCTCACCCACCGATCGTGACCGCTCCTGCGTTCCTTTCTCCAGCAGCAGGCGCCTCCGCTCCACCACCTCCCTGTGAGTCAGCTCAAAGGGGCGCAGGACCTGAGGCAAGGCCAGCTCCCAGTGTCAGACATCCCCTTCAGATCCCTGCCCCGCCCAGCGTGCAAACCCACCTCGGCCAGCTTCAGTGCACCCTTGTCTTGAATGCGGTTGTGTGCCAAGGACAACCACAGGAGAGAGCGGTTCAGCCTCAGGCCCTGGAAGATAGACCTGTAAGCCAAGGGCAAGCCAGCCTCCCCATGTGTCTTGCCCAACCACACATACATCTGCAATGTAGCCGGCACCCTCATCCCCGATGTGGTTGAATCCTAGGTTCAGTGAAACAAGGGTCCGGTTGCTGTTGTGCAGTGTGGACAGTGCCTGGCCTAGGAGCTGCGCCCCGTGGTCATTGATGTTGTTGTTTCTCAGAGACAAGTGAGCAATCCTGGGGCAGGCAGGGAGAGGGAGAACCGGTCCGTATTCATGGGGCTTGGTACCTCTTGGGGACATGAGTGGGCAGGGTTAAAGGTGCTTTGGGACAAGTAGAGGTAAGGTAACTTCAAGTGGGGGACAGGCCAAGAAAGGGCAGTGAAGTCAAGACGTCTCACGTGCTGTCCAGTCCCATGAGCTTGTAATAGGACTGCTCCGGTAGTGGGTTCCCCTCCAGGGATACCTTCCTGAGAGTGAGAAGGCTCTGAGGTCTAGGAATCATCACTGAGGCCATGCAAGGGGGGTGGGGGAATCGAGTGGAAGTGTGGATCTTTGGGGAACATCTAGAAAAGAGTCTAAGAATATCCCCCAATACAGGAAGCACATCTATGACAATTCCCGGCTAAAATTCCAGAAGCATGACCATGGGAGATGACCTATATAGTACAGTGGTTGCTAAGATGCCCTTCACTGAGTCCTATTTCTGGATACCCAGGCCCTGTGCTATATAATCCTGTCCTCTGCGGTACAGCTAGAACTAGTAACAGCTCTTTGTGTGTTTGTGTTTGGTTTTTTGAGACAGGGTTTCTCTGTGTAGCCCTGGCTCTCCTGGAACTCCCGCTGTAGACCAGGCTGGCCTCAAACTCACAGATCTGCCTGCCTCTGCCTCCTGAGTGCTGGGATTAAAGGCGTGCACCACCACCACCTGGCTCTACTGGTCGGTTTACCACATTTTGGAGTGACTTTGTTACACAATAATAAATCACTACAGGACTCTCTAAGAGATAATTGCTTCTCTCACAGTCCTAAGAAAAAGAAACCAATGGGTAGAAATTTCCCATGGCATATAATTATTTCTCAGCCTTTTGGGCTGCCTTGTTTCATAAAAACAATTCACTTTAAATCATCTTATGTGGATATGGCTGATTCTTACATAATGAATTCACAGTTCTTTTTCTGTTAGCTCATTTGTTTCTACTTTCCCAGCTAAAGATATAGCCCCTGCCCTCGGGGAGCATCCATCTGATTCATAGAAGGAAAGCTTGTGTGGATGGCACTGAGAGGTACTATTTGTGAAGCAAGAATGATGACTAGGGTCCTGTAGGAAACTGAAAAGTGTCAGACAGCTAAGTTAGCTCTGTCCTTTGTACAGCACACTGCAACTGTAGTTACTTAGCTACAGTTGAGTAGCTGTCTTAACCCTGGCTCTGCTTCCTACCCATCCACCCCGCAATTCCTAGAAGGCTAGCTTAGCTCCAAGCTCTTCCTGCACAGACTCACATGGTAGGCAGCATTCCCTTTTTGCATGAGCCATCCCTCCACACCCACCTCCCCACACTGCCCAAAGCAGCTTCTGGTCATGGGCCCGTCTCTCCCTGCTCACTGTACTGGGTCATGGAACAGGGGAGATGATCTCTAAGGAGGGGGTGGGGCTGATGGAGAGGAGATGGGACCTCAGAGGGCTCTGGATACCACCCAACAGACATGGCCTGAGCCCCATTTCCACACAGATGCCAGCCTAGACCTACAAATGGGACTTGCTAACTCTAAACAACTGCTTCCCCTCATACACCCCAGCCAGGCCCTTAGGCCTGACCACAACTGACCTGAGTGTGGAGGAGCAGAGAGGCAAAAGGGCGATAAAAGTGGTCAGGGTCTTATCCGTCAGCCCCACCTTCCACAAGCTAGTATTAGAAATAGAAAATGCTGGGCACGGCCTCCCATAGGAAACCCCTTCCCACAGTCCCCCAGGCACACCCTCCCTCCCCCCCTCTCTCTCTCCCTCCTTCCCTTCCCCCCTCCCTCTCCCTCCCTCCCCCCTCCTCCCCCTCCTTCCCTCCCCCCTCTCCCTCCCTCCTAGCTAGAGCCTAACCACCCACAGTGCCTCTCACTTGATGGCTTGCAGCTGGCTGAGGGAGGGCAGACATTTGGAGAAGATTCCCAGAATCCGATCCTCAACTTTCCAACCTGAGGAAAAGCCAAGGGCTTCTCAGGCCAGGGAGGGACCTGTGACCTACTGTGAGTCAGTAGCGGGTGGTAAAGCTCAGCTGGGACTGAGGGGGGCCTGGGAGGGCGGCACTCACCCCGGATGTAGATCTCTTTCACTGCCTTGTTGTCTTCCTGCTCCAGCTCCACCTGAATGGTAGGTCGAAAGAACACGTATTTGCTCTCCAAGCTGTTCTGGCTGCAGGATGCTGACAGCCGCTGGTCATCTAGAAGGCGGGGGAGTGTGAGGGCATCCACAGCTGCATTGTGCCCCACCCAGTGAGGGAGCTGAGTGGGCTATGGCTCACCTTGGGTGGGTTTTTCTGATATGGAGGTAGAAGGGAGAAAGTTTTGGTGGGGCCGTGGCCGGATGACAACTTTGGGAAAGTCCGTGTAGCCTGACCGTGTGCAGAGCTCGGCGAAGTCTGTCTCCAGGACCCCTGAGCACTGGTACTCCTCTGCAGGGGCGGCAGCGGAGTGAGCCCAGCGTTCAGTGCAGCAGGAACCTCCATGCTCACAGCAGCCCCAAGTGGAAGCTATTTTGCTAAGACCAATGCTAAAAACACTGGAGGAAAGCAAGAGCTCGCAGAAGGGGACTGTGCTGCCCAGCAGGGCTGCTGACCTGTTAACACTTTCTTTTTAATAGTATATTTGCTAGTCAGTGTCCCAGAGTTTGTAAAATGCTCTGCTAATTCAGTCTTGCCTACCACCTACCATCCTGAGGCTCTGCAAGCTGGTGTCTGACACCCCCAAAAGGGTTCCTGAAAATGAGGAGTTGTGCCAAACACCGACCACCCTACAGCAGCACACAGGCCACTGGCAGAGGACACTCAGTTGAACCTCTTCTGTGTCTGTGCAGTAGGGAACCTGGTCCCAGGTTACCCAGAAACTGCATGGCACAGAACACTCTGAGGAAGAGTGAGGAGCTTTGTCCCTGTACCAGGCTGTCAGTGGAAATGTGGGCCCATGGGAAATGTTCAACCAGTTAGCCCAATTTACCAATTTAACAGTAGGAGACCCAGGGAAGTTGGGAGGCCCCTGCATAGCCCTGTGCATGCTCAAACTGGCTCTGGGTGTGGCCATCACCTTTCTTGGCATTACTCACCTCCCATGAGCAAAGCCCCTCAAACTTTAACATTCATAGGAATTACCCAACAAGTTTGTTAAAACACCCTCCTGAGCCCATGCCCAGACTCATGATTTTATTCCCTATGGGAAAGATCTCAAAGAAACTTACTCCTGTCCTCCTCCACCCCACACCAACACAGATTGAGAAATGGCCCATCAGATGGAGTTTCCTCTAAATCTACACAGCTACCAGGCATCTCTACCCCATGGTGAGACCCACATCTGCCAGGCCATACAGTGGCAAGTGTGCAAGTGTCTGTGTCCTCCACATTGCCCTTACTCAGGGTCCCTGTACGGTTGTCACTCGAGTTCTCCCCTGCATCTGCCAGCTGCTTAGGCCATCCTTGCCAGGGCCGTCTCTGCACCTCTTCAGACACTTCTGACCCATCTTGGGGAGTCTCAGGTTTGAACATCCCAACACCCTAGCAGTTCCCAAAGCCATTTCGCCCTGCCCCTTTTCATTACAGCTGAGCCTCACTCCTGAAGCCCAGCCTTGCATGCTCCTCCTATTTTTCTTCCCATTTCCACCCAGCTAGCATCCCAGGCTAGAAACCTGGGACTAAATGATGCTGGGTCCCTCACCCCCTTGCTTCCCTCTCCTACCCCCTCCAGCCCTTTACCCACTCACTTCTACCTCCCAGGAGTCTAACCTACCCTCTTGCAACCTCACTATCCTGTGCCAACTACCACTGTCCTTGGACTGGGCTACTTACTCAGTCACAGCTCATCTCTCTGCTTCCTCGCTTCTCCGTGTTCCCTGTTCCCTTTTACTTCCTTGGTACATAGTCTTGCTTCATATACAGTCCAAGTTTTATATGGAACCCAAGTGCCTCCTGCCTCATCATTCCAAGTGCTGGGGTTACAAGTATGCCCCCTTTATGTGCCCAGAGAAGTCAGTGACATCTTGCCTTGCCTGTGGAAGATGCTTTTTCTCCAATTCTTCATAAGATGCCTGTCCCTGACCACTAGCAGAACCAGAAAAACGGCACCCAGCAAAGAGTGGACCATCGGAGTCTTTTCCCAGGTTGTTTTATCTCCATTCCAGGTATGGCAAGGCCCCAGAAAAAGCACCAAATTTTGTAGCAAGACACCTTCTGACAAATTCCCTTTTGTACTTAATTGGTGAAAATTGGGTTCTGTCAAGAAAAGCCAGAGTCCTATTCATCCAACTTTAATGGTTTTCTTTAAATATGTCGAAGCAGAACTGTGTCCATGGCCACAGGGCAGATACTCAACTGTGGACTAAATGAGTTATCTATAGAGCCCTGTTCAAGAGCCCTCCCACAGCAGCATGGGGTCTTCCCGCCCCACCGGTCTTCTTTGGGATGTCTTGTCACATCTTATGATGCATGTCAGCATCCCCAGGAAATGTGTATTATTTAAGGCCAACCAATGAGGAGATCCACTTTGATCTCAGCAGGGAAAGAATTGAGTTCTGAACCAGCCTAGTCTACATAGCAAGTTCCAGACAAGACTTCATTTAATAATAATATTAACAATTAATAATAATGATAACAAGCCAAACACTAGGGCTCTGATTAACCCAACCCCAGCCCTGCCCGCATACCGGGATTTTTTGGCTCTTCCTCACCCACTGGAGGCAGGGCAGTTACTGGCTTCTCCTTAGCAGCCCGGTCCCCCTTCTTGGTTACTGCACCTGATGACTTCTGGGCCCCAGGACGTGGAGTCCTAGGTGAGGTCCCTGTAGCGCTCGCCTCACTTGACATACTGGTGGTTCTGAGCCCCTCACGTAACAGGCAAGATGAGACAGGGCTCTGTGGACCTCACACTGAGATTATCCACTCACCAGATCCAATTGGCCAGCAACTGTACAACTGCAGGATCTAGGAGTCCCTCTCCAGGACAACTGAGCCTGGTTGGGTGGGGCTGTGGCCAGAGCAACGGTGAAGAGGCACAGAGCGCACGCACGTGATGGGCGGGCGCCTGATTGCCCCGTCCAGAGCGAGTGGGCGTGGTTTGGTACTGTTGGGGTCTGTGTAAACAGCAGAGCTCAGGCAGCCTAGGATCCATGGATCCTAGGGCAGAGGGCACGAGCATCTAACAGTCCCTACTCACAGAGATGCAGGAAGCCGAGGCGACACTGAGCAGGGCGGTGGTAGTGGGTGGTGGACACTCAGAAGGGGACTTCAGGCTCATTCTCTAGACTGAGTCCCTAGTGCCAAGAGCTCAAGCAAGCTGTCCAGGCCGATTCTGAGTTCTCTCCTCTTCAGCTGACTGGAGGCTCAGTCTGATTGACTTGATCCAAGAGGTCCTATCCTTACCCTTTCGCTGTCCTGGGCCCCTTTGGAGTCGCTTGGCTTCCTGGAGCTCGGCACCTCATTCAGTACCACCACATGGACCCCAGTTCATGGAGCACCGATGCTGCTCCCTGCAGGGAAGCTACTTCTGACACCTCCAAACTAGACTCTGACGGACACTGAGAACACAGGTACTAGTGTTTACCAGTTATCACTGGAGCTGTCTTTCAGCCAGTCAGCTTTTAAAGGAACATTTATTGACTACCGTGTGCCAAGAGAAACCAACAGTGAACAGACATGGAGCCCTGCATCCAGGCAGCTTGCGTTCCGCCTCCCCCACTAGGGGGCGGCAGAGGCTAATCTAGTGACATGGAAATCACATCAGTGTGCAGCCTGAGCTATCTGTGGCTCGTGCCTTTAAACCCAACACTTGAGGCAGAAGTAGACCTCTGAGTTCAAGGCCAGCCTGATCTACACAGTGAGTTCCAGCAAAGCCAGGACTACTTAGTGAGACAAGGTGTAAAAAAACAAAATAATAAAACAAATCCAAGTTCTGCCTGGCACCACCCCTGCCTCCTGCGGGTGTGTGGAGAAAAACAGCAGCTACGAAAGAGAGACGTGGGATGGAGTGGGTACAAGCAAGAGTCAACAGGTAACCCAGGAAGGCTGAGCTCTGGCGCGCCAGTCCTGGAGGAGGAAGAAGGGCGGCAGGTAACCTTCACTCCACAAGAGGGAAACTGGGCAGGAGAGGCAGGCACGGGAAGTTGACAAAGTGTAGCCCAAGGAGTACCAGGAGGATAAACACCACAGGCAGGGAGCAATCATCGGAGCAAAAACAAACACGGAGGATTACCAAATGGGCGGGTTGCTGGGGCCTGCTGCTGGAGCTAGCTTAGCTTGGAGGCTAGCTACACGAGACATGCGAACGCAGAGCCAGTGCCCGGCACCCTCTGAAGCCAACTAGACACACACACAGCCCCGCCTGGGTATACATACAGAAAAGGCACCCGACACATTTTTAAAATCAATCTAAAATCAGACTTATATACCACATCATTCAGTCCACCAGCTGTGTCCACGGAGCCTCGTGAGAAACACTGGGTTGAAGAAAGGGAGTTGGTTTATCAGCTGGTGTCTCCCTTGGTGGAAGCTGAGAGCCATCGTCAGTCTCTCTGTTCACTCTGTCATATGTGTTCTCCATGGCCTGCTGGTCCAGTCCCTGCTCCTGCCAGGGTATACAGGTGCTATCCCATCCCACGCTGACTCCTCAGCGGTCCTGTCGCCGAGGTGGAGGTGATGGAGGATGCCGTACCGGAGGCAAGTCATAGTGGCCAGGGATGTGGCTGTTCTTTGGTGAGTCATAGTGGCCAGGAGGCAGGCCTGGAGGAAGAGGGGGCATAGAGCCCACAGACTCTTGATCTGAAGACAGAGAGGACAGGATGAGGTGACCCCTCAACCTTCCCTAGCTCTCCTCCTACTCTAGGCTCTTCCTACCCATAGAGAAGTGAAGGGCAATACACATGGGCCGGCTGGACCAAGCACCTGCATGTCTGGCTCTGAGCAAAGCCCTTTGCTACTCAGTGACCCCCACCTGTCCACCTCAAAGGACACGCGGACACTGTCCCACAACTTGGTCTCCACTCTTCTGGATGCTAACTCTACCCAGTGCAAGCACCCTCTCAAATACTCGAATGGGCTTGAAGAAGCAGGGTAACTCCCCTAGTGTCCTGCCTGGCTTGAGACCAAACCACCCAAAGGCCTCGCTCTTGCCACACCATGCCGCTATTCCCTGCTCTCCCCTCCCCTTCTCCCTCCCCACTTCCCAGGTTCCAGTGCCCTGTAGCCTCTGCTGGGGGCAGGGAGGGCTCGCTCACTATGGCTCAGGGGGCTGGGCTGCTCATAGGTGCCACTGTCCCTCTGTGGCTGCTGCCCCCGCCACTGCTGACTGTCCCGCAGATGAAGAGGCTGCCTGGGAGGAGACACTGATGGCGGGCCTTTCATCTCCACATAGCTGCTTTCTCGGGGTTCCCCAGGCAGGCCGGGCAGATCTCTGATGGTAGCATAGGGGTTCTCACTGCTCAGCGACATAACACTTGCCCCCAGCCCCTCTTCAGAAGTGGGACCTAAGGGTCAGGGAAGGAAATCAGGTTTCTGGAGGCACTGACCCAGCCTCCCTTCCCCTCCTCGTCTCTCTAGTCACACCTTTATGACAGAGTGGTCCTGGACCTTTCCTGTGGCCATAGCTACAGCTATAGCTTCGGTCCAGGTGGCTGGAGCCTGAAGAAAGGAAAAACAGAAGTCAGACCTCTGGTCCCTTCCCAGGCCTCTTCTGGAACTAGGCTCTTCCCCATCCCAACCGCAGCAAGATGATCCTGCCGATGAGGCCGCACACATTCCCCTCCCCGGCCTCTGCCTCCGAGCACCTACCTCTGTCATGGGGCTCTCGTTGATGCTTCCAGTCTGCAGGCAGTGTAGCATGGCTGTCACGTCCATGGGCTCTGCCTGGCCGCTCAGGCGCCTGGGAGCTGACAAAGAGCTGACCGCCTGGAACCTGATGGGGGATGATGCCTCAGGGAGAGTGCAGGCAGGCTTGAGGCTCTCCTGAGAAGTGAGTCACCCCCACCCACACACGGAGCTCACCCCCTCAATGCACTGACCTTGTTAGGGGGTGGGGGGTTCGGAGAGCACTGAGACAGGGTGTGGTAGCTAGGGTTGGAGTAGTAGTGACTATAGCTGGGAGAGACATCTGCAGGACAAACACGGGTGCAGAGTAGCTCAGAAGCAGGCAGAGGCCAGGATGACAGCAGTCTGACCCCCCCCCCGACTCCAACCATTCTTCCACCCCACACCCCATGAGGGAATAGTCAGCAGCACCCCAGCCCTTCACTCAATCAAGCCTCACCCGAGCTCACCTGGCATGACATAATCCGAGCTGTCCGGTCGCCCAGAGCTGTAAGCCACTGCCAAGTGCTCGTGTTCCTTGCCCTTTTGCCAATGGCGGTAGCCAATGAACAGTGCCACTAGGGCCACCACAAGGGTCCCCAGTACTGCAATGCCTATCACCGCACCCAGCGAGCTATGGGTCACAGGAGAGGTGGGCATTGCGGTAGATGACTCCTGGCTTCCTGTGAGAGGAAGTGGACACTGAGATTGGCACCTTGGTTCTGCTAATGACCATGGGTGCAATTTAAGGACAACAGGGGTGGTATGGGGACCCTGAGTCACAGAACCTTGGAGGGTCAAAGAGTCCAAGAACTCACTCACCCAACTTGCAGGGCGCGCCACTGTGTCCCGGGGGACACACGCAGGCCCCCGTCTCTGGGTGGCACCTCTCTCCAGGACCACACTGGCAGAGCTGGGAACAGTTGACACCAAATACTCCTGGAGGGCAGCCTGGATAGAGCCAAGGAAACAAGTAGCAGCCACAGAGCCAGCAAACAGCATCCTCCTTTTGGATAAGGGCTATGGTGTGGTCAGGGAGTTAGCTTTCTATTGGTACCTTCCAAGCAATGGGGTCCAGTCCAGCCTGAGGTGCAGGCACAGCTCCCATCCTGGGGGTGGCAGGTTCCACCATGATGACACTGGCAGGGTTGGGAGCATTTGAGTCCCCAGTGGCCTGGAGGACATGCTGTAGGAGACAAGGGGCTGTCAGGCAGGGCCAGGCCATCCCCTCTGCATGAACTCTCAGTATCTCTGAAGTCTTCAGCTTGGCCTTTGCTTGGAGATACTAAGGCTCTGTAGGATATCTACACACTGATGCCACTCAAATATTCATCTCCAGCCATCTTGACCCACTACCCACTTAATATCTGCTCTTGACTTCCTAAGAGCCACTTTGAAATAATGTACCAAGAGCTGGGGAACCAGAACTTTCCCAACAGCCCCTGGAGAGCTGGGCACTGGGCTTGTTGTTTCCCTTTCCAAACATCTGCCTCCTGCCTGGGATTACGGATGTGTTGCTAATACACCCAGCCTAACCCATTAGCTGTGTGAGTGATCCTAGTATATAATCTCATAGTAGATGCTACCAAATCCCATGCAGAAAACACAACAGCAGCAACAGGAAACAAATGCACACTTCACCAGGAGCACTTCCTTTGTGCGCGGACTGCAGAAATGCAGCCAGCCATCACTGAGCAGTTTCTCCCTTCAAAACATGCTCCCGCTGCCTAGACTAGTCATCTCTTTATCGCCATAGAGCTATGTGGGAGATGACACACAATAAAAATAATGTGAGAAAGATATAAAACAGCCATGGTGGCTGGGAGAGGGGAACACATGCTCCAGTCACAGGCAAACGAACCCTCACAGGCAAACGAACTGGACCCAAGGAGTGGATACTTGGGTAGGAGAAAGACAGATTAGGGGGCATGAGTAGGAGCGTGATTTGATTGAGACACATCATCGATGTGTATGAAATTTCCAAAGAGTAAATTAATAGTTTAATATATATATATATGTATATATATATATATTAATTTTTAAAAGGAAGAAAAAATAATATGTCCAAAGGGGAACTTCCTGAGACCTGCTGTTCCATAAATACCCTGCTGACATGTTCACTGCTGCATCTTCCACTAAATCCAGTTCCCAGCACGAAGGACTTTTCCTCTTGTACACTGAGTAAGGTGACTGGTGAGGGGGCCTTCTGCCCAGAGCCGGGAGACTGAGATTCCAGGACTCAGCCACCCAAGCAGCAGGCATACCTGCTCCTACACAGGCTGCTACGTACATTCAGAGCAATGAGGGCCTGTCCAGCCCGCCAGGCAGTAGCAGGTCCCATCCGAAGGGTGACAGGAAGAATGGTTATTGCACTTGCAGGGCACACAGCGTTTGCCATAGCGACCAGGCTGGCAGGCTGGGGAAAGGGAAGCATGGTGACTGGGGGGCCTTGACCAGACCCTTCCCACCTCCCCCTGGATTAACTGTCCTAGAGATGGCAGTCAGAGGCAGAACCCAAGGGGTAGAGTAGGGCTCCTGAATCTGAACTGCTAACGGAAGGGGGTGGAGTATAGGGAGCCTTACGCCTCTGGCAGGAGGGGCCTCGGAACCCTGGTGCACACACACAGTTGCCATTCTCTGGTACACAAGTACCCCCATTTTTGCAGGTGCAGGCACTGCTGCAGTTGACTCCCCAAAAGCCCTCTGGGCAAGGCAGGTGGCAGCGTGTGCCTGCAGGGGACAACTAAGGGTCATCTCTCATGGAGTACACGCCCAAGTCCATAACAGACTAACACCTAGTCACCCAGAATGCTCACCCATCCAGCCAGCCTGGCATCGGCAGTGTCCATGAACAGGGTCACAGCCATCAGAGTGGTCACAGTCACAGACACTGGTACAACCTTCACCAAACTGCCCCTTCTTGAAGAGCAAAAGGCGGGAAGAGCAGGCTCGTCAGCTGAGGGATGCTGTGCCCTCCCCTCCCCCAGGCGGGTGGGCTGTGATCACTCACCGGGCAAGGAAGCTGGCAGTGAGCTCCATGCCACCCAGGGGTGCAAGTACAGGCTCCAGTTTGGGGACTGCAGACTCCCTCATGGGCACACTGGCAACTGGCATTGCAACTGAAGCCCCAGGTACCAGGGGGGCAGGGCACAGAGCAGTTACCGCGCTGCCAACCTAGAGAGGGAGAAAAGCACGTGAACAAAGCACGTGAACAGTTCAAAGACTCCCACTGACCGATCGCCTGGGCCGCCTCCTCCATCTTCCGCCCCACCTGGGCCTCGTCTGTTTCCCCTACAGAAAAGAGGAGGCTGGCAACAAACCCAAGCTCATAGAGGACCCCACCAGGCCATCTGTGGGATAACAGGGAGAAACGGGGGCTGAAGACTTGATCCTCAGTTAAGTCTAACACTGAACCTGAAGCCATCTTAAGGGCTGCCAACACGCCACAGTGGCGGCCCTCAGAAGACCTCACTGGCACAGTCACAGTGCATTTCTATAGAACTGAGGGTGGGAAATGCTCTTCTTAGAGGTAGCTTTTGGTCTGTACCTTTTAAGGACATGTATGACGATTGTAGCCAGCGAAAAGCAAAATGACTAAGGCATTTGGGCTCTGCCTGTGATCCCAGCCCTCCAGAGGCTGAGATAGGATGGGTGTTTGAACTTTGAGAAAAAAGTGGGAAAGGGGAGAGCAGAAGAAGGGGAGGATGAGGAAAGACGACAGTGTTCTAGCAGGAACTAGCCCGGAAGCCTGGATCCATTCCCACAGGCCCACTTCCAATAAGCTTTGTCCCGTTAGTGCTCTCCTCAACCCCAGCCCAGCCCGCCCCTCCCAAAGACCCTAGTCCATTACCTTCCTTGCAGATGCATGTGCCGTCAATGGGGGAGCAGGCGATGGCGTTTTCGCAGGAACAGCGGGAGGAGCAGCTGATCCCGTAAGTGTCCGGTGGGCATAGGTTAGCGCAGTGAGGTCCCTGAAAGCAGAGGGTGCACGAGTGAGGGGCGGTTCAGAACCCACTCTACTCCTCCTTTCCCCATAGTGGGGCCCAGCCTCACCGTGTATCCGGGTGCGCACCGGCAGAGGCCGCTGTCTGCAAGGCAGATGCCGCCGTGCAGACACAGGCAGTGTTCCTGGCAGCCCGGCCCGTGCGTGTCCTGTGGGCAGCTCTCGTTGCAGTTTAGGCCCGCCCAGCCTGGCTGGCAGGCGCATTCACCGTGCATAGGGTGGCAGCTGTGGGCGCAGGAGGGACACGAGAACTGTATTATAGAGCCCCTTCCTCCGTAGAGCCCTAGCAGGGAACCGAAATCCTCCCAAGAGGCAGGCTGGGCAAGGAGGGATACCCATGCCGCTCCCGCCCCCTCCCCAAACCCTCCTCCCCGATCCTTCTGTGGCATCGATGCCCTTAGTTATACCCTGGTATTCTCGGTTTCCCTGATGAATCTAAAACACGAACCTAGCTCCCTTGACCATGTTTCCCACAGCCCACCTGAGACTATGATCCGGGTCACAGGTGCAGGGCTCCTGGCAGCTGAGACCATAGAGGCCATCTGGACAGAGGCGCTCAGTGCAGCGGTCGCCTGTGAAGCCATGTTCACACAGACACGCGCCATTGGCAGGAAAGCAACGGGCACCAGGGGCGCAGTCGCAGGTCTCAGCACAGTCTTGTCCAAAGCGGCCCACAGGGCACTCTTCACGGCACCTGGGTGCCGGGTTAAGAACGGCTGTTTGAACTGGGCTCCACCTCCTCTTAGTCCACCCCTGCTCCCCGGAGCCACATACTCACCGATCCCCAATATACCCAGGAGCACAGTGGCACTGCCCAGTAAACCGGTCACAGAGGCCGCCGTTGTGGCAGCGACATTCTTGAGTACAGTTGGGTCCATGGAAGCCCTCTGGGCAGGGCAGGGAGCATATGACACCCTGTGGGTGGGTGAAAAGTCACTCAATCCCCTTTTCACGGCTGCTGGCTCAAGGCCCTCAAACCTCTCCAGGGTCCTGAAACCCCATCTTATGAAAACACTGGCCCGGAGCTCTCACCAGAGCCACCCTCAGAATTCTCTTGGGAATCCCAACCCCATGCACACAGGCTTTACCCTTCATACCATCCAGCCAGGAGGGCAGCTGCAGGAGTCTTGGGAGACCTGGAAAACGCCTCCATTTTGGCAAGGATTGGTTCTGGGGCAGAAGAAGCCAGCAGCGCCCTGTGAACAGGGCACATTACAGCTGTGGAACAGGGTGAGTCAGAGTGTCATAGGAAGAACCTTCAACTGGCCCTCCTTTCCCCCAAGGCTGGCTGCCTGCACAGGAGGGGCCTCTGGGGCAGGTAAATGGCAAGGACACCCCGACGCAGCAGCAGGTCTGCCCCAGCAAACAGGCTCCTGTGCGCCTCCTCCCCGCTCAGGTGGCCCTCTCTTGACACCAGCTCCTATTACAAAATTTCTACCCTGGAGAGTAACACCACAACCCTTTCTGCATGTGGCCTTGCAAGCAGTTCTGCCCAGGTCTTCAACTCAGCCTCCCTTAACAACTTGTTTTCTCTTCTTCTTCCTCTCCCTCTCCCCACCCTCTCTCTCTTCCTCTCCCTCTTACACACTCTCTTTCTCACTGTGGTAACTGTTTGGCTGAGACCCAGCAGGAGCTGGATTCAGATCTTGGTCTCTCAACTCCATCATTCCCTCATGTATGGTCCTGTGTCTACGGCCTCATCACACACCTGGGTCCTGTTCTTCCTGGAGGGCAGAAGCAGGCTCCATTCTTGGGGTCACAGGATGCTCCATGGCAGTGGCAACCAAACTGGCAGGCAGGACCATAGTGGCCAGGAGGGCAAGGCTGAAGGCAGTTGGGGGGCTCCAGTCCGGAGGGGCAAAAACATGCCCCACTCTTGGGATCACAGGAACTGCTGTTCCCACAGTGGCACAGCTTGTCACACCGCGGCCCCCACATTCCTGGGGCACACTCTGGGACAGAGAAATAGGAGGGAGTCACCGGGTACTTAGCCTGTCCCTGGCTTCCAGGTGGAACCCAGTCTCTTATCCCACACACCCATATCCTCTACCACATCTCCAGAACAGGCAGCTAACAGCAATGAACTCTGACACACACACACACACACACACACACACACACACACACACGCACGCACATACACACATGCACGCACTCATGCACACACACACATGCGCACACACAAGCATGCACACACACATGCACACACGCACGCACACACACACGCACGCACGCACATACACACTCACACGCACACACACTCACACGCACGCACACGCACGCACACACACGCACCCCTGAGTCACTGACAACTTACCACTGGAACAGTCGTCACCCCGCCAGCCTGGTGCACACTGGCACTGATTAGGAGCCACACAGCGACCATGGACACACTCCTGGGCACAGAGTGCTGTCCAGAGATGAGGTGAATGAGACAGTGCCTTCATCCCACCCTCCCATCTTTGATCTATGAAGCCGGAGCCCTTTCCTCCCATGCCTGCAGATCCCCAAGCACCAGCTCTGTTGAAAACTTGGGGGGGTCCAGGCTCCCTGAACCCTTTCTGCAAACATCTAAACATCTTGTTGGGAAGTGGGAGAATCCTCAAGTGGTAGTTGACTAGAGATGTGGTCAGAAGGGGGAGGGGGGGCTGAGTCAGCCTGGGGAGCTAGCCTCCAGGGACTGGTGACAGAACTGAGTGAAGGGTTGGAGGATGGCAGGGGCCCATCTGAAGATAGGCACACAGATACTAGGACCAAGAAACTGGACAATAGCAAAGTAGATCCTGCCTCCATTTCCAGCCCGTCTTGTAGCCCTGTAACCCCACTATAGCCACTGGCCAAAGGAGTAGACAGTTGCAACCCACCAGCACCATACCGCTCACTAGGGCGGGAAAAATTCGGACGATGGGTCCCTCCCATTCCATTCCTACCCTGACCCAACTCAAGACTCACGGACACAGGCTCCACCGCTCTCATAGTAACCCCCACAGCATTGCAGGCGTGGGCGGGAGTCGACCTTCACCACCTGACGGTACACAGTGCGGTAGACAACCCTGCGGTGGCCCAGAGATGCCATCAGTGCTCTTAGCTGAGGTCCTGGCCCCACCTCTACCCTCCACCCCGTCATACCTCAATGAGGCACTAGAGGGGGTCAGAGGGGACGTGATGTGTTCCCTCTCTGCCTCACATCAGCCACACACGTGTACAGTAAAGCAGACACACCTTCACAGGACACACGGGTGCCCACTATGGACAGGTGAGTGCCTTGAGCTCAGAGTGTCCTCTAGGCACCAAAGTTTCTGAGAGGGGCCAGGGTTCAACCAGCTACTGATTACAGAAGGATAAAGCACTCACGTGGGCTGAGAGCAAGTGTGGGGGTCCTCCCAGGGCCTGTCACAGGACTCAGCCGGCAGCAGGCTGAAGGGGCGTAAGTGGGACTCCTTCGTGGTGGTGGTGAAGCTGTGGAATGAGAACGGTTAGCCCAAGACAGCCCTGGCCTGAGGCGATAGGGTGCAACAGAGAGCCAAGGCCAGGCTTCACGGGGTAGAAAACCAGCACCCCAGAATTTGGGCTTCCTTGCCCTACTCCCCATGTGTCTTACCTAGAGGCTCCTTCTAGAACTGAAATGTTCTAGAACTCCTCCCATCATAGCTATTTCCCATCCTAAGGGCCAAAGCCATCTACACACACACACACACACACACACACACACGCACGCACGCACGCACGCATGCACACACGCACGCATACGCACACAAACTTGCATCCCCCACATGCCTTCTGATGTGGGAAGATTGAACTTGACTGCTCAATGTGGGCCCAGCTGGCAGCAATGGACTGAAGCATTTTGGCTATCTTCTGCCCTGGGCCCTGTTATCCAGTCCTGTCCCCTACTGTCTCCCTACCCCCACCCCAGCCAGCCCCTCCCACAGGGATCCAGGGACAAGGACAGGTATCAGTGTCAGAGACAGGGCAGAGACTGAGGCAAGGGCAGAGGTGGGGAAGGCCAAAGGCCATGGAAGGGCACAAAGGGACCAGAAACAGATTCCTAGGAGGAGCCAGCCCTCCAGGACAAGCATCAAGCTTGGGGCCCTTCTCACCTTTCCCAAAAGGTGCAGACATTAGGATCATTGGAGTTGAGTGTTCTGGTCAGATGCAGGCCTAGGGCCAGGAGGAGGAGACGCAGAAGCGGCAGCATTGCAGAGGCCTGCAATAGGGCACACAGCAACTGAAGAGCGCAGCCAGCGGCTGAAAGGATGCATCTACAGAGTCAAGCAGTAGGCACGCTGAAGAGACCAGCCCACTTGCCTCCTTGGTCCTCTGGTCCACACGGCAGGCCTCCAGCTCCCCTAGAACCCAACAGTGCTCCTAGCACACGTCTGTGGCTCCAGGCCTCAGCTCAGCTTGCTAACCCACTGACTCCAGCCCTCAGTTTTTTTTCCTGGAATTCTGTGCCTCCAGCCTGGTTCAAGTGACACCTTGCTTTTCTGTCTGCTCCCTGACAACTGCACCACCCACCACACGCACGCACGCAGGAGCACTCGCACACATGCGCACGGGCACACACACGCTGGACGGTGCCATGCTCATCTCTTTTAGAGCCTCCTAGCACCATTCACGACATATCAACTTCTAGTGTCGCTTGACCACCCCTAGCCTAGCAAATAAGTGCTGAGGACACTGGAGCGCATCCACAGTGTGGAACTGGGACCAGTGAAGGCGGTCCTAAGGGAAGCCGACTTGGGCTCAGTCCAAGAGAACTTTCAAGTGGCCAGGACAGTTCAACATCAGATGCCACTGACAAGCAAGCTTCCATCACTGTGTGTGGGCAAAGCCACCTAATGAAGTCCTGTCAGGAGGTCCTTGCCAGGGGGGGATGGTGGGGCTGCAGCTAGGTGACCACACAGCCACTGATGTGCTCCAAGGGACAATGTCCATCTTTCTCTGACAGCTCTAGGAGCCTGGATCCTCATCTCCACACCTAGGCCTCTCCCCAGGGGCAGGAAGTCAGGACCCCAGATGGGACGAGTTTTTCTCTGACCACCTAGGCTCAGGAAAAGCTGATGGCTACAGGCTACCCTTCTGTGTCTGTTTTTAAAACTTGCCCAAACTCCCCTCTACTCTCCAGAGATACCCACATCTGCTTGTAATTTTTCCCCGAGAAGAGAGGTCGCAGTTGCTGGCCCCAAACCCCTGAGTATCCCTGGAATGTTTGTTGCAGCCCCACCCCCGGCCCCCACCCACATATTCCAGCAGATCATGATTCTCTCCGCTCAGCCAGGACACCTTCTGCTCAGATTAAAGTAGGCTCCCTAATTGAACCCCAGCTCCTTCCATGGCCTAGAGACTCTCACCCCACACCTCCCCTGGGGCCCAGCTGGACCCTCCAGTCCAGCTGTTTCTCAACCAAATAACTCACCAGTGACGCCAGCATGGAAGCCAGATGATGTCCCGGGATCCCAGTACATGGGGTTTAGATCCTTAAAAGAGGAAACTCAGCTGCCTGGCTGGGAGTGTGGTGCTCCACCTCCCCTGCTCCCCCATTAGATGTGAAGGGGTGCCACTTGGCTGGCTTGGCTAATGGGCTGGCATCATGGCCTTGGGAGATGGGGCTTTAGGGAGCCCCACCCACCATAGTCAGAAGTACCCAATGCTACTCACAACCTGATCTAGTGGGTGTTACCACAAACACGCCCCCACCCCTACAAAGTCAGCTCCTTCTCTCAAGCTTCCCAAACTGCCCCCTCCAACCTTGCCCTACTCACTGCCCACCAACAGGGTTGGCTCTTCCCACGCCCCCAAGGGTGTTCCGCAGCCAGGGCCGTGGGCAGAGCCCACACACTCTCCACATCTCCGCCCCTACTCTGGTTCTTTTCCATATTCCACTCTTCCAGAATCTTGGGCTCTAGTCAGGATGCAGTCTCACCTCGGAAGTCAGACATGGGAGCCAGTGAGCTGCCCTGTCCTGTCTGTCCCTAGAGTCCATAGCATGGTTTGGTGGGCGGAGCCTCAGGAAGACTGAGTTAAGGTGAAGCAGGTTGAGCTATGGCTGCATAAAGCCCTTCCCCTGTTTCACCTGCCCTTGCCCCCAGGCCAGAAGTACAATCAAGTGTTGCCCTAACTCCCTCTTCAGTTCAGCTGGGGGCTCAAGAGGGCCCTGCACAGAACAGGGCACAGTATAATGGGAGGCGACTGACAGCAACTCTGGGCAGGCTACCGTCCCTCCTCCAAAGGCCTTCAGGGTGGGACTGCATTGCGGAGGAGGTTTCAGCAGCTCTGTCCAGGGCTAGAAGCCAATGTAGGGTCAGCAGAGACCAGTGAGTGGACAATAGGGAGGGGAGAAGGGGAAGGTCCTAGCAGAAAGCAGAAGGATTTTACCTGACCCTTCCCAGCCTGGGAAATAAACACAGGCCTGATAAGGACCCCAAAGCCTCTGAAGCTGGCTTCTCTTGGGGGCGGGGCTGGTATACTTGATGCCTATCCCATGAGCCTCCAGAGCACCTAACCTCTATGACTGTACACTCATTAAGGGGCTTAGTCCTTCGTTCCTGGCTCCCTGCCCTAGGAGACCCCCCACCTTGGGGAGTCAATTTCCATCTCCCACCAAGCTTCAGCTTTGACAAAGGGCCTTCCCTCACACCCAGCCAAAACGTGACCCGGTATTGCTGTGAGATGGGTCAGGCATGGAGTGAGTGATTCCCATAGGACACTTCACTGAAAGCTTCTGTCAGCCCTCGCAGAGTGCTACTATCCAGTCCACAGCCGGGGAAGCAGACTCAGTAAATATAGGAGCCTGTCCAATACCTACAGCCAGTGTTGTCAGAAGGGGGTCCCAAACTCCGGCAGCAGCCGAGGCCTCCCAATAGTTCTATTTCTGGACAGGGAATAGGAAACCCGGGGACTTGATATCTTTACAGCCTTAGTTATAGGAGTGGGGAGCTGGCCAGGGACAGGACCAGCGAAGGGGAGGGGACGCTGCCACTAGAACATGATCAGAGGCGTGGGAACTGCGCTGAACGCAGTCGAAACGAACAACTCTTCTCTCCCGCCTCCACGTGCAAAGTGCTGGGCTCTTGGCCAGGCTCAGCTCCATTTCCTGCCTGCAAGGCTGCAAGCTACATTCCTGCCTCTCAGCCTCTGAGTCCCACAGGGCCCCCGGCTCCAAGAGCCCCCTACCCTCACTACACCCCAGCCTCTGGGAGGAGGAAGTGAGTCTAGGGCCTCTGGGAACTGGTAGATGGTTAAGAGGGTTCTTAACCAGAAAGCAGCAAATGGGAGTGATGGAAGGAAGATGTGGGAACTCCCGCAGGCCTATTTCCAGTTCCCCTCGCCCGCTGAGGAGTGGCGTAGCATGGAATGACCCCTGCACTCTGGCTCCAGAGAACGGTAACATACTCCAACACAAGGTTCCTATAAAGATTAAGTGTGGTGACACACTTGAGGCCAATCTGTAACATGCACTGCCCCACCCACATTAGTTGTACCCAGCATCCACAGGACCAGGACCCCCCCCCCCCCTTGCATTCGATCCAGGAAAAACTGGAGGGCTTTTTTGGTTTTTTGTTTTGTTTTTTTTTTTTTTTCTGAAGAACCCCCACGATGATCCGGGAACAAACAGGGTTGAAAATGCTGACAGGGAGAAAGGAAGTGGGGAGGGGGGAGGAGGCCAGAACCTGATCCCCAGAATGGCGGGCTGCCTGCCAGGTGCATCTTCAAGCTAGAGCCAGTGACAGGGCAGGATCGCTGAATTTTCTGCCCTCCCTCATCTGTAGTAGAAACCCAACTCCCTGGTACCTCCGCCCCCCATCCTGCAGTCCAGAGAGTCTAGTCCTGTCCCATCACGAGCTGTGCGACTTTGGCTATGAGGCTCCATGCACATTTCAGCCTCCCTGACAGCCTGGCATGTTTTCCACACACCTTCCCTTGTTTTTCAGCAGCACTCGCCTTCCTTTCGTGGGTCTTCCACTCTCCTCTTCCTGTCAAGGCTGTCATGGAGAGTCCAGCAGTATGCCCCCCTCACAATGCAGCTTAGCTTGGTACTGAGGCGGACATTCGTGGTCCCTGTCTCTTTGCCCTTTCCTGAGCTGTCTTTGCTATAGTCCTTCCCAAACAAGGGTGAGACCCCAGCCCAGGTGTCTGCATTCTCCCCAAAAAGAGCCAGCTCTGCCAGCACTGACTGCCCAGGGGCACCTCACACCAAGGTCTCCGCAAACACACACAGAGGGCCCCTCCTACACCCAACCCAGCCAGCTCTGGCACGCCAGGCATGTCTGCCGGATGGAGGAACAGGAAGCCTGAGAAAGGCAGGCTGGAGGCTGGGGCAGCAGGAGCAGAGCCGGGGTGAGAGGCTGGCCTGCTGCTGGCTCAGGAAACGGAGGCTAGAGGGGCTACCATAGGCCTTGTTTACTCATCAGGAAACAGAGAGCCAGCAGGGATTCTGACTCACAATCTAAGCCAGTCCCACCCCAGCCGTGACCACCTGGGGAGAGGCAGCCCTTTTCATTGGAGGGTCCTGTAAAATGAGTTGCCCAAGAGCTGTCCGGCCACCAGACTGGGACCAGCCTGGAGAAGAGCTTCCCTACTGGCCTGCCTTCCCTGATGCCAGCCAGAGATTACCTCCAGGAAAGCATAATTCTGGCAGGTCAAGGTGGCTTTTACCTATAATCCCAGCACTCAGGGAGGGGTGAGAGGTTAGAGGATGATTTTATTCCAGGTTAGCCTGGGCTACAGAGTGAGCTGGGATCAAAACTAAAAAACAGTACAGTTCTGCTCTGGCCACTGCCCACTTCTACCTTCTGTGAATCTCCATTATAGGAAAGGCCAGCTATACCAGGCATCTAGTCTTGTGACAGCCACTGAAGCCAACAGCCCCACATGGCTCTCACCGTGCAGCCACCTCTGTTCAAGTCTCCTCAGAATGTCCAGTCGCTGCCAGCCTTCAAGAGCAGCCTCCACCAAGAAGCTGTCCAGTACTCAAGCCTCACCTTCCTTCCCTGTCCTGTAAACTTAACACTCACGGCTCCCATGGCCCAGAAGAATCCTGGCCATTTTCCCTGAGTCCGCTTAGAAGCTGGCTCCAAGTGGAACACTGCCCCTGACACAGGGGGATGACCCAACCATAGTCAGTCCCTCCTCTGGGAACAAGTAGAGCTGGCTAACCCGGACCACTCTAGGGGCTGACAGTAGAGTACTATAGTCTAGGGAGGGGCTGAAGGACAGCCCTCTGTGGCAGCTGCATCCACCAGCCTGCTCCCACAGTCTCTCTCCCGCTGTGCAACACACTGACATGGACCCATGTTTCCTCCCAGCTCAGCCCAGGCCCACAGGGGGCTCTCACTGGTCTGGGCTTACTTGGTAGTACTGGAATTGAAACTTTGGTCCTTGAGGATGCTAAGCAAGCATTAAAACACCACTGAGCTGTACACTACCTATGGCTGTCTGCCACTGAGTCAGCGTTGGCTTGGACAGGGCCCGTCCCCCACACATCTGGGTGCCTAGCACCAGCCAGCACCCAGGGCAGGTGAAATGCCCCCAAATGAGTACAGAGCACTGCAGCTTTCCTTCTGAGGAAATAAAATTTCCTTCTGAGGCATAGCAGAGAGGCTGTGGCCCTCCCTCAGCTCGCTTAGGCCTCCCAGAGCCCCGGACACAGTAGTGTGACTGGTAACAAAAGCGGAATGAAGAGAGGCTAACACCACAAAGGGAAAGATGGCTCCACATCTGGCATACTGGCCTGGGTCAGGGACTCCTCAGGGTTTACATCCAAGTTTGCAAGTGATGTAAAGTGGCTTTGAGGGTACAGAAATTCAGGGCTGTGAGTCCCAGATGACCCTCTCTGTGTGTGTGTGGGGGGGGGGGACAGCCACAGGAAGATGCCCACACTCAGGAGCCTGCCTTCAGGCTGCTTCTCAGCCTGTGTGCGGGTGTGTGACACCAGTCATCACCCTTGGGAAACACAGTGACTGACCTCTCCTTATTTCAGGGATGAAGAAATGTCCTAGGAAGGGGGCAATATGCCTTTCATAACACAAGCCACCAGAGCACAGCACACCTGTGTGCCCTTCCTCCCACCGCTGTGGCTGTGGCTTCTCCTCAACCTCTCCTATATCCATAGTTCTCTCCCTGGCTCTTGTCACCGGTCTGTGTCTGGTTTGGCCTGTGTGTGTGTGTTCATGTCTGTCTGCCCCTCTCCTCCTACCTTTCTGCTAGTTTCCCCCCCTCCCCCACAGAGCAGGTGCCAGAAGTCACCACCCTTCACCAAGCTGGGATGAGGCCTCGTGGAGCTTCCTCAGAGAAGCCAGGAGGTCATAGAGCCCCTTATTGTGGCTGCAGCAGCTATCTTACTCTAGGTTTCCCGCTGGTGGAACAGGGTGCCAGGGGAGGGTTTCCTCTTCTTCCTCCTTCTGGGAAAGTCTGATAGGGCATGGTGAAGGGGAGAAGCAGAAGCCAACCCCCACTTCGCCCCTCTCTGACAAGAAAAAGGCAAGCAGGGAGGTGGCAAGGATAGAGTGGCAAGCTTTGGAAGATGTCATCCGTTGGAGAGCATCAAGGGACAGACTGGGAGGGTAGGAGGCCTGTCCACACCCATCTCGCGTGTACACACACAGACACAGTTACACTATGGGATGGCGTTGGGTTTGGAGAATAGCCTCCATCCCTCTAGACCTAGCACAGGCAGGGGTTGAGAACTGACCCCTTATCCGGCCCTGCCTGGAGCTGAGGCCTGGCTGAGCCTGGGAACCTCAGCCAGCACATGCTGTTCCCATCTCCTGGGACCAGGGTCACAGTCCCCAGCTGGGGCAGCAAGCTACAGAAAAACCAAAACAGGGAGTCACAACTCCATGGCTTGATGGAGCTTGGGCTCCTAGGCTCCAGGGCCCAGGCCCACAACATCTGCCTGGCAATGGGCCCACAAGCCAGGCAAAGACCTTCAGAGGCCGTAGGTGCCTATGGCTGACCTCTCCTACAGAGTGGAAAAGGACTTGCAAATCTACAAACACTGAACAACAGGGTCTTTTTTCCAGGAGACATGATTTCCCTCAGACACATGAAGAAACAGGCACTATGCTTTGTTAGTCCCTCCAGAAAGAAGAAATTAAGGAATGGAGGGAAGATGAGGTTTAGGATTACTTCCCTGGACTTCAGTACCACCAAGGTCCTAGCAAACTGCACACTGGAATCCGGGAGGCCAGACGTCCAGGCTACCTGCCCTGGGAGAAGAGAACACTCTCCCAGGCTTTCTCCTCACAGCCACGCTAGCTTTCCTTTGCACTTAGGTGGGTCTCACACTCTCTCCCTGTCTGCTCGCTCTCTTTCTCTCCTCTCTTTTCACTTACATGGCTCTCTCTACACAGACCGCTCTCCTTTCTCTTCATTCCACTTAGACGGTTCGTGCTCCCTCTATCCCCATCTCCTCTTTCTGCTCAGCGCTAGCGGTCTGGGGGAGGGGAGTTGGTCACTCACCTGCCTCGGAGCTCAGAGCTCGGTGCAGCCAGCGGTGGCGTGTACACCGACGGTCCCGCCAGCCGACCGAGCCGGCTGCACGGGCAGGAAGGGGGTGGGCCTCCGCCCGCGCCCAGGCAGGAAGTCCGCGCCGGGAGGCTGGAGCCCGGCCGGGTGGGGTCAGGGCCTCCTCGCTCCGATCTGCGAAGTGGACGAGGAGAGCCGCCCAACCTGACAAGCTTGCGACCAGCCCCGGCTCCCCGCTTCGCTGTCCCCTCCGACGCCCCTCTTTCCTGCCCGCCGGCGCCCTCTGGCAGAGCTCAAGGGAAGGGCACCCCCACCTGCACGGTCAGCTCTTTGCGACCTTTGCGCGGGTTGAAGCAGGATGCTATGCTGATATCAAGAGGCCAAGGCAAGATCTGAGCTGCCCGCTGTCCGTTAGATTTGCTCAGCTGCCTACCACAGTCAGGGGTCAGAGCAAAGACAACTTGGGCCTGGGGGGTGTGGCTCATGCTGCAAGTTCTGGGTTGAATTCTCAGCAGCAGGGACACTTTTGTTTAGGCATGATTGATAAACATTAGCCCACTTGGTTTGGTAAATACTGTTCTAACATTTTATCGTGGCAAAATACACATAAAATGTATCCTTTCCACAAATATTAAGTGTGTAGTTTTGTGGCATTAAGTGCTTCACACGTGTGCAACCTAGGGTACTACCAGTTTCCAGAGCTTTCCCCTCATCCGGAACTGAAACTCAGTCCACATGTCCTGGTCCTGGGAATCATCGTGAAGTCAGACTATGATTGCTTAGCTTAGTCTTTGACCCTCCACGTGTAGCTTACTCCACTTAGCATGGTGTTTCATTAGTTTAGACAAATGTGTTCATCAGCGTAACCACCATCCCAATAAAATCATGGTTTAAAATGTCTCTGGCTGGGTGTGGTGGCACAAACCTTTAATCACAGCACTTGGGAGGCAGAGGCAGGTGGATCTCTGTGAGTTTGAGGCCAGCCTGGTCTATAGAGCAAGTTCCAGGACAGCCAAGGCTGTTACACAGAGAACCCTGTCTTTAAAAAAAAAAAAAAAAAAAAAAAAAAGTCCATCTTCGGGGATGGTGAGATGGCTCCGGTGATAAAGGCCACCAAGCCTGATGACCCCAAGTTTAATCTCACCTGGTGGAAGGTGAGACTCTGAGATCACAGAAATAGCATGGCAGGTATCCCCACCCCTTACAACACAAACATATTTTAAAAGACCATCTCCCATTCTCACCCCTAACCCAAGATCCTAAATTTTTTTATTTGTTTTCTGTCACTATGGCTTTTTTTCTAGGATTTCTGTGTAAATTCAATCATACAGTATCTATTCACTTATGCCTGTACCAGACTTTTTCCTTTGGGCTCCCATTACACAGACTCATCCTTAGCTTTGAATGTTTGGACTTAGCTTAGCTCTTTTCTTGCTAGCTCTTTTAACTTAACCTGTTTCTCTTCGTCTATGTTTGGCCTCGAGTTTCTGTTTGTTTGGTTTTTACCTTTTCTTGCTTTCTTGCTGTCTCTGTGTCTGGCTGACCGACAGCTGCCTGGCTTCTGGTCCCGAGCCTGTTCCTTGTCCCCGCCGTCTTCTCCTGTCTTCCATCTTCCCTCTGGAGCCTAGATTTCTCCTATTTGGCTTTTCATTAGACCGATCAGGTGCCTTAGGCAGCAAGGTGACACAGATGCAACACATCTTTTCATAATTAAACACACATCTTTATATTATTAAACAAATGCAGCATAAACTAAAGTAACATCTTTGTTGGGTTTTTTTGTTGCTGTTGTTTGTTTTTTGCTTTTTTCTCTTTACTTGTTGATGGGGCTCCCAATAAATCACACACAAATCCCAAATAAATCACACACGAAGGCTTTTTTTGTTTTTTGTTTGCTTGTTTTTTGAGATGGGGTTCTCTGTGTGCAGCTCTGGCTGTTCTGGTACTCTCTCTATAAACCAGGCTGGCCTTGAACTCACAGAGATCTGCCTCCGGAGTGCTGGGATTAAAGGCATGCACCACCACCACTACCTGGCTAGAGGCTTAGTCTTAATTATAAACACCCAGCCTTGTCTTGGCTTGTTTCTTGCCAGATTTTCTAAACTTAAATTATCCCACATACCTTTTGCCTCTGTGAGTTTTCCTTTCTGACTTTTGTAATCTTACTTTCACTCTTCCTCCATGGCTGCCATGTGGCTGGGTGGCTGGCCCCTTCGTTTTCTGCTCCTTGACCTCTCTTCCTTCCTTTCCTCGTTCTTCCTTCTTTGTTTCTTTTCCCCTTCCCAGTTTTCTCCTTCTATTTATTCTCTCTGCCTGCCCTTTCTCCTGCCTCGGCATTGGCCAGTTCAGCCCTTTACTGGATCATCAGGTGTTTTAGACAGGCAAAGAATCACAGCTTCACAGAGTGAAACAAAGGCAACGTGAAAGAAGGCAACACATCTTTGCACCATTAAGACAAATGTTCACCAGCATAAACAAAAGTAACACAACTTCACACAGTTCAAGTGATATTCTGCAGCATGAACAAATGTAACATATGTTTGCCTAGCCAAAATAATATTCCACAACACATGTCCATCTTCTTTCCCTCGCCGTAAGGTTCCTGGGTCACGGGGTGTCCTCTGTTACAGCAGGTATACACAGGCCTGGTCAGCCTCCATAGTTGCTGTGTCCTGACAGTTGCTGATTCTTGGGTGTTATGGTTTCAAGTCCTTTGTGTATAGGATTTGCCAAGATTATTTTTATTTGGATAATCAAACCAAGAGACAGGAAATGCTGTTTAATAGTTGTTTTTTGTTGTTATTTTGTAGTAGTTTTTGCTTTTTGTGGGGGAGTTGTTTGGTTGGTTGGGGGATTTTGGAGTTTTGTTTGTTTTGGTTTTGGTTTTTTGAGATAGGGTCTCTCTTTATAGCCCTGGCTGTCCTGGAACTTGCTCTGTAGACCAGGATGGCCTCAAACTCAGAGATCTGCCTTCCTCTGCTTCCCCAGTGCAAGGGTTAAATGTGTGCACCACCACCATCCTAAATAGTTGTTGCTTTGATGGTAACCTGTGCTGAACTCAGGTGCTTCGGGAAGGAAACAGAGTTGGACATTGATGTCACTCAATGTCCAGCAGGGGGCAATAGAAACCAACACATCACTCAAGGTCAGGCAGCAGAAAACCTGAGTTCTGGTGGCCTTGGAAGTTAACTGATCCTGCTCTTTAAGTGACCAATGCGGGGGGGGGGGGGAGACTTCGGGTGCAATGCAGAGAAAGTGAGGCATGCACATGGTTCAACTTTCACCCAGACAGTCACCTCCACGCTCTTTCTCTGGGAGCCACACTTTGCCCCATAGCCCATTCCTGCTAAGAAAGTTTAACACTGGGCCCCAGAGATGAAGCTTTTTCTATGTCTCACCAGACGGCCTTCTAAATGCCCACATTTACACTATTAGTGGTCCATCCAGCCTTCATCAGAAATGCTTAATACAGCAGCAGCCAGTGGTGAACGCAGAAACAGCCAGTCAAAGAATCCCAAAGCATTGGCCCCAACTGGGACAGCTGGGACATCCCCTCCAAGGCTCAGGGAGCATTGCAGAAGGAGGGCAGAAAGAATCCACAGTCAAAAGATGTCTTGTGGACATGACATGGATGTTGCACACATGAGCTCATATACAAGTGTATGAAACTGACAAAATGACCTCCCCATCCCCACTTTTACTGCAGACATTTTCGCCTCTATCGAACAGGGCGGAAGATTAGGACTGATATCTGAAGGTGCTTTCTGACCCCCACATGTGCGCTCACGCACACATACAACAATGATAACCCTCTGCACCGAGTAGCTTACGGTACGGCACGAGGATGGTGATGGTGGATATTAAAGAGAGGGGTGTCACGGCCAAACTTTCAGGAGCCTCTTGGGTCACAGTAGAACTACTGGACTTTGTTCTGTGTGGGATGAGAAGCCACTGGAATAGCTTGACCGGAGGCAGGCATGGTGCTCACAAGGAATATTGCTGTGCTACGAACAGGCTGTAGGGAGGGGTGGCAGCCGGGAGCCTGGTGAAGTGGTTGCTGTGCTGGTCCACAAGAGCTCAGGGATGGATGGGCCAGAAAAGCTGCCAAGGAGCCAGGGCTGGAAGCCTCCCCAGCATCCCCTCAGTGGGGATGGTCTTACAAGGAGTCCTAGAGGCACCTGCCTTTCAGAAACTTTGCCCAAAGCTTCCCAACTCCAAGAGGAGGCTCCCTGACAGAGCTCAGAGAGGCTAGATGCTGTGAGTGGAGACCAGGCTGTCCCATTGCCTTCTCACTCAGCTCTGCTCCCAGGGATGAATGTCAACCCTCCTAGCACACAGCTCTGTGTTCTCAGAGCCCCCAGAGATGCACCAGCGAACACAAAAGCACACAGAAAGACCTCTGATACCCAGCTTGCATCGTGTAGGCACTGACCAGTCTGGCCTTACAGGGAGCAGGGAGGGCCTCTCAGGAAGGTCCTGTGGGAGGAAGCATAGTGATTGCTCACTCTGCTTTCCAGCCAGTTCCTCATAAACACCTGGCTACAGCTGAGGGTGGGCAGGGTAAGCTTCACCCTTGCTGAGGAGTGCCAGCCAATTCCCTGCATCCTCCCGAGGCCCCCACACTTTAAACTTCCAGATTCCTGCCCACAAGGTGGTCACTGTGCTGCATCTGTCCCAGCCAGGTTCCAGCATACTCGGCTTCTGCCTCCTGCCAGTTCGCCTGGCATCTTCACCCCTCCACTCTAGTTGTAATCACAGCTCAGCCCAGCACACCCCTGCATGAATAATCAGGGCTGATTTAGGGCTATCGGGAGAAGGGGGGCTAATGGAGTTTGTGGGGGGGCACCCTGGTGATGAGGGGAAGGCTGAAAGGCAATTAGCTGGTCAGGCAGCCTGGGAGTCACCTCATGTGCCTGTCTGCACGAAGGACTAGTGAGGCGCCCGGGGGGACCTGCTTCAGCCCCACCTACATCCAGAGACAGCCTTGAACTCGAGGAGAGATCCACCACTTCCTCAACAGGAGGGTCGAGGGTACACCAGGAAGGAATTCCAGGAAAATCATGGCAAGAGTTAGGAGTAGGATTAAGTGGAGGCACTGTGGCACTGTGGGAAGGATGAGAAACTGAGGAGTTGGAGGTTCCTGCTGCCCCACCACACACACACACAACACACACACACACACACAACACATATACACCACACAGCACAACACACACAAACACACACACAACACACACATAAACACACACACAGGCTCAGCTGAACGTGATCTCTCGCTGGGGACTGGGAACCAGCTCCTGATTAATACCAACATTAGCCCTGATCATTCACTGTCCAGCCTCCATCATTAATTACCTCCTCTCCCACCCCAGAAGAGGGGAAGCCAGCTCCTCTGGGGCAGAGAAGTGAGCTTCCAAGTCCCTGAGCAGAAAAGCACCCGGCCCTTCTCATCTAAGTTAAAGGGAGGGTGGGAGGGAAAAGTTTGCTTCTACACCCTCCATCTCACCCCGGGGCCCTCCACACCTGCCTCTCACCCCCGGGGGCGGGGCCTGCCTGGAGAAGGTGGGCCTGATGCCTAAGCCCATCTCAAGATGAAGACAGGACTGTGCAAAGCTCTAGGTGGAGAGAGGAGGCTGTACCAACCATCTCATAGGGTGCCCCGTGCAAACAGGGAGCTGGCCAGGCAAGGCCAAAGGTACTCCCCTATCACATGGCAACAGCTGTTCAATAGCTGCTGGGAGGGTGGAGGGCAGGTAAGGGCTTAGGTCAGGCTGGGGATTCCCTCCCCCACCCCCAGATCTCTTCAGCAGCTGTAAGTGTGCTCACATTCTTTCTCACATGGTCACAGAATAGCCCAGTACCAGAGCACCAAGGCCTGAGCCCCTCAGCGTTCCCAAGGCCCCATCTCCCCAGAGCTCTTACTCACAAGTGTCTCTAGTGTCATCCTTTGACCAGACCTGGTGTGGCTGCCATTCCAGAAGAAGGGGTGGGGGCTATTCAGGCTCTTTCTGTGCCCCTCCCAACACCTCCATGCACCCCCATTATAAGACCAAATGGGCCTGGAGACCCAGCAATCAATATCCCTCAAAGATGAAGACACTAATAACTTTATCCCTCTTGTCCTCCACTTCTCGCTTGCATTAGCCCTAACCACAGGCCCCAGGCAGCTGAGACCTGCCATGGGCAGGCCTGGAGCTGAGTAACCCCTTCAAATCCAAGTGAAAGGCACAAAGGTAGACTGCAAGAAGGTCTCCCTGACACTTGGAACAGCAGGCTGCAGGGCAAGGGATCAAAGTACATTGTCCATTCCGCCATCGCTATTAACTGTCAGAGACCTGACCAAGCAGTCAGAAAGGGGCCGTAACCCACAAACACCTGTCACAAGGTACCAAGCTTCCTATTCTGTCCCCCAGGGAACCCAAACAGAAAAGTCAGGAGAGACATCCCTGCTAGGACAGCCAGGGAGTTTGAGGGTTGAGACTAAGGTGACAGTGGGCAAGGGGCTCAGCCCTGCCCTCCACAAAGCAACAGAGGACGTTAAAGCCCCAACACCACAGCCCTCCCCACCCCACACACTCCACTCTGAAGCAATTTCAGGGAGAGAGGAAGGGGCTGAGGTCAAACATATTTCTTCTCAAACACTGCAGTCCCCAGGGTACTTGCTCATACTCAAGATGGGGGAGATCATCATCCTGAACACTAGCAGGGTCCCAGCTGGGTCCCCAAGGCCTGAGACAGGCTAGAGAGAGGAAGGAGGAGAGTAGAAAATAAGGAGGAAAGAACCCTGACACAGGAAGAGTCTGTCTCTACTGGGCACTGGCTGGAGGGCAGGCCCCATCAGGAGAGCACTACATGTGGGTCTCGGCCTCCCAGCAGCCCTGGAGGGCTCTGATGTTGCTTATTGTCTATCCTCAGTTAACAGAAGGTCCAGAAATGCTGAGTGACATTTCACTAGTAAATGGCAGAACTAGCTCCAGACTCTAGAAGTTTACTTACCGGATCATGTGACCCTGTAAGGAGAGGAAGGGCTCAGCTTAGTACAAAGTAGGTGACAAAGACTCTGGTTCCAGGAGCTGGATTCCAGGCCAAGAAAAGCAGACTGTCTCTGGGGCTCTGCCCTGCTGGGTCCTGGGGTCCCTGGCTACTGGCTCCTTCCCTCCTGGCCTCTACTGGTTTGTTCCTGCAGCTATGGCCTTAGCTGGTCTGTGTCTCTCGGCTGCAGCCTTCTGCCCTCACTACTGGCAACTCTCCATTTTTCACAGCTGGGAGAGGAGGAAAGACTGGGAAAGTCCAGAACATGTAGCCAATTCGTACCCTGCTGGAGGTGCCAGGGTAGCCTACATCAGCAGGGCAGGAGGCTAGAACTTGTCCCTGGCCCCTGCAGGAATGTGGCAAGCTCCGTCTAGCTGCTTCCAGCCCCAGGGCCTGTGCAGTCACAGTTAGGCCCTGTCCTCTGCCTGAGGGACATGGGCAAGGTAGGATAACCTCCCTAGCAGCTCTGGAAACCTGTCTGCAGTGTCCTGGAAATGTGGCAGCTATTCTAACCTCCTCCTGAGAAGCCAGCTCTGACTGAGGGAGCAGGAGAACCCCAAATTCCTCAGAGAGCTGTCCCAGGGCAGGAGACCTGAGGTGCACACTACCTTGGCCACCGCCCCCTCCTCCTCTCCAGAGTGATAGTGACTGGGAGGGAGCCTGGCTCCTCTGCTCAGTGCTCCACAGCAGCCCAGCCCCTCGGAGCCTCCCTTCCAGACAACACAGCCCTTGTCTGAAAAGGTAGTCTATGGAGGGATAGCGCTACCCTATGGCTCCAGGTTGCTGTCTCAACCTCAAGCCCCCCCAAAATCCCCAGGGCCCCATTCCACCCATCTTCTTATAGCTATCCATCTCAACTGGTGCTCAGCCCCTGGGACTGAGGGCAGCTAATGGACTTGGCACAGCCAGGAGGTAATTAACAGAGAGGGGGCAGGGGCCACAATGGGACAAGGACATTGTTAATGGCAATGGGACCCAGCAGCAATGGGAAGGAGTGATGTTTACGTGTTCTCACACGCACATGCTTCCATCCAGCCTGGCTACATGCAGTACGCCGGGATGCTGGGGACACGTGTCTGAATATCCATTGAGGAGGAGGCCACCAGCAGACAAAGGGTACAGCCCCTTCTTGCCCCAATGCAAAGCTTCAAGCCCTGCTGCCTGAAAGACTGGTACTCACTTTGGTATCCCCTGGTCTCTCTGCCACTTTCCCAGGAGGCTCCCTTTGCCCAAGCCACATCCCCAGAACTCTGCAACCCCTTGTTCAGCGTCTCCAGTAATCCTCCCGTGGGGGTTCAGGAGTCTCCCAGGCCCCACAATCGACGTTGGAAATGGCTCATATGCTTTTCAGGTCTCTTCTGCTGTCTGGCCTCCAAGCCCTACCTGATCCTGCTCAGTGCAGCAAACGGGCAGTGGGGGCTCCGAGTCTGCTAGTACCCACTCCTCACCCACAGAGGAACGAAGGACAGAAGCGGGGAGAGGAAGGGACAGCAAGAGCCTGCAGGGTCCTGGGCCCTTAGGACTCTACCAGCTGCTGCCCCCCCCCCCCCCGTGCCTGTGTGCTGGCTGCTGCCACACTCTCCCTGTGGCAGTCAATACCTCTGTCTTTGTTCCTCCCTCTGAGGCTCTTAGCTTCAACAACCGTAGCTCTTGTCCATGGCCTCACCTGCCAGGCCTGCCGCCTCTGCCCTGTCCTCCTAGGGTGAAACAGCACCGCCTATCCCAAGGCACAAAAGGAGATGCTGCCAACAAGGGCCCTGGGGACCAGAGCCCCCATCAATCAGCCTGCCGCCCTGGGCTAGCCCTCCATTAGCTGGAACCAGCCTGGACAAGAGGCAGACACACTGCAGGGCCTGGCCCTGGGTGATAAGAACAGATTGAATCACGGGGACAAGGCAGGGAACTGGGCACCCAGGGACAGGAGACAGCCATCATTTACCCTGGGAACTGTGTAAGTGTGCATGTGATATTGTAGGAGCCCAGCAGGTGATGGGAAGTGATGGCTGGTGGCTGAAATGCTGCTGCCCCAGCTCCAGGGCAGAGGCCAGCCTCTGCAGTGACAAGGAGGCCTGGCTCTGCTCCCCTGATGTGGCAGAGTTTGGGGATATTAATGTGACAGAAGCCTCAGGCCCTTTGCTTAAGGCCACAAAGGGAGGTAGACCCTCATCTGCCCCAGGAGGAGCTTAAGACAGCACCAGAGGTCCATCCTCAGGGAGTCACCTTGTCCAAGCCCCGCCTCCAAGTATTAATCTCAAAGCATCAGGGCCAAGAAGGGAAACAGAAGGGAAGGAATGGGGTCCGGCCCTTCATCTTCAGTGTCTTCCTTCCCCACCCTCCCTCCACAGCGAGGTCCTGGGAATTGAACCCAGGACCTCACACACATCAGGCAGAGGTCTACCAGCCCTCTTTTTACTTGTTTTGAGACTGGGTCTCCCTAAGTTGCCCAGGCTGGCTTTGAACTGACTCAGAAGCCCAGGTAGACCCTTGAATGTGAATTCTCCTGAGTAGCTGGGGTAAAAGGTGTTTTCCACCAGACTCTGCTCTTTCAGTCCTTATCCCTGCTCTAGCCACATGTATGTACACACACACACACACACACACACACACACACACACACACACACACGCAAGCGTGAATTTCTTTCTGTCTTATCCATGTGTTCTAATGTGTGCTCTGTCTACCCCCACCAGCAGCAGCTACCATCCCCAGGGGCCCTATTCCCCATCCCCAGCATCAGCCTTTCTGAAAGCCAAACACAGTGAGGGTGTGAAGAGAATGTCACCGGGCAAGGGGGGAAGATGAAGTGGGTGGCAGCTGCATAGAGGGGGGACAGCAACCCAAAGGGACCGGAATGAGAATCCAGCAGCCCAAGGAGCACAGAGTCCCAAAGCCCTTCTCCACAAGAATGGGCAAGAAACACAGCCAGGGATAATAAATATAATTGCTATTATGGTGGATACTGGCCACCAAGCAAGGCTACCCTCCATTCCCAGTCTGCTGGTCCCTCCACATGCTGAGGGTGAGAGGCTTGAGTGTGGTAGCTGCTGGGTGCTGAGGGAGCTCAGGGTGGCCTGAGAGCCGGGCTCCGCTCCTAGCCCAGGACGTCCAGATAACTGGGAGGTGCCTGCGCCAGGGCCTGCAGACGTGCGTGCACATCCTTCATGCTGTGGCGTTGCTGCGGTTCACGCTGCCAGCAGCCACGCATGATGGCGTAGACATCAGGAGGGCAGGCCCGCGGCCGCTCCAGCTCCCGACCCTGCGTGATGCACTCGATGGCCTGTGCCGCAGGAGAGACAGAGAAGAGAATGAACGGGGTGGGGTGGGGAGGCTTCAGGGCGTGGAGGTTACATGCTCTTCCACAGATGGGCCCTGGCTGACTGTACTGTGCTGTGCATCACCTCTGAGCACTCTTCCTGCTCCGACTCTGAAAAGTGAGAATGATTAAGGATTGTCTTAATCATTCTAGGACCACCTCCAGAAGGCTAGTGTCACACCCAAAGACAACTTGCCAGGTGCGAAGAGGGTGAGAGCATGGCATTGCCGTGGCCATCAACCTCGGCCTCAGTCTCCACCTCCCAGCTGTGCAAGACCAGCGTGGGACCACAGCTATAGCCTTTCAGGGGCAAAATGGCTGTTTCAGTTCCAAGCAGAAGAAACCCTGGCTGCCCCCTTCTGTGGGCACCACTGCTTGGGGATATAGCTGAAAATAAACTGTAGCAATAAAGATCATAGTCAGACTCCAGGAAGGGCTGCTGGGGTGGCTACAGGATCTAACAAAGAGAGATGGTGACAGGGAGATGGTTGCAGAAGCCGCCTGGAGCCTCTTCCCCCTTCTCCCCGTCCCCATTAGAGGACTTAGATTATGGGCAGCACTAATTCCATTTCTTCTCTCAGTGCTTGAGAAAATTAAAATCTATAACCCTCTCCCCCACCCCATCAGCCTCGGGGGAACAGACTGCATTAGAAGGAGAAATGGAAACTGACAGCTGTGAGCCAACGAGGAGGCTTGGGGAGCTGCTGGGAGACAGAACACCTGGGGTCTGCTCTAACTGTGGCCGCCCGAGGGCAGGGAAGGCAGGGACGTTCCACTCCATCTAACCTCCAGCGTTCCTGCCGTCCTGTATCAGAACCTCTCTCCCACCCTCGGCTCTGCCCTGTTACTGCCCACTGTGACCTATAAAACACACAGGCATGGCCTGGACTCTAGCCACAATGATCTCTAAGGGCCCACTAGGAGCCAGCTGGGCTTGGGTTCGGGAGACTGAGCAAGAGAAGGACCAGGAGAGGGAAAAAGGAAGGGGGAGGGGGCTGAGGGAAAGCACAGGGCCCCCAGGATGCGGGGCAGGGCTGACCTCGGTGTTGGAGAGCTGGTACCAGGGCTGCTTTCCGTAGGTGAAGATCTCCCAGAGCACCACCCCAAAGCTCCACACATCACTCTCAGTGCTGAACTTGCGGTAGAGGATGCTCTCAGGTGGCATCCAGCGGATGGGCAGCATGGTCCGACCTCCCACCTGCCGAGATGCAGTGCATCACCTCCAGTGGGGGCAACCACAGAGCCATTCCCACCACATTAAATAGATAGAAAGAAGGGATGCCAGGACCAGGTTGGGGGACCAGTAGATAAGACAGTTTCCCACCCAGGACTGAGGTGCTGGGAGGGATGGGAGACCAGAGGCCAAAGTCTGGAGCCCACGCTACTAGAGGAAGAGGAAGGCAAGCTGGCCAGTGTAGGATCTTACAAACTCCAAGCCAGGGTGTGTACAGTATGGATGCGGGGGGAGGGTTTAGGGACCCTTACGCGGTAATAGTCTGTGCTGTAGATGTCCCTGCTCATGCCAAAGTCTCCAATCTTGACCACTAGTCCCTGACCCACCAGACAGTTGCGTGTAGCCAGGTCCCGGTGCACAAAGTGCAGGCTGGCCAGGTACACCATACCTGCAGCCACCTGGCTAGCCACAGCCAGCAGCTGCCCAAGGCCCAGAGGACCAGGAGCCACATCCTCACCACCAGCCAGCAGCTTCGCATCAGGTCCATGGGACCTGAGAAAGACAGGGAGAGGAAGAGGCTGAGAGGGAGAGCACCCAGGAGCTGTGGGAGGATCTCTCCAACTGGGTGTGATCAAGGAAGAGACTAGGGGCAAACATGGAGGAAAGAAAGGAGGAGGCAGCTGTCTGGAGAGTTGGGGTAAGGAGGGAAAATGGGGTTGTCTTTCTCCATGACCAACCCCATCCCCAAGGATACTAACTCCAGCTGCCCTAGTCCCCACTACTGTTGTCTTGGCACTCAGGCACGTCTCGGCTAAGCTCTAAGCTGAGCTGTCCCTGACCCCTATCCCACTCTGCCCCACGCAGGGAGCGAGCGTCCCCAGCTGCAGGCCAGCAACTTGAGTCCCCTTTGAGGCTCCTGTCATCACCTCCCACTTTTGTCCTTAGTGTCCAGCTATCCCTTGGATGGTTTTCCTTCGCAAAGGTTTCCAGGGTGCCCCATAGCCCCCAAGTCCAGGCTGTCCTGACCACTTGGTGACACTTCCCAAGTATTTCTCCCTCCTAGTCTTTCTTCCTACTGGTCGCTTTGCTAGCAATGCCTTTTCCCACATGTCAAGTGTTTGTTGAACACCTCTGAGGCCAATCAAGAGGCAGAGAAATAAACCAGGGAAAAGAGCTACCCAGGATCCATCCCCCCGGGGGCACACTGTCCCAGAGGTACGCTGTCCCAGGGTCCACTCCTACTCAAGGTCTCTCATAGCTAAGTCATATCAACCGTACACATGAGGCTTCCCGCCCTAGAACTGCTGGGAAATCAGACCATGAGCGTCGGCTTTCTCACCCAGAGCCACACTTTTGTCTGACTGACACATGGGGCCGCCCTCCCAGCTACACGGCTTGGCCTGGCCTCCTTTCTCAGGCTTACTTCTCTGCCTCTTGACTACAGTCTCAGTTTTAAGGCCCCTTCTTCCAGGAAGCCTTCTCTATCTCCCCCCTGGTGTGCGCTCTTGGCCAGAAAGGAAGGTTCACCAATGTGGTGGCTGATTCTGGTTGGTGCTCCCACCAGCTAACCCTGCCTGGTCCTTACGGCTACCTAGGGGGAGAAGGGCCATCACAGCCTACTGAGGGTAGGAGTTATGCTGGAGTGGGAGCCTTCACTTCCTGTGTGCCCTCGCAGGTCTTGTCACCCCTAAACCTTCTTATGAAGCCAACACATCTCTCAAAGTGATTACAGGTATCAGGAACTAAACATCATCATTGTCCTATCCAAAGCCAAAAGAAGTGAGTTTAGTGTGACACCCTTCCAATATAAATGACTTATATGCTTGGAGGCTGAAAATTATAACACTACACAAGCACTCAGAACACAGAAGGGGCCTGATGGCTGCCTGGTGTCAGCATCCTTCATACCACATCTCCCTGCAGGCCTGGCCTCTATGCATACAAACACAATACAGTCTTGCAGACCATGGTCCCAAAGCTAACAACTGTCTCACAGTCATACCCACATTCACACACCTATCCAGTCTACCTCCCTGGGGGTGGCAACTGTGCCTTCCCGCCCTTCCTGGTGTCTCCCTCTCAAGCAGGCAGATAAGCAAAGGTACTCTTGCAGGGAAGGGACCAAGGACCGAGTGAGGGGCTGGGTTCTTGTACCGGAGGAAACGGTTGAGGTCCCCGTGACGCATGTACTCAAAGACCATGAGCAGCGGGCGACCCTCAGTGCAGACTCCGAAGAAGCGCACGATGTGCTGGTGCTGTAGCATGGTGAGCAGCTCTGCCTCACGCTGAAAGTCCTGCCGAGCACTTTCAGATGCCTCCTTCAGTGCCTGGGGGAGGGATGGGCACAGAGCTGGAGGGGACTCCAGTCCCATCTCAAGTCCTATTCCATTCAAATACCCACCCCCCTGACACGATGGCACTCTGAAGGATGGACACAGGCCAGCCATTGCCTCACCTTGACAGCCACCAGCATCTTGTCCTGCTCATTCAGAAGGTTGTAACATTCAGCAAGGAAGACCTTTCCAAAGGCTCCCTCCCCTAGCTCCCACTTGAGCACAATGTCCCGGCGCTTGATGTGATGGACACCTGGGAGGGGCTTGTAAAGTCAGAAGGCAGCCCTGGCATGGGCAGGATAGGGCAGTGGTACGGGCAGTGCAACCACAGGAAACGGGGTGTGGGTGGGTAGGACTGGCCAGGGAGAGTCCTGTATGGGAGATAGGGCCCTGAGCCGGAAGCAGGCTAGACTTTGAGGTAGGGTGGGGACAGGCCTGGGTCAGCACAGTGATGGCTCGGGGGCTTCACACACACACACACACACACACACACACACACACGCACGCACGCACGCACACACACACACTCGCCTACTATCACAGTTCCTCACAGGCATCACTGAAGTACTGTGGGTTCTCCATGATGTGGCCCTGGAGTCCGGAGCATTTGCCCTCAGTAGGGGAAAGAGAGTTGCCACCCAGTGTCATGAAATGCAGGGACATGGCGAGCCCATCCTCTGGAGCCAGCACAGCAGGGCCTAGGGAAGAGACACCACCAGCATGGAATCTCATCAGCTCAGATCAGCTTGAATGGTGCCAGCTCCCCACCACCACCACTAACTGGCAGGAAGGAAAGATTAATGACAAAGCAAGACAGCAGGCAAGGGAAGCCCCAGTACCTGACATCAAAGTCCTCCCCTGCTCCTGACAGCACTGAGCCCCCCCAGACCCACTCAGTGCTTGACAACAGCCACAAATGAATAGCCCTGCGCCAGCCCAGCACACATACAGCCCGAGTCCCACAGACAACCCCCCAGCAACACACCAAACACAGGGCATAGGCAGGAAGAGACAGGAGAAAACCAAGCCAGTAGGATCGGTGGACAGACAGACAGATAGCCCTCTGCTGTCAACTCACGGTTTATCCCAAACTTGCTTCTCTGTCCACATTTGTTGAGCACAAGGAGCAGGGCAGAGAGGAAGAGGGCAGCAGAAACGGCTAGGCCCACAGCCACAGACACCTAGAAGTAGTGTCAGTCCTAAAGGCTTCCGTACTCTTGCATAGTCCCATCCTACAGAGGAGCCCAGCTTCCCCAGTGACCTCAGCCAGGCTGGGGGAGCATCTAACCAAGCTCAGAACACAGCAGACTGGTTGTCTTACTCTATCTCCAAACGACGGGCACCCCATTCCACACACCCCCATAAGCTTCCACATCCCACACTCACCCCAAAAGGTGTTTCATCTCTCTTCTCCACTGGGTCTCTTGATGTGCTGTTGGTGTCTGTGGGGACACAGGGCACAAAGGGTGGGCCTTGACACATACCGCCATGTCTCCTCCAGCAGCTCCCCACCCTCGCCACACTTCAGGGTCCCAGCTAGTTGTCCCCTCTGCTTCGGCTCTGAGACAACACAGCTGCCCTCCAGCCCAGGCAACTCACCCACTGGCGAGAAGGAGACTGCCGCAGGAAAGAGGAGAGAAAGCAGTCAGAGGGGAAACGGCGAGGCCCTGCCCTCCAGAATGTTCCTTTGCAGGGTGAGGTAGGCTGCTGGGCCTCAAGAAAGAGGGCGCTATAGCTGCTTGGAGTGTACAACCCTCTCTTCAGCCTGGATAGGGGGAACAGCTCAGGGCCTCTGCAGGCCTGGCTTGGGAGAGGGGCAAGGACAGTGGAGAGCTAGCCACCAGCTCTTTTGTCCAGGACAAAGCACTCTAGCTCTGAGAACCAGGGTCATGGCAGACAGAGGCCAGACCTCCCAGGATGGCTGGCTCTCTACCCACGTGCCTCCCAGGAGCAGGGCGGGGTTCAGGGTAGCTCTCACACCAGGGATGGGATCCTCAGGGTTGAACTCAAAAGGGTTGTCCATAAAGGCAGCTATGATGAAGTCAGCCGCCTGGCCATAGGCGTTGGCAGCCAGCAGTGTGTAGTTCCCGTTGTTGACATGGGTGGGCTGGTTGAGGCGAAGGCAGCCGTGCCGGACGGTCTCATTTGTCAGCGTGGACTCCAAGAACTGAGTGAAGATGAAGCTGGTCTCGTTGAGCACCGAGCCGTTGAAGAACCAGCGCAGAGAGGGCGCTGGCTGCCCGTCCACAGAGAAGGGGATGCACCAGTGATGCTGCTCCACTGCCGGGCTCAGGCTCACAGTGGCGGGGACTACGGAAAGAGGGCACACGAAGGGAGTGGGCGATTGGCTGGAAGGAATTTGGGGAAGGAGAAACCAGGGGTAGCAGACCCTACGAAATTCTCTAGAAGACATATTTGGAAGAAAGTTAGCAGATGGTACTGAATGTGGCAGCAAACAGACAAAATTCAGAAGCGTAAGGGACACACATAGAGCCCAGTACAGGCCTGGTGGTGATGGCCTCCCAGCCAAGCTACTTGGGAGGCAGACGGGTACAAGTTCAAGGCCTGAGTAACTTAGAAAGACCTTGTCTCTAAACAAGTAGATAACAGTGCTAGGATGTGGCTCAGTAAGAGAGCATTTGCTAGGCTGGGACACGGTTTGTCCTGGGTTCCATCCAAGGCCAGTTATAGCACTAAAGAAAAAGAAAAGGAAAGGAAGAATGAAAACAGTCAAGAAGCATGGCTTTTGAGTCAAAACCCTGAAGAACTGAAAACCCCTCAAAACAGGCAAAATATATATGTGTAACTTATGTATATAAACACATACAAATTTATGGGAATTCTCACCAGCATTCATACCATGAAAGGCATGTAGTATGTGAAGGAGTTACAGTTACTTTAGTTGCCACAGATGGATTTCCCAAATATGAAGGTTGAACAAAACAGAATAGATAAAAAATAACGTTTTCATTTATGCAATGTGTAAAAACAAGCAAAATTTTTCTAATAGGGAAGCAGACATGTAGAAAAGTATTGTTATTATTTTATTTTTTTGGTTTTTCGAGACAGGATTTCTCTGTATGTTTACCACATGCATGCCTGGTGACCTTGAAGAGGGCATCAGATCCCTTGGAAATGGAGCTACAGGTGGTTGTGAGCTACTGTGTACGTGCTGGAAACCCAACCAGGGCCCTCTGCCAGAGAAGAGGCTTCTAAGCAGTGGAAAATGCTCATTATTGACAATTCCCAGCTTCTGTAGAAAGTTATTTTCACGAGGAAGTATTGAACATAAAAATCAGGATGGAGAGATGGAGTTAGGACTAAGAGAGGGTGTCTTCTAAAGTCTTGGCAAGGCTAACTCCTTCTTAAAGTATATATGTCAGCTAGGTATGGCGGTTCTGTAATCCCAGCACTTGGCTGAGGCAAGAGGATTCTGAGTTCCAGGGCTGCCTGCAAGACTCCATCGCTAAATAAGTAAATTAATAATGTGTATGATTGGTGTACCTAAGTATGTGTATTTCACAATAAGGAAGAAATGATGTTGGAACATAGATTAAAGATAATTTGTTGGCAAAGCTAGATAAATTGGGCAACAAGCATAAAAAGGAACTCAAGAGAGGAATTCCCCTCTTCAAAGATGCTTGTCTGCGGCTGCATCCCCTCCATTAAACCAACGCTTGTCTAAGGACAGGATGCAGAACTGACACACGCCTCCTTCACTAGAAGTCTAGCCCTGAGCTCATTCCACCCACAACATTCACTTTGCACAGATGTCAGCCTAAGCTGGAAGTTCACTCCTGGGCTAGAGGAGATTTCACCGGCTACAAGTGCTTATCCCAAACCTAGACAAAAACCTTAAGGGGCACAAACGGATAAGGCGATAGTAGGACAAAAGCCTTACAGAGGGACAGGCAGTGAGGCCAGCCTGCAGCTGGTGCTGAGGGCCTCAGGTAGCAAGCTTGGGCAGCAGGCCAGAAAGAAATCCATCCCTAACCCTCTGGCCTTGAGGAGCCTCTAGGACTTCCCAGGCAGGATCAGGTTTTCGTGGGAATCTGGAAACAGCTGGGAGGGAGCAGCTGTAAGGGCGCCCACTCACCCTCCCACCCACCCCTCTCTGTTCAGGGGCTATCACAGGCACAGGGGCTTACAGGAGACGACGACTTGGGCAGAGGCCTCAGCCCGGCCCACATCATTCTCTGCCCAGCACGTCACATTCTTCTTGTTGAGGTCACTGGTGACACTGGTCAGGGTTAGCCCCAGGGATGGAAGATCTCCAGATTTCTGGACCAGGGAAGAAAGACATCAGAAGGGTTTCAGCAGGCGCAGGCAGGAGGCAGGGCGACGGGGATGATGTGTTTGAGAGCCCTATGACCCCATAGGGAAATAGGAGGTTTGGGGAAGCGAGGGGAAGGGGGGCAGCTCTGTGACAGAGAATGGTCTTCAGAGTTTGTAGAGTAGCTCCTGGGTCAGAGAAATCTAAAATGTAAACAACAGCCTCAAAACAGGTAGTTACTACTCTACAATGGAGGCTGCAACCAAGGGGCCATATAGCCGCCCCGGAACTCCAGCCACCATATTCATGTGCAGCTCCTCAGAAGGGCAAGGAAAGCCTTGCTAACATCCCTGGCTCACAAAGGTCTGTGAAACTCTGTCAGTCCAAGGGAGGTCAGAAGCAAAGGGATTGTGAGCAGGTCACACTAGAAGCAGCTTCAGCAAAAGCGTAACCTCTGGCAAAGGAAAGTGATGCCAGTGAGTGACATCAGAAAGACGAAGTGCCTGGGAATCACCGCCACCAAAAGATTAGATCCAGCTTAGCTGATCTTCCCAAGAAATCATGGCTGCACCACGTGTACATTATATGACCTTTCAAGAATTCTCAATCTTGATGACTCCAGCGATTATTTATAGGTTGGAGTAGGCAGAATGTTCCGATTTCCTACTCCCCACCCTCAGAAACTGAGTCTCACCATGTAGCCCTGGCTGGTCTAGAATTCACTCTGTAGACCAGGCTGGCCTCAGACTCAGAGACCCACCTGCCCCTACCTCCCAAGTGCTAGGATTAAAGGTGTTCACCCCCACCCCGACCCAACTTCAGAGGTCTTGTTCACAATTTTACAGTGGGCTATGTCCATCCAGAAATGAGGAAGAAGACCTATGGGTTGAGGTTGTTCAGTTTGGGGACCCTCACTGTAAAAGAGAGTCAACTCCAGTTGCTGGAGTAGAGGACGGAGAATGCTGGCGACACAGCAAACCACTGCTGCTGGGGCTCTTCCCACTCAGAGCGCAAGGTTGCTGAAAGGGAGTAAGGGGAAGGGGACAAGCAGAGGAGAGTCCCATGCCTGCGTGTGGAGACAGCCTCGGACACCTTCGGGAAGGCCCAGTTTCCGGTCTCTCTTTTAGGAATTGGCATGTTACTAACACCTGTTCCCAAAAACTTCCATAGAAAAGTCATACCCTAACTGAGGTGTGTTGAGGGGAGAGAGCAACCAGTTCCAGGACAGTCAGAGCTAGACACAGAACCCTGTGGGGGGCCGGGGGAGACCTCTGAAGTCAGCTGCAGCCATTGTTGGTGGCCTGTGGCCAGCTTGAGAATGGATGCAAGGCCTGGGCAGATGCTCAGGTAAGGGGCAGGGAGGGTATCAGAGGCTCACCATGGCTACCTCAGTTTACAAATAAGAAAACCAAAAAGCAGGTAGAAATTGTGTGTGTGTGTGTGTGTGTGTGTCTGTGTGTGTGTGTATGTGTGTGTAAATTATCCCAAGAAGTAATTAGCAGGGACTGAAGGGACAGTCATAAACGTATGAAGGACAGAGTTTGAATCCCCAGAATCCACATAAAGCTGGACTCGGCATCATTCTATAACTCCCGTGATCTTGCAAGCGAGATGGGAGGCAGAGTCATGAGAGTCCCTGGGAGCTCACGGACAAGCAGTGAAGAAAGTGGAATGAGATGGAGGTGGGGATGGACACCTGAGCTTGTCCTCTGACTCCACATGTGTGCCAGTGCATGTGTGTTCCAATGCACATGTATGCACAGATTTTTTTAAGACTAAGTGGTGAGAGCTGGAGCCAGCTGCCCTTCGCTAATGTGTTCAGAGCATACCCAAGAGAATGCTGCTTCCTGAGTGTCCAGCACACTCCAGAAGCCCTAGTAACTGTTCTGGGTATGGAACCCAGATCCCGCCCTGTCCCCACGCCTCTGTTTCCTGAGCTAGAAAAAAGACTACATGGGAGGGATGGCCTGTTAGTTAGTGCCCTTCTGGTCTCACATGTGAGCTACAGCCCTCTCTCTTCCAGCCAGTATTGTGCTCAAAGATGGAGGTCAGGACCTGGGAGGTCCAGGAGGCCTGTCCTCAGGACCTGTTGTTCTCTGCTCTCACTCCCTGCTAGCATGCAGTCTGAGCCATCTCCATCCTTCCAGCCTCCCTGATTACTTTTGCCTGATCTTTGTCTCCTTTGAGGGGCTGCAAGGCTTCTCACCTTCACAGTGGCTAGCCCTTCCAGCTCTGTGAGGATCCAGCCAGCCTGTTGCAGGGCCTGCCCCTCCACCTGGCACTGCAGAAATACGTCATCCCCCACTCTCACAGAGTCGTTGGGCATCTGGATCTTCACTGTGGGTACACCTGCCACCCAGGGTATGGACGGACATTAGAACCTAGAGGTGAGCTAGTAAGTCCCACCCTGATCATGACCCCAAACCTAAGCAATACACCCAGCCTCCAGGGCCCATAGCTCCTGCCAATTCTACCCCAAGTCCCTCCAGGCAGACCCCCAGGCTTCCCCATCCTACAACAGCACCTACCACAACTGGTGTTGTGTCTGAGTGAGAGAAACTGGTCCCCAGGCCCAGATCCCTGAAGCTCCTGTGTACGCACAGCACACAGCCCCTCCTGCTCCCAGCGCTGGAGCCAGTGTAGGGCACAGGAACAGTGCAGCGGGTTCCCTGACAAGGTCCTGTTGGGTAGGGGATGCCAGGGGTCGGGGAAAGAGGGTGCAACAGGTCTGAGGAGTCAGGATGCAGCGCTTTGGAGATGACCAGCTGCAAGGGGTCTAAGCAGAAGGAGATCAGGCCCAGAGCTGCATGGGTTCCCTTTACCCCAGCTCTAAAGTGAGAAGCCAAGCATGGTGACAAGAAGGCTGTCTTGCCATGGCCCACAGGCTTTAGGAAGCCATCACACACGTGGACTATTGTGTGTAACTCCCTTCCAGTGTGTGCACTGGAATCAGGCTACTGTCCATCCTCAAGCATCAAGGTGGGCCTGTGGGCTGTTTAATACAGCTCTGAGCCTAGCTTCTGAACAGACACAGCTACTCATTCATGCTGGCTGCCCAGCCCAGCCCAGGACAGTACTAGTCTCTGCCTCGGTGGAGGGGAGTGGATGACAAGCATGCACGTAATCCCCAGTGCAAGCTCATAGACACAATACAGTCTCCAAAGATACCCCACCTCCTACCCCTCCCCTGTTCCACATAGACACAGTAACATATAGTCCCGGAGACACAAACATAAACAGCCACCCATCATACACACAGCCCCTCGCCCTGCCCCTGCCCACACACTCACAGGTCCTGTAGGGAGAGGCCCTGCACAGTTTTCCAGGAAAGGGACTCCAACGCATTGGAGGACAGATTCCTGTGGGAGGACAGATGCCCTGAGCCTGTGACCTTACTGTGACCCAGTCTGAGGCAGGAGCATGAAGGAGATTGCTTGCTCCCCACCCCCAGCCCAGGCAATCAGAAGTCGCGTGCTGTGCCTGTGGGTTTGTGGGAATGTAGGAATGTCATGGGGCAGGTAAGTCTTTCTGAGTGTATCTTCTCCTTGGGACAACAAGGGTTAATCCCACTTAACCCCCTCCCTGACTGACCCCAGGGAGAGAGACGCTAGGGAACAGCCGGTTACCCTCCCCCCACACCTCGGCGGCCCCAGCTGGCGAAGTGCTGAGGCCACAGCTGGGGTAAGGGGTTCCATCTGTGTCCCCACCAAGGGGGAGGGGAGGACTGCGGCAACCCCCTCCTCCCTCCCGCCTAACCTCAAGACAGGGGTGTCAAAGCACTTCCTCAGGTCCCCTTCCCTTCCTTCCTCTTCCTCCACAGGCACTTCAGGCAGGAAGAGACCCAGGGACATAGCTCCCCAGGCAAGGGAGAGAGCACCCAGCCAGGGCTCCACCCCTGGGCCCCCAGGAAACTGCTGCAGGAGGCTCACTGCTTTGGGTCTACAATAACCGCCATTGCCAGGACCCTCGTCTTTCAAGGACATGCCCTAACCACTTGCCTGCCTAGCCATCCCTGACTTAACAGAGACTGAGTTGAATAGGAGCCCTCACACAAGCTCCTGGAATACCACCACCTTGGAGACAGATCAGAGGTGGACATAGGATCTGTTCTGCCACGTACAGCTGGGTGACCTCAGTCAAAGGACGACTTAATTTCCAGAATCTTTACCTATAAAGTGGGGATCATATCATCTCCATCCCAGGGTTGACTGCAAGCAGTTATTGCCATGGGACTCATGAACTGCCACCAAGTACACATTTAAAAAATTCTTTTTAAGGTTTTTGTGGTGGTTGTTCTTTTGTTTTGCTTAGACAAAAAGCTGGCCTGGGCCTTGCTGGATAGCCATATATGACCTGGGACCTCTGATCCTCCTGTCCCCTCCTCCCCAGTGTTAGGGTTACAGGTATGCATGGTTTATGGAGGTAGGGATCGAACCCAGGGCTTTGTGAACAGTAGGTAAATCCTCCGCCAACTGAGCCATATCTCCAAGCCCAAGTGTACATTTTAAAAACCAGTACATACAGTAGGTAACATAACACTTGTGTTCAAATGTCCAGATCCCTCTGAGAGACCCAGTCAACCCTGTGAATGACAGGCCCCCGACCCAGGGAGGGACTGCTAGGGACTCTAACTGCATCTTCTACCCAACCTATGTCCCTCTCTGTCCTCTACAGGACAAGTAGCTATAGCCCTTAGGAATGAGGAGGATGAGAAGTAGCAGACAGAACATACCACCTCCCAGGTTGGCCTGGGGCCAGGTCAGGGCACCCCACAGGGGAGGAGATGGAATTCCGACCAGAACCCAGGAATCTTACTCCTGCCCCTCAGTCCCTATGAGCTCCAGGCAGAGAGCCTGGCTGGCTGCTTCTGAGCAGCTGAGGCATATGGCATGGAATGGGGCCACAAGGATTCTAGTCTGGCTAGATGAATCAGAACACCACCCTGGACGGTCCCTTGGGCAACACAAAGCCTATCAGCACCCCACGTCTGGAGGTCTCTTCAGCCCTGCCCCACGGATCCAACCTGGCCACTCACAGGTGACTGAGCCGAGGAGTGAAATGGAAGGCATTCGGGGCCACAAAGTGAAGGCCACTCTTCACGATGGTTCTAGGGAAGGGGTAAGAATTTAAGTTCTGCCCTCTGCTCACCCACGCCAGACACCCCTGTGGAGCCACGCACCCCTCTCCATCCCTTAGTTTAAACAATTACCTGGGCCCCTCAAACCCCTGAGCCTCCACACTTCTCCCAGATTCTCACCCACCACCCTGTGCCCAGTCCCACCCTGTCTACCCTTAGTCCTCACAGGCTTCTCAACGCCCCCAGGCCCTGCAAGTCCCCAAAGTCCAGGCGTTGCAGGCGCTGCTGGTTCTCCACATAGCTGCAGGGAGAGGGGCGGGTCAACAGGGTCAGGACCTCAATGGAGTTACCCCATCCCACCACCCACTCACCTCCCCCCCACAGGCACATGCGCCATCCACACCCAGACCCATTTCACATGCCCATTCATGCACATGCCCCCCACATGCTGACACGACTCACACATGTGCATACATGCATGCATGCACCCTCACCTTTACAAACATACAGACTCTCACATGCCTCCTGCAACACATATGCAACTGCACAGAAACGCATGGGGGTATCCTCACACCCTCACCCAAGGACACGCATGGACTAAGCTCACATAGACGTCTCTCATGCATACACAGATGAGAAGGTGTGAAGACACGTTAGTCAGTGCACACTGTCATTCTCAGCTCAGGGCTCCATTTTTATAGCAGGCCTCTCCAGCACAAACGTGCTCAACAATACGGGGGTCCGGCTGGGACACACTTCCACAAAGGACAAGGCTCACAGTGCTGCTGCTCCACCCAGTGCTAAAGATGCCCCAATTGTCATGCTAATGTGTGCCCCAAACACAGCTCTGAGACTGGTATCTGGGTTCATTGAACACACACACACACACACACACACACACACACACACACCAGTCTCTGTCCCCTCAAAACCTTGATTCTTCCCCTATTCTCTCCTCTCCAGCACTTTTCCAAAATAAGCAAAAAGCATAGAGATGTTGGCAACCCCTTAGTCCCTCCTTGATCCATGAAGGACCCAGAAAGGGAGAGAGGAGCATGGAGCAGATGAGGTCTGAGTGTGTGGCTGAGGAGATGATGGAGATACAATGTGAGACACGGGAAGGCTGAATGAGGTAGCAGAAGGTGGGCAGGAAAACAAAGAGCAAGAAACTCTGAAGAGACTGAGTAGTGGTGATGGGAAGGGACATACAGATCAGGGCAGGGGGCCATGGAGGCAGAGATAAGGACTGAGAACCAGGGAGGAGGGAGAGAGAGAGAGAGAGAGAGAGAGAGAGAGAGAGAGAGAGAGAGAGAGAGAGGAGGCACTTGGGGGCAGGGGTGGTGGTGGCTGTGGATGCAGTCCTATCTTGTGGATCTGGCATCTGGGAGTTCCTGCGAAGTTACTCCCCTGTAGTGGCATGTCCATGTTTTCCTCTGCTGTCCCCACCCCCGTATGTGTGTGGCAGGGGCCCCTGACTCACTAGCACTTCTCAGAACTCTTTCCCTCTCTTTCGGATTTTCCCTTAGTAAAAGAACAGCGAGGGGACAGGCTCAGTCCAGCCCCCGTCCCACCCCACCCTGTTTTCCAGCCTTGACTCCAATGGGACAGTGCATGTCCATCCTCACCCTGGAAGCCTAAGAAGTGCAGACAGCCACTTTGGGGGAAGCCAGATAGATCCCTGTTCTGCCCCAAGGGTTTCAAGCTACAGAGACCCAGGGAGTTGGTAAGATGTGAAGAGCTGGGTAAGTACGGGCTGTCAGGCAGTGTGCTCCAAGCCGCCTCATTTGTTCGGATTCATAATCAATCTGTCTATTCGAGTCCATTAGCTCCTTGTTAGCTATGCGGGTGAGGGAGGAGGGAGAGGACTGTGCAGGACGAGGTGGGAGGATTGGGCCCCACCCAGGGGGACATCTCAGCTCACTACTCTGCCAACCTCCTCTTCTACAGCCCTAGCTTGCCCACTGCCTCTGTCCCTGGGCTGGACTCCCTTGGAGCCTGGAAAGGCACTGGGGAATGAGAACGCAGAGGGTAACAGTCAGGAACAGACAGGCCTGGCAGCTACAATCTAGACCTCATCATGCAGGAGCCTAGGCCCGACCAAGACAAGGCCATGCCCTCTCTTCTTGGTCTCCCTAGGGTCATTAGAAAGAGATTGAGTCTCTCCGTTAATTACTACAAGATGCCCGAATAACTCGGTGCCAATCACTGCTGGCTGCTGGGTTCACCAGCATGCAGAATACTCCAGTATTTCCCAGCCATCACCCTGGGATGCTGAGCCCCTTCAGGTCAATTATACTCTCATAGGTTTCACCATCTGCTAAGAAGTACTTGAGTATTTTTTTAAAACCAATTATTGCAGATTGTCAAAGTACTGCAGAGCTGAAGGTTCCGCCCAGCTCTGGACCTGGAAGAAGGGAGAATCCCTCAGCAACAGCCCTGACTCCCTGATACAACTCAGGAGACATTGGTGATGGGAGAAAAGCAAAGGGCTTTTTTCATTTCCCACATCCAAATCAAGAAGTCGTGTCAATGGAAAGAAGAAAAGCTCAGACACCAAGCTGGTTCCTCACCATCTCCAGCTCAATCACAAACCAAGGGAAGACCTAGATTCCCTAGTCATAACAAGGAAGAGGTTGGGGGCTGGCTTCCCCCTTAGAAAGAGAAGATGGCAAAGGTGCACAGTGCCGAATTCTCCACAGCTAACCCCACACCAACGGGCAGAACTTGGGCTCTTGAATGAACCCCACAAAGAGGCTCCTAGATCGATGGACCAAGACCTGGTCTACCGAGTTTCCCCTTTTGCTCTGCCCCAAGCCAGCACCCCAGCCAGCTACCCTTAATCCTGGGCGACATCCAGACAGTGACTGCGCGGCTTTGCCAGGGTGGTGGCAGCAACAGCAAAGCCGCTGCAGCACAGCCAAAGGCTACACGTGCCAGCCTCCTGCAGCAGCCAAGTCTGGCCCCTCAAGCCAGAGGTGAGTGCGCGCCCTCGGGGAAGGGCTGTGCCCTCCTGACCCCGCATACCTCCCCTGCCACACACTCACAGCTCCGTCAGGTTCCCGGCGCCCCGCAGGCCGCGGAGGGTATCCAGGGTCCCTGCCCTGGTGCAGCGCAGCCCCGAGGAGCCCACGGGGCAGCAAGCCTCACGACAGGATGCGGCGCAGGCAGAGGCCAGCATCAGCGAAGCCAGCAGGCCTCCTAGCCCCGCGGCCCGGCGATGCCAGCCCAGCTGCCCGCGCCGCTGGCCTCGCAGCATCGCGGCGGCGCCCGCCAAGCTCGGGCCGCGCAGCCGTCCGTGCGCTCTTAGCTGCCACCGCCCGGCCTCGCGCGACACGTGCGCGGGGCGGTGTTAAAGACCAGACACCAGGGGAGGGCGGCACCCGCAGCCACGCCCCGCCACGCCCCGCCCCGCCGGCCAGTGCCCCCAGCGCCCCCTCCTCCCCTTTGGGCCCCTAATGCCAGCTAACCTCCCTAATGTCCCTCGCGGCTGTAGGAGACCTGGGGCGGGGGACTGCTACAGAATGCCTCACAAGTGTCTTCTGAGACTGGGGCGGGCTAGGAAGCTGATACGTTATTTCTCCCAGTAAAACAGCTGCATTTCCAGATTTGCGAGGACAGGGAGAGATTAAGCAAGGAAAAGGTTGAAGTCCAGGTCATCCCAGCCAGCCTCACGGTGCACTTGCCTAAGAGAGTGTGTATGTCACTTGGAATAAATTTGATGAGCACTCTCCAGACGCTAGTAAGGAAGGGAGAGGGTCCCAGAACGACTGGACTCAGAACCTGGGGAGGAAAACAGAAGGGGCAGAGAAGTGTTCTCTCAACACAGCTGGAGAGAGTGAAAAGTGAAGACCGCTCGGCCCACAAGAGGCCACAGGGTGGCGCTAGAAGCCCTTGCGCCGCGGCGTTTGCGCCCGGCCTGGGTCTTCGAGGGCCGGGGAGCGCGGTTCGCAGCCCTGCTAGGTTGTTCCTTAAGGTCAGTCCCCGATCGCAGCCAGCAAGCTGGGGCACCAGGCCGAGTAGGGCCAAACAGAGCAGGACTGGCATCGATCGCCGTCCTGACAAGTGCATCGATTTCTGAGCGGAGAAATTAATAGATCTCTTAGCTCTTCGGACGTGGGAGTTGCCCGCGGGTAGAGCTGGGAACCATCGACCCTTGGTATTTGTGAACCTGAGAAGTCCCAGGATCCCCGTATTCAGGCCATCAAAGGGCAGATGTCACTTATTGGCCTTCCTGACTGCAAGTCTATTAAGCCTCACGCTCTTAGGGTGACCGAAGTGAGTTGGACCCAGCTATCCAGTGAAGGATAGATAGCCCTAATGGCAGGAAGCTTTCTCCTCCAGGCCCCAGCATAGACCTTCAAGTGCCTTCAAACGAGTACACAGAGTATACACAAAGTACACATAGACCCACCAAATACCCCTAGTTCTTAAAAGTAAGCAAACGAAGGAGGACTCTCACAGAGATGGCTCTTCTCATAGGGATATGAGCCAGAACCAAGGGACTTGGCAGGGACACACCCCGCGTCCAGGGGTTATGGTCAAAGTGGCCTCGGGAGGCTGGGAGGAGCTGCTATGGGCGAAGGTCTGAGATCTTCGGGTTCCACAATCGGAGTCCGCCGACCTGTCCAGGCTGCGGGAAGTTATCCCTTAGGGCGTCAAGACACCTGTTGGACTCCAGAACCTTGGCTCCTCAGACCAGGGTGCCCAATCTCTATCTCCAGGACTGCAGCGAGCAGAGGAAGAGCCAAAGATGGGAGGGAGCCGCCGCCAAGATTCGGGAGCTCAGTACTTGAGCCCCAACCCCTTCGGTATTTTGGCCTTATTTCCCCCAAACACATCTGCCCCCCCACCTCCCTCAGTTGTCAGGCAAAATATTTTTACTTGACTTTGTAGGAGGAGCGGAGAGAACCGAGAAGTCAGCACAAACCAATCGGTTTCTGGAAAGGGCGGGAGCTGGGCGAGGTCCCAGCGTTGCAGCCCCGGGAGCTGCGGCTGACAGAGGTTGGAAGTCTGTATGCCCGGGAGGTCCACGGAGTCTCGGGGTGGAGTCCTGAGCGCCTCCGGACCCCGCCGCTACCCGCGGGGCGCTCCTGGGGCTTTCGCTCCGCCTCCAGTCGGGACCGTCGAGCCCCTGGACCTTCATGTTCTGAATCCTGGGTCAATTTTTCCCTCTGGAGGCCTTTCTGAGGCGCTCCTGCTCCTCCTCCATCTCCCTCTGCTCTTGTCTCTGGCACAGGCTTTGTTTCCTCTCGTCCGAAATTCTTTTCTATCTCCCGCTGTCTCTACTTAAGATTTCCAATCCCTTTGTCGCTGTGCCCCACCCCCCACCCCGGAACCTGGGTCTACATCTCATGAGACCCTTTCTCCCTGGAGGATTCCTGGAGGACACTCAGGGCTGAGAGGATGGCAGTGCCTGCTCTAAGGCCCTGGAGAGTACACTTGCTTATGAGCCTGCTGTCCTTGGGATCTGGCCTGGACACACTAGAGGGTGAGTGCCCAGCAACGTCTTTCCAACCCCCATCTCCCGCCCCGAACTTAGTCTTTGTTTTGGTTTTTCGAAACAGTTATCTCTGTGTGGCCTTGGCTGTCCTAAAACTCACTCTGTAGATCAGGCTGGCCTTTAGAAATCCACCTGCATCTGCTGGGATTAAAGGCGGATGCCACTACCTCTGGCTTCTACTTAGTCTTTATTGGAATTTGAAGACTAGGATTAATTAGCCCTCAAAAGGACTTTTCACCGGGGGAGGGGGAGAGGGAGACAAGAAACAAAAACTGTTACATGAAGAGCTCCCCACCCCCAGCTCCCTAAGAGTTAAGGAGTTAGAAACAGAATGAACAGATGTTCTACAACCCATTGCTGTTTGTGAAACCATGATCCTAGCAAAGTCTAAATTTGAACCAAAATGAGACTGTGACAATTAGAGGTCTTTTCTAGGGTCACTGAATGATAAGGGACAGGCTGGGACCAACAGCTGAACACCAGGCATCATTAGACAGCTTGATCTGTTGTGCAGCTCAGGGACTGGAGAGACAGGTCCTGAGCTCTAGCACCCCAGGCTTTTTATCCATGCCCGACCCTGGGGTTCACCCACTGTGAGCAGAAGGGCCTAGAGGACTGTGTGACTCAGTGATGTCCCCTGATACCCATTTCCCACCAAAGGCATCAGGAAGTGTGAGGGAAGCCGTGCAGACCAAATTGCCCTCAGAGGATTGCCAATCTTCTGAGGCAAAGCAGCAAAGGAGAAAGATTAGGTGTACCCCTCCCTCATCTACTCTACCTTTGTCCTCCACACAGAGGTTGCTTGGGAACTCAGCACTCTGGAAGTATGAGGAGTCTCAGGATGCTCTTCTAAGTGGGGGCTTCCAAGATCAAGGCAGGGGCTCCCATTCTGCACAGATAATACAAATGGGCCAGGGAAGGTGCCCTCTGAGAGAGTCCAATCACAGAAGATTTGCAATGCATCCTGATCTGCCTGAGCACCCTACCCCTGCCACTCTGTGCCAGGACACCGCACAGCAGATGCCAGGCATGAGCACAGTTGTCAAAACAAAGCTTGCAAGCCCTGGGACGTGGTGTTTGGTCAAGGAGCACAGCTGTTGTTTCCCAGTGAAGCTTTACCTGGAGTCTGTCCTGAGGAAAGGCAGGGGTTAATCTGCAGAGGTCTTGGATTTGTTTTTCCAATGTCTCACATTAGGGGAGCTCTGGAGAGGCTTAGGCATGATGGGAAGTGGGCGCCTGAGGGAACCCCCCCACCTGCCTCAAAGAGCCTAATTGGCTTTCAAGGAGGGAACAGAAGTGTTTTTCCTTTTTTGTGTGTACATACCTGCCTTGCCTAGTGTGTGCACACGCATGCGGACATGTGCACATGCTCACATCCAACAGCTGGCAGGTCAAGTGAAGTGAAGGTACAGGGAGACAGGATTTCCTGTCCCCCAACCCATCCCTATCATCCTTGGCAAGCCCTGAGCCAGGGACAGGGTTGTCCTGTATAGGAGATTGTGGGGTGTGGTGCCAGTGTGATGCTTCAAGAGGCCCGGATGAAGAGAGAGAAAACATGACTGGATGTTACACTGAAGCATTCAGACTTGTGTCTGCTATGAAGACCTGCAAGCTCTCCTTAGGAGCAAGTAGGGACAAGCATCCGGCCCCTAGAGGGAAATCAGCCTGAAGGCAAATGGACTGGATCCAGATGTTCATGACCCATAGTCCCTGATACCCAGAGGTTCCAGTCCTGAACTGGATACCATGAGGTATGGAAACTTGACTTAGAACAGCCAGAACTTTGAAGAGAGGGAAGGATATGTAAGCAGCCATGTTGGACAGCACCACAGGCATTCCTGCTGAACTCAGGTTCATTTCTCCTGAAGGGGAAGCCGTGCAGGGCCAGAGAACTATGGAAAGGACACCAGACCCCAGGATTGCAGGCCAAAGACCTAAGGAACCTTTCTGGGTTTGAGGCTGGAGAGGTGACTGGGGATCAGCTTGACTACACCCCAGAATGTCATGATGGCTGAGGAAGTGATTGAGGACCATTGATAAGGAGGGATCATGGAATGTCCCTTCAAAAGTAAAAAAGATTGAGGTGTGGGGAGGGGGCTCCCTGAGCACAAGGATGGAAGCTCAGTGCTCAGCACTTACTCCCTGGGTATTCACGGCTCCTCAAGCACCTCAAGCATGGTGTGCATTCATTCTCTCACAGACATTCACTGAGCACCGGTCTTGCATCAGGTGCTATATGTGAACTAGGATATAGCAGTGAGTTAAACAAAAATCCTTGCCCTCGTAAGGCTTGCAGTAAGCAAAAGAAATAAGCAAATTCCATGTATGTTAGTTGAGTTACAGGGAAACCAGGTGTGGTACACAGACTCAGGAGAGAGAGGCAGAAAGACAGAGTTCCAGGCTACTGGAGCTACACAGTAAGATCCAGTCCCATGGACTGGGGATGTGGCTCAATGGTACTGTGTTGCCTAACAGGCCCTGACCACATGCAAAGAGCAGGGAGAGATTGGTGTGAGCAAGACAGTGGGGGAAGTCTCCACTGAGGTGATTTGAGGAGGTAAGGGAGCCATGTAAGGGAACATGTTCTATTTACAGGAATAAAAAGCACAAAGACCCTAAGCCAGGAGACTGAGTGGCTTGTTTGGGAGGTGGCAGCTCTTCATTAGAGCATAGCTTGGTACCCTCTGACCAGTGTGCTGCTCCGCCACCAGAGCTGCTGGGACAGGGTCTTGGTCTGCACTGTATTCTTTCACCTGTCCACGTGTGCCTACAGTGTGCCCCAGCCTGGATATCCGCTCCGAGGTGACAGAGCTCCGTAGACTGGAGAATTGCAGCGTGGTGGAGGGTCACCTGCAGATCCTTCTCATGTTTGCCGCCACTGGAGAGGACTTCCGAGGCCTCAGCTTCCCACGCCTTACCCAGGTCACAGACTACCTGCTGTTGTTCCGAGTCTATGGCCTGGAGAGCCTTCGAGATCTCTTCCCCAACCTTGCTGTGATCCGAGGGGCACGCCTCTTCCTGGGCTATGCCCTCATCATCTTTGAGATGCCCCACCTGCGGGACCTTGGGCTGCCATCGCTTGGGGCTGTGCTGCGTGGGGCTGTGCGGGTGGAAAAGAACCAGGAACTCTGCCACCTCTCCACCATCGACTGGGGCCTGTTGCAGCCTGTGCCTGGCGCCAACCACATTGTGGGGAACAAGCTGGGCGAGGAGTGTGCTGACGTGTGCCCTGGAGTGCTGGGTGCTGCTGGTGAGCCCTGTGCAAGAACCACCTTCAGCGGGCACACTGACTACAGGTGCTGGACCTCCAGCCACTGTCAGAGAGGTGGGCACTTGCACAGAACATGGCTGTAGCCACAGGGAGGCAGGGCTGTCCCACCTTTTGTCATTTTTTTTTTTTTTTTGAGCCAACATGTAATATAGCCCAGGCTAGCCTGAAACTTGACACATGGCTCAGGTTGGCCTTGAATACCTAATTCTTCTGTCTCCTAAATGCTGGGATTACAGGTATATGCCTGGCTTGCTGCCATTGTTTTTAAATTGTTACCCTTCCTATGGGACAAGTACCCTCCTTATCCCATTTTACAGGGAAGAAAACTGAAGCTCAGAGAAATTAAATAGTTGGCATGGCATAGGCAGGCATAGAGTAGGTAAGGAAGGGTAGGTGATGAGGGTAGACACAGTGGGCAGAAGTCAGCCCAAGAAACTGTCTTCTGGAGCAGCAGCCAAGGATGCAGCCAGGCAGCCTGGGTTGACCTCTGCTCACCAGCCAGGCTCACCCAGCATCTCTGCCTCTGCCTCTGCCTCCGCCCCCTCTGAGTGGTGATAGAGAGTGGGTAGGAGCCTGCACAGCATCAGAACAGGACCAGGGCCATAATATCAGTTCTGTGCTCCCAGGAAGAGTGCTCTTAGTTCATGTTCTCATAGGGTGAGCTGGTAACAGTGAAGATGAGAGATGAGATTGTTGAGAACAGAAAGGAGGGGGGAGGGATGGAAAGACGTGGGTAGGCAAGGGCAAGCATGTCACCTAGGAAGTATACTTATAAGGGCAGGAGGAATGCGGTGGAGAAAGTGGAGAGCTAAGTAGGACCTTCCAGAAGCCAGGAGCAGATGGGGTTTCCTAGCCCGGAGTCTTTCTCATACAGCTCAAGGTTTGTTCCTTCACCTCTAGCCTCCACTCCAAGCAGGTGAATAACCAGATCCCTGCTGTATCAGCAGTGGGCAGCCTCCCTGTTGGCTGTAAACACAGCTGCTACATGTCCTCTCAATTTGTGTACCATGTCAACAGGCCCTGGCTGGACCCACCTTGCCCTGGCCTAGCTGATCAGGAGTGGCCAACTGGTTCCCCCTGGTACCATACCAAGTCACCACAGGTCAGCCTAGGCAGGACAGCAGGCTGCAAAGCAGGCAACCCTGATGGACAAGGTCACTGCTCCATCCTGAGTTCTGAGACTCTCTTTTTTTTCTTTTTTTTCTGAGAGAGGGTCTCTCTGTGTAGTTTAGGCTAGACTGGCACTCACTTTATAGACTGTCTAGCCACCAGCTTCTGCCTCCCGAGTGGTGGGACTGCAATACAAGCCAGCTTGAGTTCTGATACCCTCAAGGTAATAGGGCACAGAGAGTCCCCATGCTTGCCTTCAAGCATCCACGATGCAAAGAAACAAAGTCAGGAAGGAGTGTAATCTGAATCAGAGAACCCTGGTGCTGAGAGGGTCACCTCAAGATGGGGTGGGCCAGGGTTGGAAAGGAAAGGGGTGTCATTGAGATGTTACCAAGGGGTGAGTAAGATCTCATAGCACTCTGCCCACAGTGTGTCCCTGCCCCCATGGGCTGGCCTGCACAGCACTCGGTGAGTGCTGCCACAGTGAATGTCTGGGGGGCTGCAGCCAGCCCGAAGACCCTCGTGCCTGTGTAGCTTGCCGCCACCTCTACTTCCAAGGAGCCTGCCTCCGAGCCTGCCCTCCGGGCACCTACCAGTATGAGTCCTGGCGCTGTGTCACGGCTGAGGTCTGTGCTCATCTTCGTGAGGTGCCTGGCCGCACCGCTGCCTTTGGCATCTACCAGGGCAGCTGCCTGGCTCAATGCCCTCCAGGCTTCAGCCGGAATGGCAGCAGGTGAGGGGAAGACCCTGGGGCTGTCGGGAGGCCTGCGCAGTTCCATTGACCCAAGGCTTAGGCTATCTGCTTGTCCTGCCAGCATTTTTTGCCACAAGTGTGAGGGACTGTGCCCTAAGGAGTGCAAAGTCGGCACAAAGACCATCGACTCTGTCCAAGCCACACAGGACCTGGCGGGCTGCACCCATGTGGAGGGGAGCCTCATCCTCAACCTTCGCCAAGGCTGTCAGTACTCTTCTTGGTCACACCCTCCCTCCTAATGCTAGGCCCACGCCACGCCACGCCACGTATGGCTTCCCCTCATCCAGGGTCCTATCCCTTTGTCCCTCCAGCTCCCTGCCCTGTGTGCCCATCACCTTCCCTGACCCTGCTCCAGTCCTATCTTCCTCATCCCCAGACAACCTGGAGCCAGAGCTTCAACGCAACCTGGGGCTGGTGGAGACCATCACAGGCTTCCTTAAAATCAAGCACTCTTTTGCACTCGTGTCCCTGGGCTTTTTCAAGAACCTCAAACTAATCCGGGGAGATTCCATGGTGGATGGGTAAGGGGTCAGAAATCAGGCTGACCAACAACCCCCTTTCCCTCAGCATTCTTGGAACAATGGTGACGAGAATGGGTTCTGAAACCGGCTTGCTAGTTACTAGTTGTGTGCGTTTGGGGAGGTTAGCTGACTTCTCTGGTCCTCGGGTTTTCCATCTGTAAAACAAAGCTCTAGGATTGTGACTGCTACTTGTGAGTGAAGTACTCTAAACAGTAACTAGAACACAGTTCATGAAACACTAGTTTTATGCTGTTCCCTGACAATGGGCCGTGTGAACCTGACTGGGTGTGAAACCATTCTTACCACCCAGCAACCACACCCTGCTCACAAAGTGAGCCAGCATTTTTCAAAATAAAAATTGCCATCAGCCAAGTGGTTCCCTGTGGCTTCTTCTGTCTCCTGGCATTTTATTATGTCCCCCTAGGGGTGCCCATAGTCAAGCTGACCAGGCATAGCTCTATGTCCCCACAGTCAATGCTTTTAAAGTGAGATGAAGGATGGAGGAGACACACAAACTGCTGACCCAGCTTCACTGGCAAGGTTGGCAGAGGGAGAGTGGGCGGATTTCAGGACATCAAGGACAGACTGCAGATTATACCTGGGTCCAGTGCAGCTTCTGCAGGAGAACCCAGGAGCCAAGCCCTCTCCTGCCCCAGCCCCTGCCACATTGCAGAGCATGGCACTCACTCTTTTCTAGGAACTACACTCTCTACGTGTTGGACAACCAGAACCTGCAGCAGTTGGGGTCCTGGGTGGCCGCGGGGCTCACCATTCCTGTGGGCAAAATGTACTTCGCCTTCAATCCACGCCTCTGCTTGGAGCACATATACCTGCTGGAGGAGGTGACTGGGACCAGAGGACGGCAGAGCAAAGCTGAGATCAATCCCCGCACCAATGGAGATCGTGCTGCCTGTAAGGCCCCGCCCATCCCCAAGAGTGGGGTCACTCAAGGGGGTGAGCAGTCGTGGGGTCAGTGTCAGCATGAGCCTGTGGCTCATTTGAAAAGCCGATGCCTTCCTTTTATCCCACCCAGGCCAGACTCGCACTCTGCGCTTTGTGTTCAACTTGACTGAGGCCGACCGCATCCTGCTGCGCTGGGAGCGCTATGAGCCACTGGAGGCCCGGGACCTGCTCAGTTTCATCGTCTATTACAAGGAGTCGTGAGTAGAGAGTGGTGGCAGATGGAGGGCCCTGATTTGTTTGTTTGTCTTTATTTATTTATTTTTCCTTTGAAACAGGGTCTCACTACGTAAACTAGCTTCCAACTCTCAAAGATTCTCCTGCCTAGATCCCAGCCTCAAAGAATGCTGGGATTCCAGGCATGCGTGCTACCCAGAGCCCAGCTGGGTTGTGGAGAACTTGATAGCTAGACCCCAAGTCACATCCAGCCCGAATCTTGTCTCAGCTTCTTTGCCCCTTCATGCCTCAGTTTCCCTCATCAAGTGAAATGAAGAGAACAGCAGGATTTCTGAGAGCCCAGGAGATCGTTCTGCTAGGAACGCTTGGCTAATTAAGCTTCAATTCACTGTGCTAACGTTGTCTGCTGACCGCATGCTCTTGCCCCGGCAGCGGTTTGGGAAATACCCACTCATCTGGCCACTTTTTTTTTTTACCAACATTTCATCCAAGTTCAAGGAAGGAGTAGAGCAGAGACCTTTCCCCCTCCCCTCTTCCCTTTCCCCTTCTCCTCTCCCCCCTCCCCTTCCCCCCTTTACCCTTCCGCCTCCCCCTTCCTCCCTTCCTTGTTTTCTCTCCCCCCTACCATAAGACAGTGTCTCAGGATGTAGCCCTGGTTGTCCCAGAACTTTCTTTAGACCAGGCAGTCCTCAAACTGCCCCTGCCTCCAAGTGTTGGGATTAACAACCCACCCAGCCCTTTCTTATATATCCTGGCCAGTCTCAGACTCTTTGAACTTATCCTCCTGCTTTTGACCCCCAAGTGCTAGGATCCGGGAAGCACACACTATACCCTGCTTATGTGGTGCCTAGAATCAAACTCAGGGCCTTGTGCCACACTCCACAAGGAGGACTTCTCCAAAAACAAGTCTAAGAGCCAACCACATGTGTCCCAGCCAAGCCTTTAGCATAATACTATCGACAGCATGAAGGAGGCTAAGACAATAGAATCCTAAAACCAAGGCCTGTGTAGTCTACCCAGTAAGATCCTGTCTCAAAGCGAAACTAGAAGGACTGGATGTGGAGCTCAGTGGTGGGTTGCCTGCCTAGCATGAGAGGCCCTGGTTCCATCCCCAGAACCAGGGCAAGAGTGAGAGCAAGCTCTAGAGATTCTCTAAGGAGAGAGAAATGGATTGGTGGTCAGCAGTGGGGAGTAAGAGTGCTTTCCTTGGGAGACAGGGTCTGCAGCACCCGAGATGGAGGTGCTTCCTGCACATTAGACCTGAGAGGTTGCATTGCAGCACGTGCTCAGGCATGTAGGGAGCCCACAGAAGCAGGGCGCTCAACTGGCCCAGGCTCTCCTAGGTCCCAGTGGCACGAGAATGTCTAATATGGGGAAGTGAAGTGTGCATCAAGTACTGATTCCTGGGCTTCACCCTGACTGTCTGAGTTGGTTAAAGTCAGGCAAGGCCTATGAACCTGCATTATTTCTTCTCCTCCTCCTCCTTCTCCTTCCGTATTTATTTATACAGTGCTCTGTCCACATGTATGCCTACATGCCAGAAGAGTGCACCAGATATCATAGATGAATGTGAACTACCATGTGGGTGTTGGGAATTGAACTCAAGACCTCTGGAAGAGCCTGAACCTACATTTCTAACAAGCTTCTAACTGATGTTGAGGCTGATGGCTCATGGGAGTTACTGACATGGTCAGCAGTGTGAATGCCTCTCCATTTATGATCATGCAGTTCACAACCTACACAACTATACACAGCTGCCTCTGGGTGCTAAGAAAGACTCTTAGGGTTCTTGAGGAAGCTGTCCCCCATCTTCCCCCTCCCACTGCCACAAACACACACACACAGCATCACTGCTTTACAGTATGACTGTTGTGTGCTCCCTCAGGAGCAGGCTCTGAGAATTCAGGTCCATTTCTGGTTTTGACCCAGACCTACTCAGTGTGTCATATCTCATGAGGCACTCACCCTCACAGTACCCACTCTGTAACCCCATACCAGCTCCTGGACCATCCTGCTTGAGTTTCAGCAAGAACAGGCACTTTGAGCTGGGCATCAGGCCTCTCCACATCTCACTCTACCTACCTCGCATCTGTCCATGGAGCAAGGTGTGGCTTGATGGATAAGGTGGTTTTTGCTGCACAAGCAGGAGGGACTTGAGTTCCCTCCCCAGAGCCCACATAAAGCCAAGTATGTCAGTGTGCATTGTTACACCAGCAGTGGAGGGCAAAATGAGCCTGGGGGCTCACTGGCCAAGCAGCTTAGCAGAAAGAAAAAACCCCAGGTTCAGAGAGAGACCCTATCTCGAAATATACAATAGAGAGTGACTGAGGAAGACATTTCAGCATCAACTTCTGGTCTCCACACACCTACACCAATGCATCCCCATTACACCATAGACACCATTACACATATGTGCGTGCACACACACACATGAGCCAGTTGGAGCATTCCTACATAGATGCCATCTCTCTCTCTCCCTCCCTCTCTCTCTCTCTCTCTCTCTCACACACACACACACACACCTGTACCAGTGAAGGCATCCCTAATGGGAGATGTCATTCTGTAAATATGTTTCTCTTATTGGTTAATGAATAAAGCACTGTTGGCCAATAGGAAAGCAAGATAGATGGGACTAAGAGAGGTGGAGGATTCTGGGAAACATAGGAGTCACAATGTGATCTCAGGAGGAGAGGATGAGAGTCTGGAGTTGTTGGTAAGATAAGACCATGTAGAAATACATGTATTAGTAATTATGGGTTAATAATGAAAACAGCTAGCCAATAAGAAACTCTAGCCATTGGCCAACAGCTTTATAACTGATAGAATCTCTGTGTGTTATTTTGGGACTGATGCAGCTCTGGGACCAGGCTGGCAGGAAAGTGCTCGTAACACATCCCAACATTCTCTCTCTCTCTCTCTCTCTCTCTCTCTCTCTCTCTCTCTCTCTCTCAAACACACACACACACACACACACACACACACACACTTTTTGTACCTGGCCCACCATAATTCCACCCCTCTGTCTCCCATCAAAGAAACAGATATCATGAGCATGAATGCGACCCAAAACCTGCTGGTGTCATTATTTTCTTTGATCAGAAGCCAGCCCTTCTTATATCCCTACAGCCTCTGGTATCTTTCTAAGGTCTCCTCTGGTCTAGCCCCCAAAGTCTGCTTCAATTATTCCCTTAAGGCGGTGGACATTAGCTTTGAAGATCTGCTTTTTAAGATGTAAGAGCTAGCCTGGTGTGGTGACACACACCTTTAATCCCAGCACTCAAGAGTCAGAGACAGATGAATCTCTATGAGTTGGAAGCTAGCCTGGTCTACATAGGGAGTTCTAAGTATGAAAGCTAGGAACCCACCTCTAGAATGGCATTTCTAGAAATACAAACACATGCAGAGCTGTGCCTATAGTCTGGGAGGTTCATAGACTTAAAAAGTCCATTCAGACATCTCGGCTAAGACAGTCTGCTCATTGGGAGTGGTGGTGCAGGCCTATAATCACAGCAAACACTCAGGAGGCCAAAGTAGAAGGAGGACAGGTTCAAGACTAGACTGGGCTACTTGGAAATACAGTCTAAAACAGAACAAACAAAACAAAAGCAGATTGTTCTGCCCTCAGCAAGAATTCTCTCCTGGCCCTAGTTCCCTGTAACCTCACTAGAGATACCCATCCCACTTTCTAAGTGGTTTTTTTTGTTCTGTTGGTTGGTTGGTTGGTTTGGTTTCTTGAGACAGGGTTTCTTTGTATAACAGCCTTGGCTGTCCTGGAACTCACTCAGTAGACCACCATGGCCTTGAAATCACAGAGATCTGCCTGCCTCTGCCTCCCAAGAGCTAGGATTAAAGGTATGCACCATCACTGCCTGGCTTAGGTTTTGTTTTAATATAGTTCAAACTTTTTTTTTTTTTTTGCTATTCTCATTAGCTCAATAATGCCTCCTAAGGATGAGGGATATTTTCATTACAATTTGTGATGTGTGGAAAGATTATAAGCCCTCCAGGGTGGGTGAATTAGCAGGGATTATATCTGTGCTCACATGCACAGAGGGGAAATGGCTATAACAGTCCTGCATGGGGGGGGGGGGAATGCTAGAGCTCAAAGATGGGCCTGAGTCATCCCCCAGCACTGGGGATGGGGTATTCAGCCCATTCCAGAATGCCACAGAACACGTGGGTCCAGATGCATGTGGAACCCAGAGCTGGAACCTGTTGGATGTGGAACTACCCCTCAGCCGTACCCAGGAGCCAGGGGTGACCCTAGCCCCCCTTAAGCCCTGGACACAGTATGCTGTGTTTGTGCGGGCCATCACACTGACCACTGCTGAGGACAGCCCCCATCAAGGAGCCCAAAGCCCCATTGTCTACCTTCGAACACTGCCTGCAGGTGAGCTGAGGACTCCAGAATGAGAAGCCTGAACCCTAGTAAAGCAGACAGAGGCACACAGGTGCCAGACACCCTAGAGGACAAGAGGTCGGATTCTTCAGCATTACAAAGGAGGGGGCATTTTCTGAGCCTTGGGAGAGCTTGGGGTTGAGTTTGTGTTAGGGGAGTTAACTCTAAATCCCTAATCCTGTGCTTCTGGTAACAATATTGCCTCCCCAGGGATGGGGCCAAAGCTCAGATGGGAGAGTGCTTGCTCCCATGAATGAAGCCCTCAGTTTCATCCATCCTTTCTTCTGAAACAGAGAAAGGATAGAATGATTTCTAGGGAAGGAGGGCTGAAAGTCACAGATCCCACTGGAAAGGAAGGGTTGATCCAGAGTGAGAGGCTCATCATCACACAGTGTTTGGAAAGGGCCAAACCCCAGAGCATCACCCTCTTCACAATCACAGCACCCACGGTACCCCAAGATGTCATCTCCATGTCCAACTCCTCTTCACACCTTCTGGTGCGCTGGAAGCCGCCGGTCCAGCGCAATGGAAACATCACCTACTACCTGGTGCTGTGGCAGCGACTAGCAGAGGACGGCGACCTCTACATCAATGACTACTGCCACCGCGGTTCGCTGAGGGTACCTAAGGCCCGGGGTACTCAGTAGTGGCGGGTGGACCACTGTCCTGACTTCTCTCTTCTGCACCTTGGCCACAGGTCTGCGGCTGCCCTCTAGTAGCCACGACGCACGCTTCGACCGTGAAGACCCGGCGCTGGAGGCTGAACCTGAGCAAGGCTGCTGTCCTTGCCAACCCTCACCTCCTGGTCAGGCCCTGCCTGCACTGGAGACACAAGAGGTCACGTTCCAGAAAAAGTTTGAGAACTTCCTACACCATGCCATCACCATCCCCAAGTGCGACCTGGTTTGGAGGGCCTGATGGGCGGTACTTGGAGAGGGTGGGACTTTGTGGGAGGGGCCTGTTATGGTGTGGGCCTCGCTGTGGGTGGATTTGGATTGGGGCGCAGCCACAGGGTGTACAGGAGCTGAGAGGGTCCCCTGGCTTCCCCAGATCCCCATGGAAAGTGACATCCATCAACAAGAGCCCCCAAAGGTGAGCTGGGACGGGAGTGGGGCAGCAGGAGGGGCTCTGGGAACAGGCCTTATATCTCTGACCCATCCCATTTCCAGGGACTCTCAAAGGCAGCGCCGGGAAGCTGGGCCTCTCAGACAAGACAACAGCAGTTCGGATTTTGAGATTCAAGAGGACAAGGTTCCCCGGGAGCGAGCAGTGCTGAGCGGCTTGCGGCACTTCACAGAATACAGGATTGACATCCATGCCTGCAACCACGCGGCACACACTGTGGGCTGCAGTGCCGCCACCTTCGTCTTTGCGCGCACCATGCCACATAGTAGGTGCCCCCTCACACCTTGTACCTCTACTTTTGACTCCAAGAACATCGCAGTCAGTGCTCTATAACCAGCAGATTTGCCCTCCCACTAATCTCAGAGCCTCGCTCTGTTCACCCTTCCCGGTTCCCATGATTGTGGAACTTCTCCAAACTTCCCAGTTTGGCCCAGTTTAGCCTGGGCTTGAACGTGAACAAGAGGAACTGCTTGTGGCCTATTTGCCAGATGCCCCCTCCTGCAGGAGAGGCCGATGGCATCCCCGGGAAGGTGGCCTGGAAGGCAGCTGGCAGGAGCAGTGTTATCTTGCATTGGCTTGAGCCACCTGACCCCAATGGGCTCATCCTCAAGTATGAAATCAAGTACCGCCGCCTGGGAGAGGTATGTACCAGGTACCTATCCTGGTCTTGGTCTGCACCTGCACCCTCTTCCCAGCCTGCTGTCTGTACTGCCTGCAGGAGGCCACAGTGCTTTGTGTGTCCCGCCTTCGATATGCCAAAGTTGGTGGGGTCCAGCTGGCTCTGCTGCCCCCTGGAAACTACTCTGCTAGAGTTCGGGCCACCTCACTGGCTGGCAATGGCTCCTGGACAGACGGTGTTGCCTTCTACATCACTGGTCCAGGTAAGACAGACTTGCTTCCCAATGTGCCCGACTGGTCTCTGCCTACCGTCAGCCCTGCCCATCACCTGCCAGAGAAGCAGCTTCCACCCTGACCAATCCATCCTTCCCCACTCTCCACCACCAGAGGAAGAGGATGCTGGGGGACTGCGCATCCTCCTCACTGTCACCCCTGCGGGGTTCATGCTGCTCATCATGCTTGCCGCACTTGGGTTCTTCTACAGCAAGAAGAGGTGATGATGACAAGACCCACATATTTACACCCACTTCTCCCCTTTCGCCATCTCACAGGGGCAGCACAGTCATGGGGTAATAATTTAGCCAACAGAGAGGATTTCCTTAAAGACAGTAACTTTCTCTGGAAGGCATAGAGGAAATGTACCTCTTAGCTAGGGCAACAATTCATCTTTGTTAGCCTGAAAATGTTCTGTATCCTGAGAGCGCCCTTAGTGTGGGCATATGGGCACTACTGGTCATCATACTCTTAGCTCAAGCTGAGGAAAAAACAAAGTTGGTTCTGCTGTGATTCGAGGAAGACAGAAACCCTAGGATGTGCCTGTACAGATGCCACCAAGTCCCTCTGGGGCTGAGCACAAGAGGACCCACTGAGAGAGGACTCTCCCCACTCCCCAGAGGTCACCCTAACCAGAGCAAGTGTGGTCCCCACAGTCCTGGTATGTTCACTTTCCTCCTTAATCTATTGCCTCCCATTGCAGAAGCAGCACACTGTACACGTCTGTGAACCCAGAGTATTTCAATGCCTCCCACAGTAAGTCCAGGGCCCTGGGGTTTCGTGACAAAGGGCACACAAGCAGGAGAGCAGAGTTCCAGGGTCCTTCTTGGAGAAAATGGCTTTGAGAACAGAGCACTTCAGGAGAGAAGTCAATGTGCTTCCAGAGCAGTATTTCTAAAGGACACCTGAAATGACTTTGTAGCTTTGGTGGTCTGGGTTGATGGCTTGGAAGATGGCTCAGTGGGTAAAAGTGCTTGCTTTGCAAGTATGAGTATCCATTTGTACTCAGCACCCACATAAAGCTTGGCATCACCGTGCATGCCTGTAACCCCAGCAGCATTGATTGTAGAGACAGGCAAGGATAGCCCAGAATATATTGTCCCCAACCTCCTCCCCAGCCTAGTCAAAGCATGGAGCTCCCAGTTCCATGGGAGACCCTGTATCAACACAATAACTCAGTGGGCACAACTGTACACCCATGCACATCACACACACACACACACACACACACACACACCATGCACACACACAAAAAGAACAACTGCCCTAACCTGAAGATAACAGTTCACTGTTTTCTCTCCCGAGGAAGCCATCATAAAACTGACACCGATGCCTTTGATCTGCCTTGATGCAATCTGTAGTTACCTGAATGTTGAAGCATGTGTGAGCCTTAGAAAAGTAGTTCTTTTTTCACATTAAAGTTGGATAATAGCTTTAAGAAAAACAGAAGAGTCGAGGCAGGTGAAGGCATTATAGAGAGAGGCACTGTTGCCTCCTGACAAATATCTCCTCTTAGTGTATGTCCCTGATGAGTGGGAGGTGCCTCGGGAACAGATATCCATCATCAGGGAGCTGGGCCAAGGCTCTTTTGGGATGGTCTATGAGGGACTGGCACGAGGACTTGAGGCTGGAGAGGAGTCTACACCTGTAGCCCTGAAGACAGTTAATGAGCTAGCCAGTGCACGGGAACGAATTGAATTCCTCAAGGAAGCTTCTGTCATGAAGGCATTCAAGTGTCACCATGTGGTAAGGTCATAACTAGGGTAAAGGTTATTTGTAGGAGGGAAGGGGTCTGAAATGAGGCCATGGTATTATCAAGGCCAGTGTTGGGACTGTAGTTAAAATTCTAATAGCAACAGAGTCATGTCTTGAGCTGAGATCAGTCAAGGCGGGGGTATGGTATTGGGTGTCCTGAGAGTTATTAAGGGTCTTGATTGGAATAGAGATCAGAGCTGGGCTGAGTTCATGATTGTGATGATAATCAGGTGTGATCAGGGTTAAGAGTTAAGGGCGGGGTAACTGTTAGGTCAGGATTAAGGTTGCAGTGGTGGCCTGGGTGAGGTTAGGGTAGGCATCTGAGTCAAGCTGTAATCATAGAAGGTCAGGTTTTGGCCACCTGCATTCAAGAGAGATCTACCACAAAGATCTTTGTCATCCTAGGTTCGTCTTCTGGGTGTGGTGTCTCAGGGCCAGCCGACTTTGGTTATCATGGAGTTAATGACCCGTGGGGACCTCAAGAGCCACCTCCGATCTCTGAGACCTGAGGCAGAGGTTAAAACAAGGGAGATCCTGAGCCATTTAAGCTGGAGAATTGAGAAGCTGGGCATAGTGTGGGTGAGGGGCAATCCGTCACAGCCCTTCTCTTGCCTGTAGAACAACCCTGGCCTCCCACAGCCAGCACTCAGTGACATGATACAGATGGCTGGTGAGATTGCAGATGGCATGGCCTACCTTGCTGCCAACAAGTTTGTGCACCGGGACCTGGCAGCCCGCAACTGCATGGTGTCCCAGGATTTCACCGTCAAAATTGGTGGTACAGTGGGTACCAGGTGGATGAGGGAAGCCTGAAGGTAGAAGAATCTCCCCCTAAGTTAGCCCTAGGAGACCAGGCCTGGCTCACAGGCTTGACAGGCAAGTCCCCCAGTTCCCAATCTCAGTCTCCATGCCCAAGAGCAGAGATGACCTCCGGGATCCTTGAGTTCACACATCCCAGGATGCTTAGAGACTGGGGGCAGAGGTTTGGGGGACTGTCTTCCAGGAGAACTGGTGCTGACTGCCATGCCCCTAAACTCTTACCTCCCAGACTTTGGGATGACTCGGGATGTGTACGAGACAGACTACTACCGCAAAGGTGGAAAGGGACTACTGCCCGTGCGTTGGATGGCCCCTGAGTCCCTCAAAGATGGAATATTCACCACTCACTCAGATGTCTGGTAGGGCCTGGCAGGAGCACAGGGCTCCAGGGGTGTGCAGGTGGCATCTGGGCTGGATTCAGGCAGTCCTTCATGTTCTCCAGGTCCTTCGGGGTGGTGCTCTGGGAGATTGTGACCTTGGCTGAACAGCCATACCAGGGTCTATCAAATGAGCAGGTGCTCAAATTCGTCATGGATGGTGGAGCACTCGAGGAACTGGAGGACTGTCCACTTCAGCTGTAAGTCCTCCCTGCTGCCCTTCCCTTCCTCTCTGCTCTGTGCTCACCACCCTTGCCTCTGACCCAAGTCCTCCAAAGCGTCTAAGTCACGGACTCTCAGTTCTTTTGTTTGTTTGCCTTGGTTCTTGTATTTTTGGAATGCCAGGCTGGCCTCAAACTCACAGACATCTCCTGCCTCTGTGTTTTGGATTAAAGGTGTGCCGCCGCCACCAGGCTACTCCAGTCCTTCGCTCACCTACGTTCCCCACTTATTCCCCTCTGCTCCCTTCCTTCCACCAATTGATACTCCTCGTGTGGGAGGCAGGGGTGCGTCTGGGCTCCCTCTCACCCCACCTCACCCTCACCAGACAGGAGCTGATGAGACTCTGCTGGCAGCATAGTCCACGCCTGCGTCCGACTTTCGTCCACATCCTGAATCGCATACAGGATGAGCTTCAGCCCTCTTTTCGACTCTGTTCCTTCTACTACAGCCCAGAGTGCCAGCGGGGACAGGCCTCCTTGCTGTCTACTGAGACAGAGCCTGATGCCCCCCCAACCTCAAATGGAGCTTCAGACTACAGGTCCCCAAATGGGGACACAGGACACTGAAGGTCACCCATCCCCCGCCTGACCAGCCTCCCATCAGCAGAGAAGGCAGAACCCCGATGGCCACGTCCACCTCTCATCCTAAGTGTCCCTCAGACAGGTTAGAATTAGCCTGGCAGAGAACCAGAGAGGGGGATATCTGAACAGACCCACAGAGTTACTGTGGGAAAGCAGAAGGGACTCAGATCATAGGGCAGGAGTGTCCCACCCTCAGACTAAGGAAGCTAGCCCACTGGAGGCAGGATCCAGAGACACGCCCCCTCCATCTGTGGGTCAGCAACAGTTTGAAAGCAAATGTGTGGCCAGAGGCAGGCCTGGAGATCTCTACTCACTTTGGGGCCTGGAGACAAGCATCCATATCACTGCCCCTTCTTTCCCTGTTTATCTCCTCCCTCTGCCCCACATACCAGAACAAAGCAGGAACTCTAGGACCCTGAGCAAGTAGATTCCCACTGGCTCTCAATTCTCTCCTGCTCTGCCCAGGGAGCCCAAGCTTGGTGCTCCTCCCTCTTTTGCCTCAAGGACATCCCTTGGTGCAAATCTCCCTCTCTCCAGTTGTTTCCTGGATTGCTAGCCCTGGACACTGAGGCTGTGAGAGCCTCGCCTTCCTCTCTCCCATCTCCCAGCCCAGCCCCTCCAGGAAAGACTGGAGAAGACATAATAAATAATGAGGTCTGTTTGTACTCTGGTCCCATCTTCAGTGTTAACTCTGGATAGACTTCCTTTCTCCTTTCTAAGGTGGCAATACAGGATGAATATACTGCTGTGAAACATTACCTCGATGAGGACCCCAGCAGCCAGGATTGCCACAACAGTGACAAAGAACAATCTTGTCACTATGGCACTCTCATGACCAGAAGTGGCAGAGTCCATAGAGAACCCTCTGTATCTGGCCCTCTCAGCAGAACCAGCCAGTCATCCTGCTTATCTACATTCTGTCCATCACTGTATCTGACCGATGGACAGGCTTCCAAAACCCCACAGGACAGACTTGAGTGGCCAGAACGTGGAGTGGAGGAGGGGTCCTAATGACAGTACCTGTCCCTAGCCAAGGCAGGGAACACACACCAGAGCAGCATCAATGTCAGGCTCCATGTGATTATTCTTGGAGGCCAGAATGTCCCCTTCTGTCCTGTATGCCTTCAAAGGGTGCTGAAATTGCACAGATAGTCAAAACAGGGGCCTCAAAGCTTTTCAGCACTCTGCACCCAGGCCATTGCACTGCACCCCCATTCACTGAGCAGGCTTGCATATTGCAGTCCTGCTGCACCCAGGGAAGCCACAGAACCATCAAGACAGAACCTGAATGGGGCAGGTGATGAGCTGTTTGAAGCCATATCCGGTTCCATAGCTATCCCTCTTCCCTGAGACTATAGATTCCCCCTGGGGGTAGGGCTGAGGCTTTGCCTGTCACTGTGACTGAAGCAAAACTAATGGTTGCTATCTGAGTTACATAGTGAGCTCTGGTCCAGCCTGAGCTACAGAGCAATCCTGTCTTATAAGCAGGGAAATAAACAAACAACCTAGACCTTGAACTGGTACACTCACACAGACACACAGCAGTAATCCATCAGCCCCTCCCACTCAAGTTCCCAACCTCCTGTGCTGGGGACAGCACATGATCAGGATGCCATGGCAACATGGAAGTAGGGTAAGTGCAGGAAGGAAATAGAGAATTGAAAAATGGATGCTGATCTGCACATTTGGGCTCCACCTCAAAAGATGAAAGATGACAGCCAGCCCAGTCAAGTCCTGAAAAGCAGTGAATTTAACGGGTAGGAAGAGAGCTGAAGATTGCCTGCAGTGGGAGACTTTGGAGGGAAGGACAGACACCTGGCATAGAAAAAGAAGGGTGAGCAAATCTAAATAGAATAAAAAGCAACTTCTTGATCTTCTACTGGCTCCCAAATTCAGACAACTCACAAATAAGTGAGTGACCATCCACTAGCCAGCAAAATGGTAGCAGACACAGTGGAGATGACAAAGCAGTCACACCCTCTAGATTGTCCCTGTGGCTTTGTCACAGGTCCCCAACCTGGCCAGAAGGGTGCTGGCCATGTGGGTTTGTGGGGGTAGGGAGAGCAGACTAGAGTCCTCCAGGAAGAAAACCCAGGGACCTGAGGAAATAGTAGAGGCTCTTGAGTGGTCCGGGGGGCGGGGGGAGTAGTGGTCCTGGGGGGGGGGGGAGTAGTGGTCCTGGGGGGGGGGAGTAGTGGTCCGGGGGGGGGAGTAGTGGTCCTGGGGGGGGAGTAGTGGTCCTAGGTAGAGAAGTCACCCCAGGTAGAGTAGTGGTCCCTGGTAAAAGTAGAACCCAGTTGCACCCTGGCACAGGCAAGGACCCCAGAGTGTTTAAGGAAGCAAGCGTGAAAGTCATTAGAATTCTCCTTGGTGTGAGTCTGGCCTTCAGTGCTGCCCAAGAATATCAAACCTTTTGGCCTAGTCATTTCCAGAGAGATGGAGATCAGAGGGCCCATCCAGACCTGTCCTCTTAGGGTGTGTTAGCCCTGTGTCCTCAAGCAAAACTAGACCAGAGAAGGTCAGGTTAGAGCTGAAGGCAGAGAGAAAAGGGATGGATGAGACTAAAAAAACTAGAATGACAGATGAGAGGAAATCCAGGAGCTTGGGGCTTGAGAGATGACTCAGCAGTGAAAAGCACTTGTCTCTCTTCCAGAGAACCCAGGTTTAATATCCAACATTCATGACAGATATTTCACAACCACCTGTAACTCTAGTTCCAGGTAATCTGACATCCTCTTCTGACCTCTGCAGGCGCCTGCACATACATGGTACACACAACATATACTCAGGCACATATAATACACATAAAATTAATAAATTGTAGCAAGCTTTCTTGGACTACCAGCCCCCAAATCATGACATAGACTTATTATTAGCTATGAATGCTTGGCTTTAGTTTATGTTCGTTTCTAATTAGCTCTTATAATTTATTTTAACCTGTTTCCCTATATCACCATTTTGTCTTGGAACTTTTTAACTTTTCTTTCATTGTATATGTCCTACTTTTCTGTTTCCTCAGTGTCTGGCTGACTGGCTGGCTGACCCCTGGAGTTTCCCTCTCTTTCTCCCTCATAGATTCCTTTTTCTATTTATTCTCTCTGCCCACCAGCTCTGCTTATCCCTTTACTGCCTATCTATTGGCTGTTCAGCTTTTTATTAAACCAATCAGGTCCCTTAGGCAGGTAAGATGAAACAAATGTAACACATCTTTGCATAGTTAAATAAATACAGCATAAACAAATGTAACACATCTTTACATAGTTAAACAAAACAAATGCAGCATAAACAATGTAACACATCTTTACACAGTTAAGCTAATATACCACAACAATAAAGAAGCTATAAAGAAGAGTCCAGAAAGGAATGAGACAAAAAGAGCAGACCTGATCATAGATAGGGTCAGACAGGAGGCTCATGTAGGTTTCAACCTCCAAACACCAGTCTGAGAGGACATCAACTACTATGAATGCAGGAGGGCTGAGGCAGCACTGTGGAGATTTTAAGGATGGGAAGCTCAGGCCTGAAATGAGATCATGGGTGACATGTGCTTTGTAAGCTAAGCTCCGGAGCTCTACAGCCATCATTTGTTCACTGTGGCATCATCGAGAAGACGATGCAGAAGGTGCACACAGAGCCACCACGAGCTGCAAAATGAGTTTTCTGTATTTACAAGAGCAAATTCAGGAAGCAACTGTAAATGTGAATACATGTCTGTATAGCAGGACCTTCCATCTGTGAGTGTGAATACTTTCTCCGAGGACATTTTTTTCTTCCTGTGATGTGGACAAAAGTAGACTTTCTTGGATTCAGGAGTAGCGGTGTGACTTTGTAACTCTGTGATGTCTTCCAGCTGGAGGGGCGGTGGAGGGGGGTCACAGCAAAGCAGACACTTTCTAGGGGTTCCCAGCAGTGAATCAACAACTCTCTGCTTATAGCATATTTGGTGTCGCACATAGTAGGGGAGGGTGTCCCCAGTGCTGTGGGATCAGCTTCTGCCAGAGCCGTTATGTGCCAGATATGGCTTCCCACTCCTCATTTCACACACGCCATGCCTATGCCCAGTCTATTCTCCTTTTCCATCCCTTCCATGGTCCTCTGCTCAGCCTCTCCTCACATCCATGAATGGACGTTAGCCCCTTGAAGTTTCCATCCAAATTCTCCCCACTGTGACCCTACTTGGAACCACACTCCAGTTGCTCCTCTCCACCTACCCACAGTATCTTTCACTAGAAAACAACAGTCTATGTCCAAAGCATATTTGTTTACACCTACTTTCTGAAGGACTGTATCAATGGCCTAGGAACCTGAGGACTAGCCTGAGACCATACAGCAGATAATGAAGATCCAGCCCATTCTGCCCCTGAGATCTGAGAGGCAGAGACATTGCCCTCTCTACTCCCTCACTCCCCAGCCTTGCCTCTAAATTCTTCCTGCCTGGCCTCAAGGTCCTGGCATTGAAGCCTCCTGCATTCCACTGCAATGGGCCCTTCCAGGGTAACAAGATGCCCTGCTCCATTCAGATGCTACCTTCAACCCAGCCAAGTGCTTCCTGTCTTCACTTTCCACAGAGCTGGCCATCACCAGACCTGGCTCTCCATCCCGTGAGACTTCCTCCAAACCTGACCCTTTCCTCCCCAGCAATGGTCTTCAATAAATATGAACCAACTACAGGGCGATTAGTCCCTACTGCTCTACAGTGTCATGTGTAGCCGTGAGGGGTCCCAGGTGCTTCCTCGGAATGCACGGAATACATGGGATTGGCTCATATTCAGCTGTGACAGGTCACAAGCAAAAATCTATGTGAGTTGGAACAGTTGTGGGAAGAATCTTCTAGCTCAGGCTAGGTGGTGGGAGGGACCCAGGGTAGGGTAGGGGCTGTCAGGGAAGGGGAGCGGCTGCTCACAGGTTGGAGCAGGAAGCAGCTCAAAGTAAGTCATCCTACAGCTCCCCCTGTTGGTGGAATTTAAGAGAGACCCAGACGGAGTCTTAATTTTGTTGCCAACATTTTCCAGATGGGAACCTGGGCCTGAGGGAAGTGAAATCAACTTGCTCAAAGGACTAATAAATGGCAGCGCTTGGGTCAGAGTCAAGTGTGCTGACACGTGTCCCACCCTGCCCCCTGTCTGTAAGGTGCCGGCGGAACGCTATGGGACAGGTGGGCATGAATCTATGGGAATGGATATCTATGGTGTCTGTACCCCCCCCCAGCAACAAACAGCCTTGAGCACATAGTGCCCAGATCCTGGCATAAATGAAAAAGTCATAGAGATGGGACAGAACCAGCCCTGCCCTAGGAGCCTACTGTCTCCCAGGGGAGATGTGGAGACAAATAATGGAGGAGCACGTGCACAGCGTGGTGCTATTGAGAAGCCAAGTGTTGCAGGAATAAGGCAGAACTCGACGTTCAGAGCCCCTGCTAGCCATCCTCTACTGCCACCCAGGGCCAACCAAAGTGGTCCTAACTGCCAGCCTCTCTGCCCTCCTCAGATGTCAGGATACAGTCATCTCTGCCTCCTGCTGGCTGAAAGGGGTACTGCACCCTTTAAGTCATCGCTCACCACTGGCCTCCTCTCTAAAACCTGTCTTGATATCCACCCCTCTAGTAATTTTATCCCTGGGCAAAGGAGCACTTCCTTTTGACTTTACCCCATGCTTATAGCTCAGCTGTCACCCTGAAATATCTGTATTTATTAACCCTTTGTGCACCCCTAACCCCTCATGTGTCTCCTGTATTTTTTTTTATCACTGGATAAATTCTGGAAATTCGTGGATGAATGCTTGATGAACTCACGGGGGAAAAAAAAAACAACTGAGACCAACTGAAACCCAATCTTAACACACACACCAGAATACCAGAATGGTATTCTGGTAACTTATCATACCATTCAGTACATCTTTCAACTGAAAGTCTGTCCTCACCAAGGGACATTGGACCCAAGACATCTTCCAGTCTTCATGGGGCATCTTTGAGTAGTGATATTGCTCACACTGGACACAAAGACCTCGGCCCCTGGGCTGCAGCAGGGACTCTGCAGTTTGACTGTTAGACTCAGAACAAAGTTTACACTCTGAGTCACGCTAGAGAGGAAGTAGGAGCCCTTAAGTCTCTCATCTTCCTGGCCTTCAAGCTCTACCTTGGGCCTTGCTAATACTGGCTGCCTGGACACCAGATTCTTCTATGGACTTAGCATCACAGAGTCCCTAGGAGTATGTGGAAGTCCCTTGCATTCTCCCAGTAGCCTACAGGATCTTCTGTATGTTCCCACTGGTTTCCTATCACCTCCGGCTCACTCTTGAGTAACAAAGAATCTCTCCGTTACTCTCTCCAGACTCAGAATCCTTGGATCTCTTTCTGACTGCTCTCCACATCTCCAGGCACTACAGGCTGCAGTACCATCCGTACTGGCCACCAGGCACAGGATTGACAGGACCTCAAACAGGGCAGGAAGCTGGAGACAGGAGCTGATGCAGAGGCCATGGAGGAGTGCTGTCTACTGGCTTGTTCCTCATAGCTCACACAGCCTGCTTTCTTATAGAACCCAGAACCGCCAGTTCTGGAGTGTCACCCACCACAATGGCCTGGGCCCTCCCCCACCAACCTGCAGCCCACCCCCACCTTTTGATAACAGTGACATAGAAATGTAAGCCAAAGCCAAATAAACCCTTCCCTTCCCAAGCTGCTTTGGTCATGATGTCATAGCAGCAATAGAAACCCTAACTAAGATAGGTACATACATATTTCCATACCCTGATCTCTGTGTGGACTACCCTATAGATGAAAATTAGCTATCCTGGGGTCTATGGGAGCCCTGAGTAGCAAGGCTCAGGCTTCCCAGAAAGAAAGCATGCTGTTTTTTGTTTTTTGTTTTTTTTTTTTTTTTTTTTTTTTATGTAAAAAGCTCCTGCTGTGTGCATGTGTGGGCACAGATTCCAGGAGCAGGCTGCATTCAATGTAGCATTCCAGCCCCTCCTCAGGGAAGGAGGGGCAGAGTAGAGAGCTGGGCCGGCACTCTCTGCTGCCTGGTAACAGGATGTTTACATGTCCGATTTCGAGGAGTCAACACACAAGCAAACATCTGAGGTATAAAAGGTAGACTTGCTACTCCTTTTACAAATGGAAAACAACAGTGGACTTGAGGGGAGAGCCAGAGGTGGATCTTGGAGACCAGGCAGGCCCATCCCTGAGTCCTAATGTGAAGGCAGGCCAATTGGGGTTCTGGAACTCCTGGCTGCGCCGTCTTATAGGCCACGGAGTCTATAGCTTCATCTACATTTCTCTCCATCCATATACCTTCCCCTATTACACTCCAGCTTTTGCTACTCCCACCACGCCAGCCCTGGCCTGGAGAGAGAAAGAAACTAGAACTGGCAGAGAGCAAAAGGCACTCTAGAGCCACTCAATTAGGCCCCATGTGGCTCTCAGGCTGGGGAGACCAAGGACTGCTCGATGCCGTGGTCCCCAGACCCTTAGAGTTTAGTTGCCACTCACCTGGCCTCCTCCTGGAGAGGCTTCCCAAACCCAAAGCCAAAGGCTCCAGCATCCTCATCATGACTTTTTCATTTGTTGTTAGGTTTCCTCTACTTTCCAGAAAGAAGGCTCACAGTAAGTATGACCAACACATCTTACCTCCCAATGGACACCCCACCCCACTCCCACCCATGTGTGCATCCCCATCTGCCTCACTCTGGGATGGCCCAGCTGTGCTGCACGCTGGAGCCGTGGCTGACACAGGCCTCCATTTCTTAGTCTATATTGATATTATGAATATAAGATGATATAATCCCCACGGGTGTGCAGCAGCCTCGTGGGGTTGGCAAAGCTTTGCATTGAGTCACAAACTGCTCAGTTCCTCCATATACTGACTGTGGACACAGACTCAGGACCACAGTGTGTGCCTAGACCATGGGGCTATACTGCTATACTAGTAATGGCTTATCATTACTCGCTCGCTCTCTCTCTCTCTCTCTCCCTCTCGCTCTCTCTCTCTCCCTCTCGCTCACACACACACACACACACACACACACACACACACACAGACACACACAGAGTCCCTTCTTCCTTGGTATCTACGACCTTGTATGACACATGGAACCTCAGGGGTGGCATCTGAAGGACGAACATGAAAGGAAGATGGAAGTCACCTTGAACCACCTTGCCTACAAGGACTATTTGTTAAAATTTTCTCTGCTTTCCTTAGACTGTCGATGCATAGCTGTTGAGGATGTCCTACATGCCAGCAGTTTGCTCTAAGTACTAGGAATCCCACAGGAATCAGAGAAAATTTCTACCTCAGACAGCACTCAAGAGACTCAGGCAGGCAGGCAGATCACAAGTTCCAGCATAGCCTGGGCTACAGAGTGAGAACCCCCGTCTCCAAAATATTAATAAATAAATGACCTGGCCCATTCAGGAAAGGGTTTTTTCTTATTTTTTGGAGAAGTTGAATGTTTAATGAAATTCAAGCCTCTCCCTCTCCAGAAAGCACTAGGACTACAAAAAGAAGAAGCAGCTGAGACGAGGGACCCAGGAGACACCTTCAGTGATCGATGTGAGCGTCATTAACAATGGGCATCTAATTACAGTGGCACTGTGGGCTGCAGCAGGAAGAGAAGAGTCCCTCCTGTGATGGTCTGGCCGAAAACAAACAGTCCAGACGTGATAATGATGCATCAGAAATTCCCAAGCGAGAGACATTCTACATTAAAATGTTTAAATTGAGGAGTCCAAAAAGACTGAGGGATATTCCAATTCTTTCAAATTCTGAGTGTCATGTAGTAGTTACACGGAATGTTCCAACTTATCCAGGAGATGACAGCACACATTACCAACCACAAATGGTTTAGAGGGGAAAGTTTTTGTATTAGTGCTTGGAACTTATCTATAAGTAAGACAGGTTTGTTTTTTTCTTTTTTAAAGTTAGTCAAAGGTAAATTTTTTGTTTTGTTTTGGTTTTTGAGGCAGGGTTTTTTTAGTGTAGCTTTGGTTTTCCTGGACCAGGCTGGCCTCAAACTCAGAGATCGGCCTGCCTCTGCCTCCCTGAATGCTGGGATTAAAGGCACCAATCACCACCTGCCCATCCAAAGGTGATTTTTAAAGAAACACTGTAGTGGCATCTTGCTCCACCAATAGATTTGAGGTACTGGCCTTAGGGTGTGGTTTCAATGTGTGCATGTGATCCCTATAGGGAAGAGGAGAGGCCTTGCTCTCTTTCTTGGGTGGTGGTCTGAGCATCCTGCATGGCAGAATCCTGGGCCTTTAGGGCAGAAGTCCGCATCGGCTGGGTAAGTGTTCCCCACATAAATATCTTTATTCTTTATTCAGGCATTTGTGGACTTCCATTACTATGCCTTCAAAACACAGAAAGAAAAAGAAGTGATAAATGGATCAGTGGGTAAATTTGCCTAAGCATGAGGATTCAAGTTCAATCCTCAGGACTCAAATAAAAAGCCAGGCCATCACTGGGAAATGGGAACAGGAGGATTACAGGAACTCCCTGGCCAATCTAGTCATCAGTGTCAGGTGAGGTCCAGGTTCAATAAGAGACACTCTTAAAACATAAAGAGGAGAGTCAGGCATGATGGCACATGTGTTTAGTTTCAGCACTCAGGAGGCAGAGGCAGGTGGATCTCTGTGAGTTTGAGGCCAGTCTGGTCTACAAAGAGAGTTCCAAGACATCCAGGGCTACAGAGAAACCTCATCTTAAAAAATCCAAAATAAATAAATAGGAAAGTGATAGAAGAAGACACCTATACCTGATTTCTGGTCCCCACAAGAGCATATACATACAAATAAATAAGTAAAAACTAAAAAATTAAAACCAGAACAAATAGGCAAGGTGTGGTAGTGCCTAATCCCAGCACTCAGGAGGCAGAGGCAGGTGGATCAAGACTAGCCTGGTCTACATGGTGAGTTCCAGCCAGCCAGGGCTACAAAGTGAGACCCTATCTCAAAACAAAAATACCATAAAAAGTGAAAAGCCTTGCCAGGCGTTGGTGGTGCATGCCTTTAATCCCAGCACTTGGAAGGCAGAGGCAGGCAAATCTCTGTAAGTTCGAGGCCAGCCTGGTCTACAGAGCTAGTTCTAGGACAGGTTCCAAAACCTAGGACAGAGAAACTCTGTCTCGAAAAACAAAAAACAAAACAACAACCAAAAAAGTGAAAAGCCTTGGGAAATTATTTCTTTATTTAAAAAAAAAACTGTTGCTTAAAATTATGATTTTAAGGAAGTAAAATGTTTGATAGCACTATGACAACTGAAATATAATGAAACATTAATGATGGCTACAGAAGTAGTATGCCAAAATATATTTACCTAAATCTTTAGGCACAACTCATGCTTCTACATGTGCAGGGCAAAGGGACTGTAAGTTTATGGCCAGTCTGAGCAACCACATCTCAAAATAATTAGGGACTAATTGGGAAAAAAAGAAATCAGCAGAGAGGCAGATAAGAGATTTAGAGGTAATAGAAGTTGAATATGGTCATAATACTTTATATTCCTGTACAAAACCGTCAAAACAAAAATTTAAACAACTGTTAAAAATTAGTTTGGATGCCACAAAACATTATATGAATCTTTATCACTGATAATCTTTAACATCTTACAAGATTATTTTCAGAGGCAGGGGAGATGTCTCATTGGGTTAAATGGACAAGCTCCACAATTCTGACAACCTACTTTACTGAAACCCATGCAGAGTGCTGAATGTGGCATTGAATCTGTAGGACACCTGCAGTGAGGTGGGGTGGGGACAGGTTTACCTGACAGCTTGCAGGCCAGCTGGCCTGAAAGATACAGGGCAATAGTAGAAACAAAAAGAGAAAAACTGCTTCAAGACCTTCTCCAACTCCTGAAAATTGTACTCTGACCTATGTGTGTAAATAAATTAAAATTTTACAATTTTTTTCTTCAACAAAATTTTCAAGTCATAGTAGGAAGCAAAGTACCATATTAACTTCGTACTGGTTACTTCTGTGGTTGTTGTAAGAAATATCTGGAAATGCTACTTAAGGAAAAAGACTTTAGATGTGCACTTGTGTGTGTTCTGTGAGCCTGAAAGTGTTAATCCCCAGAAGCTTCAGGTCCAGGCACTTGTGAACTGACCGACATCAGTGCTAGGAACCAAACCTGGGTCCCTTAAAAGAGAAGGTGCTCTTAACTGCTGAGCAGTCTCTCCAGCCCCAGGAAAGTGTAGCCTCAGGAGCAGGGAGTAGCCCATCACATTGTTTCCAGTCAGGAGCTAGAAAGGGGCTAGAGCTGAAGTCAACTTCTTTCATTCAGTCTGGGACTCCAATCTGGGTAATGAAGGAGATGGTGCCGTACCACATTTAGGGTGGGAGCTGGGCATTGGTGGTGCACACCTTTAATCCTAGACTCAGGAGGGAGGCAGAGGCAGGTGGATCTCTGTGAGTTCGAGGCCAGCCTGGTCTACATAGAGAGTTCCAGGACAGACTCTAAAGCTACAGAGAAACCCTGTCTCAAAAAAAAAAAAACAAACATTTATGGGATTTATGCTCAGTTAAACATTTCTAGAAAACCAGAAGTGTGTTTCCATAGTGATCCTAAATCTCCTCATCCCAATAAGTTGACAATGCAGTCTAACCATCTAAATGTCCAAAAAGTAAACATTTCTCTAATGTTGACTTTTCCTAAATTTCTATGTCTCTTGACTTGTTTCAGAATGTAGATGTTGACTTATCTTAGTAGATACTAAAGCAGAAGGTCTAAAAAGCATCCAGACATGCATTCCCATGCAGCTTCTGAACATTTTCTCCTTAAACTTATTTTGCAACTACAGATGCCTCTGCTTTGTTTTCAGATTGTTGTTCCTGTAGTCTGCTGTCTGTCCTCTGGGAGGCAATAGGAATGCTAATCCCAAAAGAAGGCAGCCCACCAAAAAGACCCCAACCATCATGCTAGATTCCAGACACCAGGAAGCAGCCTCTTATTGTAACATGATTGTGTACCATATATCCCAGAACTCAGGAGGCAGAGGCAGGCAGATCTCTGTGAGTTTTAAGTCAGCCTGGTCTATATGGGGAATTCCAGAACAGTGAGACTCTATCTCAAAAAGGAAAAAAAAAATGGAGCACCATCCAGCTGGAAGATACCCAAGTGTACCACCCAGGTCCCCTTGGCCCAGAGCAGGAAGGTGCCACTACAATAAACATATGGAAAAGATAGAAAAATGGAGCACTGGGTGTACTTAGAAAGAGGCAGAACTGGAAACAATGGAGATGAAAGGTGAGGCAGAGGGCTGAGGTCCACATTGCCCTGTGGGGAGTGTGGGATGCTGTACAACAGCCTAGAGCTTATGCAGATGCAGACTCAGTTTCCAAACCTGCTGCCTGGCCACAGGATTCCCCTGGCTCTGGGCAACAATGGAGGCCCAAGACGAGGAGAGGTTCACTGTCTGGATTGGGCCTCCTCAAAGAACTGCCATAGTCCAGGATGCTACCAGAGACCATATTGGTGTCTGTAGTCCATGCTGCTGTCCCAGGCCATGTTGAAGCCATGTGGATGTATACAGTCTGTGCTGCTGCCTAATGCCTTGGTGATGTCCTTGGGCTGTTCCACCTGGGAGGGGAGGGCACCCTGATGGGAGTGGCATTTGTAGCCACCTGAGGCCATGTTAAGACCGATGGCCCATGTAGCATCCTGATACAGTCAAAGGCTATGCTGATGTCTGCAGCCTGTGTTACCATCAAAGCACATGAAGATGTCCATGGTCTGGGCTGCCTCCTGAAGTCATATTAATGTCCCAGGGGGCCAAAGAGCTGGCCCCACCCCACACTTAATCACAGCATACTGAGGCAGAAGATGGTGTGGGCACAGGAGAACTGGTCCCACCCCTCTCTAACTACCTCATGGCTCTCCTCAGTTGATGCTTCTGGCATGGATGGAGGTGGGAAGAGACACACCCTTGGGGCAGGTCATGCTGGGTTAGAAACATAGTTTCAAAAACAAACAGAGGAATGAAAGAAGGGAGAAAAAGAGAGAGAGAAGGAGGGAAGGAGGAAGAGAGGCAGGGAGGGAGGGAGGCAGGGAGGGAAGAAGGGAGGAACTGGTATTAAAGAATTGGAGTCATTGCTGTGACTAAACTTGACCTTATACTTAAGGCTTTGGAGTTTCTTATTTGTGGGGTCCTCAGAATCCTATCAGGGGTATGTGCTTCCTAACTCCAAAGAACGGTGGTAGGCTCACAGGCCCAGGAGCGGCAGCCTCTCTGGACCAAGTGGGGTTGTAGTAAAGATCTCGCTGGGGCCTCCAGAAATGTTTCAGGAATGAACGCTCTTTCAGGTATAAGCACTCCAAGGCCTTCCGGGAGCTGTCCTGGCTTTGGTCCACTGGTGACATCTCCTCTCTTCCACTCTCATTGATGCCACAGTGCTAATTCCAGAGAGATTCCCACAACACTTGGAATTTGTTTATAAGAGGAATTTGGACAAGTATGGAAAAGGAGGTTTAAGAAAACCTAGAGCACAGAGGCCGGGGTACAGTGATACTTTTCTTGTTTGTACTCTAACAAATAAATCTCACCTGAAAATCAGAAGGCAGAGATAGCCACTAGTTAACCATAGAAGCCTGGAGGTCTGTCGAGACAGACAGGAAGTGATATGGTTGAACGGAGGGAGGGATATAAGGTGGGACGAGACAGGAGCTTTTTTGGCTGGGATGGAAGGCGTGCTCCACTAATGCCCGGCTTATTCTAGGAATGTGATGGCCTGGGACAGTGACTATTTCTCCCCCTTTTCCTTCATTTACTGTGTGCCAGTTCTTTTCAAATTAGCCAACTGAGTAAGGTCGTGAGGTCTGATCATGGAGAGGCAATGGGAAAAAAGACACAGCCACCACCTGAGGCAAAATAAAAACCAAATGAACTTCCTGTTGAAATGTATTTGCTTTTCTGAGCATGTCCTCTTAATCGAGAGTAAAGCTTGCCTTGTCCAGACACTTCGGTGGGAATGGCGGTCTCTTCTTTGCAACCTTGAGCTTATCTCTAATAGACCAAAGACCAGCTGAGACATTCATCATCCCAGTCTGAACAACTACTGAATTATTGGCCTTTCCACTGGTAGACAGCCACTGTTGAATGAGCTGGACCACAGCCTATAAGCCACTCTAACAAATCCCCTTTTAATATAGATTCATTCTATCAGTTCTATTCCTCTAGAGAACCCTGACTAATACAGACTATGGTACCAGGAGTGGTTCTAGAGAGACAGAATTATAAGAATGAGTATTTTAAAGTATCTGGAATAGACTTCCAATTTGCTGACACCTACAGTTAATGATGCCTCTCCTAGAAGCTCAGGGAGTACTAAAACGCCACGGTGTGAACTATTAAATCAATTTTGCAGATAAATGCATTTGATTATCCTGATTCACCTAGTGTGAGAAGAAAGAATTTAGTGAAATAATGAAGCTGGCTGATTGCTTTTAGCATCACTGGATAAATTGACAAAAGAAAATAATGAGCTCCATGGTAAAATTGAGCAGCTCCAGATTCACACACAGTATAACAGTTTCTACATGTGCCCTGGAAGGGAATCGTCTCTCTGGCAGCCACAAAGCTGTTGCAGAAGCCCAGATTTCAAGATTAGCTGAATTATAATGAAAATCCAAGTCCTAGTGGTGGAAGGTGTTGGCAGTTAAAGTAAGGGCACTGATTAGTAAGCAATGGGACCCTGTAACTTGAGATGGAGATGTATGTGTGGGCCCTAATAAGACCCAACACTCAAATTTTGAAGAAGGCTCTGCACTGTTAGCAGAAGATGCAACCCCAATCCCTACCTCCTAGAATATTGCCTTCTCTGCCTTTGCCTAAGGAAATTAGCCCTTCGTTGCCTGTTGAACCAGAGGTAACCTTCCCTGAAGATGCCAGGCAAGACAATACTGGTGTCCCCCAGGGCCCACCAATAGTTGCCTCTAGACCTATAGCCAGACTCAAGGCAGAGGAGGCTCCTAGAGGGGAGGTAGAAAGTGTAGTTGTGCCACATGACTAAAGAGCTTAATGAGTTTGCTAATTTATTCAGGTAAAATCTGAATTCAGGTAAAACTTTAAGAGTGTGAGATAATGGTGGAAAGAACATAAAACTGGCCCAGGCTGAGTTCAATGTGAGCCCACTGAGGGCAAGTCTAGGTTTGACATGGAATTTCAAACAGTTTAAGAAAACATATCGAAGTTTTGTTTGAATGGTTCGCTGAAGCATTTGCCAAAAGAGGTCTACTGAAAAGGAGTTAGTTAATGATGCCTATGATATCCCTTAGCTTAGTGAAGGGAATTTAAGACTCAGGGAAATCACAATGTTAGAGTGGGTATGTTGTGTAAAACCTAATCCTCCACAATGGGAAGGCCCTGAAGACATGTCTGTCACTAAAACCCCATAAAATACAAAATGGTGATGGGGCATCAGCTTTTGTTCCTTGTGCCAGACCTTAGGGTTGGAGATGTTGCCTAAGACAATCAGAAAACACAGATATTTATAACAGTAGCAAAACTAATGGTTATAAAGTTACAATGAAAACATTTTAAAATTTTATTTATTTTTATTTTATGTGTATTGGTGCTTTACCTACATGTTTGTCTGTGTGAGGATGCCAGATCCCTTGAAACTGGAGTTACAAACAGTTGTGAATTGCCATAGATAGATAGATAGACAGACAGATATATGTAAAGTGAATTTATGAGAATGACTTACAGGCTTCAGTCCAGCTAATTCAACAATGGCTGGCTATGAACAAAAAGTCCAAAAATCCAGTAGCTGCTCAGTCCAAAAAGGCTGAATGTCTCAACTGGTCTTCAGTATACTCTGGTATTCTGAAGAAGTCAGATCTAATGCCAGTGTGGGAATAAACTAGCTAGATCTTGGTTGGCTGGAGAGATGACTGCTCTTCCAGATTCAATTCCAAGCACCCACATGGCATCTCACAACTGTCTGTAACTCCAGTTCCAGGGGACCTGACACCAACGGCAAAACACCAATGAACATTTAAAATAAGATCTGGATTAAGGCCTGTCTTCCTACCTCAAAGAGCTCAATTAGAAATGGATCTTCCTACTTCAAATTAAGCAAAACTCCATCACAAGTATGCCCTCAAATTTTGGATATTAGTTAAGTCCAGCTATAGTAAAGTTGACAACCAAGAATAACCATCACATGGTATTTATGGGCATAAAATAGATAAGAGGTCTACTACATTTTTGTTTGATCTGTATAAGCTGGCAATTTCTCAGACAAATTAAAGAAAGGCTACACTGGGTCATTGCAAAAGGGAACTCAGCCCAAGACCAATTTCCAGACTTGAGCCAGTTTAGATCCAGAACCCCTTGAATAAAGGGACAGTCAGGGCCTCCTGAGGAAGGACCTTGATAAAATACCTAATAGTTTTACTGTTAGCTGATGGGGTATGTCCTTCTGTAAGCTGTGAATATATGTCTCTCTTATTGGTTGTTGAATAAAGCTGTTTCAGCCAATAGACAGGCAGGATTTAGCCAAGTGGGAAATCTAAACAGGGATAGAGGAAGGTAGTAGGCAGAGTCAAGGAGACACCATGTAGCTACTGGGGAGGTAAGACACATGGATATACATAGATTAATACTTATAGGTTAATAATTAAGAGAGAACTAGCCAATAAGAAGCCTGAGCAATAGGCCAAACAGTTAATAATTAATAAAGTGTCTGTGTGTTTATTTGGGACTAAGTGACAGGACAGAAACTTCTGTCCAGAGTTAGCCTTTCTCTACTCCTACCATAGAGGACACACAGCCTTTTACACTGGGAGAATGGAAATAATCAAATTTCCCAGGGTCTTTTGGATACTGGTTCTGAATTAACACTGATTCTGGGAGATCACAAGCAACATTGTGGCCCTCCAGTTAAAGAAGGAGCTTATGGAGGTCAGGTGATTAATGGAGTTTTAGCTGAAGTCCAACTGACAGTGGGTTCAGTAGGCCCAGTGGGTCCTCGAATTCATCCTGTAGTTATTTCCTCAGTCCCAAAATGTATACTTGGGATAGATATACTTAGAAGTTGACAGAATTCCTGCATTGGTTCCATGACCTGTGGAGTGAAGGCTGCTGTGGTTGGAAAGGCCAAATGAAAGTCTTTGGAGTTGCCTCTGCCAGGAGAAACAGTAAGTCAAAGACAATATCACATCCCAGGAGGAATTGAAGAAATTAGTGCCACTGGCAAGGACTTAAAAGATGGGGGGCAGGGGTGTTCCCACCACATCTCTTTTAACTCTCCTTGTTGGGCAGGTCCAGGCTGCTGTGCAGGCTGCTATACTCCTTCGATCATATGACCCAGCAGATCCAATAGTACTTGAGGTGCCACTGGCTGACAGGGATGCTGTTTTGAGGTGAATCGCATAGGAGACCTTTGAGATTTTGGTACAAGGCTCTACCATTGCCTGCAGACAACTATTCTCCCTTTGTGAGACAGCTCTTGGCATGATACTGGACCTTTGAGGAAACTAAAATTTGACAATGGGCCACTCAGTTACCATGGACCTGAGCTGCCATGAGCTGCATGTTATTTGACCCACTGAGTTATAAAGGAGGATGTACACAGCAGGAATCCATTAACCTCTAGAAGTGGTAGATACATGACCAGGACCTCACTAACACTGAGTCCTCTGGCTTCTCCATGCAAACAGACATACACAAGAAAGCCTAGAAAACAATCAGCTGACATTAATAGGCAATTCTGATGGTAGCTCAGAAAATCAAAATGGCTGCAGGGTGCCTGTGGCTTCTCACGGGAATTGAATTAGAGCCCATTCATGTAACATTGTAGCAGACAACCTGGTTATATTTTTCCTGAGCCCTGAAACTTCTTGCTAGACTGTTTTAAAGTGACAGACATAATTAATGCAATAGAGACAATTTCAAGGCATCTGAGCATTCAGGAAGTAGCATGGATGTTACTGGATACCGTTAACTAAATTACAATCAGAATTGAAGCAAGAAGCAAAGTAGAACGATTGAACACAGTGCAATTTGGGCAGAAAAGCCCACCTAGGGCTAAGGCTAAGGAAGGCATGAAGAAATCATCAATGTTTTAAAAGAAACAAAAAGTGTCAGGCATGTGTCATGCTTAAAATCTAAGCACTTACTGGGAGGCAAAGGTGGCCAGATCCTGGTAAGTTTGAGGGCAGTTTGATCTCCATAGTAATTCTAGGCCAGACAAAGCTAGTGAAACTCTGTTTCAAAATGCAAACAAACAAAAACTAAAATAAAAAGAAGCTGAGAACTCTGAGGCAGGACAACACGGAAGATTCCTCGAGGACATCTCAGAAGTCATCAGACCCCACGAAGAATAAAGGACATGAAAGTATGAACTAAGACTTTCCCTTGAGAAGAGAGTGGTTTGGTCACTGTGCTCTGCGGGGTTCATTCCACCTTCAGGGTTCACTCCACCATGCTCTGCCACACAGCCGGTACCCAACAGTGTCTGCATACAGTTCCTCCTAGTGGTAGACCTTGGTATTGTCCCCTGGTGTTGATGGCATGCAGACTGTCAGAATTAAGAGCTTCCACTCAGATTTCAAAGGAAAGCCTCAGGTGACAGGCAATGCGCAGAAAGACCGATTTCCTGGGAGCAGCCCATGAGAAGGTGGCATGTAAAGATGTAAGGATGAAGCCAGAGAGTCCCTGCCAAACCCAGAGAGTTAGAAATGCCAGGAACAAAACTGCAGTCAGTGAGAAGAACTAGCCAGAGAGAGCGGCAACATGGACTGCAACCAGCACAGCAAGACCATGGAAAGGACACCATAGTCCAAATGTCAGATGTGGAGTTACAGGGTTTTAAATGTTTTGTGTTGGCTTTTGGTCTTGCTTTAGTCATATTCTTTCCTGTCTTTGTTTGAAATGGGAATGTTTGCTCTGTGTTGTTATAATTTGGAAGTGTGTGACTCTATTTTGATTCGATAGGGAGGGATCTTCAGCTAAGAGTGTGCCTTGCATCTCATAGGAAACTTTGATATCAGACTCTGGACAATGTTAACAGAGTGGGTACTGTTGGAAATAGACAGAATGCATCTTGCTAGGTAGGAACAGATGAGTAAGGGTGTCATGCCAATGGGTAGACATGATTTGATCTTAATTGTTAACTTGATCAGACTGACTGAAGAACTCTTCGGGACTTGTCTGTGAGGACATTTCCAGAGAGGGTTAAATAAAGAAGGATTTCCCGTGGATGGTACCATCCAATAGACCAAGGCCTCAGAGACACTAGTTCTGCTTTTCTGCTTTCCTCAAACGCTCCATGATCTAAAGCCATATCTGCTTGCCCTGATCCGCACTTGCTGCTTGTGTAAATGTGGGTGAGCTAGCCTTTCCAAGTCTCAAAGTCCCTGAATGAAAGTAGGCAAGATAAGAATAGCATCTCCACATCAGGCCTATTGCTTCTACACACACACACACACACACACACACACACACACACACACACACACCTTAATAATAAAAGCCCAGAGGCTGGAGAGATGGCTCAGGGGTTAAGAGCACTGGCTGTTCTTCCAGAGAACCCGGGTTTGATTCCCAGCACCTACATGGCAGCTCACAACTGTCTACAACTCCAGTTCCAGGGGATCTGACACCTTTCCTTTGTACCAATGCCCATAAAATAAAGTTAAACAAATTATTTTAAAAAGTAATAATAAAAGCCCAGAGTCAGATATAGGATGAAATGCAGAGAGATCAAAGAGACAAAGGAGCAAAGCCACAGCCACCTTACCTGCTCAACCTCCCAGCTAAAAAAAGAGTGAACTCCTGTTTCCTCCTGCCTTATCACTTCCTGTCTGTCTCTACTGACCTCCAGACCTCTATGGTTAACTAGCAGCTAACTCTACCCTCTGGTCTTCAGACAAGCTTTATTCATACAAACAAGACACACACACACACACACACACACACACACACACACACACTGCTCACTCAGGGGAAACACTCAGCGCAGGTGGCTAGAAGTTCTTCCAACCTCCAGAGCCCAGAAGCCCTGGGTGGGAAGGCCCATGTTTACTGTAAGACTGTACCTAAGTCTCTTGACCTGGATCTGTTTTCTGATTTCTACAATGATTAGAGTTGGCAGTTATTAAGGTCTGGACACAAAGAACAGGATGATAGAAAAACAAATTCATCTGCTCTGTGTTCTGAAAGTGGATGGGACTAAAAAGGCAAAGAGTATTATTCCCTGTTCCACTATCTTAGGGCTTTATTGCTGGGAAGTGATACTATGACTATGGCAACTCTTATAAAGGAAAACATTTAATTGGGGCTGGCTTACAGTTCAAAGGTCCAGCCTGTTATCATCATGGTGTAAAGCATGGCAGCACACAGACATGGTACTGGAGTAGAGCTGATCAGGCAGCAGGAAGAGAGAGCGACCCTGAGCCTGGCTTGAGCATTTGAAACCTCAGAGTCCACCCCAAGTGACACACTTCCTCCAAGAAGGCCACACCAAGTAGTGGCCCTCCCTATGTGCCTGTGGGACCATGTCATTCAAACCACCACACCCATGCTCTGACTCTCCCCTTGATCATCATCTTCTCTCCGAAGCTCTAGTCTGAAAAGTGACATAGGAGACACTGTGCCTTGTGCTTTCTAGCACTAAGAAAGAGACACAGCATTTAGCTGGCTTCTTTGGCTTCGGAGGCACTTGAAAATATCATTGAAACCCAGTTTTTGGGTAAGCAGAAGGCTAATGACAGTTCAAGAGAGTCTAGAGCAGATCTAGGCTCTGTTACACAAGCTGCCTCACCTCTTGGGCCATGACTTTCAATGTATTCAAATACCTTTGAAATAGCCCCACTGCTGGATAACAGTGCTAGATGGAGTCTTCAGCAAGCACTGACAAGAGCCAAAGCATGTGTCCTAGACACATGCTTCTTTTCTGACATGAATTAAATTCGCAACACCAGATACAGTTAGGATATTGGCTCCTAGCACAGACTATGTACCTGGTCAATGCAGTAAGTGACATTATGACCTGAGCTGTTTATCATAAGTTTAGTGCAATATGATTTACTGAGTCATAAAGGTGCATATGTAAGTCAGCATCAAGGATCACTTCTAACCTCCAGCATTCAGGATGCTGAGGCAGGAAGATTTCTACAAGCAAGGGCTGCTTGGGCTACACAGTGAGTTTGAGGCTAGCCTGGGCTACATAAGGATACCTTGTAACAAGCAAACAAGGTAACAAACAGTTGGACATGTAAATTAGTAATCTGGTATTTGATAAAAAATGATATATTTGTACCAGATTTGATCCAGAACACATAAGTAAATTGCATGAGCGGGTGGTAGCACAAATACCATGCCTTTATTGCATTATTGCTTCTTTTCCAAAATACATCTTTTTTGTGTGTGTGCCTCACATTGAGTGGGAGGTTTCTATATAATAAACTGACAGTTGTACCAGTATGGCGTGTTGGCACTACCCATATGTACCACTCCACTCAGGTGCCCTGAAGGATAGTGGGGAAGGGACATGCATTGTCATGCACTTTGTGTATGGAGACAAATAGGCCAGAGTAAAGATGGATATGGATGCTTAGGAAGTGGGAAATAACCAGCTATTATTTAAAGTCCTAGAAGAAATAAAAAAAGGAAAGTTTAGGCAAGGAGGGTCTAGACAAGAGATAAATGTGTGGCAGGGCCATGACTAGGGGCATTTTCAGGACCCCAAGAGTGAGTACTTCAAAGCTTATGGCCCAGGCACCTCACTTGCATTACTCAGTCGCAGCCATGACAGGACAACCGACGGAAGCTGCACACAAGATTCAAATCTTTGAACCTCACCACCGAGAAACGTCTGTCCTGGAGTAGGCCTTGAGCAACATGGACGTGACTAAGCTTGTGCGTGTTAGCCAACCTTTCACTTCAGACACCAGTCAACCTGACACTAGCACAGTGTCACATCAGCGGTCACATCAGACTTTCTGGCAAGATGGAGGCTCTGCATAGGCTCAACACTCAGCTGTCTTCTCACCACTGCTGAGAGCTGGTGCTGGGTATTTAATTCCTCAGTGCAGAGATTAGCACAGCAATTTTTATCAACTCAAGTGTCACCAGCCATGTGTATACAGAGCTCAATGAGCACTGCACATGGCTGTCTCAGGCCAAGCAAGCACTTTGTGGCAGAAGCGCAACTTGCTATATAACCCAGAGTTTCCCGGTCTTACTCCATTACCCAGAATCACTCAGCGTATGAAATGGTGGAATGACCTGCTGAAGAGTCAGGTAAGCATCACTGGAGAACACGAGGCTGAAGCTCTCCCATCAGAGAGGGAGTATGCTTTATGCTGATGCTCCCAAGATGGTCCTGTTTCTCCTATAACCAGAATACACATCTCCGGAGACAGAGGGCTGGAACTCAAAATGGTTTCTCTCGGCGTCTGTATGTGTGTGCTTTCTTTCACCATAATGCTGGGGTTTTCCTAATGGCCCATAGGGAAATTCTCTACCAGTTGGCGGAATAACAATTCCATTAAGCTGTCAGCCATGCCAGGGGGAGATCACACTTGTGATCCCAGCACTCAGGAGCCTGAGCAGTAGGAATACCACAAGTTTGAGGCCAGGCTTGACTATATTGTGAGTTCTGGGCCAGTTTGTACCACAGAATGAGATGCTATCTTCAAAAACTACCCACTTCCCCAAAAAAGGAGAATTGGAAATGCATCCTCATGCTGTGAACCAATACCCCAAAGTAGGAATTCCCAATACCTGTTAAGGTAGTCAAGCCAGGTGTGTTAGTACATACATGCCTTTAGTCACAGCATTCATAGCACAGCCAGGGGCTAGAGAGATGGCTCAGAGGTTAAGAGCACTGGCTACTCTTCCAGAGGTTCTGAGTTCAGTTCCCAGCAACCACATGGTGGCTCACAACTGTCTGTGATGTGATCTGGTCCTTCTTCTGGTGTGCAAGCATATAGGCAGACAGAACACTGTATACATGATAAATAAATAAATCTTTAAAAAAATAAGAGGCAAAGGCAGGCAGATCTCTGTGAGTTAGAGGCTAATCCCACCTACATAGCAAGCTCCAAGGCAGCTATAGTGAAGGTTACATAGGCCCTGTCTCAAAAAAAAAAAAAAAAAAAATATATATATATATATATATATATACACACACACATACACACATACATACATATATACATACATACATACATACACACACACACAAATAGATAAACAAATAAAAAGAAAGAAGGACAAGAAAGAATCAGTCAAGATGGTCACGAAGAGTTGGGCCAGGAGGAGAATGTCCTACAGGCAGACACTCCCTGGGGTATCTTTTAATACCACATCAACTGATTACTATTAGTGGATAACTGTGTTAACCAACAGTCCAAGGCAGCTTGGGATGTAGACATTTGGGAAATGAAGCTCTGGAGTCTCCAGCTGTAAATAGCTCAGCCCTAAGTGCTGCTGGAGATGGGTAGTGGAGATGGGTAGTGAGGAGGAAAACCATGACTGTCAGAGCTGCTGGACCCTATCAATCACTCTGCATCTTAGTTCACTAATCCTTCTGCACTACTCTAAGAAAACTGTCTCAGCCAGCATTTCAAAGGGTATGTTGTGAATGGCTGGGTCTCTAGCTCCCTTCTTGGGGGGATAAGGAGTTAAACATATTTTTTTTATTTTTGTTTTTGTTTTTTGTTTTTGAGGCAGGGTTTCTTTGTATTGTTTTGGAACCTGTCCTGGAATTAGCTCTGTAGACCAGGCTGGCCTCAATTTCACAGAGATCTTCCTGTCTCTGGAGCTAAAAATGGGTACCACCATGCCAGGCAAGAATGTCTTTTTTTTTTTTTTTTTTTTTTTTTTTCCAGTACAAACTTAAGTGAGAAATCATAGAAAAGGTCAAAGGATTGACTGTATTGAACATAAAGCTGGTATTCAGCTTTATAGTCCTTTCTTCTTTGGCTGGGTGTGTGTGGGGGGGTGCTCACTGCACCTTGCAGGTACAAGGATCTTTTTTTTAAAGGCAGGGTCTGAGAGATCACATGATAGCCTGCAACTTGATTTCTGGTCCCTTGCTTCTACCTCCTGAGTATTGGGATGTGCTGCTCAGCTTTACGCTTACATCGTGCCTGGGACGCTAGGCAAATGCCCTTCCACCAGAGCCAAATCCATAGTTACCTTCAGTAGTTTGTGACTCATTATTTCCAAAGCGGATGCCTGGCCTGAACTCTCTGTACCACTTGTCAAAGCCTCCCTCCTCCTTCCTCCCTCCTCCTCTCCCTTCCCTCCTCCTTCCTCCTTCCTCCCTTCTCCATCCTCCCTCCTCCCTCCTTTTTCCCTTCCCTCCTCCTCTCCCTTCTCTCCTTCCCTCCTCCCTCCTCTTCTCCCTTCCCTCCTCCCTCCTCCCTCTTCCTCTCCCTTCCCTCCTCCCTCCTCCCTCTTCCTCTCCCTTCCCTCCTCCCTCCTCCCTCCTTTTCTCCCTTCCCTCCTCCCTCCTTTTCTCCCTTCCCTCCTCCCTCTTCCTCTCCCTTCCCTCCTCCCTCCTCCCTCCTTTTCTCCCTTCCCTCCTCCCTCCTTTTCTTCCTTCCCTCCTCCCTCCTCCTCTCCCTTCCCTCCTCCCTCCTCACACTTTTTTTTTTTTTTTTTTTTTGGTAGCCACAACTGGAGTTCAAATACAAGCCCTCAGAATGAAGTGTGAAACTGATCTCTCTGTGTCACCTACTTTCCTAATTTGTTGGTTTTGGTTTTGGTTGGTGTTTTTTTTTTTTTTTTTTTTTTTTAGATAAGAATTCTCTGTTTAGCCCTGGCTGTCCTGGAACTCACTCTGTAGACCAGGCTGGCCTTGAACTCAGAAATCTGTCTTCCTACCTCTGCCTCCTCAGTGCTGGGATTAAACACTTGCACCACTATACCCAGTTCAGCTTTCCATTTCTATTTTGTAATGAACACACAAACAAAAATATCACACAGCTGAATTACAGTAGCCACTCAAACACTTGTCCAGTCCCAGATTCCACACACCCCAGTGATCTATGCCATTAGAGTGTCTATTCTGAAACTGTGAGGCTTTACTCATGATTTTATACACTGGCTGTCGATCACATTTTTATGCACTTAACACTACATAAAAAAAGAACCTTGACAGAGTTGAAACTGGAAAAACAATTGGCTTTATGTCCTCTTTCACAACTCGAGTGTCTTTTGCCTGCACTCTGTCCTTCCTCACCCCTTTCTCTGTCTCCTTTCTTTTTGTTTTGTTTGGTTTTTTTCAAGACAGGGTTTCTCTGTGTAGCAGTCCTGGCCATCCTGGAACTCACCCTGTAGATCAGGCTGGCCTTGAACTCACAGAGATCTGCCTGCCTCTGCCTCCTGAGTGCTGGGATTAAAGACATGCACCGCCACCACCTAGCTCCTTTTCATTACTGAAAAAAATTCTGTACAGTATATCTCGATCATGTTTTCCCCCTCCAATCTTCCCAGACAGACCCCCACTTTCCCTACCTACCCAGATTTATGTTCTTTTATCTTTCTCTTTCAAAAACAAACCAAAAAACAAAGCCCCCCAAAAAACTATAATCAAAACAAACAAAAGACTAATAAGAAAAAAAGAAGCCAAAACAAAGCAAAATGAAACAAGTCCACAGAAATGCCCCTGAGTTCACTTTGTGTTAGCCAACTAACTACTCTTGCATGGGGAGTACTATGGAGAATGTTTGATATACCCAGTGACATTCCGTCAGAGAAAACTGATTTTTTTTTCCCCTTCATCAATCGCAGATAGCTTCTTGGTTAAGGGTGGCAGCCTTTGTCCATTTCCCCATCTTACTAGGACCCGTCTAGCTGGAACTGGAACAGGTCTTGTGCCTGCTGCCACAATCTTTGTGAGTTCATATATCATCAGTCCTGTTGTGTCGGGAAGACACTGTTTCCTTGGAAACGTCCATTGCCTCTGACTCTTACAGTCTTTCCCCTGCTCCGTCTAAATAAACCAGAGCCTTGTGGGGGTAGGGTTTGAAAAAGACATCCCATGTGGTACTGAGTGCTCCCAAGTCTCTTACGCCTCACATTTTCCCGTTGTAGGTCTCTATGTTGATTTTCATCTACTAAAAGAAGATGCTTCTCCGATGTGGGTTGATCCAGGCAGTGTGTCATTAGGGTGCTCTTAAAATTTTGCTTAGTTTTGTTTTTATTTTTTGAGCTAGGGTTTCTCTGTGTCATCCTAAACTCACCTTGTAGAACAAGTTGGCCTCAAACTCAGAGTTCCACCTGCCTCTGTCTCCTGAGTGCTTGTATTAAAGATGTGCACCCCCATGCCCAACTTAGGAGGTCACCTTATTGCTATGTCCCTTTAGTAGAATAATAGCAGTAAATTTTCCCCTAGCCCATGACCTATCTAGTTTCAAGTTCTTGGACACTTTAACAGTGTCAGGTGTGAGTTCTGTCTCATAGAGTGGTCCTTAAATCCAACCAGAAAGTGGTTGGTTACTCCCATAACATCTGTGCCACTAGGACACCAGTATTTGGCACAGGCAGGTCACTGTTGATGGTCACGGGGTTTACAGCTGGGTGATATTGATGACAACCTTTCTCCTCCTGTAGCATGTAGATTACATTCTAGTATTTTGCATGATAGTCAACAGGGCTGAAACTTCTCCATGTTTGATGGCATGCGAAAGTATTGTCTTCAGTAATAGAGCCTTACCATCACGTTGTAGAGAACAACTAATAGCTTTGACAATGGCCTGCGATGTTTGGATGTTTATTGTACATTCTAAGTCCATCTAATTTCCTAAAAGTTTTGTGATTTTCTTTCTTTGTCACTGAATAATATTACGTTTTACATACATATCAGGTTTTCGTTTCCCATTCATTTGCCACTGACATCTAGGCTACAGTGAATAAAGCAACAATAAACACAGGGTGCTAGCATCTTTGGAATAGGGTATGGAGCTCTCTAGGTCTAAGCCCAGGAATGAAATAGCTGAGTCTTATGGTAGTTCTGTTTTTAATGTTTTGAGGAATCTCCAAGCTGATTTCCACAATGGCTATATTAATTTGTACTCCGACCAACAGTGAATAAGGGTTCCTTTCTCTCCACATCCTCTCCAGCATTTGTTGATGCAGGGTGCTTGTTGATGACAGCCTTCTGACTAGGGCTAGAGGTATCTCAGAGTAGTTTCATTTCCCTGATGACTAGGGATTTTGAACATCTTGTAAAATACAAATGACCATTTGTATTCCTTCCTTTAAAAACTGTCTAGTCAATTCATCTGCCATTTGTTGACTGGAAGTTTTGTTTCCTTGATATTTAGTTTCAGTAGTTCATGGTACGTGCTAGATATTAGTCCCTTGTTTGGGGGTTTTATTTTGGTTTTGGTTTTTTGAGACAAGGTCTTTATATGTAAAGCAGACTGACCTTGAACTCATAGAGGTCTGCATGCCTCTCTAGCGCTGGGTGCAACCATACCCAGCTTCCAATAGAATCTTTTGCTTCACAGAAACTTTTATTTTTGTGTTGTGCCATCTTTAATACTCAAGACTAGTTCCTGTGATCCTGGTATTCTGTTAAGAAAGTTCTTGCCTATCCCAATGTCTTGCAGAGTAATCCTTATGTTTTCTTCTAGAAGTTTCCATTTTTAAATTAAGGTCTTAGATCCATTTTAAATTGATTTTTGTTCAAGATGAAAGATGTGAATCCAATTTCATTATTTTGCACGTGGATATCCAATTTGCTAGCACCATTTGTTGAATAGGCTTTTTTTTTTTTTCTTTTTCACTACATTTTTTTGTCCCCTTTGTCAAAAGTCCTGTTGCACTGGTCTAATCCTCTGCTTTCTTACCAGTTCCAGGTTCCATTAATCACTGTATCTCCATCTGAAGGTCGCTACTGTGATATTGCAGCTGTGTTCTTACTCTTTGGGATGCTTTGCTATCTGTACTCCTCGGTGGTGCCAGACGACTTCTTGGATTGTTTTTTCTAAATCTGTAAAATATGGCATTGGAATTTTTTAGGTATTACATTAAATCTGTAGATTAATTTCGGTAGTACAGCCATTTTCACACTATTAACTCTGCCAGTCTGGAGCATGGAATGTCTTTACACCGTCTAGAGCCTTCTTTGATTTCCTTTTTGATGCCTTCACGTTCTCCTGGAAGAGGCCTTGCTCTTCTTTGTTTAGGTGTGTTCCTACATGCTTAACTTTTTGGAGCTATCACAAATAGGATTTTTTTTTCTGAGAATACATTGTTGGTATATATAAAGGCTAGTGTTTTGGTATTGATTTTGTATCCTGAAACTGTGTTATCAGATCAAACAGTTATCTAGTAAATTCTATAGAGTATTTTCTGGTTTTTGGTTTTTGGTTTGTTGTTGTTGTTTGTTTGTTTTTCGAAACATGGTTTCTCTGTATAAGCCCTGGCTATCCTAAAACTCACTCTATAGACCAGGCTGTCCTTGAACTCAGAAATCCACTGCCTCTGCTTCCTGAGTGCTGGGATTAAAGGCGTGCGCCACCCACCACCTGGCAAGTCTTTTCCATTTCTAAGTAATGTTAAATGGGTCATAGAATCTGTTCTCCTGGGTTGACACCAAAAGATGCAGGATGCCACCTGCCCATGTGACCTGCTTCCTCCCCCCCCCACCCATCCCCAAACTCTACCTCTTAAAAGCCCCACAGTTTCCCAAGGCAAGACAGCACTGCTTGGAAGCACATGTTCAAAGCACAAACTTGTGGTGACAGTTCCGATTCAACCTCACCTGCTAACCTGTGTACTTAGAGAATCCCCCAAGGGTTGCCCTAATCCAACTCCATTATCTGCTCAAGGAAACTCCGTGTCTAGTGGATCTCATATAGCTGAAAATAAGCCCCTCCAGCCACTGGAGCAATGGCTCCATGAGCAAAAATCCTGCCGTATAAACTTGTAGGCCTGAGTTGGGAGCCTCAGCAAGCACATAAAAACTGGGCACATGCCTGTAACCCCAGTGCTGGCTTAAGGGGAGATAGTGGAGGGGGGGATAACTGACCAGCCAGTCCAGCTGAAGTTATGAACTCAAGGCTCAATGAAAGACCCTGTCTCAGAGTAGAAGGTGGAGGGGTTGGTTGAGGAAGATGCTTGCTTCGTCCTTTAGTTTCCATGTACACACATGGGCAAGTGTGCCTGTGGTACAACACAGGTATCACACAAACACAGACCCCCTACACACATACGCAAAGTTCTTCCAGAAGTCTAACCCACATCCTTCCTGTTGCTGTCCTGCCCCTCCATCCTCATGGCTCGCCTCAAAGTAAACTTCTGACTATGAATGTCTGAAGTCTTATAGAGCTTTCAGGGAGGGGACAAAGGTCAGCTAGCAAGCACTCCTCAGCAGCTACCAGAGTAAGCCACCAGCACCCCACTTGCCTGCCTCCCAGGGCCGGGTCTGTTGACTTCCAGGGCTTTCCATGACGTGGGTCCTCTTTACAACAAAGGAGGTGGGTAAAGCGACATTTCCTGTCCCTGGGGGACTCGTGAGAGGAGAGATGAGCTGCCGCGGAGTGCGTGCGTTCCTCTTTTGAGAGCACATACACCTGCCTCTATGGAGTTCTGCTTGGCTCAGACATGCCCCCAAGGTACGTGTGATGCTCAGGACTCCCCTGCCTCTACTGTCTCCCTGGGCCTGAACTCCCACTTCATTACAGCCGCTGGCCCAAGCCAGAGCTGCTCTGTCTCTGGGGCTCCATCTCGAGGCATCCCTGAGGGCAGGGGACAGGGTCTTCGGATTTTTAGGAGACTGGAACAAGAGGGCAAAAGAAGATGGCAGATGGAAGAGCATAGACCAAAAAGAGGGGCCTGGCCTGGAGGGATTCGCCTCTCTACACAGCTTCCAGGCCGTCAGAGAGCCAGCCTACTTCCCACATCAGAAGGCCAGCCTAGCTCCCAGGGTTTCTTTCTCATTGACAACGGTCCTTTTCGTCACCATCAGTCCCTCTGGAACACCGCGGCTCCTTATTCCTGTCCCTGGTCTACACCTGCCCTCAGCCTGTGGTCATGACTGTTGCTGTCAGGAAAAGCCTCTTCAGGGATGTTTGAGAGACACTCTCAGCCTGGGGTATAGGAGGAAGGGAGAGGCAATCCCCTCTTGAGAAACCCCAGCAACCCCCTTTGTTCCAACAGAGAATCGTGAAGTCCCCTCCCCAACTCTCAGCACCTCCCAGCCCATGAACTTGACCCAGGGGAGATGCCAGGAATTGGGTTGGGGGAGCAAGCCCAGCATGCAGGCTCTGAAGGAAGGGGAGGTTCAGCTCAGCCCCAGGGCCACCCACGACATGGTGAGTAGAACATGGAGGGGTACAGTTGCCTCATCTGCTCCCACCCTCTCAAGGATGAGGGCACGCAGATGGATTCAGAAGGCCAGCAGGAATGAACGGCTGGCGGAGGACAAGGCTAGATACAGAGGAAGGAGGATGTGGGACGGCCTCTTTTCCTTGCATAGCAACCCACTTGCCCTCAGTTCCTCTGGAAAGCTCAGGCCCAGCCAGCAGGGGACCAGGACACATCAGGCACTGACCCCAGATGCTGCTGCTGTCTGTGTTCCCTGTCAGCACCATTTCCCCAAAGCATTAAAAGTCCTGTCTCAGTCCCTTGCTCTCCCAGCCACCAACCAGCTCAGTGTCCTTTACTTAAGAAGAAGCCACCCTCTCCTGCCTGAGGCAACTTCCTATACCATCTCCTGCCCTCTGTGGCTAGTATGGAAGGCCATCAGAAGGCCAGAAGAAACTTATGTCAGTGGCCTTGGGAAGGACTTCCTGGGCAATCTGACCCTAAAATAGGTCGAGGTGCTGGTATGAGGGTAAAAGGGAGGCAGCTGTGCCCTCTAATTATGATTATGGCTGCTTCACACTGACTTCTCTCATACCCAGGCTTCCGCCTCAGCCTGGGTCCTAGGGAATGCCGACAAGGAGGAAGAGGTGCCTGGGAAAGATGGTCTGTCCCTGCAAGCCGAGACCAGAGCGTGGGTCCAGAAGACCCAGGCCCACTGGCTCTTGCTCAGGACTGCCCCTGTTTGGTTCCATGGCTTCATCACCCGGCGGTGAGTCACAGAAGAGAAAACCCCCAGAAGGTGCAGCGGCTGTGGGGCTGAGTCAGTCCGGAAATCATGACGGCTAGGACTCTAGTTTCCCAGACCTTTCACTGAGGGGACCCCTGGCTCAACCCACTCTGTGCCTCAGTTTCTCTCCCTCGGCTCACTTATTCTATAGGCTCTAGGCCTCCAGTCCTCATATCTTCAGCCCCATCTCTATCAGCTCTGTCCAGCCCCCTCTTCTTTCTTCCTACCCTTGCAGATCCTCCATCCGCCATTTCTCAACCCTCCTTCTCTCTCATCATCTCCTCAACCCAGCTTTTGCCTTCTAAACTCTAGCTCTTGTAACGGCCATATCTGTTGCTCCTGCAGCTGCCCCTCCAAACTATACTGCAAGGTGAAGCCCAGGGCCCCTTGGGTTGGACCCCTGACCCCTCGTCTCCACATAGTCGTGTTATACTTGCTTGGGATGGGGGTGAGGGGTCTCTTACGAAAGCCTGAGAGTCAGAAATGAGATGCAAGAGTCAGAACCGACCCCACCCTTCTCTCCAACTGTACAGGGAAGCTGAGAGGCTGCTGCAGCCCCAGCCTCAAGGATGCTATTTGGTGCGCTTCAGCGAGAGCGCTGTGACCTTCGTGCTATCCTACAGGTAAGGGGCAGGTCCTTGTTGACAAGCTGGATGCGGGGCTTTGTGCTAACCAAGGAGCAGACCCTGCGCTGACCTGCTATCTCTCCAAGGAGGGCTCAGGGCTTTTCCTTCAGCTTGGTGGGGGAAGAAATGGTAAGTCTGACCCAAAGTGGCCCCTCCAGGAGCCGGACCTGCTGCCGTCATTTCCTCCTTGCCCAGCTAGGGGATGGGCGTCACGTGGTGCTGGGCGAAGACAGTGCCCATGCGCAGCTTCAGGACCTGCTTCAACACTACACAGAGTGTCCTCTCAGCCCCTATGGGGAGACGCTCACCCAGCCCCTTGCCCGCCAGGTGAGCCCTTACCCCAAACCCACAACTCTGGCCACTGTCATTGCTGCTGCCACGTCCAGCATCCCAGCCAGATCCAGGCTCCTGGCATCTGCCTTTCTCACTCCAAACCATGACTGGCCAGACTTGCCTACCCAGACCTCTTCCAGAAAAGCACTAGACCAGACCAGAAGGGTAAAAGGGAGGCAATCAAGTTAAATTAAGCTAGGTTTACCGAGTCTCTGGAGCAGGGATGAAGAGGAGAGGTCCTGCAAACAGACCTATGGCCATGACAGGTGGACATCTCACTCATAAACCTTACCACAATAGTGGCATCAGACGGTCCGATGTCTACACGATCAAGTGCAGAGGCTGTAATGGATGCCAGGGAATGCAAGGTCCACCGCTTAGCTTGGCAGGAATTGTCAGGGAGCACCCACCTTCAAAAAGTGCAGGTGCTTCTGACCACTGTGTGTTAGTTAGCGTGGTTCTACACACTGAGGAAATAAACAATGACCAGAAAGTATCCTGACCTTCATGAGGCATCTGTTCCAGGGCAAGACAGACAGCGTAAGCAATACCGAGAACGAGCTGATGGCAGAAAGGCTGAGAGCTAGGAAGAAAGCCAGGCAGTGATGGAGAGTGGCAGGGCTGGCACTCTCACACAGGGACAGCAGGGAAGGTGGGGGGCATTTGAACAGAGACCTGAATAAAGTGAAAGAAGGGAGGCTTGAAGACAGCTGGAGGAAAAAGATTTGGGGCAAAAGTAACAGCCAGGGCAAAGACCTTGAAGTGTGAGGGTACATGGTGTGTTTGAAGAATAATGAACAGCAAGAAAGCTGCCATGGATCAGGATGACTGGTGAAATGGAGAGGTCTGAAATGAAGTCCGAAGGGTGAGGGGAGGGAGCCCTGTGGCTCTTACAGGGGTCTGAGGTTTTACTCCAGGTAATGTGCACTGGAGAGTTAGGAGCAAAGGCCTGACCAGACAGTTCATGAGGGCCAGGCAAGGCCGCTAGAGATGGAGACGGCTACCCACTTTCAGAAGGTGAGGGGAAGCTAGTGCAGGGAGCTGAAGGAGTAAGAGGGCCTGCTGGCTATTTAAAAGACGGAGCTGACAGGGTCTCTGCAGAACTAGATGAGGAAGCAGGAAGATGTTTAGATGAAGGCTCGAGGAGGAGCATGTCTCAGCCAGGGAGAAACATTTGTAGTTTGAGAGGTCAAGTAGGAAGCTGGGGTTGCCGTGTAGCTGGAAGGCCCTGAGTTCAATCCCCAGATCCACAGGAGAAAGGCTGGATCCAGTCTGGGACAAAAGTCAGAGTGGGAACTGGGCCCTCCTGCACTAACCAAGCTTGAAGGTCTGGATCCTTCTAGAACAGGAAGCCCTGCAGTGTAGCTGGAGAGACTTGGCAAAAAGGCTGCAGAGTGGCGTGAGAATTGGAGGTTGGGGGTGGGGGCATTGCCTAACGATGGTGCCAGCTGTGTATGAGCTTAGAGATGGCCAAGACCGGTGGTGGGCAGAGTAGATCTTGTGTTGGAATTGAGGTAGGAGAGTGGTGAGGTCTGAGGCTGATTTTCCTGCCATTTGAGTAGCAGGAGGGGAATAGTGCTTTTTGAAGGAAAGGCAGTGAAGTACAGGGTGGGCACTAAAAGAAAGAACTCCCACTTGGATCTAGAAAGCCCTGTGGCCTTGGCCTCCAGAAGCAGAGGGCACATGGAGCCTTTCGTGAGGCTAGCTTTAATGCGGAGCTGAAAGCGTAACTACCACGGGCTAGTTTGAAGGGAAAGTTCGTGTAGCTTCTGTTGTCCTATATTAAGCTTCTTGAGCCTGAAGAAATAAGGCCCAGCTGTCATGGAGGTTTGTCCCCATGCTGACTGTTTTGAAAGTAAAGACTCCTAGAGCCTCCTGGTTTTGCAGCCACAAGCACAGACTAGACTGCATTCTAGATGAATGAAGTTCAGTGCTGGATACATCTGTGACCAGAGTTCACCTCCACCCATAGTCCCCAGGCCTCCTCAACACCTTCTCACCCCCTTCCTCACACAGAACTCCACACGCCACACTTCTCCATCTCTTCCTTCCTCTCAGACCTAATTGCTTTTCCCGAATTACCTGTCATCCCCACCCGCCCCAATCCTTCAGGCCACCTTCTTTCCCTACAGACTGCCGAGCCAGCTGGACTTTTCATGAGGACCGAATCAGTCTCTGGAAGCAAAAGACAAGAGGATCCTGACAGCCAGCACAGCCTGCTCATACAACAGGGGCAGGCCCAGGCCCCAGGGCACAAAGAGAAAGTGTGGGCTTCCCAACCCAAAGAGGTACTGTATGAGGTGGGTCAGCTAGACAGGGAGGGGTCAGGTCTGGAGAGGGGACACAGGATGGAGGAGAGGCCAGGGGAGTAGGGGCCTCATGGGTAGAGGCTTAGGCCGAGGTAAGCTTGAGTTAGATGCTGTCCACATGGGGCTCATCAGTTCTCTTCCCTGGCCTTGCCTTCTCTCCTAGACTTCACCCAGTGCCAGGCCTCCCATCCCTGCCAAGCCTCAGCTTCCTCTTGAAGTCTATTCAAGTCCTGCTTCACGACCCCATCGGGCTCTACCCACTAACCCCATCTACCAGGAACCTGACGAACCCATAGCCTTCTATGCCATGGGACGGGGCAGTCCTGGGGAAGCCCCCAGTAATATCTATGCTGAGGTAGAGGGGCCATCAGGGATGGCACCCACTGGGCACCCCATCCTCCGGAAGTGCTGGTCCAGACCTATCTCAGGAGGCCAGGTAAAAGGGGTACAGGGGAAGAAAAATTCAAGAAGGCCAGCAGAAAGAGGGAGCCCCTCCTGAACAGTGGGGCAAGGTGAAGGTCATTGAGCTGAAGCAGGCTGGGGTAGCACATGCCGCCCGAAACCTTTGCCCAGCTCCAGGCCTGAGACTACTCCGTCCACCCTCCTGGGCATGCACATGAGCTCACCTTTGTCAAGCCCTACCTGCTCCTACTTCAGAGAAAATTAGAGAGACGGTTCCCTCCCAGCCTGCCTCTTGTCTGCTGGGCCTTCCTCAGACACATGTGGTACTGACCCAGTTCTCCTAGAGAAGGACACTTAGGATGCCACGTGTCACCCCCGGTGGGCTCGGAGGAGGAGGCCATGGCACTCTGTGTGCTCGCCCCTCACAGTCTCCCCACTGAGGATGTCAGTCACATCTGAATGTGGTATTGCTATGCCATGAGTGACGCTCCCTTCCCCATACCTCAGGTCCTTCCTCAGGCTTCCTCTCTGTCTGCTCTGCCTGTTGAACTCGCCTGTGCCCTTGCAGCTGCTGCCTTAGCAGTCCTGACTCCATCTAGACTTCCATGTAGTTGGCATGTTCTTTGGGCCACCAACGAGCTCCCAAATAAAGACATGGAGACGATTATTGATCATGAACACTCACCTTAGCTTGTGCTTACTCACTAGCTCTTTTAACTTAACCTGTTTCCCTTAATCTACATTTTGCCTTGGGGGTTTCTACCTTTCTTTCATTCTGTGTGTCCTGCTTTCCTTCTTCCTCCATGTCTGTCTGGCTGGCCCCTAGCATCTCCCTGGTGTCTCTTTTCCTCTCCCCGACCCTGTCTACAGCCTAAATTCCTCCTCATATTTACTCTCCCTGCCTGGAAGTCCCTCCTGTACCTCCTCTCTCCATATTGGCCATCCAGCTTTTTATTAGACCAGTCAGATGCCTTAGACAGGCAAAATAAAGCAGTGGCACATCTTTGCATAACTAAGCAAATGCAACACATAGTTAAACAAATATTCTGCAACATCCCCATGGCTCCAAAGCCACTCAAATGTCATTCAGACCAACACCATTCTCATACCACACACACACACACACACACACACACACACACACACACACACACACGCCCCGTGTTCCACATCCTGACTGATTACCTCCCAGCACCCAGCTATCTAACCAGAACTGTGGAGTCCCTAAGCATCTCCACTCTTTTTACTTTAGTCTCTGTAGGTTGATAAATCTGCCATCTCCCCCATACTTATCCCTACCATTTTCTAATCAAGACTTTTCTAAGAACTATGTTTTTAGGGTTTTTTGTTTGTTTGTTTGTTTTGCTTTCTTTTTCAAGATAGGATTTCTCTTTATTGTTTTGGAGCCTATCCTGGAACTAGCTCTGTAAACCAGGCTGGCCTCAAACTCACAGGTGCTGGGATTAAAGGTATGTGCCACCACAGCCCAGATAGAACTATGTTTTTTGATGGTGTTGTTTTTGAGACAGGGTCTCACTGTGTAGCCCTGGCTGCCCTAAAAATAACTAGGTAGACCAGACTGGCTTAGCACTTACAGATAATTGTTTCAGCCTTCCAAAGAATGCTAGGATGTTGGGTGTGCATCAAACGTCCATCTTAGTAGGAAGTGATGAACCTTGAACTTGGCCCTAATGCTAGATCTACTTCCTGTGTACTGGGATTACAAGTGTGTGCTCCCAAGCAGTCAGTCAGTTCATACAGTGCTGGGAATCAAACTTGGGACTTGTGCGTGCCATACAAGCATTTTACCATCTGAGCTATACCCCAGTTTCTCTGGCCCATTCTTCCCCATGGAAGCCAGGGTGGGCTTTCTGAAGCAGCTGCCTGGCCCCCCAGTCTTCCATACTGAGGTGAAGTCCCACTTGGTCAGCCCCATCTCAAACATTCCCATTACATTTCTCCTGCCTATAGCAGTTACCTGCCTGCTGCCTCGCAACCCTTAACCCCACCTCAAGGCCACTTACCCTTCTCTCTGGAAAGCCTGCCCTGGCCTGACCTCCTAATACACTTGCTAGGCCACTGGCCAGCTGGGACACCCTTTCTTCATTTTTTTGATTCTATCTTCCCCTCTCCCCACTGAGCATGACTCACCAGGAGCATCCCTGGGGGCATACTTAGCTATCTCCAAATACCAGCCCGCTGCTGGTGCATAGGACGGGATGGGGAATGGAGAAGAGGCGAGGCAGAGGGGATGAGTGGATATGGATGGGAGTCTAAAGCCCCACTCTGGAAGCCAAAGGGTTAAGACCAGATACCTTCTCCTGGAGACAGCATATCAGCCAAAGAGGCAGAAGGTCGGACCCAGGGCTGTCCTTCTGTCTGCAGAGCTGCATTCTGAGAACTCTGTGGCAGAGCAAGTCCCTCTTCTTCCTCGCCAGCCCCCTCCCCTGGAGGCATAACCTTTATAGACAGGTGCTCCAGGACAGAGAACAGGATTGGCTCCCCTCAGGCCTCATCATCAGGTGGTAGATCTGACCTGAGAGAGGCTAGCTTGGAGTATTTTATGTACCGAGACTTTCACACACACCTGGGTCCTTTCTTAGGGAAGGCAGGTGGATAGACTACAGGTGAGCTGAGCTCCTTCATCTGCTGCACGGATGGCAAGGAGGTGTCATCCCGCATGCCAGCTCCAATCCATTGGTCTCGGCTGCCTAGAGCGCGGCATTGGAAAGGATATTAAGGTCACACCAAAGCTCAGCAGAAAAGAGCACTGTGACTGATGAGTGATGTCTGCTGTGGGTGCGGGAGGGGAGACAGCAGCATTTCTTTTGCCCTTATCAATTAAGTCCAGTTCCCTCGTTATGCAAATGATGAAACAAGCCACAGAGAGAGAATGTCTGGGCCAAGGGCAAGGATTAAAATACCTGTTCGGGGTTCTCTGTTCTCACCCCGAATGCCCTCTTCTCCACAAGAGACAGAAGAGATTTCTTCAGCTAAGAAGCCTGCTTGCTTTCCTGGATTCTGTACTGGGGCCTCTTTATACCCCAGCTTCCCCTGTCCCCTTAACAAGTCTGCCCTCCTACTCCAAAGCAGCCTGGAGGTCAGACGAACACATGTGGGATCGACTTCATCATAGCTCTCCTGAGAGTCGCCAGGAACCCAACACAAGGCAGGGAAGCCGTCCTGCCTCCTATGCCCTGGTTTTTCCTCCTAGAGAAACTGGACTTTAAGAAGCCTTGGCCCTGTAAGCCTTCAAATCTGGGCCCTAGTCCAATGCTGCTGTTGTCTGAGGGATGGTTTGGTGAGAACAGATGTTAGAATTTGTTTGTTGGTTCTTGTCTGGCTAATAAATCATCATCAACAATCCTCCTCCACAGGAATCTAAGTCCTTCCAGCTCCTCCTCCACCCCTTCCTCTCTCCCACTGTGGTTCATAGGGATCCAGGGGTTCAAAGACACTTAGGCAAAGTAATGGATCTTTTGGGCGGAAGTTGAGAAACACTAGGGCAAGGGCACCAGATAGATCCCTTTGCCAAGTGTTTCTCCGCAGCTGCCTCCACAGCCAGGGACACGAGAGTGGATGCTGTAGAGACGGGGCAATGATTCAGGACTCAGAAGGACACCTTAGGAGTTTGTGAGCCCCTGAAGGATGCAGACTCCTGAAACAGCTCCATGATTCTCTTGGGACTTCCTAAGCTCCTGGGCTTAGGCCCTTGCCTCACTCAGAAGCCCATTCCCTGCTCTGCCCATCCTGAGGTGTCTTCTCCCTGCCAGGCTCAGACTCACTTCAGGACTGACCTCCTAGCCCAGAGCAAAACTCCACTCTGGGGCTCTGGCCAGGGAGAGATCTACCCTAGGCCCCACTTCCATCCCACCGGAGGCTCTCTGAGGCTGGCCCTGCATGACAGAGTCACTGGAGCTGATCTTTGCCACTGCTCCTCTCTGTGCAGCTCCCTACCTGCTGCTGACTCTAAAGCTCACTGAAGGCAGCACGTGCCCTTTGGGTCCTGCCCCTGGCAGAGGCGCAGCCGTCTGGCCGGTTCTCTCCGGCCCCTTCTTGTTCCAGAAGGCTGGGTGCTGCCGCCGTTGCAGCTCCCCCAGCCTGGCACCAGCACCAGCACCAGTGACTAGCCAGTTTTCTCTTTTCCACTCCAGTGCTCATCAGCTGAAGAGCCAGGGGTGCTGAGTCAACAGTTAGGGCTCAGTGTCTGATGCTCTAGAGCCTCCCAAGCCCTGGAAGATGAGAGAGGGGAGCACATGCCCTGCCCCTGGAATCTGAGAGGAGGCTGAAAGCACAAGAAAGGTCTCCCAGGACACTTGCGTAGTCACTTCAGGGTAGGTTCCGAGCAGGCAGAAGCGTGACAGGAGCAGGAAGTCAGAAAGCATAAAAACTTCCCTAAACTTCCAGAGAGAGCACAGTGGGTGGGTATGTCTGTTTCCTTGGGGCATTCTACTGTTGAACAGTGCAGCTTTTGGGCTTAGGCCAAAGATACCCAGCAAAGACACGTGGGACTGAGGCCTCACTTACGTATAGATGCCTCACATGAACAGCCTTGACGAGAATGGCTAATGGAGCCTTTGTAACATCTAAAAAGGAATGTGGGATCAGAGCGGGAGGTGACAGAAGTCTTGATACCAAGGGGTCCCCACAAATAGAAGGACAATGTCCCTACCCTGCCAAGGCTCTCAGAGGTAGCCCAGCCCTGAAGGTGAAGGATCTGAAGTCAGCATAACTCAGTAGAGCACTTGCCTTGCACCCACAAGGCCCTGGCCTCAGTCCCCATAGCATACAGAAATAAAATCCAAGGTGCTGAGACTCTGTGCCCTCAGCCTGCTGGCTTCACTACAGACCTCAGGCCTATGGCGGCAGTGAGGCCTGAAGATGAAAGGTTGGATCACCTGAAGAGGGGGCGGGAGCTAGACTGTTGTACAGAGCAGACTCCTTGCCTTCCCAGCCAGACTCCTCACATAAGTGGGAACCGCCATCTCCATCCATTCCATCCACAACATCTAGTGCTGTCAACTAGATGGAACCTAAAGTCATCCAAGAGGCAAGCCTCTAGGCACACCAGTGCTGTGGGGGGTAATGTCTAGACTAAGCTACTGCTCATTAATGTGGGAAGATGCACCTTCATTATGGATGGGAACCTATTTTTTGGTAGGAGAGAAAGGAAGCTAAGCAGCAATTCATTCATTGCTGTTTCCTGGATGGAAGTAAGAGCTGCTTTCAAGCTCCTATTGCCTTGGCTTCCCTGCCATGACATGCTTACAGTGAGACAGGATAGACCCTTCCTCCTGTTTGATGCTCTTGTCAGAATATTTTATCACATCAACAGGAAAAAAAACTAAGATACCAAACCAACCTTCTGCACATTGGGGCCTTCCAGCCCAGGCTACTCCCACATCTGCCAACATCAGCTCACAAAGGGAAAGCCTTGCTAGGAGTGCAGGCACAGCTCCCATTGCAGATCCAGCTGTTTGCAGATCCAGCTGTCCTCCAGACCCTGCCCTTGGCCATAGTGACTGATCCTCATGTCTGCCACTTTCCTGCTCCTTCAGCAAATAGACAGTTTCAGGGACATCACTTGTGGCTGTCTCAGGGCAGGGATATTGGAAAGCATCAACAGATGCACTTAAAAAGGGCTGTGGGCTGGTCATCCTTGACTACCTCTATATAGTCCTCCCCTGACTATATAGCAAGCTAAAACCAAAATCCAATCGCTTTCCTGGACCCCATGCTATTAACCAACTTCAGGGAGCTGCACTGAAGCTAAAACCCCCATGGCAAGGTCCCCATCCTTCTGCAGTTTGAGTCCAATCCTTGAACACCTCAGCCTCCTGGTCATTGTGACTATACTCAAGGATGTTATGTTGTTTTGAGGTAGGGTTTCCACTCTGAAACCTAGGCTGGCCTTGAACCCTTTCTCCAAGGGCTAGGATACAGGCGTGTTAACACCACAACCAAGGATCCATTTGTGGCCAAGACCTTTTCACCTTCTGCCCTTATCTGTTGCCGGTAGGCCAGTTTTAGCCAAGTGCCCTTCCCACTGCTCCTATCTCTAATCCACCTGTCTTCTTTTTCCTGTTAATCAGAGGCGAGACTTCCACCCCTGGGAAGTGCCTATTTCCTTTCCCCCTTTTCTTGACCCCAGACCCCTCTTAGAAAGGGTCTCACTATGTAGACATAGCTGGCCTGGAAATCAGAGATCCACCTGCCTCTGTCCTCAACAGTGATGAGATTAGAGTGTACCACCAGACCTGCCTTACCATTTGGCTCTTGAGACAAAATATCACACTCCAGGCCTCACACTCATGGCAGTCCTCCTGCCGCCACCTCCCAAGTACAGAAATAATAGGTGTGAACTAAGACATGTCACCATTTCTCTTGGTGACTAGGAAACTCTGATCACCAAATAAATGTCATCTCTGGTAAGACTAAAAAATAGCTTGTTCAAAAATGTGGCTGGGAGCTGGTAAGATAGCTCAGCACATATGAGCACTTGCTCTCACAGAGGACCTGGGATTTGTTCCCCCCCACCCATACATGGCAGATCACAACCATCTGATCCAGGAAATCCTGATGCCCTATTCTGACCTCCATGGGCACCAGGCTCCCATGTGGAGCACATACACACATATACGAAAACTAAATCTTTTTATATTTTAATCTTATGTATATGGGTATTTTGCTGGTATGTGCCTATGGGTGCTGGGAATAGAACCCAAGCCGCCTGGAAGAGCAGCCAGTGCTCTTAACCTCTGAGCCAACTCTCCAGTCTGACATTTTTTCCTCCTAAAGTCAGGCCACGGTGTTGCATGCCTTTAATCCAGCACTCAGGAGGCAGAGGCAGGTGAATCTCTGAATTTGAGGACAGCCTGGTCTATAAAGTGAGTTCCAGGACAGCCAGAGAGCTAAACAGAAAAACCCTACTCAAAACAATTTTTTTTCTTTCCAGAGTGGGGCATAGCAGAGCATGCCTGTAATCCTATCACTTGGGGAGACAGGATTAAGATTTGGTCAGCCTCAGCTGTATAGTGAACTCAAAACCAACCCAATTATTGTACTGACCATCTCAAAACACAATTTTACTTTTAAAGGTGGCTGCAGAGTCCTTGGGAACTTCAGGTAAAGGCTCGCCTCCAGCCTCCCAGCACGTAGGGCACCTCCTCCATCAATGTGCAGCCTCTGAAGACAGCATACTGAAGGCAGGGTGGCAATGCAGATGAGGACTGATCTTGGACTGAACAGAGAGCACCTGGCACAAAGGGACCTCAGACTTCTGGGCCCTGCTGCGTCACTATGGCCTAAGACACCCATCTGGAGGCAGAGCCTCAGTGGACAGTGGTGTATCATTAGAGCTGATGCTCCCTACTGAGACTAGCTGGATGTGCAGATCTGAACTACAGTCCCTGTGGGACTCAGGAGCCCTGTCTGGCTCCTACCCGAAGTAGGTCAGATTTCAGATAAGCGGGTAGTTTTCCTGTAAGTGATGAAACCCTACAATGTACTTAATGAGAAACAGACTCCTCAACTTACCTCAGCACACAGAACCAGAAAGTGAGACATCTCATCTGCTGGGCCCTAGTCCCCACCACACCCTATTCAAATTGTTCCTCTGGCCATAGCCTTGCCTATCCAGGACAGCTGAACACTACTACATCCCAGCCCCCAGGTGTTTGCCATCAGCAGTGGACTGAAGCATCTGTGTTGCACAGCTCCTCTGCCTGGCACCTACAAGCTATAGGATTTCTTTAGCACTCCATTACTGCAGTCGAGGTAACCCTTGGGTCCCTGATAGCTGACTCATTGTATGATGTGTTCTTGTGATCATCCCTGTGGGCTTGACTTGAGAGGTAGAGAGTGCATAGTCCCTGGTGTGCACATAGAGCCCTACAGCTCCAAAGCCTGTATTCCTTTCCATCTCCCCCAAAACTGCTAGAGCTTTTGAAGTCACCATGGAGATCTTTCTGACCCCCAACTTCTGTGCCTAGCTCAAAATCTATACTGGTAGTAAAGTGGGAACACAACTTTCTCCAAACCAGTACATGCCCCAGACCTCAGCGTAAACCTGATTCACTTTGGGAACAGGTGTTTATATTTATACACTACCAGGTGTTGCTTTCTTTCTATCTATCACAGCTTCTTTTTCTGTTTTTTAGAAAGTAGGGTCTTGATACTATAGCTCAGGCTAGCCCTAAACTTGTAATCCTTCTACCTCAGCCTCCTGGATGCTGAAATTACAGGCTGCAGCAGCACATCCAGCTTAACTAGGCTTTCATGCCACAGAACTCCCCGATGGTCCATCTCCAGACACCTGAGCCCAGCACTACTGTCCACATTTGGAATCTCAGGCCTCTGACAATCATCCTGCCCCAGGGAAAACAACCACAACTGGGATGGTCACGGCTACAAAGTCGGTGTATAAACTGAGGCGAGAGGGTAGAAAAGCAACAATGATTAGGCAGTTCAGGGTGCTTGGCAGGGGCCACTCTGCACAAGCTCAGTGCTGAGATCCAGACACAGAGAGAGCACATCTGTCACACTCAATGTTTTATTTCAACAGACATCCCTGGTTTTTAAAAATAAAATTAAAAAAAAAGAAAAAAAAAAAAAAAAACACCTGTGGGAGAGTTCATCTCATCATGACAGAGCAAAACTCCCAACCAAGAACTCAGAGCCTTCAGGCAGCACTCGAGTCTCTCCAGCCCCAGTGCAGAAAGGAGCTGGATTTTCTAACGTGTTAAGAAAAATCTATCAAATATGTTCTTTCTCCCAGAGGTGAGGGCTGAGTCCTCAAGGTACAGGTCCTGGACTTAGAGCAGCTGGGGTCCTGAAGGTGAAGCTGGGGGCTGGGCCAACTAGGCCAACAGGAAATCCTGGGCAGTCAGTTCCTGGGCCCTAGAATCCGTATTTGGCTTGGGTCTGCCGGCGACTGAGCTTGTTTTCTGACCAGGTATTCTTCAGCTCCAGCTCCCGCTCCTTAGCCTGGAATATGAAGGGGTAGGGGGTAGTCGTCACAGTGAGCAGCCTGACCACTGACAGAATGACTAGGAATCATACTCTTTGTTCATGCTAGGTTCACACTGCATCATTGTACATCCCAGACCCAGCCTTTTTTATTTGTTTATTTTAAGCAAGGCAGATAAAGTTGCTATTAAAAGAGCCTGCTTGGGTGACTGGCAAGATGGCTCAGGAGGTAGAGGTGCCTGCCACTGAGCCTGATGACTGAGTTCAATTCCTGGGACCTACATGGTGAACAGAGAAGACCAGTGAAAGCTGGGCATTGGTGGCACACACCTTTAGTCCCAGCACTTGGGAGGCAGAGGCAGGTGGCTCTCTTTTGAGTTTGAGGCCAGCCTGGTTTACAAAAGCTAGTTCCAGGACAGGCTCCAAAGCAATACAGATGGACGCTGTCTTGAAAAACCTGGGATGCTTAAAACTCTGTCTCAAAAAACATCAAAAGAATACTACAACAAATCATGTCACCTCTTACATAAGATAGTTTCTCTAAGCACCTGTACCAGGCAGAGTGGACAGATACTAAGGACACAGTCTCCCCCTAGTGGCCATATGGAGAATTGGGGACTTTTATTAGCTCCATTTCACATCCCCAGGCTTATTGCACCCTGTGAGTGGAGCCCTGAGCAACTTTACCTGATGAATCAGATACGTGATCTGGTGTTTCCTTCTCTGCTGGCCAGTTGGCTGCTCACCTTTCTTCTACAAGGAAAAACAAAAACAAAAAACACAGTCCTTAGTCCACAGACAGAAAGACAAATTTCTCCTGTGCCCAGAGCAGTGTAAGGATGGTGAACTGAGACGCTAAACACACAACCCAAATCTCTGGGGGGAAAGTCAACTTGGAGCTGTTTCTGTGTTTATATACTTTACAAAGCAGACATTTTATTGGTGCCACTATGAAAAACAAATCTAAGCTGAGAATACTTGCTAGAAATAGCCTGTTAATTCCCCCAAATGACTGGCTAAACTTTGAGGTCAGGACTGGGGTTACTTTGTCTCTGGTAACCCTACTCTACCTCTAGCCCAAGCTGTGGGTTCTGCCTGTGGACACTGGCCTGCACTAAGTCTAGGACAACTTTCATGTCATGGGCATGATCTGATGACCTCCTCCAGACCTCCTTACTACCCACTACCCCTCCATCCATCTGCCCCTTAAACCCTCTAATTTCTCTCCCCTTCTCCCCAGTCTGGCCACATATCTAGTCTGACTCCTACCTACCACTTAGCAAGCCCTTCCAACCATCACCTTTGACCCAAACTCTACGGTCTCGTCCTAGGACATGTCAACCACTTCCTTGGGGTTACAGAGTTCACAATCTCACTCTTCCTCGATCCATCTTCCAGCCTCCACCAGTAACTACATCTAACTCCAAACCACACTTTGATGCAAACGATTTACTGTCAAAATCTATACTGGTCTGAGCTTTCACTGTGTGGTTTTCTGTCCTCTGCCAGAGCTGTCTCAAGCTAGAAGCTTCCTTGCCAGCCCCACCCAACTCTCAAAAACTCCTCCCCAGAGTCTCCTCAGCACTTATGTAATCAATTTGCACTGTAATCATTTACACTCAAGTGTCCTTAAATCTCTTCCCAACTATGCTGTCAACTTCTTGGGGATCGGGGAATATATATTTTCTTCTCTTTTAAAAAACAAGCTCAACAAAATGAAATGGGACAAAAACCTGGAGCTGGGAAAAGACCAGATTTTAATTGCTTGTTGCTACTGAATGTCATTAAATGTTACAATTAAAGATGATATACATAAAACATTCAGTCCATTCCACAGTGAGCACTCATACCAGCAACTACTTGTGTAACGATGCCTCTCAAGCCCAAGTTAGCAGAGCCCTTTCTCCTAAGTGGTTTTTCCAGTAAACAGTGATAGATCTAAACTGCTCTAACCACAATCCTTTGCTCTATCCTGTATGACCGCCAACATTCAGTTAATATAAATGATGGGGGTCTGGATGGCCATCTGTGACCATAGAAACAAAGAAAAATCAAATGGGGGGAGGATAAAATCCTTGACCTTGGTGCTGCTGGCACGAAGCTCATACTCAGCCACCCCACCCATGGCCAACTCATAAGTGTCCACACTTGCTGTGTTCAGTTGCTAAGTGAAGACACATTCACCACACTGACTGAAGAAAATGAGCACAGGGAAGGCGGGTGGTGTAAGAAACAGGGAAGAGAACATTCAGAGACAGCAACTGGTTATAGTGAACTATGACAGAAGGTCTTCTGTGCTCACTCCCCTAAAACAGACTGAGCCAGTTCCCAGATTAACAGACAGAGACATGTAATTACAGGGAGAGCAGCTGTAGATTCTGGCCAGTGGGAAGAACCACACACACCAGAGACCTTCCCAGTGAGCAGGACAAGACAGTCTTATAACCTTCCACGTGGGCCACCCACATGGTCTTTCACACTTACTTTGCTGAAGGACTTCATGGTCTTTTCTTCTGTCAATGACTTGGTCATCCACTGCTGAGCTCCACTGAGTTGGTCATCACCTTTGATCTCCACAAAGTTGATTTCCTCCCTCCCTCGGTTCCTCTTGCCCTGCAGCCGCTTAAACTGAAAATAAATAAACCAATAAAAGCAGAATTACAGGAGTCTGGAGTGTGGGTGAGGAGAGCATGAGACACTGCTAAAGATCCAGAGTCTCTAGAGCGCCAGTTCTCAACCTATGGGTCCAGACCCCTTTGGAGTCACAGATTACATCTACGGCATAGCAAATATTTACACTACAATTCATAAGAGTAGCAAAATACATTTATGAAATAGCAACTAAACAATTTTACGGTTGAGGGTCACCATAATATGAGGAACTATATTATATTAAAGCATCCATTGCTCTAGAGCAACACCGGGACTGCCAGACACATGCCCTCTCTCTGTGAAATACTTCCTGTTCCACCCTGCCATCTACCAAACTTCCATGGTGCCAGGTGGCACGGCTGCTTCTCAGGAGGTCTCTTGGAGTCAGAGCCAAGAGTATTTGTAGAGACCCAGAAATACAAACCAGGTAATTAGCCCCACCTGAAAAGTCTATCGAAGCTTTCTTCCTGTCTGTGTTTGGACAAAACCACGATGGTCTCAAACTCAAAAATCCTCCTGCCTCAGCCTACCAAGGACTAGGATTACACTTTTTAAATTAAGAACCAAGGGTAGGCCAGGCTGCAGTGGCACACCCCTTTTATCCCAGCACTTGAAAAGCAGAGGCGGGTAGATCCTCGTGAGAGTTCAAGGCTAGCCTGGTCTACAGAGCTAGTTCCCAGGATAGCCACATCTACACAGAGAAACCTTGTCTGGAAAAAAGAAGGGAAAAAAGAAGGAAAAAAAAAAAAAAAAAAAAAAAAAAAAAAAGCGCTGAGGGTAAGGGGCTAAAGACATGGCTCAGCAGTTAAGAGCACTGACTGCTCTTGCAGAGGACCTAGGGTCAATTCCTAGCACCCACATGGTGGCTCACAACTGTCTCTAGCTCCAGGTCCAGATGACTGAAGCCCTCTTCTAGTGTCTATGTGCAGTGGATGTACACGGTGCAGACATACATGCAAGCAAAACACTCAAACACATAAAAATAAATAAAACCAAAAGTGTGTGTGTGTATGTGTGAGTGTGTGAGTGTGTGTGTGTGAGTGTGAGAGTGTGAGTGTGTGAGTGTGTGTGTGTGTTGCTGCTGTTGATATTTTCAAGGAATTGAAGGTAAACTGACTGATGGCTGACACCGATAGCCCCAAGTACTTGGGAGACAGAGGCAGGGGGTCATTTTGTTGTTGTTTTTATTTTGTTGCTGCTTAACATTCAAAACAAGGCATTCATGTGGAGATCTGAGGACAACTTGTGGGATCAATTCCCACAAGTAAAACTCAAATCATGAGGCTTGGCTACGGGACCTTGTACCCACTAAGCCATCCTTCTCATCAGCCCTGAATCCAGGAGTCTAAAGAATCACAGCCAGACCAGACCCTGAATCAAAAAATAAAAATCTACAAGATTTTTCCTGTGAAAATCAATCGTCTTTCAGGACTGGGGTGTGGTTCACTTACACAGTGTGCACTAGGCCCTGGTTCCATCCACCTCCCGGCACCACACAAACTGGCTCTGATGGCACACACGTGCAACCCCAGCATTCTGGAGGTGGGAGAATCAAGGTGACCCTGGCTACATAGGAAGTTCAAGGTTAGTCTGGGCTCCATGAGACACTGTCTCAAAGCTAAACAAAAAGCAGAGCCAGCAGCTTTCTTCCCACCCCTTCCTTCTCACTGAACTGGTATCATCCATCACCAGATTCCACCCCAAAGAGTCCACCAAGAAAGAGAATGTGGGCTGGATAGTGACAGAGCCTCAACTGGCCAAAGAATTCTCTTTAATATTCCTGTTCTTTTATCGTCTGGAACAAAGTAAGGGAAGAAGGAAGGGAGGGAGGGAAAGGTTAACTGAGATTAAGGAAAGTTAGGGAGAGAAGGAAGAGAGAGGCAGAGAGGGGTGGGGCAGGACAACCACCACCTGGGCACAGCAGTGCATGCCTGCAGTACCAATACTGAGCGCAAGGAAGGGGGACTGCCGGGACTTTAAAACCACAGCCCCAACTGGGAGAGAGAGGGAAGGAGGAAAAGCCCAGACCACCTACAACAGCGGTGAACTTGGGTGAGCCCCAGGACCAGGTCCGACCACTGGTGAACTTCTATGCTCACTTAACTATAAGAAACTGACCACGACTACTGAGTGCATTTCTGCTGCTTCCTCAGCTGAGAGACTGAAGGACCCAACCACTGAACTTGCCTAGAAGGCAATACCCAAGGGAGTGAATACACAGACTACCAATCAGAACACAGGTTAACAAAGGACAGACATACACCTTTCTGGGGCAAGCGAACAGAGAATTATTTTTCCTAAGAACCTCCATCTCTTTTTTTCTTTTTTCTTTTTTTTTTTTTGGCGGGGGTGGAGGGGGTGGGGGGTGTTGTTGTTTGGTTGGTTGGTTGGTTTTTGGAAACAGGGTTTCTCTGTGGGAACCTGTCCTGGAAATCACTCTGTAGACCAGGCTGGCCTCACATAGATCCACCTGCCTCTGCTTCCCAAGTGCTGGCATTAAAGCCATATGTCATCACCAACCAGGCCCTCCATTTCTTGTAATAAGCTGCAACTTCCCTGAAATGACAATCGGTCATACCTTGATTTTGAGCTGAAGGCCACAACACATACTTCATTTTGCCTGTCAGTCAAGTTAAACCCATCACAGCTGCCAGGTATCTTTCAAAATCCATTCTCCCCTTCTTTGGTGTAAATGAACCAGTAATCTGGCCAGATTATCATTCAACTAAAACTTTATTTCACCAGAACTAGATCTGACCATGAGAACAGACCCTTACCTAGGCATAAGTCGTAAGGACAAAAACCTAAGGAGTTTTAGAAGTCCTCACAAGAAAAAGGAAATATCTCTCCTTTCTTTCTGGCTCCCATGCAGATGTTATGGTAGGCATTCCAGCTGCTAAAATGAGAGAATCAAGGCCAGTCTGGAGACAGCAGCACAGCTCAGAAGAAACCAGATCTCTGATGATTTTGTGGGGCTGTAACACCAGCCCTGGCCTGCCTACCCCAAACCTTCTTTCATAAGGAAAAACTTATTGCCATTACACAAAATATTGTTGTTTTTTTGGTTTTTTTTTTTTTTTTTGGTTTTTTGTTTTTTGAGACAGGGTTTCATGTGTATTCATGGCTGTATTGTAATTAGCTCTATAGACCAGACTAGCTTCGAACTCAGAGATTTTTGTCTGCCTCTGCCTCCTGAGCGCTGGGATAAAAGGTGTGTGCCACCACCGCCTGGGCTCAAACTATTGTTTCTCACTCTCATGTTGCCAAACATAATCATAATTGATGAAGTTAAAAATAAGAATTAATGAAAATATTATAAAAATAAATGCAAAACTCAATTTAAAATGAAAAAAAAAAAAAGTTAAAAACAAATTTCCTGGGGCAGCAAGCTGGTTCAACCTGTGTTCTATCCCTAGAACCCACATGGTAGAGAATCAGCCCCTACAGGTTGCCCTCTGACAGCTGTGATGTGCATGTGTGTGCTAGTTACTTTATGTCAACTTAACACAAGGTAGAGCCATTTTGGAAAAAGAAGCCTCAATTGAAAAAAGAAGAAAGAAAGAAATCTCAGTTCAGGAAATACCCCACCAGACTGGTCTGTGGACAAGCCTATGATAAACTTTCTTGACTGATGACTGATGGGAAGGACCCAGCTCACTGTGGGTGTTGCCACCAGAGCTGAGCAAGCCATGAGGAACAAGCCAGTAAGTAGGCAGTTTTTCTATGGCCTCTGCAACAGCCCCAGTCTTCAGGCTCCTTTTCCTGCCCCGTCTTCCCTAGATGACAGACTACAAGTTATAAAGATGAAACAAACCCTTTCTTGCCCAAGTTATTTTTTCAGTCATGGTGTCCTATCACAACAATAGAAACACTAAAACAATGTGCCTATACATATAATGTACAACAACATAGATGTAATATTCTTTTTAATTAAAAACAAAATATCACTGATCGTGGCGATGTACGAATGCCTTTGATCCCAGCACTCAGAGGCAGGACGATCCCCATGAGTTCAAGGCCAACCTAGTCTACAGATCGAGTTCTTTTTTAAACATTTATTTTATGAATATGAGTGCTCTATCTGCCTGTACAACTTTATGCCAGAAGAGGGCATCAGATACCACTACAGATAGTTGTGAGCCACCATGTGGTTGCTGAGAATTGAACTCATGTCCTCTGGAAGAGCAAGCAGCACTCTTAACTTCTGAGCCATCTCTCCAGCGCCAGAGCTAGTCAAGGCTACACAGGGAAACCCTGTCTCAAACAAACACACAAATATATATAAAGAAATAAAATAATGCTAATAAACTCCTTATAATCCCAGCAGTCAGAAGGCTGAGAACAAGAAGCCTGCCAAGTTCAAAACCAGTCTGGTTACACAGGAACACCCTGCTGCCTCAAAATAAATAAAACCTAAACAAGCTTTCCTTTAGCTTCAGTTTTGAAACTTGGTGCCAAAAATTGTCATTTGTGGGGCTGGAGAGATGTCTCTGTTAAGAGTAAGTACTGCTTGCCAGGGAGGTGGTGGCATATGCTTTTAATCCCAATCCCAACACTTGGGAGGCAGAGGCAGGTGGATCTCTGTGAGTTCAAGATCAAAGCCACAGAGAAACCCTGTCTTGAAAAAAAAAAAAAAAAAAAAAAAAAAAAAGGAGTCAGGGAGTCAGGACCTACATTTAGTTCCCAGCACTCACTCAACATTAGCTCACAGCTGCCTATACTCACCTCACCTCTAAAGGATGCTGACTCCTCTGGTCTCTCCAGCTACCTGCACTTACGTGCATAACCCTGACACAGATATACAAACATATACATAACCAAAACTAAATTAAATCTTAGGCCTAAAAAAAAACTACTTGTGGCTGGCTCAGTAGTCCACTGTTATCCAGCATACACAGGCCTTGTGTTTGCTCCCTAGCACAGAAAACGAAAGTCATTTTGGCTATCTCCCTTAGGCTCAGGTATTTGAACATGGTCCTTAATTTGTAGCACTTATTGGGGAGGGTCTAGTCTTACTGGAACACTGGTGGTGGGTTGTGAGAGTTTAAATTCTGCCCCACTTCCAACTAGCTTTCTCTGTTCTCTGCTTCCTGTGTGTGAACAGAGATGTGAGCTCTCAACTTCCTGCCTGTCCCTACTGTGCGCTGCTTGATTCCATGCCCCTCCACCATGACTGTCTCCCATCCCTTTGGAACTGTAAGCCCAAATAACTCTTCTCTAGGTTGCTTTTGGCCATGGTATTTTCTCATAGCAACAGAAAAGTAACTAATACATTTTGTTAACTCACTGCTTCATCATCAATGAAGGAGGCATCTGGGGCAATTTCCTGGGGAGGGACCAGAGCCGGGTCCGGTGCAGGATAGTAGCCACCACTGTAATAATCCTATAGTCAAAACAGAAAACATACAACTGAAGGCACAATGAAGACAAAACAAAGCAAACTACATGGAAAGGGCAGGAAAAATACCCAAACAAAGCCCCTTAGATGAAGCAGCAGAGATCTGAGGGCTTTGATGAAGCAGCAGAGATCTGAGGCCTACCCTCTGGTTCACCAACAGTGCCTGCAGCTCCCTCCTCTGCACCATCCAGGCATAGGGGCATTTTTTAGGGAAGGGTGACAGAGAACAGACATTCTCTCCTGCTGTGCCTTGCTCTCTTAGCTACTTCCCAAGATAACTCACACCCCACCTCTCCAGTGCCCTTAGCCAGCCTGACGTGTTCCTAAGACCCAACAAGCGCTGCCATTAGCAGGGATGAAGAGGCCTAGCACGTTTCCTCCTTGCTGCTGCTGCTTGTTTGTGAGACAGGATCTTGATATTATATCGCCCAACTCCCTCCGTCTCTGCTTCAGGGCACCAATACACTCAAGTTGCTTATACTGTCCTTTGCCTGAAAGGTCCCTAAGAACATGCATCCTCTAATGAACTAAGTGGAAAACATCCCTCATATTCATCACACAAAAAAGTATAACATAAAATCCCAAAACAAAGCTGTGTGTGGTGGTGTCACAGCACTGGAGAAGTTGAGGCAGGAGAATTTGAACTCAAATTTGAAAGGACTATAAAGGAGGGGAGAAAAGAATGAAGAAAAAAAGGAGGAAAAAGAAAACACCCACTGTGAAAAACTCTTTTTTCCTATCAGTGCTGTTAGTCCCACGAGGGCCCATAGTCCCTAAACTTCCCCGTCTCTTCTCAATTAGCCAATCATATCAGACTGTGAAGCCGAGTGTCTACCAATACGGTAAGACACAAGTCACCACCTGAGTTAAAGACAAAAGACAAGGGGCCATCTAGGCATTGTGTGCTGGCTAGTTAGGTAGGCTAAAGGGCACACATTTTGAAAAACGAAACTGCCTTAAGAAGTTACTTTTCTGCCGGGCGTTGGTGGCACACGCCTTTAATCCCAGCACTCAGGAGGCAGAGGCAGGTAGATCTCTGTGAGTTCGAGACCAGCCTGGTCTACAAGAGTTAGTTCCAGGACAACCTCCAAAGCCAAGGAGAAACCTTGTCTCGAAAAACTAAAATAAATAAATAAATAAATAAATAAATAAGTTACTGTTCCTTTGTTCCTATGATCCTTTATGTGACAACTGCTACCCAGAGTCTTACACCAATCTTCCCTGTTCCTCAATATGCACATTCAAACAGGCATCTCTTAGTTCTTCAAAATGCTATGATTTGGATAAGTCACCAGCCTGTGGTACTACTGGGGAATGGTAGGACCTTTAAGACATGGAGCTGGGAGGAAGGGAGGAAGGGAGGCAGGGAGGCAGGCAGGCAGGGAGGGAGGGAGGGAGGGAGGCAGGGAGGCAAGGAGGGAAGGACAGACGAAGGGACAAGGGACGAAGGAAGGAAGGAAGGAAGGAAATCAATGATATGAAACTGTAGGAAATGGGATCCCAGCCCCTTTTCTCTTAGCTTTCTGTGCTACAGTCTCATGATACACTTCCCAAAAGCAATGGAGCAAAGCAACCATGAACTAAAGCCTGAGACCCCAACCAAAATAAACCGCTCTTCTCTAACAGACACCTCAGGATTGCTATCACAGTGACCGAAAGCTAACATGCAGAATGAAAGGTCAATGACATGTTTTAAGACCTAGTAGGTATAAGAAAACCAAGCAAAGTGACACAAAGTCATATCACTGGTTCAAATTCTCCTTCAGTGCCATTCCCAATAGTCTTGGGCCTGCCCTCTGTGTCCTTACCCACCTGATAATAAGCACCAGCGGCATTGGCATCGCCATATGTGGAAAACTGATTGTAGCTGTAGTCATCCCCAGGCTTCGGCATCCAGGGAGCCCCACTTGACCCTGCTGCCATCTTAAACTCAAGGGGAGCATTGGCGGCATCGTCCTGGAAAGCTGGCTCTGGTTCCGTGCCTGGAGGCAGCTCTTCAGGGACGGTGGGGACAGGGTAAGGGTATGGCTCAACTCCAGGTGGCTCAGCCTTGTCAGGGAGGGAGAAAAAGTTCTCAGGAGTAACTTCCTCATCACTGTCATCGTCCTCTTGTGTGATCTGCTTCGTCACCTGCAGGGCGGCACTCTTGGCAGCAGCCTTGATGGCAGAGGGTGATGGAGTGGTGGTTGTGGTGCCCAAAACAGGAGCAAGTGAGGCAGGCTTGGTCTTAGAAGCCAGTCTAGAGGGCTTAGCATCTGAGGAGACATCTGCGGGTTTCCGGGAGAAGGCATGGGGCAGGAGCAACCTGTTAGTCTCTTTCACAGTCAGGTTTTTAGGTTGGGGGAGCAGGGCAGACAAACCAGTCCCCTCGCCGGATCCCTAGTGAGCCCAGGTTTGGAATGAGAGGGAAGAAAGACAAGTGAGTGAGACTTTGTTATGCACTAGCAACAATGACAAACAAGATCATACTTCTGTGATCCCCTTCTCCTGAGACCCCACAGCCCCCAGGCTTTGTCATCCATGCACTCAGGCCCCCTGATCTGGAACTTACTGTAGTTGTTCCTTCCACAATGAGAGGCCATGTCCTGTCCCAGCTCTGTCCAGCCTAGTTCCACAATTACCTGCCACAGATACTACCCCAACTTCATGTCTTCAGGAAACACAGTGCCCTCAAATCTCACATTACCCCTCTACTTAAAAAAACTAAGTCTTGGTGATGGAGAGATGGCTCAGTGGTTAGGGACACTGACTGATCTTACAAAGGACTGAGGTTCAATTTCCAGCACCCACATGGCAGCTTATAATTGTCTGTAACTTCAGTTCTAGGGGACCCAACACCTTCACACAGACACACACGCAGGCAAAACACCAATGCACAGAAAATAAAAATAAAATTAAAAAAAAAACTAAGTCTCAAGGCCAGAGAAATGATTCAGGGATCAAGAGCACTAGTTCATCTTCCAGGCAACTAGGATTTAGTTACCAGCACCTACGCCACAGCTCACAATGTCTGCTAACTCCAGCTGCAGGGGATCCAATGCCCTTCTTCTAACCTCAGCAGGTACCAGGCACATGTGTGGTGCAAATATATATACATGCATGCAAACATACATACACATAAAATGAAAATAAATCTAAATAACAAAAAACAAAAAAACAACTGATACTCAACTTCTCCCTCCTTTGAACTAGTAATTATTCAAGCTTCCTCTGCCAACCCTCACAAGGAAAGCCCTCTACCTGCAGGGTACATCAACTGGCTAATGCCAGAGTCAAGCACTTGCGTACACTAATTGGCCCCACCCATCCAGAGTTCCTCTGACTCATATGAATTGCTTGGATTCTGCTTTCTGTATGCTGAAGGACCAGTTTGTCCTAAGTGTAGGGAGGTATCAATAGGAAAAGGAGTGTGGAATAAGGTCACTGTGTCACTGTCCTGGAGCACCAGGGTATCTTCTCAGCCAAGAAATGCACAAAACAAGTTAAACAAGACTTCTGAGACAAGCAGGTCAGGCAGAGGAGAGGTGTTCACTTGGAGAAAGGCCCTACTCACTGCTCTCTAAGTTTACAGTATCAGAGGGAGGTGCTGGGAGTGGCGGGTTGAGAGCGCTGCCTAGGCCACCTTAGAAGTGCTCGACTTCTTAGCACCATCCCTCTACAGGGCCAGGTTCCACTCTACTTTCATGGGAATCCGCTAGACACAGGTAAAACATAGGACGGTAACTGGTACAAAATAAGTGCTGTTTGAGTATCTATTTTCACGTTAGAAACACAACAGGAAGAACAGGCAATTTTACAACCCAAGAGCTCCTTATCAGTATCTGACCAACCTACTTACACCCTCCTTAAACAATTCTTCTGCCTGAAATGTAATGGACTGAATTAAGTTACAGTCCTGTTCCCACCATTGCCTGTCCTTCCAGAAGTCAATTCCATCGTGCTAATGCCAGGAAGAAATGAGAAAAAGAGGGGTGCATTTGTCTCAAAGCTACATCAGAAACCAAGTCAGACCAAAACAGTCCTCAAAAACTGCAAACGTGCAACCCTCAAATGAATACCTTTGGGTACTTCAAGTCCTATCTTTCTAGAAATAATACAGAAAGAGAAGAAAGAGCTTACCTGCAGGACAGTTTTCTTCTTTGCAGGTTCATCTTCCTCTGAATCTGACTAAGAGAAAAAGAACCAGAATAAAGCATAACTGTTTTAGAACAGTAGAAGAAACATTCAACAAACATCTATAAGAGACTGGACAACAGAGGCCATTATGTGTGTGCCCACCTCTGCAGAGCTGAAACCACGACAGCCCTAGCCAAACAACAGTGCTCTCCCTGGACACTGCAATAGCTACAGAGAGAGTTAAACTCTGTTAAACTGAGACTATTTCCTCCATTTGGTCCTTGGTGCAAAGAAACACTATACCTATTCTTATAAATGCATCCACCCACAGTCTCACCCAATCTCAGCCTCACTTTTAAAGCCACTCACACAGACTGCATAAACCACACAGCTAGGGAGCTCCAGTGGGATTAAGTGGTGTGTTAACTACTTCTCTATGAGGCATTAAAGGTCAAAATCGTTGGAGAAATCCATTCCCTCTCCAAGTATGATCTATTGTCTGTTAGCCACCATCACTCCTGGCTGGGAAGACAGGTTCTGGCTGAGAAAGGAAGCCACTAATGATAACCTTTGGACTCGACTGGACTGGGCCACACTGAAAAGACCTGCCAGAGCTTTTTGCCGAGTGTGATGCATGCCTTCAATCTCAGCACTCAGAAGGCAGAGGTGAGCTCTTAGCCTGCTCAACATAGCCAGAACTACAATAGTAAGAACCGGTCTCAAAGCAAAACAAAAACAAAACCTTTACCATGTTGTGGTGGCAAATACCTTTAATCCCAGCACTCCAAACGCAAAGGCAGGAGGATCTCTGAATTCAAGGTCAGCCTGGGTCTATAAAGGGAGTTCTAGGACAGCCAGAAGAAACCCTGCCTCAAACAAACAAAAACTTGAGTTTTTCATTTATTTTGAGACTGGGACTCACTATGTAGCACTGGCTCTCCTAGAACTCACTCTGCAGACCAGGCTGGCTTCCAACTCACAGAAATCTGCCTGCTTCTGCCTCCTGGGTGCTGCGATTAAAGGTGTGTGTGGTGTCACTACACCGGCTACCCTTGAGCTTTAATTAGCTCACTATCAGTTTCTTAGCACCTTCGTGTTGAGGAAAGATGAAAGATAAAGATGAATAGCAAAGGTTTTTACTTGTTTTTTAAGACTTTTACAATCTTGCCAGGCAGTGGTGGCATACACCAAGAGGCAGACAGGTGGATCTGTGTATGTTCCAGGCCAGCATGATCTACAGAGAAACTTCCAGGACAGCCTCTCTACACAGAGAAACCCTGTCTCAAAAAATAAAACGAAAGCCAGATACAATAGTGCACATCTGTAACCCGGCATTCCTACAGAGAGAATGGAGACAAAAGAATTGGTCTGAAGCTCCCAGGGGGGAGTACACTGTGCAGCAGCAAAACAACAGATACTTCCTCAACAAAGCAGAGACTACCAAGTTATTCTCTGACCTCCAATGAGTGCACACTGACACACACATATACACACTAACAAATAAAAATGATTAACTATGTATTACTAATGGGGGACACACATGCCATACTCACAGTGTGGAAGTCAAAGGACAACTTTCAGGAGTTGGTTCTCTCCTTCCACCTTTACACTGGCTCCAGGCATTGAACTCACTCAGGTCAGGCTTGCAGAGCAAGCACTTTACCTGCTAAGCCATCTCACCAGGCCCAAAATAAAATTTAAATTAAGGGCCAGTGAAATGACTCAGTCAGTAAACATGATGGTTACACAAATCCAGCAACCTAAGCTTGATCCCAAAACCTATGTTAAAGGGAGAAAATAGACTGCATGAAGTTGTCCTCTGGTCTCCACACACCTACCATGTGCACACACACACAAAACGAGCAGGACACAACTCAGTGGGATCTGCTCAGCATGTATAAATAAACTAATAAATAAGGGAATGAAGAGATGACTCAATTGTTAACAGGTGCTTCCTGCTCTTGCAGAGCACCTGAGTTCAGTTCCCAACACCCACATCAAGTAGCTCAAACTATCCGTATCACAACTCCCTGTAACATTCTTCTGGCCTCTAAGGGTACTGCACACCTACTCAGACACACACACCCACACACACACCCACACACACCTAAAAATAAAAAATAAAACACATCTGGTCAGGAGGTGGTGATGGTAGCATACGCCTTTAATCCCAGCCTTCAGGAGGCAGAGACGGGCAGATCTTTGAATTCAAAGCCAGCCTGATCTACAGAGTGAGTTCCAGGACAGCCAGAGCTATTACACAGAGAAATCCTGTCTCAAAAACACAAAACAAGCAAACAAAAATCTTTAAAATAATAAAACTTAAACAATTAAAAACTTCTTCCCAAATAAATAAGAATACTACCACCACCACTGATAACAACTACAACAATAAGAAAGGACTTTTCAAATCCACCTTTCCATGGTGTTGGTCCAGGCATCTGTAAAGGTGAGGCTGGACATGATGTAGTACACCTTTAATTCCAGTGCTTAGGAAGCAGAGGGAGGAAGAGCTCTATGACGCCAGCCTGACCATATTTTTACATTAAAAAAAAAAAAAAGAAAGAAAAGAAGTTCCCAACAACGGCCATGGCAAGGCCTAGGCATCAAGAGTTCTACACACTGGGGCTGGAGAAATGGTTCAACCCTGAAGAGAACTGGCCGTTCTTCCAGAGGATCCAGGTTCAATTCCCAGCACCCATATGGCAGCTGACACCTGTCTGCAACTCCAGTTCTGATACCATTGCACATAAAATAAAAATTATAAAATATTAAAAAGAGTATTAGACACTAATCCTCAAAGACAGAAGGTAGGCCATTTATTTTAATGTGCATAAGAATTTTCTATGTGTCATGATCTGCTCAAAAAGAACTTAGATGCCAACAAGCATGACAAGTAACCAAACAACTGTAAAATTAGGTAATTAAAAAAAAAAAAAAAAAAAAAAAAAAAAAACAGGGGTTCAAGCTTCCCTCTCTCAGTGAGGACAGCCATTATGGAAAACCATAGCACCTTGAATGTTTACTTGTGCTTTGTGAGGTAGCTCTTGCTATGTAACCTTGGTGGCCTTGAACTTGTAATGATCCTCCTGCTCCAGCCTATGAGAACTGGAATTATGGCTTCAGAAGCTTCTAATAAACTAAAAGCTCAGGGTGAGGTTAGAGCACATGGTCAGCACATGCACGGCCCTGGGTGTAATCCACACACCTAACAAGAGACCTGCCATCTATTCTGGAAAGCTGTGTATTGAAGAAAGCACACCCACGTCCACAGCAGCATCATCCACAATAACCATTACACAGACAACCTCAGTGCCCATCAACAGGTAAATGGATAAAGAAAATACAGTATCTATAAACAATAGATAGTAGCCTTTAACATAAAGGGCTGAGGGAGACAGCAAGATGGCTCAGCAAATAAGGGTGTTTGCCACCAAGGCTGATGACCTGAGTCCGAATCCCTGGGATCGATAGGATGGAAGAACTGACTCCCACAAGATGTTCTCTGACTTCTTTTGACGCTCACAAAACTGTTTCAGTCCTTAGCCAGGCCAAAAGGAAAAAAAAAGAAGGAAAAGAAAGAAGCAGAAAGGAGAGTGACCATTATAAAGTTGTGAGATGGGAAGAGAGGACAAATGATGATGCTATGAACTGAGTACTTACATTTCAGAACTACTAAAATAATAAACTTCACATCTCAACACAAAAATAAGTATTTGGCACAATGGGCATGTTAATTAGCTTGATTATATCACACTATTCATAAATTATGATATCCTATGCTTCAAATAATACATACAATTAACTATAAACTGTCATTCTGCAGTATTTTAAGCCCTTCCTGTCCTCACTAAATCCTGGTACCAAAATCACTGGTGGCTCTGTGTTCTTTCAGTATGCTTTGGTACCTTGTTCCTGACTCTGAGATCCCAAGGAGCCTCTTTCACTGAGTCCCTATGTCATTCATTTGTCTGCAGTGACATCATACCAACTTGCTCATTAGTGCTTACTGTGTAAATGTGACATTTTTCCACATTTTTCTGTCTTTATTCTGACAGCAATGACTGTCATCTTACACAGGAACACCACCACTTGGCGATGATAGAAGCAGTGATGTTAATTGCTAACTGGTGCAGAAACATTAAAAACAAAAAACACTTAAAAGGGAAACCTGTCTTAGACCTAAATGTGAAAATTAAAGGGCAGCAAAGGAGAGACCCACCACTGACCGGCCAAGTGCCTGCTATATATTACCAGTGACTTTTTGGTTTTTTGGGTTTTTTTGTTTTTCAAGTCAGAGTGTCTCTGTGTACGTTACTGTCTGTCCTAGAACTCATTTTGTAGACCAGGCTGGCCTAGAACTCATAGATCTCCCTGTCTAGTGCTGGGACTAAAGGCATGTGCCATCACTGCCCAACAGTGACTTAAGTGTGATCCCTCCAGTAATGCTTTGATCTTGTTTGTTTGAGACAGGATCTCATGTAGCACAGGCTGCCCTTAAATAAGTAGCCAAGGATGATCTTAAGTTTCTGATCCTCCTGCTTTCACATGCAGAGTGCTGGGATTACAGGTACGTCATCATGCCTTGTAAAGCATGTCCTAAGGTTAATAGAAGTGGAGGCCAGATCAGCAGTGAGAAGAAATTTAAATTTCTCTTTAAAAGTCACAGACTGTTTTCAATACACTGACAAGCTGAAGTTTTTATTATTTTTTTTTTGTTATTGTTGTTTTGTTTGGTTTTGTTTTTTTAAACAGGGTCTCTCTGTGTAGCTCTGGCTGGCCACAAACTTAAAGGTGTGTCACTATCGCTTGGCTCTGAATTTACCTTTTAAACCCATATACAAACCACCCTGAATGACTGACCGTTTCTAATATGCCACTATTTCTACATTTAAAACTTGTTGACTACTCATATACATCTTTCTCTGAGCTTCCACTGAGAGCCCTTTTGTAAGTTATCCTGTGACACAGATCACCCTGACAGACTCCCAAAAACATAACATCAAGGAAGTTAAATATATATTAAGGGGCTGGAGAGATGCCTCAGTGTTTGTCCATAACCCCAGCACGATGTAAAAAGCCAGGCACAAGTGCATGAGCTTGTAACCCCAATACCACTGGGAGGAGAGACAAGCAGTTCCTGGGAGCTTGCAAACCAACCAGCCATGCAAACACTGAGTGTCAGGTTTAGTGAGAGACCTTGTTTCAAATAATAAGATGGAATGTTGATGAGATGGCTTTGATGTTAGTATTCAGGCATCTGTACTGGCCTGCCCGTGGAGTTCTGAAAGATACACCCTCAGCTGCAGCCACTAAGAGCACCACCTGTGCACACTCACTATGTTCCCTTTAAAGGGACCTTACCCACCTCCCACCCTCTCTCCCTCTCTTTCTCTCCCTCTCCCCTTTTTATCTCTCCTGCTGCTCCTGTCTCCCTCCTTCCCTTTTATGATCCCTTTCCAAAAAGAGAAAACAAAACAAAAAAAAAAAAAAAAAAACCCTCAACCCCTCTGCTTGAACCCTGTCTCTCTTGAACTACTTTTCTTAAAGTATAGCATTAACAAGTAGAAGCATCCAAATACAGGCATACACACAGGAGTTGAACCCCTAAAGCACTGCAAAGTCGCAGTGTTTTTGAGGCAGGTAGAGAGATAAGTTTGCCTCTAACAACTGACAAACCAGGCTCAGAGGCACCATAGCCTCAAAGGAAGACCAGAGTACCGTAGCTGAGGAAACAATATACACACCTCCTGCCCCTTCCACAAACCTCACCAACCTGACCCCAAACATGGCTGCAAACGCCTGACTCTGTGGTACACTACAGAAAGAAGCTTAGCTGCCACCTGCCACTCAAAGCACTCCTGGGCATGAGGAAACCTGACCACAGACTAACAGGAAACAAAAGCACAGAAAGGAATTACCCCAACAACTTAAAAAAAAGAAAATAACATTCAGTGCCGGTAGTGACACATGCCTTTGATCCCAGCCTTGGGGAAGGCAGAGATCCACCTGTCTCTACCTCCTAAATCCTGGGATTAAAGTGCACCACCACCTGGCCTCACACATCAAGTTTTTAAAAACTTAACACATTTATTTGTATTTTTTTGTGTGTGTCACACACACACACACACACACCTCTCTACATATCCCTGACTTTCCTGGAACTCACTCCGTAGACCAGGCTGACCTTCTCTCCCTCCCAGTGCTAGGATTAAAGGCATGTGCCACCATGCCCAGCTCAACTTTTTTTTTTTTTTTTTTTTGGCATATTTTTAAAAAGACTAGCCTGGCAACAGTAGTAAATGCCTTTAATCTCAGTACTTGGGAGGCAGAGGCAGGCAGATCTTTGAGCTCCAAGCCAGCATGATCATTTCCAGGACATCCTACATAGAGAGATCCTGTGTCAAATGACCAAAAAATAAATTAAAAATAAATAAATAAAGAGCTCACAAGTTTCAGGAAGTTCCTGAAGTTTATCAAGTTCCCAAGACCACCATTCCCCAAGGTTATATAAACAATATAGATAGCACAGATTGCTACAAAGTAACTTTGTAACCTATGGCACCGCCCATAAGTCATACAGAGCTCTGGGTGTGAACTTTTGTGAACAGTGATGATGGGCTCTCAGTGACACAACTGCTTCTGAGTTGTGAACAGTGCCAAACCCCAGTAAAGCCAGTGATTTAGCAAGCGGAACGTTGGCCCTTTATTTGGTCTGTTGTAGGTTCCCTACTTGGGATAAGGAGACATTTGCTCACAATCCCCTAGGAATAACGTCAAACAACTGGAGGCCAACCTGGGCTCCACAATGAGCTCTTGGCCAGCTGGACTACTGAGTAAGACCAGGGCAGGGAGTGCTATTATTACATTTCTTTTTAGCCTCACAAGAACCTAAACCTCAGTGGCCACACTGTCCTCTCCATCTGCCAAGAGTGACACTATACACACCCAGAGACTGCTGAGCAAGGACGGAGACAGACACGCTCCATTAGGCTAGGTCCAGGGGGATCTTCTCATCTATAGTGCCTCCTCGTTCCCCACGGCAGCATCCCTCTTATCTTCTCAGGCTCTGGTTCTGAGACTCTCTCCAAAAAGCAATCACTAGCTATCAGGGCCAGGAGCCAAGTAGGAAATCAGGGTTAAGAACAGACACCCCACCTCTCCAGACTCCAAATGAATTATACCATTATCCCATTAGCTAGCGGATTCATCAACTTCTTTAACTCTTTGGTCTCTATTTGCCCTTTGGTTAGGATTTTGTTTTCTCTATTTTCTTTCTTGTCTGTCTTCCTCTCTGATTTCTGCCTGACCGTGGACCTTCTCCTTACCTTTTCAGTAAATACCAAGATAGAGCAAAGCACACCTAGGTTCAAATATAACCTCTGCCACTACTTCAGAACTATGTGGTCTGGGGCAACTTGTCTGTGTTCTCTAAACCTGTTTCCTTCTAGGTAAACTGGAGGTAAGAGCCTAGCACAAAGAGGCTGAAGCCGAGCATGCACAGGCTGGTAATCCTAACACCTGGGAGGTGAAGGCAGAAGAGGAGAAGCTGAAGATCATCCCCCACTACATAGGGGAGTTGTTGATAACCTAGATAGACTTTGTTTTGAAGGGGAGAGAAAAGAGCTATGCCAACACCTTCAGCAGGTTCCCACAAACATTAGCAGGTCCCAACCCCTAAATGTACTGTTGTTGCTATTTGAAACAAGGTCTCACTATGTAGACCAGGCTGGCCAGGAACTGAGCTCTACATGCCTCTACATCCTGAGTGCTAAGAATTAAAAGTGTGTGGCACCATGACCCACAAGGAACTGACCCTAAAATTTCTATTTGTGTTGGAATATACAATATGAGGGGAAAACTTTCATATTAGACTTGGTATACTATTTCTGTCTTTTTAGTATCTTCATTCCCTGGTCCTGGAAAAATTAACCAATGATATTTCAATAAGAACAAGAAGAGCAAGAAAGGGAAAAAACAGACAATCACCTATTCCATGGTTAATTTCCTACTTAAGTCAAGAGTTGAGACAAGTTGAGCTTGTGGGCACATACCTACAATACCAGCAGTAGGGAAGTTGAGGCGAAAAGACCTTGAATTCAAGAATAACTGGGAATTTGGCCATACATACACACAGTAAAACCCTGTCTGTCTGTCTCTGTCTCTGTCTCTCTCTCTCACACACACACACCGGGGAAGAAGAGAGGGGATGACAAGATGATTGAGGCTGGCTTTGGACTGGGCCTCTACATGCCACTCCTCTCCCCCTCGATCCCCATGATGTTGGACAATTGGGTAACCTGGAAACTAGAATGAGAGCTAGGCTACAGTTTACTCTGAGCTGCTCTATAAAAAGAAGGAAATACAAATCAAGATGCTGTAGGTGGCTTTCCCCTGCAGCAAAGGTAAGATTCACCAAATTATAAGAAAATGCTTTCTTTAAAGCAGTGAGCTTATCCCTGTGTGATGGTTTGAAAGGAAATGGCGCCCACAGGCTCATAGGGAATGACACTATTAGGAGATGTGGCCTTGCTAGAGGTGAGGCTTTGTTGGAGGAAGTGTGTCACTAGGCGGTAGGCTCATGTCAGTCCTAGTGAGTCTGTCTCTTCCTGCTGCCTACAGATCCAGCTGTAGATCTCTGGGCTATCTTTCCAGCACCATGTCTGCCTGTGTGCTATCATTCTTGCTGACATGACAATAATGGACTAAACCTCTGAAACTGTAAGTTAGCCCCAATTAAGTGTTTTCCTTCATAAGAGTTGCCCTGGTCGTGGGTCTCTTCATGCCAATAGAAAACCATCTCCACCCAGCTAAGAAATCCTGTCTTGAAAAAAAAAAGGGTTGGGGGAGTGGGGTGGGGGTCAGTCATATACACCTGAGCACCTTCAATATTCTTAGGCTGCCTTTCTCCACGAGTTATGTTCAAAGAACAAAACTACCAATTTGAATAGAACCAGCTAGGGGCTGGCACTCCAGTGGACAGCTCCATCCCTCCACACTTCAGAACCTGAGTGGGTCACATGAGTCAACAGTCCTCTTTCCTGACACTTTCACCAGCTTAAATGGGAGAGTCTACAACCTCTATCACAAATCTTTTTCTCTTTTTTGTGTATTTGAGACAGGGTCTTGCTATGTAGCCTGTTGGGCATTCACTGTGCCTCAGGCTCTCAAGTGCTGGGATTACAGGTGTCCCACCAAGATGCTCTCTCTGATGCTACCTTTGTGAAGAAATGAGCCTCTCCACAGCCATCACTGTGGAGAGAAGCTGCTGGCTTAGATGTCTCCATCCCTCATGCATTCCCCCAATATAACAAGCTGAGGCAGTCTGGGGAAAAGAGGGAATAGGAAAGCAGCAGCCAGACTGCGTTTCTGTTCCATTTAAGGATGGACCTTTCTTTGGCCTCAGTTAAATCAAGACCCAGGTTAATTTCAATGGCAAAACAGAAAGCTTTTGTAACATCTTAGACCAAGCAATGACAGATACTGTTGAAGGAGATTGGGAGAGATTTTAGGGGAGCTTTCCAGAAGAATTCATTTGAGTTCACTCATTCAGAAAATAAAATCTACAGAGTGCTCCCCGACATCAAGGAAATTTCTCTTTACAGCAGATGGAGACCACCACAGAAATCCACAACCAATCAAAGTGCAGAGTTATGAAGCTCGGATGGATACATCTACAAAACAACTCCTAATCTAAGGCTCAGAGAACATGGCAGAAGGGGCAGCTATGAGATGGTGTCTCCTAGTAAATACCATCAGAGCCTATACCCATAACGTTTCCCCTAAACATGAGCTGAACAAGGACAATAGCAATAACCCAGGAGGCCTCAACCCTACACAAAGAACTACAGGCAACTAAGGAATGTTGAGAGTGAGAGAACTAGTCTTCCCCAAGGAAGACCACACCCACGGTTGTCCAATACCAAATGGTCAACCCTAAAAACATGTACACAAAACACATACAGTCTGAGCAGGTCATATTTGGAAATATGTATTTATGAACATAAACACATATACATGTAACAACGATTAATAAAAAAGAGGTCATGAATTTGAAAGACAGCAAAAGGGTATTTATGTTTGAAGGGAGACGGGAAGGGGAAATTATATAATTATAATCTCGAAAATAAGAGAAGTATGGCGTTCTAAGTATGCACCAGGAACAAAACAGATTAAAAGAAGTAACCTCTGCTCTGCCTTCATGGAGTCTGTATATTAGAGGAGGGAGAAACGCTAAGTATATAAGCTACAGAGAAAAACAGAGCAGGGCCAGGCTACAGCAATGCACACCTTTGATCCCAGCACTCAGAAGGCAGAGGCAGGTGAATCTCTGAGTCTGAGGCCAAGCCTGGCCTATGTAGCAAGTTCCAGGCCAACTAAGGATACATAGTAGTACCCTGCCCCCCCCAAAAAAAAAACAGGGAGGGGGGACAAGTGGAAGAAAATTTGGATGCAAGCAGGTAGGCTAGAAAGTTTATTGGCCTTTTAAGCCAAGAGACAGAGAATGGTGAGGACACTGGGACATCTGCTGGGAGAAACTGAAAGAACGGCAAGTACAAAAACCAGAGATGGCCACAGTAGCGTGGGAAAGCTACAGAAATCAGTTACCAAAGCGAGATGAGGATGGACAAATTCATTTAGCAAAAGCAAAGGACTCTCACACTTTCTTCCCTAGGATTACTGTTTCCCTTGCCAAAAGAAGCCTTCACTCCAAGAGACCTTGTCTTTTTCTGCTCAGACATCTGAAACCATAAAGTCAGGCTTGGTAGCACACGCCTTTAATCCCAGCACTTGGAAGGCAGAGGCAAGAGTATCTCTGTGAGTTCAAGGCCTACCTGATCTACATGGTGAGTTCCAGAGCAGGCAGGGCTACATAGAGATCCTATCTAGATAAATACATATATCCACAACCTAAGTTTGACTGCCTCTTCTAGAAAGTATACCTTAGTGTCCAAACTCATCTAGACTTGACAATACCTAGATGGTGAAACTGAGATTCATATAGACCCAGTTCTCAATGTCTAATAAGATCTTGCACAGCAGACTCCAGTTCATCACACAAACAATATGTTAGGGCAGGATAAGAGTTGATAAGAGTGCTTGCCTAACATGCAAATCCTAGGCCTGGGGATAAACTGCATAAAGCAGGTGTGATGACGCTCACCTGTGCTCCCAGCACTGGTGAGCTGGATGAAGGAGGATCAAGAGTTTAAAGCTAACCAGCCTGGGTTACCCAGTCCTTCTGTATAGGCTGTAATCCTAGCTACAGGAGATAGGGCTGGGCCTGTAGCTCAATGAGAGAGTGCTTACCAAGCATGTGAGGCCACAGGTTCAACTAGTATTGGGGGGGACGGACATATATTCAATTTCTTAAGCCAAGGATGGTGTAGTGTACCTTTTCCTTTTTCCTTTTTTTTTTTTTTTTTTTTTTTTTTTTTTTTTGGTTTTTTCAAGACAGGGTTTCTCTGTATTGCTTTGGAGCCTGTCCTGGAACTCACTCTGGAAACCAGGCTGGTCTTGAACTCTGCCTCTGCCCCAGTACTGGGATTAAAGGCCTGTGTCACCACCACCAGGTGTGTAGTGTACTTTTTATCCGACACTAGGAGGCCGAAGCAAGAAAATCACAAACTGGGACCCAGAATGGGCTACATAGTGGCCCAAGGGAAGATTGGGCTACACGGTGAAGCTGTTTCAAAATAAACAAACATTCCATTTCTTCTCTAATTCCCCTCAAAAACAAATCCAAGGCCGGGCAGTAGTGGCACACGCCATTAACTGAGCACTCGAGAGGCAAGTGCAGGAGGATCTCTATGAGTTCGAGGCCAGCCTGGTCGGCAGAGCAAGAATAATATTCTTTACACCATCAAGCCTGATTATTTTAGGGATAAGGCTGGTCCTATATGTTAAACATGGGCACTGAAGTCCCATCAGCTGTCACTTCGGGTGCCCACGTTTTACCCTGACCTCAATATGGGAAGAGGAGATGCCAAAATGGAAAGAAGTGTCCCTATGCAGTACCTTGGCCTGTCAGCAGCAAGGGTATCATTTAACCCTTTCTGCAAGCAAGCCCAGGGTTCTAAAATGCCCCATGGCCAATACCCTAACTCCCCAAAGTTGACAAGTTCATCTGAATTAACCGCCTTCTAAGAGGATTCCAGCGGCCTTGAGTCAACTGATGAGTTTGCAGAGCTCCATTATGGCCACAAGTCCCTCCTACCCCTAAACTCAAACTCAATGGGACTCGCGGTGACCCCCTAGATACTCACATCGCCCTTACGCAGCTCCGGCGCCGCGATCCTCACCGGCTCGGTTCTCTTCTTTGGCTTGGGAAGCCCCAAGGGGGGTCCGACACTGCCCACAGCTGGGGGCAGACTGAGACCAGGGCCCTGGGACGATGGCAGCCCCAGCCCCTCCCCAACTCCCGCAGCTTCAGCGGGGCTCACTCCTGCAGGTGGCGGGAAGCCGCCCAGGCCGAAGGGCAAAGGTGGAGGAGGCTGCAGCCTGGGGTCTCCAGTGGGCGGGGGAAGCAACAGCGGCGGGGGAAAGGCTGGGGCCAGCATCTGGGGGGGCGGGGGCAGCATAGTCGGACCCTTGGGTGCGGGGAGAGAAGCGAACAGGCCTCCTAAAGCGGGCCCGGGCATAGGAGCCGCCACATCCTCTTCCTCCGGCTCCGGCTCCGGTTCATCCGGCTCACTCTCATCGCTGCTGGCATAAGCAACCAGAGACATGGCGCCTCCCGCCTTTGGGACGCCCTTGCCCGCACACTAGGCCTACTTGAGACCCGGGATGTCCCGGCGGCCTAGTAGGCCCCACTACTGGGCAAGGCGGGGAACCGAAAAGCGCCCCCTGCTCCGTGTTCTAGTGCTATCCTCGGCAGGAACCCATGGCCAGGGTTGATTTCCACCGGGTAAGAATTCCCGCTTCACTTAAGCTCCTAGCGCCAGGCAACTACACACAGCTAATGGCCGCCGAGTCACTCCGCCTACTACTCGCTTCACAAACTTAAGAACTACAATTCCCAGAGAACACTTTTGCAACAGCCCATTCTCTGCCTCAGGGAACTCAGTGCAAAGCATGGCGGGAGTTGTAGTCTGAAGGTGGAGTAAATGGTGCGCAGAAAGACTGAGAGACCCTCCTCTGACGCGAGGATCCCTGGGATTCGTAGTTTGTTTGTTTGTTGTTTGTTGTTGTTGTTGCCTTGCAAGTCCTAAGTTACTACAAGCCCCATGGATCAGTGCGGTAGTCACGTAAACAGAGCATTTCGGTACTTGAAGTTAGTTTCTCAGCGCACGTAAGGATTATGGGAGCTGTGGTACTCTTAGAAACTGCAAGTGTTGTCGGGAAAGTGATGGCGTCTGGGAACGTGGACGAGTAACTAATTTAAAGGGGAAGTTACCTGTAAATAAATGGTGACGCTTCAAAGTAGACCGTGGAGTTAGAACAAAGCACTCCAAGAAGAACCAAAGCCCGAGGGACGTGTAAGAAATTAAGTTGCAAACTAGAAAGAAAATGAGGCCGCAGGCATCTGAGGGCTCAAGTAAATGTGACATAAAAAGAAGATGATCTCCTTTGCTATGACTAGTACACATCCAAGAGCACATGAAGCCTGCCTACCTACCATGAAGTAGGGTTTGGGCTCCTTCCACAGCAACCAGTAAGACAGAAATGACCAAGGTGCGGGAAGCTAGGGTGAGGAGCCCAGGATTCATGACTTCACAGTAAAGGGACAGACTATGGCCCGGTACACTTCACAGCACTGAGTAATCAATCACGGGTGCCGCCCCCTAACCTAACAACTCTGCATGTGTGGGTGGCATTCCTCTAACGGCTGGACATGCTCCCTGTTCTGTCTTTATGTCCACCCACGTTTATGATAGGCTTTTTCACTTACTGTCTGCCGGGGAGGATGTGCTTTGCACCTGTTCTTCCCTGCCTACCTGTGATTCAGGACCGCTTTCTGCCACCCTGTAATAGCGTACCCTCTACTTGTCAGCCTGTGTGCGCGTGTACTCTACATCCATCTTTCTGTGGGTACTACCTCCCTGCTCCTAAGAGCAGAAAACTATTGAAATCAGCCAACGAAAGAGGTGCTGAGGTTTGGCAAAGAGGCTAAAAAAAGACAGAAAGCATGCTTTGAGAGAAGGCTAATTACAGTAAAGACCGAACTAGAGACAAGCCTGAGTGGTTCTTCCTCATCATCATCCTCACCATATGTCCAAATATTTGGCTTCATAGGCAAATTTATACTACTTCTTTAGACATCCTTTTAGATCTGCCCAGAATAACCTTTAAACTATACTATGGGTCTAGGCAGCTCAATGGTAGGTTGCTTACCTAATATATGAAAGGTCCAGAATTTAATACCCCACTGCTACCTGCTCCAAATGCTCCAAAACAAAGTTTAATGCATATGAGGAAAAAAGATAATGTGCCCTAGGAAAAATTTTGAAAACTACAAATTCTTGCTGAACATCATGGCCCATGCCTATAACACCAGCATTTGGGAGGTTGAGGCAGGATCAGGATTTGTCTACATAGCAAATATGAGGCCATCCTGACCTAAATGAGATCTGTCTCATAAACAAGCAGGACTTAGATACTGCAGTTGGTAAAGTGCTTCCTGATCAAGCACGAGGACCTGAATTCAGTCCCCAGCACCTATGTAGGAATGCCAAGTGCAGGACTTATAATCCCAGCTCCAGGGAGTGGAGACAAGAGGACCCCAGGAGCTTACTGGCTAGGCAGCCCCGCTTTGGTGAGGCCCAGGTTCCAGTGAAGGGACTCTGTCTCAAAAAGCAAGGTAGAGGGCTGGAGAGATGGCTCACTTAGTTTTTCAGAGCACTTGCTGTAATTGCAGAGGACCTGGGTTCTGTTCCCAGCTCACAACCATCTGTACTTCAAGTCACAAAGAATCCAAAGTTCTCGTTCTAATCTTTCAGGCACCAGGCACGCCTGTGGTACACATACATATATGTAGGCTAAGACTCATAAAGATGAAACAGAAAATCTTTTTTTAAAAAAAATGGGATAGTAAACCAGCACTCAGGAGGCAGAGACAGGGCAAATCTCTGAGTTGGAGGCCAACTTGGTCTACTGAGCAAGTTCCAGGACAGTCAGAACTGTTACACAGAGGAACCCTGTCTCAAAAAGAAATAAAAAAGTGTGGTAGCTGTTAGGAAATAATACCCAGCTGGGTGTTGGTGGCACACAACTTTGCTCCCAGCACTTGGGAGGCAGAAGCAGGCAGATCTCTGAGTTCAAGGCCAGTCTGGTCTACAGAGAGCCAGGACAGGCTCCAAGGCAATACAGAGAAACCCTGGAAACCCTGTCTCAAAAAACAAACAAACAAAAAAAGAAATAATACCCAATATTGAGTTCTGCTCTCTACATGCACCCTCTCACTCTCTCTCTTTCTCATATACCATGCATGAACACACACACACACACACACACACACACACACACACACACACCTGATTATGGTGGTAATCCCAGTACTGGGAGACTAAGAAGGAGGATCATTCGTGACCTGCCTGGGCTACATACTAGGTTCCAGTTCTATGGAGTGAGTGAGATACTGTCTGGAAAAAGAAAAAGAAAAAAACAGAGCTGGGTGGCTGGCAAGATGACTCAGTAGGAAAAGGCACTTGCTGACAAGCCTCATGACTTAGTTCTATAGCTGGACTTCATATAGGGGAAGGAAAGACTGACTCCTACAAGTCTACAAGTTGTTTTCTGACTCTCACACTTGGCAATGGGGACACACATATACAGAGACAAGTAAATATTTTGTTAAGGCAAATATCTGTACTCTGACCTAAGAGCTTCCTACCAAGTGGGGCTTGGCCCAAAAGTCTGGCTCTTTAAGAAATTTCTCAGTTGATTGCAAACAGGCATACAGAAAATTATACTGAGAAACTACATCATCAAGTCCTACCTCTCAGTGAATGTGTATTGCACAATGCTGACATCTAAGGCCTGCTCTGAGGTCCAGGCTCCTCAGCCTGTTCTCTGCCTGCTCTCTGGTGACCTGGGGCCAAGGTTTTTCTTCTCTCAGTCTCTCTCGTTTTCCTCCTTTGTTTTGTTGGTGGTGGTTTGAAACAGGGTCTCATTGGAACAGTGGTAACCTATATCTTTAATCCCAGAACTCAGGAGGCAGAGGCATCAGGTGGCTCTAAAAAGAAATCAGAGAGAGGGAAACTAAAGTGATTGGTCAAAAAACCGAAAGAGCGAGGTCCTCATGTCAAATGCTAGTGAAGGACTACTTCTAACAGCAGGAGGAAAAACCGCACTCCTTACATCTAACTCCAGGAGAAATGCAGGAAACGATTTCTTCTCCAAATTGGCAAAAATAAAGGTTTCCTCAATAGGAAAACCCAGGCACTGTCAAGGGCAAGGCCATACAGATAGCAAAGCAAGTGAAGCAACAGTCAGGGGCTGGGCTGGAGTCCTATAGTGCACTCGCCTGATATACAGAGAGCCCTGGGTACCAGGCCCAGCGCCAAAACTAACTAACTAAGCAAACGGCAATATGTACGCAGACACTAAAGCCTTCTGCCACATCTCTTCCAGAATACAAACTACCAGGACTTTATCCTCCAGAGAAAGTACTTGGAAATTCTTTGGAAAGTCTAGTCAACCTAAGAGAAAGAGCTTGGACACTCAGAACTCCCCTAGAAGCTTCCCAACCAGATTATTCAGACACAAAATTTTCAGTTCTCCAAGTAGGCTCGTAATAGTCATCCCAGCTCAGGAGACTGAGGCAGGAGGATTGCTAGAACTTAGAGGCCAGCCTAGGTGTTGCATAGTGAGCTCCAGGCCAGCCTGAGCTATATGAGAGCCTGTCTATAAATAAATAAATAAATAAATAAATAAATAAATAAATAAATAAATAAATGTAAGGAGCAGGGATGCAGCAGTTTGATAAAATGTCTGCTTAACAGACATGAAATCTTAGGTTCCACCCTCAGCACCAAATAAACCAAGCAAGGTGTTATACACCTGTAACTCCAACTCTCAGGAGAAAGGTGGAAACAGGAGGTCAGAAGTGCAGAGTCATCCTCCTCTTGGCAAAGAAATCCAGACCAGCTTGGGATACAGGATACACTGTTCTAAAAATAAAATCCAGCTGGGCCTAGTGCTGCACACCTTTAATCCCAGTGCTCAGGAGGCTGAGACAGGCAGATGTCTGAATTTGAGGCTAGCCTGATCTACACAGAGTTCCATGACAAGCAGGACTGACTACACAGAAACACTATTTGGGGGTGTGTGGGGGGGTGGGAATCCAGCCTAAAATACCACATTAGGCCCATAGAGTTTAACTTCTCCATTGTGGAGTGGTAAGCAGGACCAAGCGAGACCTTCTAAGATGTGAGCAGGTCAAAGGGCCCTGCCCCACATAGATTGATTATCGGCTTACCTTGAGAGTGAACTTGTCATAAAAGCCAGTTTGATCTCTGGGGAAGTGCTTCAGCAGGTAAAAGTGCTGGGCATGACAGCAAGAGAACCTGAAATCTGCATCCCTACACACAGAAAGAGCCAGGCATGGCTGCATATACCTGTAACTCCAGTTTTGGTGGGTGGAGACAGGCAGGTCCAAGATCCCAATAGCCAAAACCTCTTGATACCAAACATGCCCATGATGAAGATACATGTTGGCAAAACCTTCACATATAAAATAAAATGAGTAAATCTAATAATTAAAACAACAAAAACCTAAGTACAGAGCAATAGATGAAGTCACTGATGTCTCCTCTTGCCCCTGATATATGTGCACATGGACACACACACCCCCTTTAGTGCTGACTCTTGAATAGTTATTTGGGGGTTTTGTTTGTTTTGTTTTGTTTTGACTTGGTTTTTTGCAGTTGCTAGGATAGCACTCTACCAATGAGCTAAATCCCCAATCCCCTAAGCATCATTTTTAACAAATGATTTTTACTCATTTATTTTTACTTATGTGTATGCCTGTGTGTGTGCTTATCTCTGTGAGTGCCACATGCATGCAGAGCTCAAACAGACCAGATGAAGGCATCAGATCATCTAGAACTGCAGTTGCAGGCAGTTCTGATCCACCCAGTGTGGATTATGAGAACCAAATCTCCATCCTCTTCCAGAGCAGCAATGCTCTTGACTACAGTCCCTAAACATTGTTTGTTTGATAATTGGAGAGAAGTTCTCACTATATAGTTTTGGCTGGCCTGGAACTTAACTGTGTAGACCAGGCTGGCTTTGAGATCACAGAAATCTGCCTACCTCTGCCTCCCAAGTGCTGCAATTAAAGGCATGTACCACTGTCCGGCCTCTAAGCAGCATTTGTAAGAAGCAACTGACAGATGTGCTTAGAAAAGGGTTAAGTGTGGGGATGGAGTTTAGCATAAGATACAAAGCCTAATCCATAGGAGATCCTGGGTTCCAGCCCCAGCAATGAAAAGAAAGAGGATTGAACCATATGGAGAAAGACCTAGAATTTAGAAAATACAGTCCACATGCTGTTGTGAAATATTAAATTAGGCAAAGATGCGTTACATTTATTTATGCTGCATTTGTTTAATAATGTGAAGATGTGTTACATTTGTTTATTCTACATTTGTTTTACCTTGCCCAAAGCACCTGATTGGTCTAATTAAAAAAAAAAAAAAAACTGAATGGCCAACAACTAGGCAGTAGAGGGATAGGTGGGGCTGGAGGGGGGCAGAGAGAATAAATAAGAGGAGGAATGTAGGTTCGAGAAGAGAAAATAATGAGAGAAAAGAGATGAGGGAGGCACCCAGGGCCAGCCAGGCAGAGTAGGTCATACAGAAAGAAAGGTAGGTAAGAGGCCCGGAGGCGGAATGTAGATGAAGAGAAGCAGGCTATTTTAAGTTATAATGGCTAGTGGGACAAGCTTAGGGCCAAATATTCATAACCAATAAGTCTCCATGTCATAATAGGGGCTGGCAGGCAAAGGAAGTTTGAACCATGTTAAAAATGGGCCAGTGGCTTTGGGAAGGAGAGCTGCAAGAAATGCAGTAGGCAGGGTATCTGGTCTACCTAAGCATTTTCGGGTTGAAATGGTGAGTTCATACCTCACAGATCAGAGCCTAGAAAAGTGAAAAGCAAAAGGAAAAGAGAAGGCTCTGGGAAGACAAAATGTATAAAGGGATCAGGCATTGCTGCGCACTCAGGAGCCTGAGACAGGAGAGCCATATGTGCAAGACCAGGCTAGCTAAGGCCACACAGAGGGATAATATTTCCATGTCTCTAACTACCTCCTTCTTCCTTGTATACTGCCAGAGCAAGATGCCACTACAGTTTCCTTTTTTTTTTTTTTTAATTAAATAAAGGTCCTGGGTTCCATCTCTATTTGCATAAATATATAAATGCAATAATAAGTGATGTAAACTTTTTGTTTTGGTTTTTCAAGACAGAGTCTTTTAGTGTAGCCATGGCTGTCCTAGAACTCGAACTATATACCAGGCTGGCCTTGAACTCTCAGAGATATGCCTGCCTCTGCCTCCCCAGCGCTGGGATTATTACCACACCCTGCCATCCCCTTCCATGATATACCATGCTCCAGCAGACCCAGGGTCTGCCATCTAGCAGGCCAGGAGTAATTGTGGGAGAAGTGAATGAATGAATGAATGAATGAATGAATGACCAAGTGAATGAATAAAGCCCTTGAGCCCATGGGCAAAATATGGTCACAGAAATAGCCTTTCAATACCCACCACTGCTATCTGTCCTCAACAGAAACTACAGTCAACCTCCCGTAGCAACACCAGACTTTTGACCTGATGTCGGAAGAGGTCTGGAGAGGGAGGCAGAGAGCCCTCTAGGGCTCAGTATCATCAGTGCCTGTGACTCTCGCTCCCTGTCCCCACTATCTCTGCAGCAACACTCTGTAGCAGGCTTTCTCTGAATTGTTTTAGAACCTGTCCTGGAACTAGCTCTGAAGACCAGGCTGGCCTCGAACTTACAGAGAGACCTGCCTGCCTCTGCCTCCCAAGTGCTGGGATTAAAGGTGTGCACCACTAATGCCGGCTTTCTTTTGGGCCACCAACCAGCTCTCATGGCACAGAGACTTTGTTATTAGTCATGAATGCCTGGCTTTAATTTATGCTTGTCTCACTAGCTCTTATAATCTCAATTAACCTGTTTTACTTTGTGTACACTTTGCCCCAGGGCTTTTTACCTTTCATTCTGTCTGTCCTACTCATGTCTGGTTGGTTGGCAACTGCCAAGCTAGTTGACCCCAGGCATCTTCCTCTCTTCCCTCTCTCCTCTTCTAGTTCTCTCTCTCCTCACAAACCTAGATATCTCCTCTTACTTATCCTCTCTGCCTGCCAGCCCTGCCTAGCTATTAGCTGTTCGGCTTTTTATTAGACCAGTCAGGTGCCTTAGGCAGGCCAGGTAAAACAGCAACACTTCTTTACCTAATTCAACAAATGCAGCATAAACAAATAAAACACACCTTTACAAAGCTAAACTAATATGCCACAACACGACCCTTGGACGGAGAGTGTAGGGTGTAACCAGATGTGTCAAAGCCAACTGTCCTCCTGGCTCACTGCTTTAGTCTCCAGGGACCACGAGGAAGGCAGGGGGACTTGAGGGCTGTGATTTAGAGTGGTGGCTTCCATCCACTCTGTGGCACACCTGACAGCAAGCTCCTGTAAGCAGTGCTGCTGGAAATGACCTCAAACATTTTCTAGCTTGAAAGTAGAAAGAAAAGTGGCAGGAAGCCTCACTCCTGAGGGAGAGGAGGTGTATGGTAATATTCACATCCACTGAATTTGTCATTTAAAGACAAAGAAAGTAAACCATTCAGCCCCAGTTGAGTGGAGCTGGAGAATAACCTATAACAGACATGGCGTGAGCCATCGCTCCTATGTGAATGGAAGGTCTTCATATGTTCACAGGAAGGAATCTCATATGCATTACTAAGATGAAAAGAGGAAACGCAATGAATGTTTGCAAAAGAGTTCAAGGACAGGGTTGGACAGATGGCTCAGAGGTTAAGAGCACTGACTGTTTCTCCAGAGGTCCTGAGTTCAATTCCCAGCAACCACATGGTGGCTCACAATCATCTATAATGAGATCTGGTGCCCTCTTCTGGCATGCAGGCTTGCATGCAAGCAGAACACTGTATACATAATAAATAAATCTTAAGAGAGAGAGAGAGAGAGAGAGAGAGAGAGAGAGAGAGTTCAAGGACAGCCTGGTCTACAGGACAAGTTCCAGGACAGCCAGAGCTACACAGAGAAACCTCGTCTCAAAAAAACAAAAACAAAACAAAGAGACAACAAGAAAAAATGTACAAAAGAAATATTCATACATCTTCGTATCTCCTTGAAAATTAAGTAGCAAGGTTACCACAGAAGAATACACATGACAGAAGAATACACATGACATGGCATTGGTGAGCATCACATGTCTATAACTCAGATGGCAGAGGACTTGCCTACCATGTTCAAAGTGCAGAAGGTTGAACAGGCTCCATCAGGCAGTACTAGTGCTCGTGGGGACTCGGTGAGTCAGGGATAATCGATACTGTTTACTCTACCATAGCAACATTAGGCATGTAATGTCATTTAGAAGACAAATAAGCATTGTTTTTTTTTAATCTGTCTATGTGCCTGTTCAGGTGCCTGTACATGTGTGTGCATAAAGTACAGTTCAGATGGAACTTGGGGTATCATTTTCAGAAATACCATCCATCTTCCTTGAGGGCAGATTTCTCACTGGCTTAGAACTTGCAAAGTACTTTAGACCAACTGGACAGTGTGCCCCAGGGATCTGCCTGTCTCTGCCTTCCTAGCCTTGGGATTACAAACATAGGCTACCACCACAGCTTTTTCGTTGTTTTGTTTTGTTTGTGAGACAGGGTTTTTCTCTGTGTAGCTTGGAGCCTGTCCTGGAATTTGATCTGTAGACCAAGCTGGCTGTATGTGGTTATGTGCTTTACAAGCATGAGGACCTGAGATCAAACCCCAAAACCCACATTAAAATGCTAGATGTGGGCTGGGCAGAGGTGGTTCATACCTTTAATCCCAGCACTGGAGAGGCAGAGGCAAGTGGATCTCTGTGAGTTCAAGACCAGCATTGTCTACAGAGCAAGTTTCAGGACAGGCTTCAAAGCTACACACAACAACCCTGTCTCAAAACAACAACAACAAAAAAATTAACAGTCTCCTAATGAAACTGGCAAGCTTATATTAAGTCAAATAACGTTAGGTATGTCTAAGCACAGTACTGTGAATAGCAAAGATATAGCCTTGCTTTTTAAAATATTTATTCATTTATTTTTCATGTGTTTTGCCTGTGTGTCTTTGCCTGTGTAAGAGTATCAGAAACTGTAGTTACAGACAGTTAGTTATGAACTGCCACATGGATGCTGGGATTGAACCCAGGTCCTCTGGAAGAGCAGTCAGTGCTCTTAACCTCTAAGTCATCTCTCCAGCCTCTAGCCTTGATTTTTTACTTGACACATTAATTTGAAAACATATTTTAAGATTTCTGGACCAATCATATACCAACATCATGTGGCTAAGGTTTTTGTTTGTTTGTTTTTAATGTGTATGAGTGTTTTGTCTATGCACCACATATATATAGTAGCCTAGGAGTCTAGAAGGGTGTCAGATTCCCTGGAACTAGAGTTACAGATGGTCATGAACTGTCATGTGGGTGTTGGGAATTGAACTCAGAACCTCTGGAAGAGCAGACAATACTCTTAACCACCTAGCCATCTCTCCAGCCCTTTATCAGACTTTTATTGGGGCTGTCTCCTTACAGACACCCTGAGGACTCACTGAGAAGTGTAACTTCTTGCACTGAAGCAGACGTTCATGCATTCATTTCCCAAAACTCAAACATTTCCCTGGTTTATATTGCCATCTTTTCTCATGCATTTTTGTTTTGTTATTAGGATTTTATTCCATACTTTTTGTTTGTTTTTCGAGACAGGGTTTCTCTGTAGCTTTGGAGCCTGTCTTAGAACTCACTCTGGCTGGCCTCGAACTCACAAAGAACTGTCTGCTTCTGCCTCCTGAGTGCCGGGATTAAAGGCGTGCACCACCACTGTCGAGTTCTGTTTTTAGGATTTTAAAATTTCACTTATTTTTATTTTACATGCATTGGTGTTTTGCCTGTGTGTATGTCTATGTGAAGGTGTCAAATCCCCTGGAACTGGAGTTACAGACTTGTGAGCTGCCATATGGGTGCTGAGAATTGAACTCAGGTTCTCTGGAAAAGCAGCCATCTATCCAGTCCTGTTTTAGGATTTTTTTTTAAATATGTGTGGTTAAATATATGCACAGGTACTGAGAACTGGACTCCAGACCTCTGCAAGAGCAAAATAAGCTTTTGATTGCTGGACCCATTTTTACCAGCCCCCTTTTATTCTTCTGTAAGTCATGATCTCATGCCTCTCAGGCTGGCCTCAAACTTGCTATGTCTTTGAGGATGGCCTGGAACTTCTGCTCCTCTGGCCTCTACCATGGTATTCTATACCATTCCACTCTACCAACTGGACTATATCCCCAGCCCTCTTTTACTTTTATACTAAAAACAAAACGGAAAAACACGAATCAGTGAAGTTTTATTACTTGGACATGTTCGTTTTCATTAGTGATCATAAACTCGGGACATGACACTTTAAGGAGACTATGAACAAGACCTGTACAGTTAGAATTACTATGTGAGGACTTTTTTCCAACCTGTGATGGTCTTTGTCACAGGTTTGTTTATTTATAGACGAGGTCTTAACTGAAGGCCAGAGAAACCAAAAGGTCAGACACCCTGTCTCAGGGCCTAACTGCTCCAATTATGGCATTATGCATTGCAGCTCTGGATTAGAGCTTGTTAGAAACACACGAAACACACGCCTATCCCAAACCTGACAAATTCACGGTCTCAAAGAACAACAGGAAGCCTGAACCCCCAAGGGTCCAGGCTCTGCTTATGTTGTAACTGAGCCTCTGAGGCTTAGGGTAGGACAGCTGGGGGAGTTGATCTAAGAACTTGGATATTAAATTGCAACCAAAGCAGGGAAGGTTACTGTGACAAAAGGAACACTGCTTTGTGGCATGCTATCTGCATAGGTGGTTGAGGAAGAGGCCAAGGGGGCTGGTGTCACGACAATTTTTTCTTTGTTGTTAATGTGTGGTGCTGGGTATTAAGCCCAAGATTTCTTTCCCGTTCTGTCACTGAGCTCTATTCTCAACCCCAGCAAGAATTTAGAAGTCTTATTGACACCCTTCAACAAAGTGGAGAAAAGGTCAGGACCCTGAGTTTTAACTAAATTGGAAGGTGCATGATTTGAAAAGTTTTAAAAACATGTGAAATTCCATACTAGTAGAACAGGAAGGAAACTGTTGTGAAATATTATTGTAACTAGGCAAAGATGTGTTACATTTGTTTATGCGGTGGAATATGTAAAGGTGTGTTACTTTTGTTTCTGACGCATTTGTTTAACAATGTAAAGATGTGTGTTTAATTGTGAAAAGATGTGTTGCATTTGTTTCACTTTGCCTGCCTAAGGAACCTGATTGGTTTAATAAAGAGCCGAGCAGCCAATAGCTAGGCAGAGAGAATAAATAGAGGAGAAGAACACCTGCCCAGGGTAAGAAGCCATGTAGCTACAAGCCAGCCACACATAATGACAGTAAGCAAGAAAGAAAAGGTAAAAAGCCATGAGGCAAAAGGTAGGTAAAGAGAAACAAGTTAATTTAAGTTAAAAGAGCTAGCCAGAAACATGCCTAAGCTGGGCCAAGAATTCAAAACTAGTAAGTCTGTGTTATGATTTGGGAGCTGGTTGGGGTGGCCCAAAAGACAAAGCCTGATACAGGAATCTTGTTTACGAAGTTGTGATTAGGGCAGGAGAGGTGGCTCAGTGGTTAAGAACACGTGCAGCTCTTCCAGGAGATGAAAGCCGTTCCCAGCACCCATGTTAATGGGCTCACAATAACCTGCAGCTCCAGTGGATCTGAAACTCTCTTCTGTACACTCACAATACAATAAAAACTTAAAATAGCTTCAATTTCAGCACCTAAGAAGCAGAGGCAAGCTGATCTGTGAGTTCCAGGCAAGCCAGGGCTACATAGTAATACTGCCTCAAAAAACCAAAATCAGATAAATAAAAACAAAGAACCCATTCCACAAATAGAAATGTAATTACAACAAAAATCTTGTTTAGGTTGAGGTGTGAGGGCAAGTTTTGGTCCCATCATAATCTAAGAAGATAACCAAGGCAGGGCGGTGGTGGTGCACGCCTTTAATCCCAGCATTTGGGAGGCAGAGACAGGTGGATATAAATTCTAGGCCAGCCTGGTCTACAGTGTGAGTTCTAGGACAGCCAGGACTACATGGAGAAACCTTATCTGGAGCACTCCCCACCCCAATATATAACCCAGGACAGTATCTCAAAGACACTGCCTTGTCAAAGCCCTCTCAGATTACCAGAATTATAAATCTCCACACTGAATTTAGTAGTTTTCTACTGTATTTACCCTTTAGGACCTCCTCATTTGGGTGAGGTTAGCCGATGTTGTAGATTACTATTTTAAGATGTATGTTTACATTTGTTTATGCTGTGAAAACATTTTTAATGATGCAAAGATATGTTGCATTCTTCTTTGTTGCATTTGTTTAACTCTGTGAAGCTGTGTTACTTTGCCTGTTAAAATCAACTGATTGGTCTAATAAAGAGCTGAAAGACTAGTAGCAAGGCAGGAAGGGATGGATGGCCGGCAGAGAGAATAAATAGAAGAGGGAGAAGCAAAAACAGAGGCCGCTAGGGGCCAGGTACCCATGGAGTAAGAGTGAAAGTAAGATTAGGAAAAGGAAAAAGCCCAGTGGCAAATGGTAGATGGGATAATTTAAGGAAAGCTGGCTAGAAATATGCCAACCTAAGGCCAGACATTTTAAGTAAGAAAAAATCTCCATGTGTGTTTATTTGGGAGCTGGTTGGTGAGCCCCCAAAAAAGGCCATATAGTGAAAAAACAACCAACAAGCTCGTGTAATGTCCAGATCATTTACTAGCCAGCAGCATAGATTATTAGCATTTACTGCACTCCCAAAATAGCCAACCTCTTGTGCACCATGGGACTGTCAATTTCGATTCTCTCCTCTGTAGGCTGACCTAGTAGGTTTGGAACACACACACACACACACACACACACACACACACGTAGGCTGACCTAGTACCTAGTAGGTTTGGAACACACACACACACAGAGGTAAGCTGACCTAGTACCTAGTAGGTTTGGAACACACACCCCACCTAGTAGGTTTGGAACACACACACACACACACACACACCCCACCCGGCCAACAGAAGCACGTGTAAGCCCAGGATGGACCCTACACCACACACACACACACACACACACACACACACACACACGGCCAACAGAAGCACGTGTAAGCCCAGGATGGACCCTACACCACACACACACACACACACACACACACACACACACACACACACACACACACACACCCCACCCGGCCAACAGAAGCACGTGTAAGCCCAGGATAGACCCTACACCGCTATGTGGTTTCCACACCTCTCGCCTTATCCATCTAACTAGCTAAAAGACAAGGCGCAGAGCGTGGCTTGGGACACGGAACAGGTTAGGGGGACACTGCGCCACCACGGCCACAGTAGGCCTCGCTTGGCCCCTGCTGGAAGCGCCCCGCGGAGCCCAGGGGAGGGGCACGTGCAGCTGGTCCAGCAGGCGCCCGCTCCTCGCCGGCTGGCACTCAGCACCCGCCCGCACACAAAGCCCGCCCGGCGAGCTCGGCGCTCCACTGCTCAGGCCTGTGCTGCTGCGCTCCGCCTGCCGCTTCCAGGTTGGGCGCCAGGCCCGGACAGGCAGCAGGCGACGAGGGGCTGAGCGCATCGAACCGCCGCGGGCGGGAGCGCGAGGGGAGGAGTGGGCCGCGGGGGGTGGAGGAAGCGGCCTCGCGTTGAGGAGGGAGCAATTGAATTTCAAACACAAACAACCGCACGAGCGCGCCCCGAGCCGAGCGTTGCCCACCGCGCCCGCCCCGTCCGAGCGGCGCGCGGGCGCAGACGCCGTGGCTGCTCCGGAGCTCGCGCCGGGGGCCACCATCGAGGCGGGGGCCGCGCGAGGGCCGGAGCGCAGCGGCGCCACAACCGCCGCACGCGCAAACTTGGGCTCGCGCTTCCCGGCTCGGCGCGGAGCCCGGGGCGCCCGCGGCCCCGCCATGTCGCGATCCAACCGGCAGAAGGAGTACAAATGCGGGGACCTGGTGTTCGCGAAGATGAAGGGATACCCACACTGGCCGGCTCGGGTGAGCAGTGGGGCCATCGCGGGCCCTGGTGTGGTTGCATAACGCTCGGGAGGGCACGGTCGCCTTGCGCAGAGCGGGTGGAGGGGCAGGGGCACCGGGCCTGCTCGCCCTGGTGAGAGCCCACCACCGCTTACATAACAGAGGCGGCGGGGCCCGGCACCTGGCGGGCGGCGCCGCGTGCTCAGTCCGCCCGCAGCCTTCCTCCTACTGGCCGAGGCTTTGGGCGCACGGTCGGGGAGCGGCCCGGTGGCGTGCCGCTGCTTGTGCCTCGACTCCCAACCCCTTCGGGGAGCCCCGTTTGAGCCTCCGAGTCTCCATTGATAGTTGCTTCCAGCTCAGATTCCCCTGGCTGGGCAGACGGTTGCGAAGTGTCCCAGTCCACAGAGGGTTAAGTGGAGGTAGAGCTGGCGTCTAGCAAACTTTCTTAGAGCATTTTGTAGGAAGTCTGGAGTTGGGAGGGTCGCGGAGTGATTGGGGGAGACTTAAGAAATGACCTTCCTGGCTGGGTAGCTCTGCCACAACCCATTAGCCCTCAGTTCTACGAGAACATCCCTCCATATGCCACCAGCTCAGACTTGGAACTGTAGGGAGCAGGGGCCTGTGTGCCTGGGAAGTCCAGTACTGAACGCATTGGTGAGGTGGGGTATTTGTGGGGAGACCGAGCTGCCTCCGATTCTCACCAATGAGCTTCTCGAGCCAAGAGGCCCGTATCAGCCATGTGGTTGTTTCTGCCCGCCAACAGAAGGGCCTTCCCCATTCCAGCACCTGGCCAGGTGGGAGGGTGGGGCCGAAAGCCTGATGTGTTTATCACCTTTCCTCCAAGGAAAAGGTTAAGTGAGTGTGTGGGTGCTTCTGGCAACTTTTCAAAGTGAGTGGAGAAGGGGCCCTTGGTACTGGGTGAGAGCGTGACTCAGCCCCTTAGGGTGTTGGACTAGTGTGAACTGAAATCCTAGGGCAAAAGGCCTGGCGGAGGGCTCCCAAGCAGTGTTGCCTTGAGGCTTTGGCTTTTCCAGTATGGCTGACTGTTCATCTGACTCAGTACTGCTCTGAGCCTGGGAAGTTCCTCCATGCTCCATCCCTATTCAAGGGATACAGCCAATTGATCATTGAGAAAACCCAAGTGGCCCTCCAGACTCCCTCCCCCTCCCAAGGAGTGTTTCCAGTCCCACTTGCTTGAGCTCCTTGCTCTCTGAAACTTTAAATGGGTTGGATAAGGCCTGGCCTCTGGCTTGGGAGTGAAATGCAGAGAGAGAGAGACTGAGACTTTCCAGAGCCTTAGAAGGGCCTGACTGAAGTTAGGCTGTGTGTGCCCCATGTGAACACTCAATGTACTTTACCCTGCACCCTCTGATCCATTGGCTTCTTGCCTCAGGTGCTAAGCACTGATGGACAGGGTGAGAACTGAACCCAGGTCCCTGTCTCTTCCTCCTTGCTGGTAAACTATGCCTGAGGAAGGAGAAATACAATGAAATGTGGATTTAGGGATTGTCTGCTATGCCTTGTTCCCTGAGGCCTCATTGCCCTGTGAGAAAGCCCCTCGGTTTCTGATGACCCCTTGGAGCAGGGGTACCATCAGTTCCATTTCACTATGAGCTTCCAGGACAGCAGAGTAGGGCAGAGGCAATTTCTTCCTCTATGGAGGCCTGGACCTTTGAGATAACAATTGTGAATAGGTCTCAAAGATAGATATGGGCGTCCTGTCACTTAAAGGGGAGGGCTACACCCAGGGCTATCACCTTTCAGGCATTCCCCATGGCTCCCAAAAAGACAAAACTGAGTCGTTGTCGCCCCACCCCCAACTCTTTGGAACCTGTGTTAGCTCTTCCTGAATTGGAGGGGGAGGAAGCCTGAAGCCTGATGGCTGACTGCTCCAGGGTGTAACCGGAGTCCTAAGCCATGGTGCAGGCCACCACTTGTACCTTGCTTACCTCATTGCTGCTTCTGAGGGACTTGGTGACTGGGGAAAGACTCAAAAAGGGCCCAGAGTTTGAGATTGAAGGCACAGGCCCACATGGTAGCAGGACCTGACTGAAGAATGTGTTATGACCCCATCTTTTACCTTCTGCCTAACTTCCTGGAGGACCTGGGGGAGAGGGGGGTTTCCTCTCTCAATCCTGGAGAAGTTCCTGAACTTCTCCCTTCTTTTTTCCTTTGGCTTTGCCACACTTAACTTCCCAGCCCATTTGTCTGAGGTTCCTGCTGTCCTGGGCATTCTGGTTCCCCTAGGTTAAGTCAGCCAGGCCTTGGGTGTGGTGGTCAACTAGTATGCTCTTAGATTTCCTAAATGCCTTGCTTGGGCTCTTGAGTGCTGTGGGCATGGTGTTCAGTTCTCCTGCTCCTCTAAAGGCTCAAATGGCTTCGAAGGCCTCTGGCCTGGGCAGGATGGGATTTCTGGTGTTTAGGACCTGTCTGATGGAGGCAGGCAAATGCAGAGGAGTGGGCCAGGATGGTTAGGAAGTTTCAGAATTGCCTTCCAGTTGAAGTTTATAGAGTTTGGTCCCACCATGACTCAACTGTCCTTTAACTCACTAAGTTTAGTCAGTGTGGCTATAAAGACACCACCTAGGAGACAGTTTCAGGACAGATTTCTTTGAGACTTAGTTTACCTTACTCACCGTGGAAGAACCACCCATCACATCCAAGTTCCAGGAAAGAAAGTTCCTTTATAGCTGCAGGGGTTGGGGGCGCTGCCACAGAAGTGATTTCTCCTCTTTTGTTGGGGGAGGTGCTGTTGAGCAGAAAGCACTCCATCCCCCAACCTGCCTGCTGCACCTACATAAAATGGTTAGGGTTGTTGGGGAATGGGCCTCTCATTCCTCCACACCCAACCTTTATGTAGCAGGAAGTTGGCAAGACTGATGGAGTTGTTATGTTTCATTCCATCCAGTCTGGTTTCTGGGACTGGGCAGCTAGAGGCCTCCTGGGTCCCCTGCCACACGAGTTGGACTCTGCCTGTAGTTTGCTCTCCATGGGAAGCTGGGTGGCCAGTTGTCTCAGTATGTGCTCCTGCACCCCTTTCTTTTGGAGTCTCCTCTCTTCCCTTTCATTACACGTGTTACCAGACTGAAAGCTTGGGTGTGGGCACTCCTCCAGCACTCCAGCTTGGGCCCCCTCCCCCCTTTCCGGGCATAGGTGTCAGGCCTATGAGAGAGCCTTTGCTATCGTCATCCGTTGCCTGTCTCCTGGGATTTCTTAAACCCTGGAGGCCCTCTTCATCTTTTTTTTTTTTTTTTTTTTTTTTGCTAACACCTCTGAGAAGATGGTGGGGGCCAGGTATCCTGTCCAGGTCTTCCCGTCCCCACCCCTTAGAGCATCCCCCACCCCTTGCTTTCCAGACCTAGCTTGGTTTCACGTTCAGCCCTAGAGCTGCGTGCCTGATTACAGGCTGGGAGGCGGGGTGTGTGTTTAGTGTCCCTTCCTCCACAATCCTGGATGGAAGGCCTTGGGGGAGGGGTGGTCACATTCCTGGTTGCTGAGTGGCCCCGGGGGGCGGGGCTGAGTTGTCATAGTGATGGGGATCACGGTTGTGGGGGAACTGCGTGCCTTTCTACCGGGTTCCCACACCCCAGCATCTCCTGATTGTTGGGCTGGGCCTAGTTTGAGTTGTGCCTTCCTAGGGGGAGGGGCTGGACCAAAGTCCTCAGAGGCCACGGGGCGAGGGGGAGGGGCCCAGAAGCCTGAAGACTTCCAAATCTGGGGCAAGATTACCCTTCCGAGTCATGCTCACTGGGCTCATTCTAGTCATTCAGCCTCCCTGTCTCCCCAGTGCTCCCAGTTGCACCCTCTTCCTCTAACCACTGCTTGGTCTGTGTCTTAGGTTTGGGTCTGAAACCCCAGTCAACATGGCCACCTGGCCTACGGGAGGAGGCGGGCGGCTCGGGCTGTTGCAAGGATTGCTGGGAGTTGTAGTCCGTGCTCTAACAGCTTGCCTGGCCTGGACTTCCCGGACTTAATCCGAGTTTGGCTGGCTAGCTGTTCTCCATTTATTTCGAACTTGACCTTAGACCTCAGCCTTTACTGCAGAATTCCTACTGGCTCATAGGGCAAGGGGTCGCCTCAAGAAATTGGGTCTATATTGAAAAGATGTCTCTCTCAGTGGTTAAGAGTGCTGGCCTCTGTTCCATAGGACCCTGTATTCTATTCCCAGCATTTACATGGCTGTATTCCAGCCCCAGGGTGTCTGACATCCTCTTCTGGCTTCCTCAAGCATTCCTGAAGTACACAGAAATAACATTCAGAGAATGTTGTTACATAAACTTTAAAATTTATTTATTTATTTATTTAAGAAAGTTAGAGCTGGATGGTGGTGGTGCTGACCTTTAATTCCAGCACTCTGGAGGCAGAGGCAGTCAGATCTCTGAGTTCAAGGCCAAGGCTACACAAACACTGTCTCAGAGGGAAAAAAAAAAAAAACAACAAAAAAGGAAGATTAGACTTGAAATCTGGCCCTTTTTATATTGTGCCATGTTTTCTGGACTCGGTCTCCCCGTCTGTAAAAAAAAAAAATGACTTATTGTAGTGGCTTTCAAATTTTTCAGACTTATTTTAGCTGCCATTTCAAGGGCAGCCTGGTCTGCCGAGTGAGTTCCAGGACAGGCAGAGCTACAGTGAGAAACCCTGTGTGTATGTGTGTGTGTTTGGGGGGGGTTCTGACTGTCACATTGAAGAAGCAGGCCATGATCGTGACAGAAAGCATGGGCAGAGTTGATGCTTTGACATTTTGTTATCAGAGATGAGTATGTTGGCACATTAAGAGGCTGAGGCAGGAGGATCTGGAGTTGGACAGACAGTGCCTTGCTTTGCAGCCCAGTCTCAAGATACAAAGAAGTGACAGTATTGGTCTGGGAGTGGCAGAGGTGATAGCACTTTAGTCAGGATTGGACACTGGAGAAGACCTTCTCCGGTGAAGGGGAGGGAAGTAGTCCTGGGTTTGTCAGGCCTTCCTGTCTATAATTTAATTTGAACCAGTTGTACTGCTAAGAATGTTTTGCAAATTGGGTAATCTCTTGAGTCTTGTTCTGCCTGGGTTTATTGCAAATGTCACCTTGCCCCAGAATGGTGGCCTTGGGACTCAAGCTCATATTTTCTCTCCTTTCTTGCCTCAGATTGATGAGATGCCTGAGGCTGCAGTGAAATCAACAGCCAATAAATATCAAGTCTTTTTTTTTGGAACCCACGAGACGTGAGTGAAGGGCTTGCGGGGTGCGGGTGGGACACTGGGACCCCCATTGTGGGGAAAGCGGGGTAACACTATCTGTCCGTGTTTGGTGTTTACCTTGGGGGGCAGCTTGGGGCTTGAGAGCACAGTCTCCCATCTCTCATCAGGGCATTCCTGGGCCCCAAAGACCTCTTCCCTTACGAGGAATCCAAGGAGAAGTTTGGCAAGCCCAACAAGAGGAAAGGGTTCAGCGAGGGGCTATGGGAGATCGAGAACAACCCTACAGTCAAGGCCTCTGGCTACCAGGTAAGCAGTTAGTTGCCCCCTCAAAGCCCTAGAAAGCCAGGTATATTGCAGGCTCCAGGAGCCTTGGCCACAGGCAATGCTTAGCCTTCAGAATCTCTGAGTCTTTGGGGTGGTAGAGATGGAACTTCTTGCAAGAGGGACCTAGGGGGTGTGGGGTGACTTCTAGTCAGTGACTTTGAGGGCAAGAATAGGATGGAGGCGGTAAGTGGGGTAAGCCTTTGTTGGGCCCATCATTAAGAGGACATAGCCTTCCAAAAGGAGGTTCTTGTGAGCCGGGCAGGACAAGGCGGGAGGGCGGGGGGAGCGGGGGTTGTGGGGAATGGGTCCCAGATCCCTTTGGGAGAAGTTGACCCGAGGTTTTGCCTCCTGCTCCAGCCCTCCCCCCTCCTGCACAGAGCCCTGCCTGCCCGGCCTGTGGGTTAACCCCAGGGCTAATCCAACAGAGGTGGGTCTCAAATCACTTGTGAGACTGGGCACCTGGGTGGGGGTGGGGGAGAGGTGGGCAAAAGAAGGAGTGAGTGTCTAAGGGGGTGGTTGGGGAGGGACTAATCTCTGGTGCCACTCAGCCTCTGACGTCTCCACCACAGTCCTCTCAGAAAAAGAGTTGTGTGGAAGAGCCTGAGTTGGAGCGTCAAGTCCCTGAGGGTGATGGTGATAAGAAAGGCAATGCAGAGGGTAGCAGTGATGAGGAAGGGAAACTGGTCATCGATGAGCCAACCAAGGACAAGAGTGAGAAGGGGATGCTGAAGAGGAGAGCAGGGGACATGTTGGAGGTAACTGCCAGGATGTACCATGCGACATTTTCTGTGGGCTCTCTCTTGGGGCCCTGGGTCTGAGGTATACATCCGGTCCCTAGTTTCTGGGAATCCAAATGAGAGTGGGGCACAGGCCTTCTGGGGTGGCAGAGGGTAGCTGGGCAGTGAGAATCACCCTGGAAAGAGACCCCGAGGAAGAGTATAGACACAAGGAGGTTAGCTATTGACCTCCTGTCTCTAGCCTCAGTTGATGCCCTCTGATAATCTGCCTAGGACTCCCCTAAACGCCCCAAGGAGTCGGGAGACCATGAAGAAGAGGATAAGGAGATGGCTACCTTGGAGGGTGAGAGGCCCCTACCAGTAGAGATGGAGAAGAACAGTACTCCTTCTGAGCCAGACTCTGGCCAGGGACCTCCTCCAGAGGAGGAGGAGGAGGAAGAAGAGGAGGAGGCTTCCAAGGAAGGGGCTGAAGCCGAGGGCGTCAGAGATCATGAGAGGTGAGTGAGCCCCTTGGCAGTGGGCTGGGAGGGCTCAGCCACTTCTGGAGAGGAGGCGGATGCAGACAAGGGCCGGCCTGCAGAAGTAGTCAGCCTTTCTGGAGGCTGGGTGGGCTCTCCCTGAAGACCTGCACTGGCTGGGGTCAGGCCAGGCCAAGGCCACACCATTAACCCTTCTCCCTCCAACCCTCCCCTGCAGCCTGTAGCCACCAATGTTTCAAGAGGAGCCCCTGCCCCGTTCCTGCTGCTGTCTGGGTGCTACTGGGGAAACTGGCCATGGCCTGCAAACTGGGAACCCTTTTCCCACCCAACCCACTCTCCTCCTTCACTCACATTCTTCTTTTTAAGCCCACCCTTGGAGATTGGCTTGGCCCTCACCTCCAGGTCCCTGTACCCTGTGACCTGAGTCAGGGCAATGTGCCCTGGGATGATTGGGGCCATTATATCTCCTTAGACTTGTCTCCTAGGGCTTGTGTTGGGGTCTGGGCTCCTGTTTCCACCTCTTGACACCTCTGCCCTTCTGCAGGCATTCTAGACCTTTGGGCTGGGTTGGGGCAGGAGTGGGATGATGAAATATACAATTAGGTGTGGGTTTCTGGGTGGCATCTCCTGAGTCTGTCTCCTGCTCCCATCCATATTTTCCCATCTGCCTAAATTCAAGAAAAAGGGGACAGACACTATGTGGGAGAGAGGCTCCCATCCATAAATCCTTGGTGATTTTGAGAAAATTTTTTTCCTGACCTCAGGGTTCAAGGAATTATAGTTTAACATTAAGACTTTTGGAGTTTCCAAGTTGGTAGGGCCAAGGACCTGGAGAGAGTGGATAATCTGAAGGATTGACTTATCTGTTTGTATTGAGTAAATGTCTCTCTTTAGATCTCAGGTCAGAGATGAGGTAATGTGGGGAGACCCTGCTGCCTTCTTTCCTCTTCCCACAATGCTCAAGGCCAGCCTCCAGTCAGATATATCACCCAGACATAAAGGAAAAAGACACATTTTTTTAGGAAATGTTTTTAATAAAAGAAAATTACAAAAAAAAAAGAAAAAAAAAAACCAACCTGTTAATCCCCAAGCCTTTGTGTGCCCCCCACTACTGACCTGTTTCCGAGGTGCACTGGGAGGCTCCCTTCTGTTCAAGTGATGACTCTTTGGAGCTAGGGCTTTGATGTCCTTCCAGAGTTGGTCCTCTGGCGTTGTCACACATCCAGTTTGTAGCCCACTGAATACAGGGAAACGTACTCTCTCCCAGCCTCTTCTGGGGTTTCTTTGCCCCCTTCCTTCTCTTTTACTCCTATCCCTCCCTTGGGCTCTGAAGAAAAATTGCTGACTGTAGCTTTGGAAGTGTAGCTCTGAGAACCATAGACAATTTGAGTTCTAGGAAAATAAAGCCGTTGATTACTATCCTGGATTCTGACTAATTCTTTTGAGTGTCTGGGTTAACTGAAGAGAGGGAAAGGGAATCAAGTGACCTCTAGGTCTCTTCCTCGGATGAAGGGAGGGACCACAGCCTCCATTCCCACACTATCTATTCTACTCTTGCAAGCATTTGGGAAGGTCTAAAACATTTTTATTTAATTTTTAGGTATATTTTATTTATGAGTGTTTTGTCCACATTTATATACATGCACCACATGCAAAGCCTGGTACCTGAGGAAGTTGCAAGAGGCCATTGGGTCCTCTGGAACTGGAGTTAAGAATGGTTATAGGTTCTGGCAACAAAACCCAAGTGCTCTGCAAGAGCAGCAACTGCTTGTTGAGCCTTTTCAATAACTGGTCTAACATTTTTGAGCCAGGTGTGGTAGCATAAATCTGTATTCTCAGCAGAGGAAAGGCAGGAGGATCACAAGTTCAATACCAGCCTGGGTTGTACAAAAAGACCGTGTCTCAACACCCCGGCATCCCCCCCACACACACCCCTGTGTACACACAGAAAAAAAACTTGCATAAGAAACCCTAACCTAACACACCTCAGATGCTAGAATAATTGCCTAGTATGTACAAATCAGAAGTCCTGAATTTGGTCCCAAAGCGTGGCAAAAAAAAAGTAGGTGTAATGGATAGGTGCGTATAATCACCAGGAGATGGAGGCAGGAGGATCGGCTGGGTGGGTGTCCGCCTGTAGACACAGGAGACTCACCTGTCATCTGTCACCTGCCATAGCAATGTGGAAGCAGAGAACTGATTTTCTACAAGTCCTCTGACCACCCTAGGGGCCTGTACTCATGCAGACGAAGATTATTTTTTCAGAGCTGAGGACTGAAGAAACCAGGGCTTTTGCTGAGTTAAATCCCTAATTCCACTAAATAAGTCTTTAAAAGACAATTTGTAAGAAAAGAACACAAACCCACACTATATGATGATTGGAGAGTTGGATTAACAGTTAAAGAGCACTTTATTGCAGAGGACCTGCATTCTGTTGCCAGCACCTACCTACACTGGCCCAGAACCATCTATGACTTCAGTTCCAAGGGATCCAACATCTTTTTCTAACCTACCTGGGTAACAGGCACACATGTGCATATAATACATGGAGGCAAAATACACATAAACTTTTATTACATTTTACTTTGTATGTTTTTATAAAGGCCAAAGACAGTTTGCAGGAATCAGTTTCTCTTTCACCATGTGGGGTCCAGGTAATCATCTCAGGCAGGCAGATGCCATTACCCACTAAGCTGTCTGATGAAGAGGCACTCCCAAGATGAAATTTTCAGGCCTATGTGGCAACAGAAAGGTCTAGCCTCTTCTGAATGATTGAACTCCAAAAATATTTCATCTTACCAAGGTCCATAATCTAATTTGCATGTCTTACTGAAGAAGAGGGTCACATGCACCCATGATAGTCCTTTATTATGTATCATTTGCAATACACAATAATGCAAGAGCCTCGGGTGTGCCTGAGGCATCTTGTGACCAAAGTCATGGGATGGCTGCAAAGCCCCTCTTCAGAAAAACAAGGATTCTTCAAGGTCAAAGTACTTCTAAAAAGCAGCTATTCATTCTAATATCTACCCCTAGAGTGATTCTGCTAAAAACACAGGTACAGGTATCAGAGCAGACCAATAAACTTAATCACTTTAAGTCTGGTGGCCCACACCTTTAATCCCAACACAGTTGGGAGGCAGAGGCAGACAGATCTCTGTGAGTTCAAGACCAGCCTGGTCTACAGAGTGAGTTCCAGGACAGCCAGAGCTGTTACACAGAGATCCTGTCTCGAAAAGCAACCCCCCACACAAAAAAAAATATGTAAAATTTGTTTTAAAGTTATCTGCAGATATGCAGCAAGCTCTAGACCAGCCTGGGGTATACATGAGACCAGAGGTTCCATACATGGTCATGGAAAGTCTGGGACAGTCTCGTGTAACCCAGGATTATACCTGACAATGACCTTAAGTGGGTCTTTGAAGTGCTGAGATTCCAAGTCTATGTAGCCATCCTTGGTTTTTGTTTTTGAAATAGGGTCTCCCTGTTTGTTGGTCTCAAACTCATGACCCTTTTGCCTTAGTCTCCAAAAGTGCTGGGAAGACGTGGTCTGGTTCTAGAAAAATCTTGAACCTGCAAGAACAAGTCTAAATTTAGGGACAATTAATTAACCACTTAATGCTAGTTAGGTTGCTAGCCACATGTCTGTTTTAGTCAGGCATAGTGGTGCACACCTTTAACCCCAGCATTAGAGGACATGTAGGGATCTCTGAGCTTAAGGCCAGCCTGGTCTACATAGTTCTAGATTAGCCAGGGCTACATAGTGAGACTGTCTCAGTAAATAAGACAAGGCTCATAGGCAAGAATTTAGACTTAGTTGCAAAGTTCACTTGAAGGGCTACAGATGGCTTGGCAGTTGCAGAGGATCCTGGTTTGGACTCCAGCACTCACATCAGGCAGCTCACAACTACCTAACTCCAGTTTCAGGGCACCTGATACCTTTGCTGTCTGGTCTGCACAGACACAACCAGCACACTAAAATTATGGAGGCATGCCAGGTTGTGGTGGTGAACGCCTGGTGGATCTCTGAATTCAAAACCAGCCTGGGTCTACAAAGTAAGTTCCAGGACAGAGCTACACAGACAAACCCTGTCTCCGGGCCGGGGTGGGTGGGGGGAGCTGTTATTAAGGGACATACTCATGAAAAATAATAAAAAAAAGTTTTTAGAAGACAGTACCCTGGTGGGGGGGGGTGTAAGGGATGTAGCTGTTAAGGCACAGAGCATGGCCCGAGGTGGTGGTGCACACCTTTTTAATCCCAGCACTTGGGAGGCAGAGGCAGGTGGATCTCTTTGAGTTCCAGGCCAGTCTGGTCCACAAAGCTATACACACACACACACACACACACACACACACACACACACACACACACACACAAAACTCCTCTTAAAAAAAACAAAACAAAGAAACAGCAAGCTGTAAGCCCTGGAGCACAACATAAACCAGGCTTGATGCTGAAGCCCAGCACCTGGGAAGTGGAGGCCAGAAACTAGCAAGTTTGAGGTGAGTTTGGGCTACGAGAGACACTATGCTGGAAAACAACAGTTGAGAAGATGAACTCCAATTCCTTCTTGCTGGGAGGCTGGTTTGGGGATAGGTTAGGCGGTACTTTGAAAGTCTCAACGCCTAGAATGTTCAAACAGTAGTGGGTGCTTTCGCAGAGGTGGAGATTTGAGGTTAATGGAAAACATCTGGTGCTGATGGCTTCAGAAATACTTTCCTAGTTACATACATCCTAAGAATAAAGGTCATTCCACTAACGAAGTTCCTGACATTACAGACTGGACAGCTTACAGGGAAGAGCCGATCCAAAGTGTTCTCAGTCACTACCAGACGCATAGTAATGAAAGAAAGCATACTTGATCTGATCAAGGCCAACAGGTGAGTGAGTGGTCAAAGAACGGGTTGATCAAGGATATCTGGTCTCAGTGCTAGGCTTTGTTAGGGATGCCTGTCAGTCCATTGATGGTGGGAGGGCAGGTGGAATGAGTTGGGCACGATGGAAACCTCCCAGCATGCTCCACTTTATATAGAATGATTAGCTCATCTAGTATTATGTGGGGCGGTTTTTTAATCTGACCTGGTCCCTCAAACAGAGAAGAGCCAGGACATAATGGCTGTAATCTCAGCTAGAAATGGATTCCTTTGCTTTGAATAGGAAACTATAACCACCTAGAAAATGGAGCCATGTTCTCTGTGAACTACAACTCCCAGTGGCCTCCACGCAGAGCATTTAAAGGAAAGTACCCTGCGAATCTTTCGCCTCCAATTCCCGACATGCCTCTCACACTCGGGATTTCCTACTTTTGGCCAAGTTTCCTGTTTCAGGTCATTTTATAGCGACGGACTACAGTTCCCAGCAAGCTAAGAGGCACTCTTCATTATTGAGCGTCGCTCTGCAATTAGACTACATCTCCCAGAAGTGCGGTGGCGGAGACTACCAGAGATGAGCACTCACGTGCAAAGAAAGGTTGGGAAAGGTAAGGCCGCTCCACGCCAATGGTCATGGTCGTTGGAAGGCGAATGCGCGAAGTAACTTTCTTTTCCTAGTCGTAAACTGGGGCGCAGTCTTCCTCCTTGGGTTTCTCTTTACCGGGGCTATCCTCGGTCTGGGTGAGTCTGACAGGGGAAGTGCTTGAGGCCGTGCGACCTGTGGGCTTGTATTGAGACGAAAGCCCCGCTGCGGAAGTGGCGCTACTATTATCCAGTTGTGCAGGGAACCGCAGGGAAAGATGGAGGAGGTGTGTCCCGGCCTGCATTCTTCTCCCAGAGCCTCAGGCCTTAAACATTTTTTGGAAAAAACACACATGCACATACCCACCCACCCAAAGACGAGATTAGGAGCAATTTCGTCGCTGCTCTTAGGCTTCTGTGAGATGCTGCTTAGCATGGTACCAGGCTAGCAGCAGCTATTTAGAAAGCTTGCTGCATCTAGTATAACATTCTACATTGAGCCTTTTTACTTTGTTGTTTAGATTAAATAGGTCTCACCTTGTAGCCCAGACTAGTCTATAGGTTACTGTGTAGGGCAGGCTGCCCTTGAACTCATAGTAATCATTATGCTTCTGACTCCCAAGGCATGAGTCATCACACTTAGCATTTTATTTTGTTTGTTGAATCTGCCATCCAAGTGCTGGGATAAAAGGTATGTATGTCCTACTGCACTTATCACTGATATTTTTAAGGGTTTTTTGTTTGTTTTTAAATGTGTAGGAGTGTTTGTGGGTACACCATGTATGTTTCTGTCAACCATAAGGTCCAAATAGGGTATGGAATTGGTGTTATCAATGGTTCTCTACAAGACCATCAAGTGCTCTTAACTGTAGAGCTTTTCTTCCTCTCCCCTATTTAAAGAAATATTTAAAAGTTGGGGCCTGGAGAGATATCTCAGCATAAGTTAATTCCCAGCAACCACATAGTGGCTTATAACCATCTACAGTGGGATCTGATGCCCTCTTCTGGAATAAGGGGGTACATGCAAATATAGCACTCATATACATAAAATAAATCTTTAAAAAATATTTAAAGTCAAGGGTTTTTTTTTTTTTTGTGTGTGTAGCTCAGCCAGGCCTCAAACTTAGGGTCTTTTTGTTCTTTCTTACCAAGCATTGGTATTATAGGTGTGCACTACCACATCTGTGTTGGGAGATGTCATTCTGTGACTGGGTTTCTCTTATTGATTAATTAATAAAGCCCTGTTGGCCAATAGGAAATAAAGCCCTGTTGGCCAATAGGAAAGCAAGATAGGTGGGACTAGGAGACAAGGAGGATTCTGGGAGATATAGGAGGAGAGATTCAAGATGTAGAGACTTGAGGGAAGAGTTCTGAACCTTCTCTCCAGTAAGCCAAGACCACATGGAAACACTTAGATTAATAAAAATGGGTTAATATTTAAGACAGAGCTAGCCAATAAGAAATGCTAGTAACAGGCCAACAGCTTTATATCTAATACAGCGTCTCTGTGTGTTATTTGGGGTTGACGAGGCTGTGGGACCACGCTGGCGGGAAAGCTGATTGGAACACATCTGGCTTGTTTTGTCATTTTAAAAAATTGGATTTATTAATTTTTTAAATGTTTGCTTTGCCTACATATGTGTATATGCATTACTTGCATGCCTGATGCCTGTAGAGGCCAGAAAAGGGCATTGTATCCCCTGAAGTAGGAGTTACAGATGGTTGTGAAACACCATGTGGGTACTGGGAATTAAATGCAGGTTCTCTGGAAAAGGAACAAGTGCTCTTAAATGCCAGGCCCCCTTTTTTAATTTTTAAGATAGGGTCTCACAAAATTGTTCAAGCGGGTATTGAGCTTATGATCCTTCCACCTTCGCCACCTAAGGAGCTCAAAGGCCTGGCTTAGAGCACTTTTTACCAATTATTTCAGGAATCTGTTAATTTAGTCCACCTCCCAAATTAGGAGTCTGTTAGCATATACTTAGATAGAAAACTTAGGTGTCAACAACCTTAGAGTGTAGCCTTGGGGGTGCTTAAGTCTTATAGAAAAAGCTGTCCGTAGGGAGGAGTGGGTCTTTCCTGTGTGAGGGTAGAAGTTGGATAGGCGTTATTGGGGCAACCACCAGAGAAGACTGCTTGGACACAGGTTCAAGCCACTAGCTGGCTGGTGACTACATTGAGTGTGTGGGATCCTAGTGTAGCCCCAGGCGTTTCTCAAGGCGAGCTTCCCCCAGATAGGGTTTCTCTGTGGCTTTGGAAGCTGTCCTGGAACTAGCTCTTGTAGACCAGGCTGGCCTCAAACTCACAAGAGATCCGCCTGCCTCTTCCTCCTGAGTGCTGGGATCAAAGGCGTGTGCTACCACCACCCGGCCTCAAGGTGAATTTTTAAACACAAAAACATCCTGGTTGACATACTTCAGTTAACAAGAACAGTTAGCCAGAAGCAGAACTATAAAACAAAAAAGCAAGGTTAGTAAATTTAGAGACTTTCCCAGAACTATGGACTTTGATGGGTTAGGTCTTTGTTTTTGTTTTGGTTGGTGGTGCTATGTGCTGAGTTTTATGGCCTGAATATTTCCATCATGGAGTCAACTGGGGCCTGATACTTAGGGGCTATTTCCTCCTGCCCTGCTGTTCATGTACTCGTTTAATAACTGTCTTAAGTATCTTAAGTGCCAAGCTCTCTTGAGGTAGCAATTCAAGGAACTAGATAGAGTGGCCCTTGACCTCAGTGAATTGTGCCTCCCTCCCACCTCCAGAAAGTTTCTTTGTGTTGCTCTGGCTGTTCTGGAACTTGCTCTGTAGACCAGGCTGGCTTGGAACACAGGGATCCACCTGCCTCTGCCTTCCGAGTGCTGGGATTAAAGGCGTGCACCACCACTACCTAACAACTTCAGTGAATTTTTTACTTTGAAGTCAAGATATATCATCATGGATAATACATAACCTCATTGTTTTCTCATTTGTAAATATAACTTGTGAGAAGAGTCAATGATATGAAGTTCACTGCACAAGAGTTGTTACTTTGATAACATTCCTTGGGTTGTGTATGGTGATACACGCCTTTAGTCCTGGCTCTAGGCGAAGGAGACAGAAGCAGATGGATCTGAGAGTACAAGGCCAGCCTGGTTGGAATACATAGAGAGTTCTAGGTCAGGCAGATCTACATAGCAAGACCATCTCAAAAAACAAACAAGGCGCTGGAAAGATGACTCAGTAGTTAAGAGCTCTGACTGCTCTTCCAAGGGACCTGGGTTGAATTCCCAGCACCCACATGGGAGCTCACAACTCTCTGTAACTCCAGTTCCAGGGGACCCAACATCCTCACAGATATACACGCAGGCAAAACATCAATGCACATAAAACAAAAATAAATAAAAAACAAAAGTGCCTTCCTTACTTCAAATCCTCATTGTTTCTCTTGACTCATAGCTGACAAGAGTTTTTGAATCTTTCACTGGTGAGACTTCCCACATCTAACATGCGCCTTTCGGCCCTGCTGGCCTTGGCATCCAAAGCCACTCTCCCTCCCCACTACCGCTATGGAATGAGCCGTCCAGGCTCCCTATCAGACAAGAGGAAGAATCCTCCATGGAGCAGGCGGCGCCCAGTGGTGGTAGAGCCCATCTCTGATGAAGACTGGCACCTATTCTGCGGAGACATGGTGAGAGCCTCAACACCGAGAGACAGGAAGGCTTGCGGCAACAATTCCCTGCCCTTGTCCTCTCATCTTCCTTCAGGTGGAAATCTTGGAAGGCAAGGATGCTGGCAAGCAGGGCAAAGTGGTCCAAGTCATTCGGCAGCGGAACTGGGTTGTCTTGGAGGGGTTGAACACGGTGAGTGGGAAGGATGATGGCGAATTGAGAAATCTTCCCCATTTGTCCCTCTTTCCTTAAGAGCAGCATGGAGAGACAGGAACTGGCTAAGGGGCAGGTTGAACCACCGGGCTTGGGCTGAGTACGCTAAACAGTAGTAGGTAAATCCCCTTCACACACTGCTTTCTAATATTGCCTTCTCTTGGACAGCATTTCCGCTATGTTGGGAGAACCAAGGATCACCGAGGGACCATGATCCCTAGTGAAGCCCCGTTACTTCATCATCAGGTCAAGCTAGTGGACCCTGTGGACAGGTAAACACAGGGGCCTCTGGTGAAGGGGGCTTCTAACTCGAGTCCACACAGGTGTTGGGCAGACCCATTTGTCACATGAGGATGGTGTGTTGGATATGCTAGGATTGGGGTGGGGGGCTGTTTCCTTTTCTAGGGAATGGATGCGGGGAGGGGTGTTGTCCTGGCTGTCCTGGCACTCTATAGACCAGCTGGCCTGGAACTAAGAGATCTGCCTGCCTCTACCTCCTGACTGCTGAGATTAAAGGGGTGTGCCACCACTGCCTAGTAGGGTCTGTTTCTTGCACACAATTCTGTCAGTAACCCTGACAGAAACAAAGGTGGTAACCCAGGTGTTTTCCATTGTCTTCAATGTACAGGGATCTGGCTGTAAGTTAGACTAATTTTTTCCAGGAAACCCACTGAAATCCAGTGGAGATTTACTGAAGCAGGAGAGCGGGTTCGAGTCTCTACAAGATCTGGGAGAATTATCCCCAAACCTGAATTTCCTAGAGCAGATGGCATTGTCCCTGAAACATGGACTGGTAAGCTGGGGATGAGCAGGAAGAAGGCAGGGATGTGAGGTATAAGAGGAAAAGGAAAGTTGGTGGGGTTAGGAATGTAGCTTGGTGGTAGAGAGAGCACTTGACTACCATTGTGCAAGGTCATGGGTTCCATCCCCAACACTGAAAGAAAAACAGTTGGCAAACATCATTTCCTTTCTTTTGACTCAACAGATGGCCCTAAGGACACATCAGTGGAAGATGCTCTAGAAAAAACCTACGTGCCCCGGCTAAAGACATTAGAAGAAGAGGTGATGGAGGCAATGGGGATCCAGGAGACTCGAAGATACAAGAAGATTTATTGGTATTGAGCCTAACAGTGCTGCTTCTGCCTTGAGGGTGGGGGTAGGCTCCACTTCATCCAGCATCAATAAAGAGCCTTGAATGCAGCTGCTGTGTCCCAGGCTTCTTCCTACCCCAAGTGTTTGGATTTTGAGGAGCCCAGGTGCAGTACAGCTTTTCTTCTTGTCAGGATTGGTAGCTTTCCGATAGGCAGGCCCTTGCCCCTTTCCCTATTTACAGACATAGGAGCATAGGAGTTGAATCTTAAAAGTTTTAATAAATACAAATTACACAGTATATGACATATGAAGGGAGAGAAAGGGTATAAATCTGCAGTTTGCAGAGAGCCAGAATTTAGGTAAGATGCAGGCACTCCAGATGGTAAGATGTACTAGCCATATTGGCATTGTGGTTTTGAACTGTCAACTAGGTGTCTTCAGTCTCAAGAACAGAGAAGGCCTGACCCAGGGGTGTCTTGGTGGCCACCAGAACTAGATTTCTGGGAGAGAGTTCAGGGCTGAAGATGGGCAAGAGCTCAGCATAGAAGCCTAAGGAGAAAAAGGGAGGGTTAATTAGACGGGAGACTGAAGTCCAACCCAGGCTCTTTTTACCCATCCAGTAGCACAGCTCCTTATCCCCAAGAGGGAAGACACTAGCCTGATAGCCCTTGTGCTTTCTCAATGCCAGAGACAAACCCACATCACTAGAGGTGAACAGGGTTCAGCGCTTAAGAACACTTGCTGCTCTTCCAGTATGCTCATTTGATTCCTAATACCCACATTAGATGGCTTACAACTGTTTGCAACTCTAGTACCAAGGGATTGAACACCCAAAAAGCATGTGTGCACACATAAATTTTAAAACCAAAACCAGTCTGGGGGAAGGTGCTGTTGGAATCTACATTTGTTAACAAATGCCCCACACGTCAGGTGTGTCCAAGCCCTGCAACTGACCAAGGACTCACCTTGTTCCTGGAGATAGAGCAGCCGGTCTAGCAGAATCAGTGTCTCCACCAGTGGGGCCAGCAGGAGGGCCAAGCTAAAGAAGGCCACCACACGATTCTCTTGGGCCTGCTGGGCCCGAAGGGCAGCCAGATCCAGTGGCAGCTGGGGGTCCAGACCTATTCGTTGTAACCCTTGTTGCACATATCTGTGGGACCAGCCATAAGGCAATTAGTTGTAGAAACCTCCACCGCCCAGTTAAACTTGTCTCAGCTGATTCCTACTCTGATTTGCTTAAATAGGCATTTTATTTTTTTCTATTTTTGGTTTTTCCAGACAGGGCTTCTCTGTATAGTCCTGGCTGTCCTAGAACTAACTCTGCAAATTAGGCTAGCCCTGAATTTAAGAAATCCATCTGCCTCTGCTTTCCAAGTGTTAAGATTAATAAAGGCATTAAACACTATGCCTGCCTGTTTTGTGTTTGGGGGACAAAGTCTTCACTATGTATTCTAGACTGCCCTCAAAATAAAAATGGAAGCAGTCCCTGACTCCAGAGTCACAGTGCTGTGGCCACAGACATATGCCAGTACCTACTTTAATAATGCTTCTCAGGCTATGAGCTATCTGTTCAATAGCAAACAGCCCCAAAATTTATTTTCATTCTCTTATAGCCATACTTCTAGTAATCAGAAACTATTGTAGTTTCTGATGTAGTAGTTAGCTTATCAATAGAAGTACTTGCTTACCTAGCATGTTCAAAACCCTGGGATTTGATTTCCAGAGGTTAAAGGAGGAGCTTGGGCAACAGGCATTGAGTGGTGACACACACCTTTAATTCCAGCAGTTGGGAGGCAGAAGCAGGCAAATCTCTGCGTTTGAGGCCAGCCTGGTTTACAGGGCTAGTTTTCAGGACAGCCAAGGCTGTTTGCAGAGGAAATTTGGAACATCCTTGAAATGATGCTTCTGCTATCTCCCCAGTGCTAGGGTTATAGGTGTATGTCATTACCCTCGATTTATGCAGTGCTGGGAATTGAATCTAGGCTACCAACTGAGTTAACGCCCCTAGTCTTAAGAGGACAACAACTTTCAGAGAAATTTGGAGCACTGTCCCTGGTTAGGAGAGTTCAGGCCATTCTTCTGGGCTCAAACATTTTCTTTGGCTATGCTAACAAGTAGGGATAGGTGGGGAGCCTCCCCAGACCTCACTCTTCAATCTTGAGTTCATGGACCCTGGGGATTCCTTGCACGCCAGGCCTCCGAAGTTCAGGGCAGACATGTCGGATGACTGTCTCCAGTGCTGCACGGAAGCAGTGTGTTTGCAAGCCAGGGCCTGCTTTCTGTAGCCTTTCCGCATAGTCTTCCAGGGCATGGCAGGCCCCCTCCCGGAGCCTGTAGGGTAGTTCATGGCCAGGCAGCCCAGCCACCCACTGACTCAGTGGGTAGCTTCCAGGGTCGCTGAGTTTCATGTAGCAGCAGCCCACAGAGGCTAGGGCCACCACTTCAGAACAGCAGCAGAAGTGTCTCAGCAAGGCAACACTCAGATCCCCACAAGCATGGAGGCCCGTGAGTAGCAGGCGGGCACTACCTTGGCCTGATGTCTCCAGAGGAAGCAGAAGCTCCTCACACAGGGCTGTGGGGCTGACCCACTTAACCACGTGATGGGGGGAATGTCGGGGGCCTCTTTGTACCACCTAAGGGAAGAGAAAAAAAAAGGCAGATGTAAAGTTGGGTGGTTACCCTCAGGCCTCCTCTTAGTTATATGGGAGAAAAGCTGAGCACAAGAGAGCTAGACTCTGAACCAGAAGATGAGCCCACCATTTCAGCCAACTATCTGCATGGATCCTGTCCATGCCTCCCCAGTGCTGGGATTACAGGCATGTACCACCATACCTAGCTCAGGTTCCCTTTTGCTTTTGCTGGGGACAGAACCTAGGGCCTGATGAATGCTTAGACAAGTGTCTTACCACTAAGCTGTATCTTAGCTCTTCCATTTCTCATTGGCAATGAGACGGATATAGCTCAGTGGCAATGGGTTCCATCTCTAGCACAGCAAATACTAACACCCATCTGGCCACACATAGTTTAAAATGAGAACGTACTGGTGTGGAAATTACTTACACAAACTAGAAAGTGCCTTTGAGATGTGGGGATGCTTTGGGGAAAAGGGGCAAAATAGCAGAAATAGGGACCATCTCCAACTGAGAAACTTGGAAGTAGAAAATGAGTTTTAATATACAGTTCCAGCCAAGCACACTGCTCCTGTAGTGCAGGCAGCAAGAAGCTTACCTTTGGGTGCCTCTTCTCCATTTTGTCTAGAGCCTGCAGAAGCTCCTGGTCTAGGCGCTGGGCTCTGCTAACCAGCCTTTGATTTCCTTCAAGGCTCTTCACCATCAGCCCCAGCCCAAGAGACATGAAACGGGAGAGATGACCCTACAGTCATGAGGGAGGACAGCACCGTTCAGTGCCCTATCGACTGTCACCCTATCAGTGGTATGGACAACTGGGTCCCAGGCCCCAAAGGCTCCCCTCACCCCACACACACCTTAGGTCTGCTAATCTGCCTTCCCAGGTATCCTATCCTCATAATTCAAACAGACAATATGTTGAAAGTCTGACTCACCTGGCCTGAGCCCACATCCACAACCTGGGTGCAGCCAGTGAGATCACTCAGCTTCTTCACCAACTGAAAGAGGAGGAAACAAAAGTCTCTTCTTGGCATTGGCTCCTGACTCCTGAAGTCATAAGGATGGTAGAGGAGCCGAGGTGACAGAGGGAAACACTGAGGATGTCACAGAGACATGAGATGTCAATCCAGAACTGAGGATGATGGTAGGTATTTATTTAGCCTAGTCTGCTTGCCTCTTTAGTCAATGACCAGGAGCAAGAACCCTGTAGGCTGTGAAGTAAAAAACTGACTGCAGTGAACAGGAGTAAAACAGTCACTCCCACACAGCTGCCAACCAACTCAGAAAACAGGAAAGCCTCCCAGCACCAACAAGATAGGACCCTAGCATGCCCGCTAAGGAAGGGGACTTACAAAACTGCTGGTCCCTGCACGTGCAGTAAAGACCACACACCTCTATAACCCACAGGCTCTCAGCCTAGCCTCTTAACAGCCTCCTCACCTCTCCCAGCCTCCGGATCTCATGCTGCTTTTTGGGCTTGACATGTTTCCGAAAAGGTGCTGTTAGTCGGGAGCTTTGGCTGGGGTTCTCCAGGAACTCTGACGGGGTCTGAAAGCCAGGTGTCCGGGTAAAGGCGAGGGCACAGGCTGTGGACTTCAGGGCCAGCAGGGTGAGTGGCCACACGGACCTGTACCTGAGATAGTCCAGCCCAGGCTGCCAGTGAATAGCCCACAATCACATCCTGAGTGTACAAGCTTATGACCTGGCAGGCCAAAAGATGTAATGAGACTATCTACATAAGGCTCAATACATGGCTCAGTGCTCTCATTCCCCAGCACAGGGCTCCTCTGCTTGCACATACCTGATCTCCTCCCCTTCCCTGGGCATCCCCAGTAGCAGGGTGGCCAGTTGTGGTGGGTTTAGTCCATCCAGCGCTTCTTGCCATGAGTTAGGGAGTGTGCCCCACAGGCTGTCGGTGAAAAATTCCTGCAGGAGAAGGAGCCAAGCAGTCAGAAGGACTCTACTACTGTTCCCATTTTCTCAGCTCCATTTCAATGCTCCACCTCATCACCTGCCTTTTTCTGGCACTAGTGGCCAAGACAACCAGATGCCACCAGCAGGTCTCTCCTGTTCATCTATATCAGCTCAAGTCTGCCCCCAGCTTCCACTAGTGCTGGGGTGGTACAGAGATTGCATTCTGCACATACTTTTCATTTTATTAATGCCCCCATTTATTTGTGTCTGCTTTCTCCATTCAATTTCTTTTTTTTTTTTTCTTTTTTTCCTTTTTTTTTTTTTTTTTTTTTGTTTTGTTGTTTATTGGTTTGTTTGTGAGACAGGGTTTCTCTGTGTAACCATGGGTGTCCCAGAACTTGTTCTATAGACCAGGTTAGCCTATCCCTCTGTCTCCCTGGGATTAAAGGTACATCATACCTGGCTTTTTCTTTTCTTTTTTTTTAAAGATAGTCCTGAAACTGAAATGTATAGAAGGCTGGCATAGAATCCAGAGATCTGCCTCTGCCCCAAGGCAGACACCATAATGCATAATGCCTGGCTTGACCAATTTTTTTTAAATATCTGCATCCCTAGCATGATCAGTAACTGATACATAGCATTAACAAGTAGCCATTAAGTACCTGCTATTTTATGATATAGACAGCTGTGAATTTTAACTCATTCATTTGTTCTTTTTAATTCTGAGGCTTTGGGGGTGAACACCAAATGATCCCAGCAGGAATATATTCTCCCTTCTGAGAATAATCAACTAATTAAAAAACAATTTAAAAGCCTTAGTTGTTAGGGGAGTTACCTGCCAGTGAATCAGATTCTGGTCTCTACAACCCTGATGGCAAGACCACCTATCCTGTCTTCTGGTAAACAGTCTCCAGAAAATGGTTTGCAGCCTGGCATAGTGGCACACACCTTTTCCCAGCATTCAGTAGGCAGAAGCAAAAGATCTCTGTGAATTCAAGGTTAGCCTGGTCTATACAGTGTTCCAGGACAGCCAGAGTTATATAGAGAGATCCCCATCTAATAAAAAAATTCTGAGACTTTATTTATCCTTCAAAATCTATTCTAAACTTGGAGAGACAAGTGTCTTGTACATGCAGAATTTACTTTGTAAAATAAAATTCAGCAATAGACATTTAACTCAAAGTCAAGAACTTAATGAGGCATTCAGTGCTGGCACACACCTTTAATCCCAGCATTCTGGAAGCAGAGGTAGGGAGATCTCTGTGAGTTCAAGGCCAGCCAGGACTACACAAAAAGCCCATGTTTTGAAAAACAAACAAACAACACAAAGAATGCTTGATGGGGCTGGATAGCTCAGTGGTTAAGAGCGCTGGCTGCTCTTGCAGAGGTCCTGAATTCAATTCCCAGCAACCACATGGTGGCTCACAACCACCTGTAATGAGATCTGATGTCCTCTTCTGGCCTGCAAGCATACATGCAGACAGAACACTGTATACACAATAAATAAATACATACATAAATACATAAAGAGTGCTTGATGACTATGCACTTGATCTTGGGTTCCATCTCCAGCATTGCAAACTAATGCAAATAATGATTTCAGTTAACATAAATACTATATTCAATAAAATACCCATGAAACTATTAAACAGAGAGCTTAATGGACAACTACTTTAAACCTCATAGACCCAAAAAAAAAAAAAAAAAAAAAAAAAAAGTTTGAGCTGACACTTCAGTTCAGAGTTGTCATATAAAGAAAATACAAGCAAAAGTAAATTCACATATATTTTCACTATTCTGAAAATACCTAAGCAAGCAATTTGTTTACGTTTTTTTAGTTTAGAGGACTTACTTTGTTTGTTTTTTGAGACTGATCCTACTATGTAGCACTTCACTAGCTTGGGACTCAAGAGACTGCCTGCCTCTGCAATCCAAGCTCTGCAATTAAAGTGTCTCATACCACCACAGACCCTTCAATTTAAAAAAAAAAATGCCATATATACATACATACATACATATATATATGTATGCAGTAATTAGGGATTTAACACAGGGTCTCATAGCTAGACAAAAACAAAAACAAAAAAAACAAACAAAAAAACCCCCAAAAAACAACAACAACAAAAAAAAACTTTGTGTAACAGTCCTGGTTGTCCTAGAACTTTGTGGACCAGGCTGGCCTTGAAATCAGAGATCCACACACTTCTGCCTCCCAAGGGCTGAGATTAAAGGTATGCCCCACCAATGACTAACACAGCATGCTTTTAACTACAGTGTCATCTCTCTAGCCCTAGACAAGCATTAACTCAAAAGCAGCAGTTCTCAACCTCTGGGAGTCACATATCAGGTTTCTTGTACATCAGATATTTATATTATTATTTCTAACAGCAGCAAATTTATAGTTACAAAGTAGCAATGAAATAATTTTATGGTTGAGGTCACCACAACATGAGGAACTATATTAAATTATCTAAGCATTAGGAAGGTTGAGAATCACTGCTCTAAAGTTACAGCTCCCTACCAACAAGCCTTTGTAGGAGCTTTTCTATGTGTTTGGGGGTGGGGATGGGAGGAATCTCAAAATAGTTTGAGCTGGCTGAAAAATAATCAAGGCAGTTTACCTGCCTCTGTCTTCTGAAGGGTAGGATTACAGGCAGGCACCATTATGCATGGCTGACCTGCTTTTCTTTTCTTTAAAGTAAAGTAATCCACTCTAGGCTGGTCTGGAACTTTTTGTTTGTTTGGTTTTTGAGACAGGGTTTCTCTGTGTAGCTTTGTAGACCAGGATGGCCTAAAACTCATAGAGATCCATCTGCCTCTGCCAGGATCCCTCCCAAGTGCTGGGATTAAAGGTATGCAAAACCACTGCCCGGCTGGAATTGTTTTGTAGCCCAGGTGAAGATGGACTCCTGATTCATCTGAATCTAGTTCTCAGGTGCTAGGATTACAGGTGTGCACCACATCTGGCCAAGTACTTCTTCATCAATACAGTTTTACTGCCTTTTAGTGGAGGACCATTCCTGACAGCTCAATGACTGCAGAGTAGTCAAAGTGGGAAGAGAACAAAATTTGACAGAGACAGAGAGGCAGCAGACATTAGATCATGTAGACAATGGCAAGGAATCAGCATTCCATTAAAGCACCTAAGAAACAAGAGAGTCTGGAGAAATAGCTCAGGAACTAAGAGCACTTGCTGCTCTTGCTGAGGAACAAAGACTATAAACCTCAGCTCCAGGACCCAACATCCTGGCCTCATTGGGCACCCACACATAATAAAAAATTTTTAAAAATTTAAGAAGCAAGGTTGTGTCATGCACAACCTTGTGTGTGGCACACACATTTAATCCCAGCACTCAAGAGGTAGAGGCAGATGGATCTCTGAGTTTGAGGCCAGCTTGGTCTACAGAGCAAGTTTCATGACAGCAAGGTCTATCTTGAAAAACCAACCCTCCCCCCAAGAAAAGAACAAGGTTTTACAATGAGAAGTTATATTGTTAGCTGGGTGCGGTGCCTCATTCTTATAACCTCAGTATTTAAGAGGCTGAAGTAGGAGGGTCAGCAAGGGTTCAGACTAGCCTGAAATAGAGTGAAACCCTGTCTCCAAAACAACAAGGGGAGGAAAAGGGGGATGAATTTCCAATGCATTGGGAAGGTAGAGGCAAAAATGTGAATGCATGGTGGCTTGAGAAATTCTGAAGATGGTGACATGGATATGTTATCTCATTCCTTTCCCCAATATCCTCCAGTTAGGGATCGATTTTATGGTCAAGAAAACCGGCATAGGGGTGAAAGTGGAAAGAAATAGTTCAAAGTCAACAGTAGAGGCAAATTCTAGTTCAGCTCTGTCTGACATCAAAGCTCAACTGCTCGCTATACCACAAAACCAGAAATATATTCAAAGCCTGAACATGTATGCTCTGGAACATCTCGTGCTTCTAGGAAAGGTCAACGCAATTGCAGCACAGCCCAAATGTTGGTTCTGAAGGTTATAGAGGAACTTAAGTACTAGAGAGAGAAGGCTGGGAAAGGAATTATTCTAGTCTTCAGTTTTCCTGTACAGGCTGAAACTCAGAAGAGACAAAAGCTGTCTCCAGATCTCCTTTGTAGTAGCTTTCTAACCATCCCCACCACCAGAAGCGCCTGCCCTCAGCCCAGTGGCCTCACGATGATGTAGGCGTCCAGGATGGAACGGTAGAGCGCCAGGACGCGGGTGATGTTCACAGCCAGCTGTCTTCTCTCCTCATGAGAGAGGCCACGGGCTGAGACGCCAGGCATCTTGGGGCCCGACTGCCAGTGCAAGGAGGGAGGAGGTGAGATCCAAGGTCGGAACCACAGGGGCGTGAGACCCGAGCCGGGGTCAACTCTGCAGGCCCAAAGCGAAGCAAGAACTCCGAAACCGCCCTACAACAACTCTTCCCGAAATCGCGTCCAGGTTGAAAACACAAGGAGCACTAGTCAAATGTCACAGATTCCACCGAGGAAGGCCATTCGCGCTGGAGGCGCGAGGGGTCTCGGTGACGTCACAGAGGCGCGCCCAGTACCGGCTCATCGCGGGGCGGCCAGCTGTAGGTCCCGCCCTCCCTCCCGGAAGTGGGGCCACGGTTCCGGCGCGCGCTGTTCCGCTTCCCGCGGCCCACCACCTTCGAGTTGTACCTCCACGGGGCCCGAGGGGCCGGGGAGCGTATCCCGCCCCCGCCCCCACCCACGCCACCGCCGCCTCCTCCGCCGCTGCCGCTGCTCACACACTCGGAGTCGCTGGCCTCGCTGCCTGAGGCGGGGGCGCTGAGGGCGCGTGTGCGCCGGCCGCCTTCGCGCTGCCACCCGCGCTCCTGCCGTCCCGGCGGTGTACGTCGGCGTGCGCCTGCGTCCGCATCCGGCTCCGGACGCTTGCGATCTTAGTGGGACCCAAGCTGCAGGTAGGCGTGCGGGGTGGTCACCTCGCGGACCATCAGAGTGTGCTGGACGAGGTGGTCCTCCTGGATTCTGGAGTCTCCTCCACTCAGACCTTGTGGCGATGTGAGGTGTCACAGGTCCTTGCTATGGGGCGGGGGCCGGGGCGGAAACGACAGGTGAGGGGCGTGAGAAGGTCGCCCCCACGCGGAGCCGAGTGAGAGCTCTTCACTTCTGGTCCCTCGCTGAGGATGCCCTGGGTAGTCCAGAGGACATCAGTGCTGTATCCTCTCACAGCTGGCAAACGTACTTAGGAGTTTCGCTTCTCTGCTGTTTGCAGAACACTCTTGTTTTGACTTCATAGACCTGGCAGAGTTGGGACTCCGTGGGCTCCACAACCCCTTTTTATCCCCAGCCTCAGCATCTTTATATTATTAGAACTTTTATTTGTGTGCTTTGCTTGCATGCATATATATATATATATATATATATATATATATATATATATACACACACACATATATGTCTATGTCTATGTCTATGTGTACCGTGTAAGTGCCTGGGGTCTGCAGAGATCAGAAGGCATCCCCCTGAAACTGGAGTTATGGATGTTGTGAACTGCCACATGCGTGCTGGGAACTGAACCCTGTGTCTCTCCCAAAGCAGCAAATACCCTTAACTAAGTCATCTCTCCAGCCCCAGTATCTCCATTAAAAATAATAAATAAGTAAGTAAAGACACTTTGATCTGGAGAGCGGAAATATATCCCTTTTAAGATCTACAAGAAAATGAATTGTAGGGCTTCAAATAGTATCGGCTTGCCTCAGTATCTCTCTTTCTCTCTTTTAAATAAATTGTTTATTTTCATTTTATGTGCATTGGTGTTTTGCCTATGGCATCCTCTGGGACTGGTTTGTGAGCTGCCATGTAGTTGCTGGGAATTGAACTGGTGTCCTTTGGAAGAGCAGTCAGTGCTCTTAACTGCTGGGCCATCTCTCTCTAGCCCTTGCCTCAGTGTCTCTTAATCCTTCCAGAATTGGTCTTATCTTTTTTTCCCCCCCAGGCCTATGGTGAAGGTATCAGGATTACTTTTGTCCCCAGGGCTAATTGCAGACCTACACATGTGTGGACTATGGGATTCTACAGAGAATGAGCCCCTCAGCCTTCTTCCATCAGTAAGCCATTCTTCCCAACTGCTCTCCCAACATTCACTGTCCTCATGTCTACCATACTCCTGAATTTGGACTTTGGGGAACCTCCAAAAAAGGCATTTGGAGGAAATGCCAAGCACCAACGTTTTGTCAAGAAGCGACGGTTCTTGGAACAGAGAGGATTTCTGAATAAAAAGAACCAACCTCCTAGCAAGGTATCTAAGTTGCACTCAGAACCTCCAAAGAAGGGGCAGTCTTCTTCAAGAGTAGATGGCATTTTGAAGAAACTTCCAAGCCCAAAGAAGAAGGAGGCAGCTGCCTCCAAGAGGGAGTCAGAGCAGTCCACAGACAAGAAAGCATCATTGTCTTGGCTGACCCCTGCTCCTTCAAAGAAGACTAATTCTGTTGTGGCTAAAATAGATTTGCTAGGGGAGTTTCAGAGTGCCCTTCCAAAGATTAAGAGCCATCCATCTCACACCCAGAAGAAGGGCTCCAAGAAGCCCTTAAAGAAAAATGCAGAGAACTCCAGCCAAGCTCATTCAGAGAGTAAGAGTTCCAAGAAGCCCTCACAGAAGAGTGCTACACAGAACTCCAGCCAAGCTCAGTCTGAGAATAAAGGCTCCAAGAAGTCCTTGAAAAATGCTGCACAAAATTCTGCCCAAGCTCGTTCAGAGGAAAAGTGCCTTAAAGTATCCCAAAACTTGCCGGGGAAGATGGTGGCAGTGGACTGTGAAATGGTGGGCACAGGACCCAAGGGACGTGTGAGTTCCTTGGCTCGATGCAGCATTGTGAACTACAATGGAGATGTGCTTTATGACGACTACATCCTCCCTCCCTGCCATATTGTGGACTACCGGACCAGATGGAGTGGCATCCGAAAATGCCACATGGTTAATGCTACACCCTTCAAGATTGCTCGGAGTCAGGTGAGGAGCGTGGGGCTAGACAGTAGTGAGGGGTTGGGAGAGCCCTTCAGCAAGTGATATTCTGGGGAGGTGTCGAAGGATTGTGAAGGGAGGGAGAATAACGTCACATGAGTAAGGTTTCCTACTGGAGTAAGGAATTGTTTTTCTGGTGGCTGTGACAAAATACCTGACCAAAGGATTTAACAGATTTATTTGCCAGTTTAAAGATACATTCCATCACAGCATAGAAATCATGGCAGCAAGAGCAGGGTGCTGCTATTGAGCAGTCAGGAAAGCAGAGAAATGAATGCTGAGTCTCTGATTCTTTTTCATTCACCCTAGGAATGAATAGGTTAACCTCAGTTAACCCAACCAAAAAGCTCACACGCACACTCAGAAATTTGTCTTCTAGATAATTCTTGGTTCTTTCAAGTACATAGTTCTGTCATAAGTCCACCCCTTGTCAACTTGATGCACACACATAACACATTTTAGCCGTAACCTTCCATCCTCAGTCCTCACAAGCTCATAGCCATCTCATAATTCAAAATGGATTTAGTTCAGTTTCAAAGGTCTCCATAGTCTGTTAACAGTCTAAACACTGTTCAAAAATAAAAGTACAGAGAGTTTCTGAAACTTAGACTTTTAACTGTGAGCCCCATCACATCAAAACACAAAGGCTGAGCGTGGTGGAGCACAACTTTATTCCCAGCACTCAGGAGGCAGAGATAGGTGGATCTTTGTATGTTCCAGGCCAACTAGAGTTACAAAAGGACCAAATTTAGATTTCCTAGAACCTACCTGTCTTGTTATGGTTTCTTTGTGATAAAATATCCTAAACAAAAGCATCTTGGAGAGAAAAGTGTTTATTTTATAGTTGTAATCCAGCCAGAGGGAAGTTAGAATTAGAACTCAAGGCAGGAACTGAAGCAGAGTCCAAGGAGAAATGTTACTTACTAGCTTACTCCCTCCTGCCTTGCTTAGCCTGATTTCTTTTTTTTTCTTTTTTTTTTTTTTTGTTATTGTTGTTGTGTTGTTTTTTGTTTTTGTTTTTTTCAAGACAGGGTTTATCTGTATTGCTTTGGAGCCTGTCCTGGAACTCGCTCTATAGACCAGGGGGCCTTGAACTCACAGAGATCTGCCTGCCTCTGCCTCCTGAATGCTGGGACTAAAGATGTGCGCCACCAACGCCTGGCCTTAGCCTGCTTTCTTATAACACCCAGGACCACCTGCCTCAGTCACCATAAAGAAAATGCACCACAGACTTCAATCTTGTGGAGGCATTTTCTCAAGATTCCCTCTTCCCAGATACATGTCTCAAATTGACATAAAACTAGTACAATAGACCGCTTGTTAACTTGACACACAAACACATTATTGTTAAATCATAACCTTTCTTTTCTTGTCCCCAATATGTCATATTAATATCAGTAGCACAATATAAAATGTTCTAAACTTTAAAAAAAATTTCAGACTTTAAGAGTTCAGTCGCTTTAAAATATCTCAAGTCTCTTCAGAATCCCAAAGTTTCTCTAAAGTATCGTAACAATGGTTTCCTGTAAAATCAAAAACAAGTTTAAATACTTTCTTATTTCCAAAGGAAAGACCCAGGACACAGTCTCACAATCGAAGGAAAACAAAACTGAAATCCAACGGTATAAAGCTTAAGTGTCATGTTCTGAGACTCATGATTTTCTAGGCTCCAAGAAACTTGCCACAGCACACACAGCTTTTCTCCTAGGCTCAGGCTGGCTCCATCCCAAAGTTACTGCTCTGCTTGGTGGTCATCCCAGGCACTTGCATCTCCAAAATGCTGGGGTCTCTACTTCAACAGGGCATCTTTACCAGTAGCCTCTCCTGGGCTTTCTTCAGGGACAGTGACACCTTGCCACCTGGTGCCAGGCCATAACTTTTCGTCACGATCCCTTCAGTCTTGGGTCTTCTACTACAACTAAAGCTATACCTTCAAATGCCTCTCCGTGATCTCATCATGATTTTCAAAAGCAGTACTACATGGGTGACTTTTTTTTTTTTTTTTTTTTTTTTAATAAATGTATACAGTTCTATCTGCATGTACCCCTGCAGGCCAGAAGAGGGCACCATATTTTATTACAGATGGTTGTGAGTTATCATGTGGTTGAGCTGTCATGTGGTTGCTGGGAACTGAACTCAGGACTTCTAGAAGAGCAACCAGTGCTCTTAACCACTGAGCTATCGCTTCAGCCCCCACATGGGTGACTTACATGTGGCTACCAGCATGAGATGCAGCCTTGGCTGGAACATAGCTTGTGTGTGCTGATTCTGGAGAAGTACTTGCCAGAAGAGTTCACCTGAGTGATGCTTCCTCCTCCTCTTTTGTTGATTTGTTTTTTCAAGATAGGATCTCACTATATAGCTGTGGCTTTTCTAGAATTCACTGTAGATCAGGCTGGCCCTGAACTCACAGATCCTCCTCCCTCTGCCTCCTGAGTGCTGAGAATAAAGGTAAATGCCTGGCCCTTGATAGAGTCTTTAAGGGACTTTAAAACTTCCCCGTGAAACTTCACAAGCCAACTTTCTTCTTCTGCACTGCTCTCAGTATTATCTTTTAAGTTCTAAATTTTGAACAACACTTAATGGCTTTTCCAGCCCCAAATTCCAAAGTCCTTTCACTATCCTCCCAAAAACACATGGTTAGTTTGATCACAGCAATATCCCACATCCGGATACCATTTTCTGTCTTAGAATTTCTATTGCTGTGATAAAACACCTTGACTAAAAGCAACTTGGGGAGGAAAGGGTTTGTTTTAGCTTATAATTGTAGTCCAAGAAGGGAACTCAGAGTAGGAATTCAAGGCAGAAAGCTGGAGGCAGAAACTGAAGAAGAAACCTTGGAATTGCTTACTGCCTTCCTCCTTCCTGGCTTGCTTATAGCACCCAGAAGCAACTGCCCAGGGACATGGCAAGGAAAGAGTAAACCAGAGTGATACTGAAACTCAGCAGGGCAGACAGCAGGGCCTCCAGCTCTATGTCTAGCATCAGGTACTTGTGATGGTATTATCTGGACTGCCAGGGTCATAGGTAGCCCAGCCCTTGCAGCTCTGCTGCCTACAGCACACAGAGTCCCTTTGTTGGGTTAGCTTCGCTCTGTGCCTGCAGCTTTTCTTGACAAATACAATATGGTTTTGCCATTTCCAAAATCCCAGATCCTGCATTATAGGTTTCACCTTCACAGCTTTGTGCAGGGGTCTCCTTGAAGGGACACCAACCCTGCCACATAAGGCTTGGCCCCCAAATGACCTTCAGGAATCTTGATGCTTTTTTCATGCCCTAAGATCAGTGTCACATATTGTAAAGTTCTGCCTCCAGCTCAAAATACAGTCTGGTCCCCTGTAGGGACTGCTGTAGGCTTTGATGAAAAATTAGTTGAAAACTCTTTCCTAAGTGCTGTTTTTAAGCAGGATCCTCAGTTCAGCTTTCTTCATTTAAATGAATGTGTGTTTTCACATCTTGGGGCTTTCTGTGGTTGGCAAGGCCCTTAAGTCACCTTTTCCCTTATCCCAACGAAGGTATTACATTTCATAGCTTTAAATGTATGTATGTTCCTTTCCTCACCAGACTGCATTCCCCCCCCCCCATATTTTAATGTTCATGCTCTCATTCGCTGTAGACCTGGATAAGAGCAGTGAGCATTCACCTTCACACAGCTGGGGTAGAAATATCCTCTGCCATACAAATTAGTCCATTACTTTTTAATTCAGCCTCACTCAAATTCTCTGGACTCTTGTGAGCCAGGCCTCATTGTTGACATGTCTCTTGGGATTCTCTTCTTCGAGGATCCCACCAGATCCTCGAAGCTCTGTTGAGCTCTGTGTGCACCATTCTAGGGCTTGTGTAAACCACAGTTCTGTACTCCTCCATTCCTCCTCTAAAACAGTTGTAAAGACCTAAGAACCACATGGTCAGGGTCTTAGTTACTGTTCTGCTGCTTTGAAGAGACCATGAGCCTTTAACTGGGGGCTTGCTTACAGGTTTAGAGGGCTAGTTGATAACCATGATGGCAGGAAACAGGCTGGCAATGGGGCAGTGGCTGAGAGCTTTACATCCTTTACAGACTGCTGGCAAAGAAAGACAGACACTGGGTTTGGCATGGGCTTTTGAAACTTCAAAGCCCACCCCCCCCAGTGACACACCCCCACTCGGGCCACACTTCTGATCCTTCCTAAATAGTTCACCAACTAGGGACTAAGCATTTGAATATATGAGCAAATGGTGGCCATTCTCATTCAAAGCACCACCCCTCTACTATTCTTCTGTATTAGTTACTTAACTGCTATGAAAGGGGTATTTTGGTTTATAGTTTGAAGGTTCAGTATGGTGATATACTGGAGTGTGAGGCATGCAGCTGGTTACTACCATTTAGGGTGGTATCTCATTAACTCTCTAGAAACACGCTCCCTCACAGACATGCCCAGAAGTTTGTCTCTGCTTGATTCTAGATCTTGGCAAATTGGCAAGCTTAACTATCATATGTTGCTGGAGTTTCTTGTCCCACCAGGGCACTGTATTAATTATTAAACCTTTGGCGGATGGCTAGGGCTTCTTATTGGCTAGTTCTGTCTTAATTATTAACCTATCTCTATAAACCTAAGTATTTCCGTGTGGTCTTGTGTTACTGGAGAAGAGTCCAGACCTATCACTTATTCCTCTGAGGTCTTCCCACAGTCTTTTTCTGCCTACTTTTCCCAGAATTCTTGTCCTAGTCCCATCTATCTTCCTGCCTCTATTGGCCAGTGTTTTATTCATCAACCAATAAGAGAAACATATATACAGAAGGACATCCCCCATCAATCATAAGATTATTAAGTCAGGAAGTCAAACTAAGTAGTGAAAGTAATTTTACTGATTGAGATCTACTTTAAGTGTGTGGTAGAGTTGACCTCAAGAATTAACAGCCAGTGAGCAGGTGATAGAAGTGGGCAGAACAACAGGAATGAAAGTTGCTTGGGGCAAGTGCTAAAAGTGTTGTTAGCAGGAGGCAGAATGTTACCTACATGTTTTCCCACCTTCCTGCCTGGTCCCACAGCTGCGCCAGCCCCAAATATCACACAGAGACACTATTAGATATAAAGCTGTTAGCCTGTTACTAGCATTTCTTATTGGCTAGCTCTACTTAAATATTAACCCATAAGTATTTCCATGTGGTTTTATCTTACCGGACCTCTGTTCTCTCTCCTTCCTACATGTTGAATCTCCTTCCTCCTTTCTCCTCTCCTCCTTGTCTCCTAGTCCCACCTATCTTGCTTTCCTATTGGCCAACAGTGCTTTATTCATTAACCAATATGAGAAATGTATTTATAGAATGACATCTTCTATCAGCAGAACTTTTTGTTTTTTTATTTTTTCTAGACAAAGTTTCTCTGTATAGCTTTGGAGCCTCTCCTAACACTTGTTCGGTGGACCAGGCTGGCCTTGAACTCACAGAGATCAGCCTGCCTCTGCCGCCCCAGTGCTGGGATTAAAGGCGTGCACCACCACTACCTGGCTGAGGCAGAATTTTTACACAAACAAAATAAAAATGGGCTGGAGAGGTGGCTCCAAAGTTAAGAGCACTTGCTACTCTTGCAGAGGACCTGGGTTCCATTCTCAGTATCTGTCTGGCAATTCATCTTCAACTGTAACTCCAGTTCCCAGGATGCGCTTTCTGGGGCCATCTGAGAGGCCTGTAGTAAAAGACATAAGAGACACAAGACTTGTAGGGGGTTCTCATCCCTCTCTTAGCAAAGCTGCTCATTCTAGTCCAGAGCTAGAATGAACAGGAGTGGAGGGTAGGGTGAGAAAAATAAAGGAAGTGAGATGGGTCAGCTGGTCCTGGGAGGCCACCAGAGGGCACCCTTGATCTGCTTTGCAATTTGAGATCCTTGCTCTTTGCTTTCTCTAGACAGTCCCAGTGATTATAACAAACAATAACCCTGATTTTTCTGATCCCCCCCCCTTGAGTGTTATGATGATAGGCATGTGCTACCACACTTGGTTTACAGTGTTGGGAATATATCCCAGACTAGCCTCAAATTTGCTATGAGGCCAAGGATGACCTTTAACTTTGGTTCTTCCTGCCTTCATCTTCCAAGTATAGGGATTACAGGCCTGTGCCAATATGCCTAGTTATTGTAGCTGGGGTTCCAACCCGGGGTTTAATGCACTCTGGGCAAGCGCTCTGAGCCACATCCCTAGATCCAGCCCTGTTTTTTTGAGAAGGATCTCATGTAGCTCAGGCTGTACTTTAGCTTGCAGTTCACTTGCCTCAGCTTTCTGTGTGCTGGGATTGTAGATTTATGCAACCTTGCCTAGTGATTGATTTTTTTTGTAAAGATTTTTTTTAAATTATGTATATATATGTTTGTTTGTGTTTTTATATGTGAGTACAGTGCCTGCAGAGACCAAAAGAGGCTGTCAAATCCTCTGAAATTAGGATCATAGGCAGTGAGTCATCCCTACATGGATACCAGAAGCGAAACACTGGTTCTCTTGGACCAGTATTCATTCTTAACTGCTGAGTTCATGGCCAGCATCTTTAATGTATATGCCATTGAAGACTGAAGGAAGCAACTAGGGGTATAGGTCAGTGGTAGAGCATTTGCTTGGCATTTGGGTGGGAGTATGTGTGGGGGGGGATACTAAAGACCATTATTGGGATGGAAATTAATAAACAGGTAAGGAACCTCTGGTGATGTAGATCCAAATGGGATTACATATAAAAGTTCTCTAGGGAAGCGAGGTGGGTTTCTGAAGGTGGAACACCGTGGAAGAGAGCATTTCAAGAATGGATGGGGGCAGACGGGAGCTTGGTGGTATGCTATATGGTGACCATGTTGGGCCTTCAGGGTGTAGGAGCTCCATCTTTCACCTCCTTATGTGCTCATTCCAGATCTTAAAGATACTCACAGGGAAGATAGTGATAGGGCATGCCATCCATAATGACTACAAAGCCCTACAGTACTTCCATCCCAAGTCCCTCACGAGAGACACTTCCCAAATACCACTCCTCAATCGGAAGGCTGACTGCCCAGAAAATGTTACTTTGTCACTGAAGCATCTCACCAAGAAGCTGCTGAACCGGGACATCCAGGTAACTTCTCTGTGTGTAAGGAGAAATGATTCCTGTGTACCTCATAGACTGTACAGTGGGAAAAGAATACTACTCAAGCATTTCACATGCTCAGCAGTCAGTCAGGGGGAGTGGCCACAGAATACAGAGCTGTGGATACATGTCACGTGGAGAACATTTAAGAAACAATACTCAGAAGGCCTGTCTTTGACCTGAAATGTCCTGCCTGTGCAGAACTTAAATAATAAGATACATATACATTGCTACAGAAATAAGTATATTAGCCAGGAGGTGGTAGTGTACACCTTTAATTAATTAATCCCAGCATTTGGAAAACAGAGGCAGGTGGATCTCTGTTCCAGATCAGCCTGGTCTACAAAGCTAGTTCCAAAAGGGAGGGAGGGAGAGAGAGAGAGAGAGAGAGAGAGAGAGAGAGAGAGAGAGAGAGAGAGAGAGAGAGAGAGAGGGAGAAAGGAAGAAAGAGTGTATTAGACAATAGCTGGCTTCCTGGGATTTGAACCTCAGAGATGTGCTAGGGAATAGGGCCCCAGCAGAGTTCTGACTACAGCTCATAAACTGTAGAAGAAAATATGGGGTGGTTGTAGGGAGTCCAGAGTTGTCTGGAAACAGAATAAATAATTCTTGTTTTCTTCAATGTTCCCCTTTAGGCTGGGAAAAGTGGACATTCCTCAGTGGAAGATGCCCAGGCCACCATGGAGCTGTACAAGTTGGTTGAAGTTGAATGGGAACAGCACCTGGCCCTGAATCCTCCAGAAAATTAGCAGTTCCGGGAGACACATGCAGTAGACCAGCTTCACATCTGTAGAAGCTGGAATTGTTGGGGAGAGGGGCTTGACCAGAGAGTTAATGCCCATTGAAATTTCATCTCAGCCATTGTGGTCACTGTGTGGTTAAGTGTCTCATGGAAGGAGAAAGTCTTCATGTTAAAACCCACCTCTAGGCCAGGCAGGTAACACAGGCCTATAATCCTATGTACTTGAGAGATTAAGACAAGTTATAAATTTAAGGTCTGCCTGGGCTGCAGAATTAAAGGCCATCAAGACCCTGTCCTAACACAAAAAGAGGGCTGGGGTAAAGCTCAGTGCTAGAGCACTTGCCTAGCATGCACAAGCCCCTAGGTTCAATAGTAGTGAGGTGGGGGAGGGTAGAAAGAATGGGGCACGACATGATGAACTATAGACTGTTTACTTTTTTAGTAGCGCTAACCACATGTCCCAGGGTGCTTGTGCCGGTCAGCTTTCTTGACTTTGAGGAAGCAAGGCACACTAGGGAATACAGATTCACACATTACCTTATCAGTGGGACATATAGCATCAATGTCTCCCTTTGGTGGGGAGTGGGGTAAAGGAGTTGTTGTATTGCCAACAAACGCTTAGGTACAAATAACCTTTTTCTCAGCTCTGAGAGTAAGGGTGTGTGTTGTTTACCACTGTGCCTGGTTTTATGAATTGTATGGGGTTTTTTTTGTTTTTGTTTTTTTAAATATAATTATATACCCTTTTACTTTCAGAAGTGTTCTGATTGGATGTAGGCATGGTGGTCTCTAATCCCAGGGTTCTGGAGGCTAAGGCAGGAAGATCAAAAATTCAAGGCCAGTCTGATTACGTTGAGGTGCTCTGGCTCATAGAAGCAGAAAAAGAGAAGGAACAGATTTTGTGGCTGGTTGCGGTATAACCATATATGTATAGCACAGAATAGCAGAGTTTACTTCATTTTGGTTCTATTTAGTTATGAAGAATTTACAGTTTTAATAGCCTTTCAACCCTTTTACCTTGCAAATGAAGCCTTTTAAAACTTCAAATGATCCTTTTATAATAGAAAATTAGTGTTTTTCCATAAAGAATATTTTTACTTTATGTTTATGAATGGTCATCCTTAGTTTATGCTTGTCCCACTAGCTCTTCTAACTTCATTTAACCTGCATTTGTCCTCATCTATGTTTTGCCTGAGGACATTTTACCTTTCTTTCATTCTGTATGTCTTTCTTACTGCGTCCTCCATATCTGGCTGGCCCTGGGCATCTCCTTCTCTTGTTCTCTCTTTTTCTCTCTACCCACTAGCCTTGCCTATCCCTCCTCTGCAAGGTAAAACAGCAACACACCTTTGGGGGTGTGGCAAGAGAAGATACCAGATCCTCTGGAACTTAAGGTATAGGTTTGTGAATTTCTAGAAAATTGGTGTTAGAAATCAAGCTGGGATCCTCTGGAAAGAACATCTTTCCAGCTCATGTGGTGGATCCCCCACCGCCAACCACCCAGGCAGGGTTTCTCTGTGTAGCTTTGGAGCCTGTCCTGGAACTCGATCTGTAATCCAGGCTGGCCTTGAACTGACAGAGATCCACTTGCCTCTACCTCCTGGGTGCTGCAATTAAAAACCTTCGCCACCACTGCCCATCATGCCATCATGGTGGATTTATTTATTTATTTATTTATTTATTTATTTATTTAAGCTTCACATTAAATGGTGTAGAGGGCTGTGTAGTTCTCTAAGAGGATTCTAGGATCTCTGGATGGCTCTCAATGAAGACCATATATATTGGATGACTTAAAGCTCTGGTAAGCCTTTGTGAAGTGATACCCTGAGCCATGTAGGCACCCTCATATAGAGGGAATGTGACCAGCGGAGTGAATCTGTGGGCATAAAGGAGGGACAGAGTGGGGGAGGAAGCTTGTCAGCCAGCTCTTCCTTAGTGGTACACACCCTCATCTCCAAAAGCTGAGTCATGGGTCTATCCAACCGTACTATTCCTACTCTTCAAAGCTATCTCCATTCCTTCGTGGTTTCATTTTGCCATTTAATTATTTGTGGCAATGAAATTACTTTAGTTCTTGGAGTTTTAATGGGTTTTGTCCCCAATCCTGAGTTCTGGTGTTAGTTTCTGAGGGGTGATGTCTGTAGATACAGTAAGAATGCAGTTCTCAATGGGAGCTTCATTGTGCCGTGCACTATACTGAGAGGCCTTGAGATGCACCATGTCACTCTAAGCTGGGGGGGGGTTTGCTAGGTTATTTTTTATTTGTATGGGTGCTTTGCCTACATGTATGTCAGTGCACTATTTGTGTGCTTGGTGCCTGTGGAAGCCATTAGAGTGTATCAGATCCCCTGGAACTGGCTTTGTAGATAGTTGTGAGTTATCATGTGGGAATCAAACCCAGGGCCACTACTCCAGCCCCTCAAGGTAGTATTCAAACTTAACAGTTGGAGATTAAAGTTAAAACCAAGAAGGTAAGAAATATTTCCCAGGCCAAGTGTAAAAGGTTGGCAGCATTGGCACTCAGATTTGCTGAGTAGGCCAGAAGTCCCTGCCCTGAATTTGCATCTGAGTGGCAACTAGCACGACATGAGTCCGGTTCTAGACACCGGAAATGGTATTGTCTTTGGCTAAGAAGAGCCAGGAAACCTCAGTGTACCATGCATTTTGCTGTCCAGAGCCAATATTTAATGTAGTAATGAACAGGTCTGTGTTTCTGAAAGACAATACTGGGACTATATGGAAGCTGCTTTGGGGAAGGGCCAAGAGGTGAGTTATCTGGAGAGAGGAGCATGTGAGTATCAGTAGGTGACATCAGCAGGACCAGGTGATTGGGGCAAGAGAATGAACAGATGAACCAAGGTGCAAGACCAGCAGTGAAGGATTCATCAATAGATGTGAGCAAATAGGTTTGAGGGAAATGAGGTGGGTATTTCCTGACTTCCTGAGCTGTCTGAAGATAGCCAGGTGGTTAGACCAGATACGTTTAGCAGATTAAGGAGACCTATAGCCGAAAACTAAAGTTTGGAACCAACATGGTAAAGCTGGGTTTTAGTGGCTCATATCTGTTATTCCAGCACTCATCAGCACTCATGAGACAGAGATGGGAAGATCACAAGGTTTGAGGATTTGGGACAGGTCTTGCTATATAGTCATTATGTAGACCTAGCTGGCCAAAAACTCCCAAGACAAGAGTCAACCTCTGCTGGGATTAAAGGTTCCTGCCCTCCCAAAAGTAAATCTAAAACACAAAACAGCCAGGTATGTGGCACATGACTTGCTTGGTTCTTAAACACAAAAGCACACATCTGCTCCAAGGCTTTTGCACCCATCACTTATCTGGCAGTCTTCTTTGGATCTTTATGAAACTTTCTCATATCTTGCATATACATTATACCCATGCTTGTACACATACAATCTCAGCACTTGGGAGGCAGAGGCAGACATCCCTTTGAGTTCAAGACTAGCCTGTTCTATATAGTTCTAGGCTAGTCCAAGGTTACATAGTGAGACCCTGTCTAAAAAATAAAAAAAAAAAAAAAATGGAGTGGCATGTAGGATGGCTTGGCAGTTAGAGGCACTTGTTCATATAGAGGACCCAAGTTTGGTTCCTAGCACCCATATCGGGCAGCTCACAGCCTTCAGTAATTAGCTTGAGCACCTTCACACACATGCATTGACACATACAGATGCACTCATAAACCCATGGGTGGGAGGAAAGTGTCTCATTTGTAGCAGTTTGCTTCTCCCAGTTCTGAGCATGTCTGTAGTACTCAGACTGAGAATGTGGCAGATGCTGAACTATACTTTGTTGGTGTAGACCTGTAATTCCAGCTATTCTGTGGTCTGCCTGGCAACAGAGAATGAGCTAGAGAGGAGAGGAAAAAAGCGAAATCCAGACTCCAGTCAAGGTGAGAGCATGAAAATACTATTTGAGAGTCAGTAGACACTGAGGTACTTATAGGCAAGGTTGATGGTATGAAGAAAAGGGGGCATATATGTGTGTCACACACACAACAGTATGTGAACTTGTCTTAGGAGGAGCTCTTAGAGATGGTGGCATTTATGCAGAGACCTAAAAGATCAGAGGAAGCAAGTTGTGTAAAGACCTTGGAGCAGATGTGTGCTTGTGTGTGTAAGGAACCATCAAGGGAGCCTGCATGACCGGAGCAGGGTAAGCTAAGATGGAAAGGGTAGGTGGTCAGAAGGAGGGAAAACACATAGGCAGATAACAGGACTTTGCTGTACATGAGAAGGATTTGGAGTTTTACATTACATCCAAGCAGAAAGCCACAATAGGATCTAGAGCAGAGGAATGCAACAAATTAGTATAGGTTTACCCTTAGCTGCTGTGAGAGAGGCTGCCTCTGTCCAGAGTGGTGGACCCAAGCAGGTATGGTCAAGGGTAGAGGCTGACTGCAGACACTCTGGACAGTCAATGGGGCAGAGAATAAATGGGCAAGTGATACCTAGTAGCACTAGTAGGAAAAGCTCAGCTTTTACATAGGTCCTGGGGATCCCAACTCACTGTCACAGTGACCCACGCCTGAAAAACTTCTGTATGAGTTCTGTAGTAATCCCCACCCTCGACCCTCCCATCATTTAGCCATGCTGGTTTTCTCTTTTTATGTATGATGTTCTCCTCTTACTAGAGATAGTGGCAACCCTATGCCCTTTTGTGAAGGTGTACAGAATGCCTAGGGTTTCCAGAGAGGGTAAAGAATTCTGGGGTCTAGGAAGATAGAGGGTCAGTTGATGAGACACATGCTGTACAAGCATGAAGGCCTGAGTTTAGGTCCCTGGCACCAATGTAAAAGTTAGATGTGGCAGCACATGCCTGTAATCAGTGCTGGCAGAGACAGGTCTTTTGGAGCTCACTGGACAGCCAAAGATCCTATCTCAAAAATAAGATGAAGCTGGGTGTGGTAGCACATGCCTTTAATCTGAGCACTTGGGATGCAGAAGTAGGCAGATTACTGAGTTCCTAGGCAGCCTGATCTACATAGTGAGTTCCAGAATAGTCAGGGCTATATAGAGACAGATCCTTGTCTCAAACAAAAATCAAAACCCACCCACCATTGACCTCTGGTCCCCACACATGTGGACTGGCATATATATACATGTGTATCATGAACACATGTGCACACAAGAATTGCATAGAAGTGCAATGTCTAGGTCCCACATATCCTTCAGTACCCCAGAGTGATGATCTAGTGTTGTGAAATATTTCACTCTGATTGGTTTAATAGAAAGCTGAAAGGCCAATAGCTAGGCAGGATTTCTAGGTTTCAAGAATGCTGGCAAGAAAGGGAGATGCCAGGGATACAGAGCAAGCAGGATGGGCACTATGGAGATGAGGTAATAAAATCACAACAAAGAAAGTAATAGAAATGGCTTAATTCAGACTGTAGCCTGGGGGAATTCGTCCCCTCAGACAATGGCTCTCCATCGCTGCCACTAAAGGTAGCTCTATACCCGATTTACCTCCTATCATAACTAAGGAAAGACTGCCCCACCTTGGCTTGGCAAAGTTTAGCAGTCTTTCTCCTTTGTGTCCTGCTTGTCCAGTTTGTATAGCATATTGTCAGCAGTCAAGGCAAGAGCAGTTTCTTGCTCAAATGGCTAGCTTTGCCACAATGAAAGCAAACTCTATATGGAAGTTCTTTGATGCCCATCATTCTTTTATGAAGTAGATTGGTACTGTCAGGAGCAGACATGTCTCACTGTCATGAAAAGCTTTAGGTTATTAAACATCTTAATATTCTCTAGGTCTCTGAAATGTTTGAAGCTTGTCTATTTAAAATATATCTGTTTAACCTTAAAAACATACCTAACATGATGATAAGTTTGATTATTATAGACAATTAACTACTAATGTGCATTTCTTAATTATATATTACATTTTTAAATGAGCTGCAGGAGGACAAACCCCAAACAAGAGTAGAAACATACAGCATAATAAAAAATAACTTTAAATTTGTATCAGTATAACAAAATTAATACCAATGTAAAATATTTTAGGTTAATAGTTGTCTTTTTATCTTATTTTCCTATATCCCCCTAAATGACGACAAATATCCATAACCCATCAAATGACCAAACATCACTCAATCCACCTCTTGGAAATGTGGGCATTGCGTTGTCTAGACTGCTTCCTGTTGTCTGAGGGCAGCAGCATCTCCAGGAGATCCTGAGAAAACTGAGATAATGGTGGTCAACTTCTGGGAAAACTAGTTATAACATTTGTTGTCCAGTCTCAGAATTGTTCCCATGCAGAATGATCAGTCTGTATGTCACCTGTCTTGTAGTTTTTTTTTTTTTTCTTGGTTTACTTCTTCATATCTGTAGCCAAGATTGTCAGGTCTCCCTCAATCAAACCTGACCTGTTAACCTTGAAAGATCCATAGGCTTTCATATCCTGTGGAAACAAAAATATAATCTCTCCCCTAACTCAATACATATTCTGAATTCTATTTTGCATACCCTTCCTAAATCTCAAATCTAAAATTTCTACAGGATTCCAGTTAACTTCTACATAACCTTGAGGGTTCCTATCATCTGGTGGTCATTCTTGTATGGTAACTGGAAATATTAAGATTGGTGTTCAAATGATGTTAGGCCACTCCTCTTCAATTTCATAATGCAATGTTTCTGTAGGTTCCCCCCTGCAAATTCCTCTGTCTCTGTGTGAATATTTTCTTGTTTTTATTAGTAGATCTTTCTAAGGCTTGTATCTTATCAAATTATATTTGGCAGTTATCACACCACCTTTTAAAGGAGAAAACTGATAGTAATTACAATCAACATGTCAATCACAGCTAGGTCATTTATTCCCTTATTTACATTTTCCATCAAACTATCCATAGTAGCACTTATACAGGGTCCTAGCACCCTGCATTGTGATGTTCTCCACTCTTAACTGGAGAATGATCTCTCCTAAAGGATTTCCCAAGTATCTCACCAAATCTGACTTCTCTAGGAGTCCTGGCAAGTGGCAGCCACCTGCTGTGAATGCCCCTGCAGAGGGGCCCACTCCAGAGCTGGCTGGAGTGACCCCTCCTTCTGTGTGATTATGCACTTGGTTGGAGCACTAAAATGCTATTTTACCTACTAGCAGGAAGACTGTTCAGGCCATGGTGGTGGTGGTGGTGGAGTTCTATTCCTCAGACAAGGTCTCTGTTGCTGCCACTAAAGGTAGCTTTACCTAAACCTCTATCATTCTAATAAAACTCAAGATTCAAAGGTAGCTCAGTTAGAGTAGCAACTGGCTACCTTTCTCTCTTTGCTGGTATCCCTGAACTCCACACCACCTCAACTAATAAATCCGCCTATGCTCCTCCCTTCTATTTCCCATCAACTACTTACTAACCCTGTCTCTCTGTGCCCAGGTTAATTTTATTTAATTAACACAAGTGCAACACATCTTTACATAGTTAAAACAAATGTAGCATAAACAAATGTAACCCATCTCCATCTTTGCCTAGTTAAATATTACACAACAGAATCCTGCTCAGTTGGTGCCTCAGTTTGAGTTATTACTGCTATGATGAACACCATTACCAAAAGCAAATTGAGAGGAAAGGGTTTATTTGGCTTACACATCTATATCCATAGACCATCACTGAAGGAAGTTAGGACAGGAACTCAAACAGGACAGGAACCTAGAAGCAGGAGCTGATGCAGATGCCATGGAGGGGTGGTGCTTACTGATATGTCCTCCATGGTTTGCTCAGCCTGCTTCTTTTGTTTTGTCCTGTTTTTTTGAGACAGGATATTTCTGTGTAGCCCTGGTTGTTCTAGAACTCACTCTGTAGACTAGACTGGCCTTGAACTTGGAAATCTGCCTGCCTCTGCCTCCCAAGTGCTTGGATCAAAGGCGTGCACCACCTCTGCCTGGCCACAGCACAACCTGCATATTTAATTAATTAATTTATTTATGTATTTATTTTTATATGTTTTACAGAACCCAGGTCCACCAGCCCAGGCCTGGTCTGACTAATAATGGACTGGGCCCTCCTTTACCAGAAAATGCTCTCCAGGCTTGCCTACAGCCCAATCTTATGAAGGCATTTTCTCAATTGGGGTTCTGTCCTCTGAAATGACTCTAGCCTGTGTCAAGTTGACATAAAACTAGCCTGCATAGTTGATTACTTACTTATAAATAGTCTATGAGAGGCCCCCCGATTATAACTCAAAAGAGGAAGAAGGCAGGAATGCCATGATCTGGCTGCTGTTGAGGGAACTGGAGCCCACACCCAGAGAATCCAGACTGGCTGCCTTGTACTGGGCTAGCTGGCAGAGTAGGTAACAAGGTATCCTTGTGAGCCCTGGCCCTAGGACATTTCTGGCTCTGAGCCAGCTACTAGTATAGTAGGAAGACTCACCACTGACAACCCAGATCACTGGGAAACCAGTGCTACCAGGGTTTGGGAAGGTGTGAGACCAAGACCATGAGATAGTAACAAGGCAATTGGCAGCTATGAAATCCAGGAAATACTGGCCTGTTTAATTCCCCAGAGACATATTCTTGCTAATCTCCAGGTTCCAAAGCTCCCACTTAGATGACTTGGCTAGATGACTTGGCCCAAGTTAGTAGCAGAGTGGCAGGCAGTAGAAAGTTGGGGGCATCATTAGGACAGCATACATGCTCTGCTAGACTAACAAATTCATAGGCCTCAGGTCAGTGCCCTTTGGGAGTGAGACAGCCTGGGGCCCTGACAGACCAGATGAAGTAGGAGTTTGGGGTAGTATAGTTTTTCTTTGCTAGCTGACATTTTCCAAAGCTGGTACCCACAGGGAAGAAAAACAGAACTTAACCACTTCATACATCTTTTGCCCATTTTGTTCACACTGCCCAGAACAAACTACTAGATCTAGGTCATTGTGGGGGGCCTCCTCTCCTCCCCCTACCCCCGCCCACTTACCAGCTACCTGGCTTTGCTCTTAGAAGAGATAGGAGTGGAGATGGAGAGCAAGGCCTTGGCTTGGCTAAGGAACCAGATTCTGATAATTTGAAGCTTTATTGTTACTCAATTTATGTGTATGTGCTAGACTGCATGTATATTGTGCACTGCATGCATGCCTGCTACCAAGAAAGGCCAGAAGAGGGCAACAGATCCACTGGAACTGGGGCTGGAGAGATGACTCAGTGGTTAAAAGCACTGGCTGCTCTTCCAGAGGAACCAGGTTCAATACCCAGCATTCACATGGCAACTCACAACTGTCTAACTCCAGTTCCGGGGTATCTGACACCTTTACACCAGTGCACATAAAGTTAAAAAAAAAATCCACTGGAGCTAGAATTAGAAAAAGACTGAGCCACCATATATGTGCTAGGAATTAAACCCTCCGGGAGAGCAGCACAAGTGCTCTTAACCACTGAATCATCTCCATGCCCAGACTAAAGTCTTGTAACCCTGCTTATCTCTGCTGATTCAAGATGTCAACGGTAGGGGGAGAGGCCCAGTATCTGGGCTGTTTGCCTCTGTCCCTTCTTCCTCCAGGCACCAGATAATCTGAAAGGTATGGGAAATCAGAGGAGGGTCCCAGATTCCAGCTCTTTTTCTCTTTCCTACCTCAGAGGGCAGGAAAGGCAGCACCAGGGAAGTGACTGAATTGGGATTCTCCAGACCCAGTGCCTTGGGCAAAGTGGCAGAGTTGGAGGGGGCTGGGCCATCCAGAGCTGTGTGTCCTTTTCAGAACAGGCCACTTTCCCCAGGTGTCATAAAAACTGTAGGGCTTGCCCATGGCTACAGTCCCATCCCTCTTCTCCTGGCTCCTAGGGCTGAGTGCAAGACAGTGTTAATGGCAGATGGATACAATACTAGGAACCAGACCTTAGAGCCAACCCAAGTGTAACTGCAGGTCAGTCTCCATGCAGGGGACTGAGACTCAGTCTGGACACGTCCTCAGCCAGTGCATCCCTACCCCACCCTCCTGTCTTCCTGGCTCAGCCAGCCCAACCCAGCCCAGCCCTGAGGAGAGCAGGAGAGCGTTGGCAGCTGGAGCTGGGAAAAGCATGGCAGAGCCAAGAACAACAGAGGCCCCGCCTGGGTGCTGTACAGACCCTCTTCTGACTTGGGGTAGCTCCTCCTGCTTCAGCCCTTCCGGTTGTTTCCTCTCAGGCTCCTGTGCTGTCCTGCTGGCCCTACTTGCCTCCTTTTGCCAGACCTGGCAAAAGGTCTGCCCTGCATGCCATTGCATCCTCTGCCTTTGGGTGGAATCTCCCCTTAACCTCAGGTTCCTCCCGGTCCTCTATCCTCCTTTCCTAATTCTCAGGGAGTTCCCTCCTGCACCCAAAATTTTTGGGAGGTGAGTTGCTTCCTTTCTAGGTCCCTGACCCTGTGTTTCCACTTTGGGGCTCTATTGCCCTCCATTCTGCCACAGTGACAAAGGCTGGTTTAAGCCAGGGAGACAGGAGAAAGCACAAGAATCCTTTTTTCATGGAGGAGCCTAATGGGAGGGAGGATGCTTGATCTAAGCTCTCTGTGCAGTGGAGCCCTGAGGATACAAGGGCTCAGGAGACACAAGACTAACTAAACGGCCCCATCACCCCCTGCAAGTGCCCAGACCAGCCTGGCTGACTTTCCCACCAGAGGCACTGGCCTGAGCGACATCCACCACCAGTTCTGACCTTGGCAGAGAATCTCTAGTTCTGGTTGAGGGTGAGTGTGGGGATTTTGTGACTTTCCTACTCCACCTATCACCTGTTGGACCCTGGCCTTTTCCATGATGGACTGGGTGGTTCTTTATCTCCTACACAGCCTCAGGGGAAGGGATGTAGAGGGCAGGAATGCCTTCTATTCCAAGTCCCATACTGCAGCCCTCCAGCACACCCAGTCTACCCACACTTGTTCCTTCCTGCCATCTCAGCCCATCTCTGTTCCTCTGCTCTCAGCCTTCCTCCTAGCCACACAATGGAACAAAGCACCAGAATATTCTTTTACTCTCCTGAGCTTGTCTGTTTCTTCCTCATTCCACCCTCTGCTTGCCTCTGCTTCCCTATTGTGTCTCAAACTTCTGGCGGGAGAGGGAGCCCCACGAGGGGTGTGATCATGGGAATGGGGTCACTTGGGGCAGAGCTGCAGCAGATTTGATTATAATTGAAAGGCCAGAGGCACCGGGAAATTCCTTTCCTTATTGATCCCAGTGGGAAATTAAAGCCAGTGGTTGGGCATGGAACTCTTATTGGCTGCAGCTCCTCCCATCACACAGCTCTGGGGCCCTAGCCCCTGCCCCTTGTCGGTTGCATCCCCCATCCATATCCATCTCCGTAAGCCCTCCCCCTAGTGCCTCCAGGCCCCCTCATCCCTCAGTGTCTCCTTTTCCCAGCTGCTCATCTCAGCACCCCTGCTATTCCCCTGCCTCCAGCAGGCTGAAACCCCCAGCCCTAGCCAGTCAGCATATTGCCCCCACCCTCACTCTCAAGTTGGGGTGCTTGGAGCTCTGGCCCTGAGCAGCCAAACCACAAACACATCTGGAAGAAATTCCCCGCCCAGTCCCACTTCCCTTTGTCTTATGTTTCTGAAAATCGTAGCCAGTTGCTAGAGGAGGGGGTGGTGGGGATGAAGAGTAGGGAGTGGGCCCATGGCTCCCACTTCCATCAGGGGGAACCTCCTCCCAGGCTCTAGCCTCTGGGATTCTCCTCCAAACTACCATCCCAGGCCTCCTTCCTAGTCTAGGTATCTTCATCCCGATGACTCTAAGGTCAAAGCTCCTGGGAAGAGTGAGGGCATGCCCTGCCTTTTTTTCTCTTACACGAGGGAGAAAGCCATCCGAGTAAGAGTGAGCTTTCCTGCCTCTGGGCTCCAGGAGTCTGGAGATGTGGAGATGGACACAATAACCCGTAGAAGAGGTAGGGACACTGGAGGACTGGGCAGCAGGCGCCTGATCTCTGCCTTCCCGCAGAAGGGAAGCTGGATCTCTGCCTTCCCGCAGAAGGGAAGCTGGATTAGAAGCTGGATTTCACTGTCAACCTAAAACCCCTCATTGTACCTACAGTAAGGCGGCGCTGGGGGCGTAGTGGGGGGGGGGCGCTCCAGAATGTTACCCAGGGTTTCCCTTTCTCCCCACCTCTGCAGCTGTTTGCGGTGAAAATGCCCTCCCTGGTGTCCTCTTTCTTCCTATGGCCCCTAAATTCCCTCCACTCCCAAAGAGCTCCCCTTTTTAAAATCTGGAACCTCTCCCTTCTGGGTGGTGGTGGCTGTGCGGGGCTGGCAGGGGTGGAGGTGGGGGCGGTTCAGAAGCCCTTCTGAGAGGCAGCCTCCCTCCTTCATCCTCGACCTAGGCCTGACTCGCATGACACTGTCTGGCTTGGCGTTGAGGTTAATTCCACGGCTCAGTTCGATTCCCACCAAAGACTGTCAGTTCTCGGTTCACCGGGTCAGAGCTGCCGGCTCCAATTTTGGCCACGCAGACAAGGAGGGGTCAGGTAGGGGACCTTGTTTGAGATCCTGTGGGGGATTCAGAGAGGATCCCAGGAGGCTGGTGGTGGACGCCAAGGGTGAGCGCTTCCCGCTCCATCACCTAGCGGCGTTGTTTCTGGCCTCTGGTTACCCGCGTGCCTCCAGGCCCTGCCTGTTCTTTCTGCTCCTGGTCCCTTTTACACTAATGTTTCACCCACTAAAAAATAAAATAAAAATAAATAAATCCTCGTAGGTGCCAGGTCCGCCGCATTTTCAGCTCAGGATATGGACATCTTACACCCAGACCCACCCCCTCCCCGCGCAGCCAGCCTTTCCCCCAATCCCAGTAGCATAGCAGCGCACAGGGGGCTCGGGGGCCGGGGGTGGGGGGCCCGCCTCCGCCTCCTCATGGCCCGGGAAGCCGAGCAACAGAGAAAGCTCCTTAATAAAGGAGTCGTGTCAAGTGATTGGCTGTGACCTCTGCCCTCCTAGCCTTGCGCCCGGGACTCCAGCTTTTAACCCTTCGTTGTCCATCCAGTGCTTGGGGAGGAATGAATGAGTTGCCTCGAGTGTGAGTGTGCACTACTCGAACCCAGAGCTGAGTCAGGGGGTGGAGGACAGAGCGGTACCTCTCAGTCACCCAAAAGAACACTGTCTCATTGGATTTAGCTCAGGCTCCAGTGAAGTCCGAGTTCGACTGCCAGTTGCAAGGCCCCAGTTACTGCTCTGGTGGGGTCTCCAGATGTCTGGCGCCGAGCTGTCCAGAGCACCTCGTAGAGGGCTAGTAGGAACTGGTGAAAAAGGACCTTCGTTCGCCCTGCAGACCGTGAGATCGGAGCATCCATGACCAGGCGAGGCGTGCCCTGTTCTTGCCAGAGGCACAAACCCTGTGCTTGTCTTCTGACGCTTCCCCGTCCGCCTACTGATGCGGGAGAAGGGTATCTTGGCCCTTAGAGAACCGTAGACCCACCCACAGTTCTAGAAACAGGCGGGATTCCGGAAAGGATTGGGGTGAGGTGGCCACAGAGCAGGGCCCCCAGGTGGAGTGGAAGGCGGGGCGGGGGCGGGGCCGCCTCATGCACCAGCTGGGTATAAAAGCCTGGAGCGCTGGCGCCCAGCAGCTTTGCAATTGTCCTCCACGCGGCTCGGACCCCATGTGGAAGGATTAATTCCTCAAAGGGGGCAGCGAAGTATCTTGGGCTAGAAGACTCAGCGTCCAGTGCTCCAGCTGAGGATCTAAAGAGAAAGCCACTTCATTGCCACCATGCCTAACTTTTCTGGCAACTGGAAAATCATCCGATCAGAAAACTTTGAGGAATTGCTCAAAGCTCTGGGTAAGGTTTTCGAGCTCTGGGGAGAGGGCAAGAAGGGCTCTGGAGTCCTTGGAGCCAAGGAAGCGAAGGCCATAAAGAAAAGGAGACCGAATCAGTGGGTGGGCGCCTGGGAGTCTGCATCCCAGAAAAGGGGCGTGCCGGATACCCTGGGTCCTGGGGCACCAGGTCCTGGACTCTTAAATTCTACTTTCGGAGGCTGGGCGCCCACCAGTGCCAGCTTCATTGGTGACTCAGAGCCTGTGAATCAAGTAGAAACCAGAAGCATGAGGTGTGGTCTGGGGGTGGGGGGTTGGCTAGCCTCGGCGCCTGGACCAGGGAGGCCGCCTGGACCTGCTGACCAGAAGGGCACCTGGCTCAACTCTGAGAATCCGGTATCCAGGCAGGGAGCCCTAGGAGACATTCCAAGCTCTTTCCACTTACCCTAACAGTAACCCAATCCCCACGACAGGTCCATCACCCCCTACACTTGGCTCCGCCCACCAGGTGGTCCACCGCTCTAGCTCCGGGACCCTCCCCCTCTTGCACTTTCCACTCCTTCTCCCCACCCCACCCCCACCTGTGAGACAAATATTTTCCTACAGCAAGCGGCTCCAAAGCCCTAAAATCGCTCTGGACAATTACCACTTTCTTAGATTTCAACAAATGCCCTCGTGTGAAACGCCAATCCCCATTTCTAAAAGTCCCTCCTAGTCAGGGACCAGCTGCACCCAGCGCAGCTGGGCTGTTAGCCAAGGGTGGGAACTCAGAATCCACCCAGACGGCCCTTCGGCCTTTCCCTGCCCAATTTCTGCTGCCCTCCATGTTGGGACCGGTCTAGAAGGTATAGGAAAGGAGTGACATCTGAGGAGAGATGGAGTTAACCACTCCAGAGAGTGGAAACAGCTCCAGCGCCTAAGGACCAACATGCCTTCCTTTTCTGGACTGGAGAGAAACCCAGACTGGGCTGGGAAGCAGGGGGATACCCTCTGAAGAGCCAGAGACTATACAAGAGTGAATCTGGAGCTAAAAGGAATGTTGTGAGGGCAGTAGGGCCTTGGTTCTCATCTGTCTTTGCTGTTAGTTCTTTGTGTCAGCTAACCGCAATGATTCTTAAGTCATACCCATTCTTCTTGCCCCCCCCCTGCTGAAATTAAAGATCAAAGGATAGAAATTTTCTTTTCAGAAAATTTTGCTCCCCCCTCCCCATTTGCTCTGTCTCCCATTAGCTCTGAATTCTGGCCCTGCTCCCTGGTGGATGTAGGAGCCTGGCATCATCCCCAGGTTCCAGCTGGAAAGAAAGGCCCAACCCTATTATATTATCTGCCTTCAGAATGTTTGTCCTCTCCACAGGGTCTCTTAGAGCCACGCGACTTGCTAGGGGGCAAATTGAAAACAGGCCTGTTACACAAACTGTCCTGTGTCAGCCAAGGTCATCTGAGCCAGGCCCCCAGCTCTGCAGAGGACAAGGACAAGGTGGGGAGTCATCTTCTGAACCCAGTCTCTGCAGACTCCTCAGTCCCTGTTCAAGGGTCCATGTTATGGAGGAGGCTTGGGGCTCCATGATAGTTAGGGCCAACACAGCCTGGCTTCTTGTTGAGACTGGGTGAGTCAGCTTAGGGGCTTAGTGTAGTGTCAGTCTTCTTCTCGGAACTATCCCAGAGCTATGGGATACATGGGTATTTGTGTGTGTGGTGGGGGTGATGTCAGTTTGAGTTTCTTGCCCCTGTTGAACCCTTGAAGGATTGGTTCTCCTTCACCTCCACAGACAGGTGTAGAGAGAGGGGCAGAGCCTCATGTTGGTGCCCCTACCTTGTGGTTGTGCCAGCAGGAGGATGGGGATGTTCTCCATCTTCACAGGCCTCTTCAAAACTGGGAGGTGGGGAGGACACAGAGACTCTGAATACACATAGGTGAAGTGGGAGGGCCTAGAACATCTTGGGGCTTGAGACACCAGAGTCAGTGGGGACACTCCCTTTTCCCCTCCCCTCTCCTCAGGACGGCAGGGAATTCCTTTGAAGGAGCCACCACAGGGACCTCTGGTGCAGGGAACTTTGTCCAAGCCTAGTTTGGGCTTTTTCTTTTTCATTTGCATATATTTATCACTTGCATGAAATAATGGGATTCACTATATTCTGGGTTTTGCTGTTTTGTTTTGTTTTGAAGATAGGGTTTCTCTGTGTAGTCTTGGTTGTCCTGGAACTCAGTCTGGGATCAGGCTGGTCTTCAACTCACAGAGATCCATCCTCCTGCCTCTTCCTCCCGAGTGCCGGGATTAAAGGCGTGTGCCGCCATCTCCAATCCCTTTCTTATTTTTATCATCCTCTCACCATGCCTCTGTCTTTGTGGTTTCTTCTATCTACAATAATGTTTTCAGAAAATATGAAGCTGAACTTAACCCTGTATCTCTTAAGTTCTTAAACATGGAGCCGTAGGACAATTTGAAGAAACCATTTCCATTTGACTGTTGAAGAATCTGAAGCTGGAAAACCTTGAGCTGTCTTCTACTCAGCCTGGAGCAGGAGTATCCTAGCTTCTAGAACTTATTCCCCAAGCCTCTGGTTCTCTGGAGAGGAAGCATCTCCCTCTGCTGAGAATCTGCTTCTCGCTTCTGGGAGGGGCAGAGATTGTGCAAATAAGGACCTAACTTCGTGCCAAACAGGGTAGATAGCTGGGGCAGAGAGGAAAGGACCCTTGCTTGCCTGGTCTACCCTGCACGTGGGCACAGGGCACATAGTAGCTCTGATAGGCCTACCTCAGCAGCTCTCCAGCCCTGTGGTAGAAGGCCAGACTGAGGTACACTGAAAGCCTACCAGGTAGCCCGTGGGGGAAGCTGCCCCTCGGGATGCTAAGAGTGGGTTTCTGGAACTTGGTGAGTCCTATCCACTACTGGCCATAGCCCAGGTAGTATTTTCTGCCCCTCCTTCCTCTCCCTACAGCCTTTTACTATTGCCCCCCTTATCACCACCCCAATCCTATGACCCCCCACACACTGCCCCCCCACACATACTATCAGGCCTCCAATGGGGTTTTTCCAGCTGTCTCATGACAGGGTGTGATGGGGACCAATCCTCTGTCCCTGCAGGGGTGAATATGATGCTGAGGAAGATCGCTGTGGCGGCAGCATCCAAGCCAACAGTAGAGATCAAGCAGGAGGGTGAGTCTTTCTACATCAAAACTTCCACCACTGTGCGAACCACGGAGATTAACTTCAAGATTGGCGAGGAATTTGAGGAGCAGACTGTGGATGGGAGGCCCTGTAAGGTGAGGAACAGGGAGGTACCTCCATGACACAGCACCTATTTGCCCTGCTTTTCTTTCAGAGTCCAGGTTTCCTAGACTCTTTACTCTCACAGAGGAGTCCTTGGACGTTCGGAGAGCTGGAAAAGCATCTGTCTCCTTTCATTTGTGTTGGCCCTTACTGTAAGCTCAACCCATTTGGCCTCTGGTCTCTTGCAGAGTTTGGTGAAATGGGAGAGTGAAAACAAAATGGTGTGTGAGCAGAGGCTTCTGAAGGGCGAGGGCCCCAAGACCTCCTGGACCAGAGAACTGACCAATGATGGAGAGCTGATCCTGGTGAGCACTGCCCCTCCCATCTTTTGGAAAACCCCTGCTGCCTTCAGCCTTCTCCTGCCAGGCTACAGGCTGCAGGAGGTCCAAAAGTGGCTGTGGCCATTCTCCTCAACCTCCTGATGGGGCTGTTTTGTGTAAGGAAAGTGCACCTGGAGGAGCCCACAGTTTCCCAGTAGGCTATCCCCAGGAGGATCCCAAGCAGCGATGCCCAGGCACCCTTGCATCTGCTCTTGCCTGTTTGGTCTTGGAAGTAAAGACATCTATCTACCTCTCAACCTTCCCTTTTAAAACCAAGGTGCCAGGGGCCTCACCAGCTAATTAACTTCTATCCTTCCAGACCATGACAGCAGACGACGTTGTGTGCACCAGGGTCTACGTCCGAGAGTGAGTGCTACCGAGAGCTGCCAGAGACTTCTTCCCCTCGCCCCACAGGCCACTGAGCTCCCTCCCTTGTCTTACAAGCTAGCTCTCCCCTTGCTCCTGAGGGTCACTGCTTCCTCCAGGGCCTTTTGTCCTTTGCCTCGCCTGTGCCAGAGAGGGACAGACTACAAAAGCCCAGAACCCCTTTCACCATTATGTGCCCCTTCCCAGGCCAGCAGCGTCAGCTTCAAACCAGGGGCCTTCTTCCTGGAGGAGACTGTCTCTCTGGCCTCTACTCCTTACCCTTGTAGCCCGTATGATTTAGAATATTTATTTGTTAATTTTATTAAAATGTTTTAAAAAGTAAAAGCCTGTGGCTCCCTGGGCAGTGGTAGACAAGTGGGCCTGTTCAGCCTTGTCTGAGTGCAACGGGAGAGGGTACTGTCCCGGAAGGTCAGCCCTGCACAGTGTCCTCACGTGCCTGGCAGGAATGTCTCCACTGTCCTCTTCACCAGCCCTGGTCCCCTGACTCCCACTTT